>NC_134913.1:17317500-17957083 GCF_051014615.1 Bombus vancouverensis nearcticus
ATTCATCGAATTCAGTTTGATAGTATATCAAACATTGTAAAAATCATCGAATGCGCTCATACTCTACCTTCATGATTTTATTCCAGAATTTATTATTCGTCAGATTTATTTTCTCTCGTGCCCATTAATTCTCATCCTTGTAACATTCTATACAAAAACTCCCATTATATAACAGAAATGCGGCTGGTTATCGAATTAAAATTGCCAGTAGGGTACAGAGTACATATTAGGTTGATGCATATGAAACGTCCTCTGCGAACTTTGAATCTCGAGTGTAGTCATACAGTAGCTACTCTAAATCTTTCACAGTGTAGTCATATAGTACTTACTCTACGTTTCGCATCTTAAATGTTAATTCAGTGTCTGAATCAAACATTTTGACATTCAGAACGAGATCCTTTACAAACGAAAACAAACTTTGTTAGCTTTATCAGCCAGCACCTTCGATTATCCTGTTGTAATAATCTTAAATTAAGAAAATCCTTCTTAAATTAAGAAATTAAGAAAATTCCATCCGAAGGAAAAAGAAACGTGATATTTCACATTTACCAGCATAACGTCGTTCGAGACATTATCGTAACGACGAACACGCGAAACTGCTTTCAGGATGACCGATTCGCGAAACTCTGCCGCGGTTTGGGGTTCGCTCGAGTCGATACTCGTTTATTATAGATTTTAACGTGCACACCGAGCCGGCTAATTCCATTTGCATCCTAGCGCGCATCAGTGTGTCACTGACAACGCAATTATACACGTCGAGTTCTCGTTACGTACGTCGTTGAAGACAATATCGGCCGATGTAATCAAGTTTTCCTAACAATACAGGTAAACGAATGCGGTTGGCTAACTAAAACGACCGCTACAATGAATTTTCGTCGATGGACAGCGGCACGGCTCACCCTCCGAACCAAATAACCCGGTGGGGTTCGAATTCGGTTCTCCCTTTCTTTCTTTTTTTTTTTTTCAGAAAAAAAAATTCAACCGTCGAATCGACGATTGGAATTCTGGATTTCGCAACGTTGTGAATTTTTATTTCGGAATTTTTATTTTCATAGACTGTGATTGCTGTTTGATGTTCCGTTGGAACAATACAATTTCGAAGAATAGGCAAATAATTAAATAGCAAGGATGTATTATTGATCTGTCCGCAAACGATAAAGGGCTTGGCTAAACTCCCAACTATTCAATTCTCGAAGTTCTACTCTGAAGATTATAAAAAGAAACTAAAAGTGTCACAACTACGTGGAACTTGGTCAGCCTCTTCCGAAACTGTCAAGAACATCTTCCAAGTTCCAGTCCTGAAACCATCCAAACATTCTCTCCGGAAGGATCTTCCAAACCTTCGATTGCAAGTTTGTTCACACTCCAGACTTGCATGCTCGAACTTCTATCTTCAAGCGATTGTAAGAGGGAACTAAAAACATCATAATCCACATAAAAAGTACAGTTACGAAAGTTTCGACTCTAGTATCGTTCAAATATTTCTTTGAAAATGATCTATGAAATCTTTCTCATCCCGTAAACGCTAAAAGTGTATTAAAGATATCAAAACTACTAACTTGTATCCGAAAGGATCTATCAAACCAACGATTCCAATTCTATATCAACTTGTTCGTAAAATCCTCTAGACTTTTATCCTCAAACACCGACCCTGACAAGAGTAGATATAAAAAGAAATGAAAAACACGAAGATCAATCCACCTTCTCCCAAAACTATCAAGAACATCCTAAAACTTCTAATTCCGATCCTTCGGACATTCCACGAAAGGATCCTCTCCAATCTTCGGTTCCCGTATCAACTGATTCGCAAGATCCTCTATACCTCTACTCTGGAAGAACTCTATGAAAAGAAATTATAAATATCGAGACAAATAACTCAAGAAAGAAAAAAGAAGAAGAAACCTGAAAGCTTCGAATCTAAGCTTACCTTCGCGAACCTATACGAAGCTTCGATTTTAAGTTTATATCAAGCCATCAAGCGCTGCAAATTTTCTTAAACTTTTACCTCGGATTAAAAACGTCAAGACTAATCCGCCTTCTCCCAGAACTATCAAGAACATTTTAATACTTCTAATACCAATCGCTCGATCGTTCCACGAGAAGATCCTTTCGAACCTTCGATTCCCGAACCTATTCGCGAAATTTTCCACACGCTACCACCAAACTCACCCATATATACTTGCACAAAAATTCGACCTGGCTACACCGATAAAAAGCGACCAAAAAAAGAAAAAGAAAAAAGGAAGGCGTCAACTTATTCCACCGCGATTCGAATTCACGTCCTTTGAAAAGCATCCCTCCGGTTCGGAAAGCGACAAAAGCTTGGCATGAAAACAAGCCGCATCCGCGGTGGTGACGCCGGTGGTGGAAAGGGCAGGTAGAAAAGGCGAGGAAAAGCAACGGGAATGTTTGGGCAGCGATAAGGGGGCACACTGTGTGTTCCATCGAGAGCGGGAGCGATGTTGCGCGCGTCGCGACGCAGCGCTTGCGGAACGGCCTTTAAGGTCGACTCGAGCCACCGACGGCAGAATCGCGCGAGCCACAGTGCCACTCGGACACGCAGTTTCTCGACTCGCGACCCAACGATAGGCCGTGTCGTATCGTGTACCCTCGAGACCCGTCGTCTTCGTCGAGGGGACCGTGTGTTCACCTTCATCGACCGTGTTCGCCCCCGCGTTCGCCAATCCCCCCTTTCTGTTTCTCTATTCGTTTCCACCTTCGCGGTGTGTGTGTATGTATAAATACGCTTAACAAATTGAACACGATAACTGAAATTTTACTACACGTTTCGTTCTCGGAGCTACGTTTCGCGACTCTCGTGACGGTGTTATTGTTTGTTGTTACAATTTGCGTTATTGTTGATTGTACACCCTCTGTTGATTCGTCATCGATCGATTCCTTCGGTAAATTGATTGTTGCCAGTTGTGTGGATTAGGCAGTGACCGGTGGTGGTGAGCGTTGAACGAACGTGTGATCTGTGTCGTCGGGGGAACAACTTTTGGAGTTGGACTCGGGATCGTGGGGAACCTTGTGCGGAGTGGAGCTTCTTCGGTGAGTCAAATATTTTTTATTTTATCACGTAAAATTCTTTTATGCCTGTTTTTTTCCCCCTCTATGAAATTCCTTTTCGCGCGTGTATCTTGTGTGCGTTTATGACTTGTTGTTCGTTCGAACGGTCGAGAAGTATTCTTGTTACGTTTGTCTCGTTAACTTTAATAAATGAGTTTACTGTTTAGAAATGAATTGGAATTGATCGTATCGTGCCTCGCGGAACATAGTGTTCGTAACACGAAGGGAAAATTATGAAACGCCGCAAAAGCGTGCGTCAAGGCAATTGTTTAATAAGTCGTCGACAAGCAGAAAACAGCATATTCGTTTCTCTCAATATCTGTCGGACAAAATCTGAGAGTATCTCGAATAACATTTAGACACAGGTTCATTCGTATTCGAGTGCAGTGTCACGAGCGTGTAGGTGCATGAATAAACAGCCGGTCCGCGGCTGGTTCGGTTTTTTTCCTGTTTTCACGCGGACCTTGGTGATCTCGGCACGATGATCTCTGGATTTCGAGAATATCGTCGATCGTTGGTCTCGTGACCGGCTCGTCCCACGTTTCCATGGTCTCGATCTTGACGCGACTCTTAACGTTCCTGGAAACCTGTGGCGCCTCGTGGAAATCAATCTGCTTTAATCAATTGTAGCGAAGACGGATCCAGCCGACTATATTCAGTCGGAGCTGTTCCTTTGTCCAACGAATGGATCGTGTCGTTGTGTGTTTATCAAACGTTGTTCGTCGAGGCGTCGATATTTACAAACCTCGAGCATACCCCGCGTGTTTCTTTCTTCTACCTATGCTTCTTTTCTTTTTTCTACTCCCATAATTCTTGGAAAAACATTTCGCGAGCCTAGACGCGTCATACCGTGTTTTCAAACGATTGTGAAGCCAAGGAAAGGTTATATAACATTCAGTTTCTATCATGTGATATTTTTAGAAATTTAAGTTTCTAAGTTTTCAATAATTCATAATTAGAACGTTAATTGCCTATAA
Source organism: Bombus vancouverensis nearcticus (assembly GCF_051014615.1). Lineage (NCBI taxonomy): Eukaryota > Metazoa > Arthropoda > Insecta > Hymenoptera > Apidae > Bombus > Bombus vancouverensis. Next base: position 17,321,547 of record NC_134913.1, read on the forward strand.
AAATTATGTAACTACGATAATGGGTATGTAGAAGTCGGTGATGTTCGTCGTCTTAAAGAATACCATTTCCCGAACGATGCCCCTTCTTCTTTAAAACCTAATATTTATAATAAATTGTTTCGTGTTTTACGAATTTTGTGAAGTAACGTGCAAACTTCCACGATAAAAAAGATTACAATTTCACGATTGTTCTGAACACATGCGTTCACAAATAGCCGACCGTTAAATGCGCATAATTGAGTTTTTTTAAGAACAAATATTCGAATCGATACTATTTGGCCGTTATTATACTATATATACTACTATACACCGTTATCCTGTAATTTGTGGATTTTTAAATTTTTTGTTAAAGACGTATGTTACTTTTTTGTTAGTCTACGCAATTGACGATGACTCTTTCGGGTCTTAAAATACCGTGCATTATTGAGAAACTAGTTTCGAGGATTATCGGACTCGACTCTTTTCATATTCGTTCAGAAGCTTATTTTCTCGTTAAAAACCGATCGAATTCGAATTTAGCGGTTGATTCGAGACTATTCCTTTTCTGCCGTGATTTCCTATGAATCATCGAGCGGTATAATTGCGCTGTTCCAGCTTGAATCTGCTCGTTCGCGTTAAACGATTAATAACGTCGTTTTCTGACGATTCTGCGATCGGAAAATATACGCTGTTCGTTCCGTATAATGCGTTTATCTCTTCTCGCGCAGGAAAGGACGTTGTATTCATAACAAACCGCGATTTATCGATACGTCCTCCTCGTTGAAGCGTTTTCCAACGGCATCGTAAACGTTCGAGGCTTCGTCTACGCGTTGCTCGATCGACTAAGTACGAGCGACTCGCTCGTCGAAGCTGATCGCCGTGAATAATAAATAGGAACGCGTGTATTTTCTGCATTGATTAGCGGTTGCAGCAGCGGCTATTATCTACCGCGTATTTATCGCGAGATTAACGCGTCGCTGGACATACCAGCAGAAAAACGGCTCGCGTCGTCTCCTACGTTCGTCAGCGTGTAACGTTGATAACCTAATATCTGCGAAAAGAAACAAATTGTCAGCGAACGGTTAATGAACAGAAAAGAGAAAAAAACACGTTTCAGAATCCTGTGTTTCGGTGTTTGTGAGAAACGTGTAGCAGTGTACCGAGAAAATTTCATTCGATAGTTGTAAAGAATAATTTTAATTATCCTATTTGAAAGTTTGTTACTTGGTTTAAATTTAATTATTTGTATCTTTACTTAGAAGCAGTACAGTATTTGGGAAAGATCAGATGAATGTGGAAAATCATTAGGAAATTATCAGAATCTTTCGGAATTATTTTATTTGAAAGTATAGGTTACCCCTAAGTTTGATAAAATTTAAGGAACACGTATATCGCGATTCATCCTGTTTAATACTACATGTTGTATTTACTACAATCAATCAGAATCATTCGGAGTTATTTTATTTGAAAGTATAGGTTACCCCTAAGTTTGATAAAATTTAAGGAACACGTATATTGTGATTCATCCTGTTTAATACTACATGTTGTATTTACTACAATATACGTAATATATACATAAAAACAGGGTGAATTTATGTTACAACCCGGTATAAGAGGGTCTGCATATCGCATTTCATTTTTAAAAATATAAAAGCAGATTATTTCTATTCTCATGGAAAATTTTCAAGTGAAATATTTTCTCTTTTGTTTGAAATTTCTATTTGCTTTGCCGATAACTGCGAGTTGCAACTCGCGTAAATATACGGTACACGGGACCTACGTTAACGAATCTTAGCCTTTCTAGAAAGAAAAATCGCGTTACATTAAAGCACGTTAACTTAGTGTCGACGCGTCAAACAATTCTCTGGCAATAATTGCTAGGGAAACTTCCGTTCCATATCCTCAATTTTCAACTGGCTCGCAACTTGTATAATCAAAAGATGCATTAACGCGCTCTCCATTATTAACGACAGCCTCGTTATCAGCTGCCAAAGCCAGTCACTTCACCTAATAACGCTTACTAGGAAACAAAAACGAGAACAAAAGCTGTGAATTAACGTTGCAACCAAGAACAATGTAAAATTCGCGACGAGTCAACTTTCTCCGCTTCGATTCCTCGCCTGGGCGCGATGTCGCAAGCAGAAAATTCATTTTTTCTTTGCCAGTAAAAAACAGAACTGTTTCGGCTGTCGTTGTGGAACCGGTATTCCCAGAAGGTCTTTCTCGATCGTACGAAGATCGTTGTCGGTTGCTGACAGCGCTCGATCGTCGCCGAGCAAGAAGTCGAAAGACTCGACCGCTCCTCTTTTGTTCACGTTCCAGATCACGTTCGACCGGATTTCTGAGGGACTGGTAGCTAATGTCAAAGGCTTGGTCGCGATATCGATGACCATCGTCTCTTATCTATCAAACGATTCCGCTATTTCTACCTTAATGAAATTTATCGTCGATGAGAAATGCGTGTATCGTGTTTCAGGACAATGTAGAGGATCGGCGCAGTTGTACATTCGGATTTGATTAATACACTGCCTTCTTTCGTTAAAGAATTTTCCATCTAAAGTTTCTCATCTTTCAGGTGAAGTTATACGAACCACTGAGACGCCAATTTGATTAACTGCATCTTTCCGAGTTTTCTAATTTCACTGGCTAGAAACGCGGTTCAGTGTCTTAAAAAATATGCAACTTAACGATTTACTAACAGCTTTCGAATGCTAAATAGGGCATTTCAATTGATAATAATAGGAATAGCGTACGTAGGTATGCAATCTTATAACGCTAATGCCTGTGAAATTTGCGACGATACGCCCACGAGACCACGCGGTATCTCTAAAATTATGGGCAGACGGGCGTTTGTTTGATATCGTTTCGGAGCTCGCCAGGCGTTCCCTGTAATTGGAGTGGTGTACGTCGTAGTTATAATGTTTCTATAGCAAGTTTGTCAATATGTTTGTCTGGGAGAAATATAGGAGGTTGATTGGAAATGAATCGAATGGGAAGCAATTGGTTAATGAGTAATTATTTTTATTCAATGTCGCCTATAAATAAATGATTATGATAATTTTAATATATTGAAAGTGAATAATTAAAATAATAAAATTAATCAAGTAATTAATTAATTAAATTAATAAAGTAGTACAAGTATACGTTTTTCTTCATTTTTCTTTTTTTAATAACGAAACTATATTTTTATAGAGAGTTTTGTCACGAATGTTGAAACTTTTAATACGCAGTAACACGTTTAAACCTTTCAGTGGCATTCAAATTTTTCCATCAAAGTTTAATTTTAGCCGCAATATCTTTAAATTGAAGATTTTATCGTTTGCACTTTTCTTCCAGGATAAAACCAACGTATTAATTATACCGCGCCATACGCTTTCTTTCATAATTGCAAATTTAAAAACACGTAATTCTAACATTCAAGCTTCATATAAATGAAGTTCTCAATACCTTTTACATTACCGCGCAATTAGCTATTTAGAAATATTTCTCGAATCTACTCGCAAATCGCGTGCTGTTCTCCAGCTGCCCTAAGTGCAGACACTCGAGACATCTCTTCAACTTCTCACCTTCCGTTCCACGATTCTACGAATTCTCGCAAGAAATTCGCAAACTTCACGAAACATTGAACCGAAGTTTGTATTCTAATCGATCTGGCCACGATTCTTCGCTTTGAGAAACCAACGTTCCACGTCCTCGCACGCGAACAAGAGTCGTTGAACGAGCAAGGATCGTCTCTCGTCGATTTCGCCTCTCGTCTGTCGATGAGGCAAATAATGACAGTAATGCCGGTCACGATATGCTCAGCGTTGCGAGACTGCAATCTCAAAGTAACTGGCATTTTTCAACGGAAATACCGACAGCGAACCGTAGCTTCGTCGCATCAGCCCTTAGTGTCCGCGGTCGGTCTCTCTGTCAACCCGTAATCAGGCCAGCCGGTGTCTCTCCAGCGAAATGAAATTACCCGAAATTACGGCGCACCTACGTACACTACGAAGTAATCGTGAAACTCCTCTGTTGTTCCTTTGCCGTGTCCAAAGGCGAAATAACGATGTTAAAACAACGAGGAGGATTGAAGCGTGGAAAGAGAGAGGATATTCGGTATCTATGCAAACGCGCAACGCAGCTTCGTTTGATCGCCTTCGACACGATCCTCGTAAAATCTCTGTCAAAGGAGGAATTACTCGTCGAACGAATATCCAGATATTTTCGGGGAAAGCTACGTGCATGGGATAGAGATAAATCGTACGCATCGTGCACGAGTGGAAAATCATGAATCTGGGTAAATTCGAGTTTTTAAGAATCCCATACGTTCAACCTATACTTAGACGATTCTTGTTGCAAAAATCATAAACCAACTCAAATCTGAGTTTTTAAAAGTTCGGTACATTCTTGCGTTTGATATATTCATCTTATCCTTCTAACGGTAATTGTTCTAACTCGTAGCAAACCAAACATCTACTCTCGGTTTTCAGCCTCCTTGCCATCTCCTTATATTCTTCCAGGTTCGCAGACCACTTCCGCTTTCCTTCTCCTCCATTACATTGTTTAACGTCTACACAAGTAGAGTATGACAGCTTTCTATTCGGTTGTTGCGTAGCCGCGATTGAAACTCGCGAGAAAGACGGCTTATCCTTTGTCACTCTATGATCTTTGACTCGCTTTCACGTGTTTATGCAAATCGGTGTCCGTATTTCACGTGACAGTTCGTATAAAGCGGTAATCAAAGTAACCAGAACTCCCATAGGACGAAAAGGGGAGCGCAAAGTCGCTGAAGATGAACGCGAAATCCCGGAATATCTCGTCCCGCTGATTCCAGCGGCGAACGTGAGCGACGACACGAACGAATCTCTCCATCCTCGAGCTCGGGAGTCTAAGCGAAAGGAAGAAAGAGAAGAGCGTCCGACCCCGGAAAATAGTCGGGGAAGAATTCCCGGCGTAAATCCATCTTTTTCGCGGAAACTTCGTTTCGAGGTATCGGGCTGGAAGCCGGCTTAAGCGGCGCGAAGCTGTCAGTCTGGCGAGAAAGCACGTTCTTACCGGCTGCGCGGCCGCTTCCTTCTCCTCGTCGCTCTTTGCGTTTGTTCGCGTTGCGTCGACGATTCAACCCTCGTTGGGGATGCTCTTTACCGGCGAAGTTGTTCGTTTCGACGTAAGATCGTGCCGCGAGTGCACCGTTTTCCCTTTCGCTTTTGATGCGTTTAGAGTTGAGAGGATTCTTCTGATACGATCGATGGGATTTCGGAACTGTTTGAGCGATAACAGACTGGATTGAATCGTAAAGAGGGTGATGATCGTTGAAATGCAGGTTTCTTTGAGGAATTTCGTACTTTCGTAAGTACCGAAGACCAGTTTTCTGACTGATTGAGCCGTCTTAGGTTCTGATAATCTACTAGCAATTAGAATTTCTTTCGTTATATTCCAATCGTCATTCTCACTAGAAATTCACATTTTTTTTTCTTTTTAGATTTTACCATAATATCACCTGGAATTATCCTATTCGCAAATATTCAGAAATTCGATTTCATAAATCATCTACCAAATCGCCGTTCCATCGAATCTTTTTTCTTTTATCACGGTTATTATTCTCATTAGAAATTTCAAATTTCCATAAGATTAATTAGTGCACTGTTTGGAATTACCTCGTTTGCAAATATTAAAAAATTCCTAATCCCAGATCTTGGAGTACTAATTCCTAATTCTAAAAATTATAGGGATTTAAAAAATCTTGTACCACGTATAATAAACCTGTAATCTCATAGAAGTATAACAAATCTAAGATCTCGTACATTGTCAGAAATTTGACATTTCCATAAAATTATGCCCCTGCAAGCTCTGGTACCGCCTACTCAGCGCCAGAAAATTCTAAAAAAGGATATCAAAGAACAAGGTAAAGGTCATCGAAACGTAACAGCACGCTCGAAAACGCTTTAGCTTGGTCGTGGAACAAGCAGAAGTGGTATCGATCAGGCAGCCGCGTGGCTATAGGCGCGACATAACGAGTGGTGCGGCGTGTGCAAGCTGTTGCATCCTGTACGAGCGACGCAGCTGCTCGCGCGCGGACACACGCGGGACCGTGAAAGGTACAGCCTCGCGAACGATACGTTGCAAGTCAATGTCGACTTCGTAATCGATTCATAATTTACGCTCGTCCTCTCTGTGTCGGCACCGAGGTAAAATTAGCGGTTTTCCAACTCGTCGATCCGCTCTGTGCAATCAAAATCCAGCTTTTTATTCCTGGGGTGGAACGATCGAGTTTGAGGCCTGGAGAAAATTGTCCGACGTTTAATTCAGTTCCCTCCTACCAATTACAGACAGTGTTACTGCTCTGAACGAGTTTTTACTGGATCCATAGAATGAAACGAAAGTAACGTAATTCTTTGGAAGTTGTAAACGCGATGATTCGAAGACTCGATAACTTAACTATTTTATTATTTAAAAATTTTATAATTTTCCTATCGAAGATCTCGCTATTTGAAGATTTAACGCTTGAAGAACGACTGATTTTGCTGCATCGAATGATCGAACATTCCATGATGTAAAGATCACAAACGATCACAGAAGATTCACTCGCGCGTCACTCTGTCGGTTAACTTTTTCGAGGAAAAAATAATTTTGCAAAGAAAATTTTTGTAAAAAATATTGATAACATTAGCGATCCATAATAACATTCGTTTTATAGGATTTTAAAATCTTCGATTGCATTACTTTCGTGCAATACTCTAATCAACTTGACACGTTACGACAAATGAGAAACAGTATGCTCTGCACGCTACTTATTATTTATGAACGTGGTGAATAATGTTTCTGATAAATAACGACTCTTTCTATTTTTAGTAAAAGAATATTCAAATTACACTTCTTATCCCTTCGTCAAATTAATTTCTCACCATCGAATTAATTTGTTACCAAGGGAAAAATCACGTTAGAAAAATGACGAACAAAAATTAATAATTCGATTAATTAAGATAAAAAATATACAAAGTAGACTATTTGTTACGACATTTGGTAGATGCAATTTTATTTAAATTCTTTTCCTTCGGTTGTTGTTCATAAAGATATGAATTTGCATAAAAATTTAATCATTGAACAAATATATTAAATAAAAGATATATATTAACAAATAATAACAAATGTATGTATTAACAAAAAATGTTGCGAGATACCTGTGTATAGTATAATAGGTAGCGAACAATATTCGTGTCTCTTATACACTCGATCAACATTCTCACTTCGTTACTTTAGCACTTCGCAACTTCGTTCTTACCAGCGAACTTTCCAGCTAGTTTTTATGTGGAGCGCCGGAGCAGAAGTTTAGTTTCATGAAGATTGTTCTTCCTTTCTTTCGATCGTTAGATAGCGTGCGCTATGATGCGAGAACAAGATGGCACGGCCATTACATTTACCAGAAGATGCTTGAAATATTAACTTCGGATAAAACGATGTTCGTCGAACAACTGCTACATTCGCTGTTCATCGGAAGAATTAAAACTCTCGGGAGAGAATCACGGGAAATTGCACGTAAGAAAAGGGAAATTATATCGATGATTAATCGTCTCTCGCTTAGAGAACTCGTTTCTGCTACGTGAACCTTCTTGATCCTTCGTTAAAATGATTCTCTCTGACCTATGAATTCTTCCTATTAAATTCAATCAACTACAAAATACATTGGAAGTCAAAGCATTCGACAAGGAACTCGTTTAACTCTTTCGAGACTAATGGAACGATATCCTTTAAAAGTAACCTTTAAAAAGATTGTTAGATTCTTATAACTTTTCTGACAGCGTTCAGGCATCCGAGCATTCAGAAAAATGTGATTGATTATATGAATAAAATAGGATAAGTTCCTTATGAATAATCGACATTTGTTATTTCTTACTGAGATATATACGGTTCTCTTTTCTTTTTGAAACACGATACTCATCCTACCGATCAATACCACATTTCTCTACTTAACCGATGCATTACATATTCAGTCGCAAAGAAATATTCCAGTATATAATAAATGATTCTCTTTAAGTCTCATCGAATTTGCGATATACGGAATATAACAAAACGAATCAACTGACAAAACTGCTACAAATTTCCAGAACAATCTAATACTTTCTTTTTAATTTGAATAAATTACAACCCACGCTATTATATATACAGGGTGGTTGGTAACTGGTGGTACAAGCGGAAAGGGGGTGATTCTACGCGAAAAAAGAAGTCGAAAATATAGAATAAAAATCTTTCTTTTTTAACTTTTTTAAAAATCTATAGTGAGATCCGTTATAACGAGATGTGATAAGTGCACGCGTACCGAGCGAAAATTCAAAGTCGATTTTCTCGGAAACAAAGCCTCAAACGAAAAATTTTTATTCCATATTTTCAACTTCTTTTTTCGCGTAAAGTCACCCCCTTCCGCTTGTACCACCAGTTACCAACCACCCTGTATATATGTACACATATTATTACGACTACTCTTCGAAGAAAATCGGTCTCGAAATGATTGACAACCGTCGGCCGTAGAAAATTTCCATGTTGCCGCAGAAGTTTCATTTCTCCTTATTTTTCGTCTTCTTCGTCGACAACGTCCCCCTGTTTCGTTGCAATGCAGGTTCGTAAAATGGGAACGCGCGAAACGAGAATTCAGGGCGATGGTGCCCCTCTCTCTTTCTCTCTTTCCCTCAACTCTTGTGTGCATACACGCGACTCGACAGCCGAGAATGCTGGTATATGGGCGGGTATAGAGTTTCGAAACTCCTTTGGAACTTGTTCGCGGCGGAAGTGGCAGTCTCAGGTGAGATCGGTAACCGTGGCGATACTTGATTTTACGAGCAATTCGCATAGCATTAACGATTGCGTTTACACAGCTGCTTTCATCGTATGAGGCCAGATCTATTTTCTTCTCTCATCGTTCTACTGTTCCTTCTTTTCACATGCGTCCGTTGCACAGAGTATTTATGCGATTCGCGCGTCCCCTCCGTATGCTTCTCTGCTTCGATTATTAAGTTTAATTGCCCGCGAGCAATGACACCGTAATGGGCGCGCGATGCTTGTGCTCCTTTGCGATGAAATACAACCACGTCTTTGGCGAGAGAGTTGGTTATTTCTTATGCGACAAAAAGAAAAAAAAAATTAATACGCGAGGAATATTTAGCTCGAGAAAGTTTCTGATTGACAGTAGTATGAAATGTTGATACATTAATGTCGAAAAGACTATACGACTACGCAAGATAGTATCGTTTTGATTCATAGAGTCTCGAAAGATGATAATTTTCATCGACAAGATCCTCAGCATTTTTTAACAGTAGACAAATTAGTTGCGTTATTTTAAGACATCAAGAAATTGATAAAAATTACTATTGTCGTTAACGGATATAATTATTCGCAAGTTTTTCACTCTAACGAGAGATGAGTATTTTTACTGTTTTACTTAAGCTGATGACACATGGTTTCCTCAGTTTGAATGAAATATCGCATAATGGAAAATTATTTTGCAAGAGGCAGCGATAAAGAAACAAGTAAAATATTTATCTAAAGAGTACAACGATATAATTCAGAATTTCATAGCATAGGAATACTTTTGAAACAGTCTGCATGCGAATATCGGCGTTCTCAGGAGGTTAATGATAGAAACCGACCGGAAGTCGTATCGCGACGGGAAGAATCCGGAGAATTCCATGGAGATCCGGTGCAATAACGGGAATTACATTTGGTCGGTGCTATGAGAGCGACCCTGGCCGAGCGTGCGACTTCATTTCGCTATTCCAAGACCGCCGATAGCGGCCGGCTCGACGCCGATAAGCACCCACGTGTTGATGCACGACGCTCGTCGAATGAAGTATAGGTTTTATAGAAGAGAGTCGCTGCTCGAATCGAAATCTGCCCGATATTAGCCTTTTCACGTGTGCACCTTCGAAATTCCCGTCTCTTTTCGCTGCGAAATGAACGTGCTTCCTCGAATAGAAAAACCAGCCTCTGACTCTTTCCTATCCCCGATGGGAAATGGAGACGTGGAAAAGACGAAAGATGGAAATGGATGGCGGACCTCGCGACTAATTATTGATTTATTAGGTTGTAATATACGAAACCGTTCCAACATCGTAAATTCTTTACCTATACAAATTTACATTTACGCGTTCGGTATTGAATTAGTTTCTAATTATCGCGTACAATATAATTGTTGCAACACAGAGCGTGGAAGGATCGAAAACGTTTCCGAAATTCGATCGCAAATTTTTCCTAATAAATTGTCAATCGAGTTTTAGATCTAATTTTTATCATATTGTGTTTATTAGGTTGTAATATACGAAACCGTTCCAACATCGTAAATTCTTTAGCTAAACAAATTTACATTTACGCGTTCGGTATTGAATTAGTTTCTAATTATCGCGTACAATATAATTGTTGCAACACAGAGCGTGGAAGGATCGAAACGTTTCTGAAATTCGATCGCAAATTTTTCCTAATGAATTGCCAATCGAGTTTTAGAGTTAATTTTTATTATATTGTGTCATGATTGACTTCCAAATTGAATTTTCGGGCTGCATCGCACTTCAAGCGAACGGGCGATAAACTGATAAATTCGCTCAATCATTTGTGTTTCCTAGAAATTCTTGTAATTTTTGATGTTTGTGAAGCGTGATTTTTCCGTCATATTAACATTTGCTGCGGTGACAAAAATGAGGCAATATATCTTTGACGTAACTATTAATTATTCCGTATCGATCTTCGTTGTTACGAAGTAATATCTACTTCATCTCATCTCGAACGCTAATTTAGATATCCTATTGACTTTACGCAGCATAAAGTTCTTCTTATGATTGAAAAATCATTCCTCTCTTCAGTGGCAGAAATTTGCTACGTCGATAGAGATGAACTTCGATAAGATTCGTTGTACCATGCTGTTTTTCTTTGTTGGAAAACTTTCATATATTAAATATCCTGCTGACTTTACGTTGTCCTACATAAGTCAAGCTTTTTATTATATCTGCAAGATCTTCTTCCTCTTGAATAGCGGAAATTTGCTTAGAAAGCGTAGCCTATTGCACCATTCAACGTTAATCTGGTACAACCTTATCCATTCTGGTTTCCATTGAACAAAATCTTCTACTATGTATTTAGCGTTGCCTTGTTTCAATCGAATAGATAATGACAAGATCGCGACACTGTTAACGCAGCGAAAGTTTCTCGTTCTGACAGAACTTTGAATGTAGAACATCAAATGATCGTACTTTTTTCATCCCTTCCTTCTTCGTCATTAACGTTGTTCAATAATTCTGTACAAATAACAGAAAAAATCAGTCGATGGTTGAGATAGTTTGAAAAGAGACAGTTTCCTGCATTCAAAGACAGTACGTCTTCTGAAAAAAAGGATGATATTTTACTAATGATATTTATGAAATTTTCTAAGCAACTAAGGATATATTTGACATTATAATAATCAACATTTTTGACGAGCAGAGATATACGAAAGGTCAGCTTTACATTTTTTATCTTTAGATTCATATACACGTTCTATTTATATCTACACTTCAGGTTTGCATAAGTAAATACGCACAGCCTATTACTAGAAAAAATGATGTCTCAATAATTTCTACCCCAATAAAGCACGAATATATCGCTTTCGAGATGCAACAAATTTCCCAGACGAGCTTGACCATTTTAAAAGTCACCGCTTTGAACGTCCGCATTTTTCCTCGTTTTTCAGCAATTACTCCGTTCTATCTGAGCTTAAATGGAAAACCGATAGTCTCGGGAAGAAACGCGATCGGAGAGACAAAAAAAAAAGAAAAAAAATACGTATCGAAACGGAGAGTGAAACGATGTATATTCAAGTTGTTCGCTCTCGTTCGAAAGACTACGGGGAGAAATGTAGGACAAAGCGGTAAAATAAATCATCGAGCGACAGAAAGCAGGAGACAAGAGAGAGAGAGAGTGAGAGAGAGAGAGAGTGAGAGAGAGAGAGAGAGAGAGAGAGATAAACCAGTCGAAACAGAAACTCGGGCGAAAAATCGACGATATATTATCGCGTTCCGCAGAACTGCTTCTCTATGGATATAGTACGTTTATCGATTTCTCTGGAAAATCGAAGGCTACTATAGCCGAATGAAAAATCCATAGGTCGAGAGAGATTGTTCAAGGGGAGAATGAAATGCAGCGTCACGAGATAATTCCATAGCTTTCGTAGCTGCTCCAGTTCTCTATGGTGTCAAGGTTGCATCGCAGGGACCTTACCAAAAGAAGCACTAAAGCAACCTCTCTCCCCGTGCTTCGGTTGAATTCACCGAAGAATCGATATTCGTTCGTTTCACTCGCTGCATCGTGAAACGACAGATCGTACGCTGGCTCGTGAAACTATTTCAACGTTTACCATAGAAAACTTGTATGTCCATATTGTACGTGTCACAGGAAACATTTTGAAATTTCGTTACTATTATTGCGAGACACGACTATCGTGATTATATTGGTTGAATTTGAAAACAACCTGTAAATTTTGTCTATTGTACATGGAATACATTTTCAGATTGTTTTAACACGATACAAGATATTTATCGCATGTATACATAATTTTGTGAAAATTAAGTTTAACCATATATAGCGAATCCTAAATATAATCTTCCAAAATATTCAGATTTATTAATATAATGTATACCTGATTGCTTTAATACCTTCACGATCTCTGTGAAATATAAACTCGTACTAAATATCTTGTACTTTCTATACGTGTTTTCAGAATTGTCTTAAATTTAAATAATATAATCGCGATACTCGAGTCTCACAACAGTGCTAATGAAATTTCAAAATGTTTCATACGACGCACATAATATATTTATAAGCTGTATCTGCGTGTATTCGAATAATTTCGTGAGCCTGTGGTGCAGTATCTGGTTTGAAGTTACCGAAATTTATTGCTAATTAAATAACATTTTTCGTAATATTCTGCTGAGGAAATGGATGCTGTATCTCCTTCGGAAACCCTCTCCAGAAATTCTATTTATACGCTCGCACAGTATGCAATTGATAAAAAATTCCAATATCGCGCCGTATATTTCGGAGTTTTTTACTTTACGAATGAGGAGAACATTTACGATGCTGTTGCACGTGGATCGTTGAAAAATGTGACGCAGACCAACGTAATATACCGTCGTTACTCTCTATCGATTACCGCCGCTACTCGCTCGTGTGCCCGGCAATAACGTAATTTGCGGTTCCTGAGAGTGCATCGTGCCACTTGACGCGAACACGGCCCTTCACTCTTGATGCACTTCCTTCGACGTTGCAGTTTGCATAGGTGCGACGCTCTGGCTCCCTATAGTGACGTCGCCCATTAAAAAAGACGTGTAGCGACTTTAAATAATCGAAATTGTTATTCACAGTTGAAAAACTTAGGAAAGTAAATATTTTAAATTAAAAAAACTTTCGATAACTATACATATCGAAGATTGTAGGAGAAAAACACGACAAGTACATTTTTCTTGATTTCTTAACTTCGATGTTACTTAATTGCGTTAATGTTACATGCGACTAAGCAGAAAAATGTTAATATAACATAATTGAAAATGAAAACTTGCCAGCTTTAAAGATGAAATCGTTTAAAAACAGCTAACAAGTTGAGCAACTTTTGTAGAAGCTGAAGCTTCCATTTTTTCTTCTTCTTCTTCTTCTTGTTGCTTCTGTATAACAATGTAGTGCCATGTCCGTACAAAAGCCTAGAAGAACCAATAACAGGTGACATCAAATTCAATTTACCAACGACCCATTGAAATTCTCTCTGTAAAATTCACTCTTATAATTCTATAGACGAATTACGTATGGAAATTTTATTTCTCCAAGACGTTATATATTTTTACTATCAGGGAAGAAACATTAATCGGCGTAGATTGATGATAAAAGCGACCCGCATTGATGAGACAGTCACGCTTGCCTACGATCGAGCAGGGTCTCGAGATTACGTTCGCACACGAGCGAACCAAATCGTTGTCGTTCGACGATGGTCGCGTAGCGTGGCCCTTATCAGCGTCATGCACACACGTGTCTACACGTGCTGGTTGGGTGATAAGCGCGACAAAACGTCACTGTTCTCCCGTGAAGTGCGAGAGAGCTCCGTTCGTCTAATCACCGGGTACACCGAGTGTCTCTCGTTCCCCTATCCTCCACGTTGGCGTGTTCTTGACACCGAAGGTGTTCGTTCTGGATGTAACACGAGAGTTTATGCGATGGACTCCAGTGTGTCGTTGATCGAGTGACTACGTATGAACCGCTGAGAAGCTTCACTTATCAACTGCATATATCAAAATGTAAAGAAAAGTGGTGATATTACGAAGTCATCACTCTTTCAAAATTTATTGTAGAATTTATGATTGTTTATGGTAATGGAAGGTAGTAAATCTTATAGGAGTCTACCAGAAATTCTTCAAAGTTCTTTATTAGAAATATATTGTTCCGTACAGCGACCCAGTCATTACACGCTCGTCCATTTCTTCGTCCACGACAACCCTTCGAGAATAGAAGTTTCTAATATTCTAAGGCAGCCATATACACCTTTTTCCAGTTTTATTTCTCTGTCTACGCTTTTCTTAACACGTCCACTCGGATTAGCAATAATTTTCAAGAAGACGTTACTGCCGTTTCGAAAGTTAATCCTTGCTTTTACCTTGAGTACCTTAGCTTTACATTCTTTAACGATATATTTACCGTTTACAACGGTTTATTAGCGGTAACGTTAAGGTCCCGTACCCTCGAGTGACCGTTAGTTTGAAAATGGTCAGTTCTCATCTTGCCTACCAGTTTTTCCTACCGATTAGCACCGATGGCCGCTACCCTTACTGCCTTAAAGAAAATTGCAACTCAATGTTGAGGGTGAATCCGCTTGTTCTATGTTCTACACAGGCCTATCTCAAGTTTTCATCTTTTCCACATGCATCACCGATACCTCGCTTGCACTCAACTCTCCGCTCAAGAAATACAATAAAACGACACCGCTCAGCCTACACTGAACATTCACCGTACACCGAGTCTTGCAAGTTGCTCTTTGCCAAATAAACGTTAACACCCTGTGTCAGATTCTATCTAAATATCCTTATCATCTTAATCGAGATAGGAAATTCGGCTGATTCGTGGCGCCGATCCTAATCGAGACGGGAATTTACGGCTCTCGTCGACGAGTCACTGAGACTGCAGACGCGACTCCCCGGGAACACAGTCGAACATTTATTTATATACGTATGTGCATACAGAGGCTACGAAAAGTATTTGTAAAAGTAAGTTGATTGGATGTAATTATAATAAATCGCGTAGTCAGTTAGATAAGAAATCTGAACTTTTAAATGTTCTTTTTATTTTTTATTTTTGCATAACGTACATGGACGAGCCCAAGCATTCCTTTCCAAAGACTTATTCAGACATAACCAAACAGTACAAGACGCTTTGTCTAATGACGAAATTTATACGCAAAGGGATAGTAATCCTTGAAGCGAGCCAGTGTACCGTACACAACAAGCTGTAGAAGTCGGCTACACTTGGTTATGTCTATAACGACGAAGTTATTCACGATTACGATTTTAATCCTTGTAAACGTAGACGTTGGCGACAACAGGAAGTTGAGCAATTCATTTCCATAAATTTCCATTAATTAATAATGGAAATTTTACTACGTAGACGCGAGTACAAATAGCACGCTGTTCGTTGCCACCATTCGTGTTATTACGTGTCCCTGTATACTAAATATCAAACTATCACATAATATCGATGATAAAACTGCGAAGATATGATTTCTGAATATTGCTGAAAGATCGTATAGAGATTGGAATAATAGCAATATTCTCAAAGTGAATACTACTCCAGGCAGTCAACTTTTGATCAAACGTAATCGTATTTAGGTAATTAAAAATATTAAATTCTTTATTAAAAGTACTGGTATCTGTACTAAACTTTCTGAGATGTAAAATGTTATAATATGAATATAAAACATATAAAAAAGTCACATGAGTCTGATATGAAGTAAATACCAAAACGAAGATATTCATTCATTATCCCGTAGAAAATAATGGAAGAACAGAATGTCACAAGGAAAAAGGTATTTGGTTGATAAAAAAAAATTCAAACAATATGAAACCTCGTTATTCCTATCATCAATGAGAACTTTTCCCTGGCAAAAGCTTTGTTTGTTAATTAGCTTTGCCGTGATAATAAACGAAAATTTTGCACACATGTTTTACATTTTAGGTATCCAGGTCAAAAGGTGAGCTAAAAGACAGTTTTCTAAATTTGACTTTTCAGTTGAACAATTTACTCCAGCATGTTGCATTAATCGTTCATTTTATCCGAATCAAATTTCGATTATATAAATAACGTCGATCTTATAACGAATATTTTAGCATCTATTTTAGACAGCGAATTATTCATTTTGTCAAGTATCAGAGTTCGCTTCTGCTATTAACGTTTCATTTATGTTATAACAATCTACGTCACAGAAACTGCAGCATTTTTAGTTAACGTAATACCATCGCGTTTAGTTGGAAACTCTTTGCCAAGGGAAATAGATGGTCCTTCAAACGGAATTGTCGACGCAGCGATCTGTTTTATACAATGCTGCTATTCGTCTGTTCGTGTAGAGCGATTTTCTCGTTGACCAGGCAGCATACGAGGCAACCGAAGTCACTTTCGATACGGATGCTTTGCGTATCGACCGACGAATCGCTTTCTCGAGCAACGTTTCGCTTTAACGCCCTTATCGATTCACCTTGCGTTCGGCTAGACGGTATTCTTCGAATTGAGTGGGCGCGGAGGGACACGAGTTATCGAGCCACTAAAACTTTCATTTGCCAATCCACCGACGAATTTCGCCGTATCGATACCCCTACCATTGGACCGCACTGATCAACGTCTCTCCAACTTTTCGTTTCCATTATCGAAAGCCTCGCCGAGATTCGCCGATCTCGTTCCTGGACGAATATAAATCACCGAGGAAAGGAATAACCGGAGATGTACGAAGCGTTTGGAACATTGAAGTGGCTTCGTTGGCAGTTTTCACATCGAATGCAATTTTTCATTCGTCGAAAGACAACTTAATTATGGGAAAATTAATACATCAAGTATGGGAAAGCAACAAGTAACAGAAATATTTCTACAAAGATAAGATAGGTTATTGCAGAGATTAATTCGTATGCCTACTCGGTACACGTTTCGCGAATAGCGAAAATATTTCTCAGGCCAACTTCGATGCCTCTGTATCCGTGTGGGCAAATGACATTTCTTTCCGCTAATTGTTTTTCGTCGCCTACATCGTTCCAAGGATTTGATCTTTCGAAGGAACAGACAGGTTCCAGGATTAATATTTTCAATAATACCTGTTGTGAATGAGGCAAGATTTAATAATAGTTCACAGCCAGGTGCGTTCCGTTGGCGGTAAAGTATTCAACGTTCATTCACGCCCACTTTGAGAAATTTGCCAGGGATACCTTGCTCGCTTATACACGTACATTGAACGCGTAAGTATGCAGAATAAATGTGCGCCCGGTGCTTTCAGTGTATTAAGCGTTAATGATCAAAAACGTTATAAAAAGTCCCTCGGTGTTACTTTATTTTAAAACAACGTATACCATGTAGCATCGTGAAAGTTTCAAAAATAAGAAAAAGAAGAACAATTTTACAAAATAATACTTTTTTTTAGGCACTATACTGTAGGCACTGTGTATTTTTATCATTAGGAGCACACCAGGTATTTACAAAAGTCGATCCTCTTTAATTGGTCGCGCAGCGTGAATCGCGTCAGAAAAGAATCTCGTCCTCGGTGAATTTGTTTAAAATAAAGACTGTGCAGTTATGTCGCGCGACACAGGCTCCTCTCGAGCATTTCGCCGCGCGTAATAAAACTTTTCGGCTGGTTCTCAGGCGTCCGCGGCGAGCAAACGGAAACTTCGCTTCCGACACGACGACGACATTGCGAAAACTTTCGAGGTCGCGTTGCTTTCTGGATTTCACCCTCGTCTCTGCCGTGTTGCACAGCGACTTCCTCGCTGGTTTGTAATCTCGCAAATGGTCGGGTCGAGGAATTTTACACGAACCGTTTAAACCACGACTCGGCCAATGGTAGAAAAAAATCAATGCGTCTGCCGCATTCCTCTTCCGCTTGTTTCGTGGCCGCCGGCGTTTGATCACGGAGGATACGTTCCATATTATCGGCAGATGATTCATCAAAAATATCCACGTATCGGACGAAGACGCGAAATCGATCACGTGAAACGTGCAATCAAGCTGTGCCGAGCCTGTTAGAATTACAAATTTCTAATGCGAAATGATGCCAGAAGGTCGATTAATCGTTAAGCAAGGGATATATTTAGAGCGTATTTGGAACGAAACAAGTTCAAAGCTTGACGCGCAGTTCTTTTTCTCTGCCAGTTATAAATACATCATCAACGCTGTTTTTCTTATATTTGCTCTTTCTTTTTCCAAATGTGACTATTCATTTGCCTAATCGCGTGATCTGTTTCGGGACGAATTCATCTACATATCACAGATATATTGACAGGTCCTGAAACCAGATTTCATCCGAAAACTTCAACAATTATAATATCAAGCTGATCCCCGGGCTAGATTAGATCATCAAAATTAATTGGAGTCAGGAATCAACTGGTAATTCGTGTTCGATTGACAAGTTCTCGTAGGCCTGGTTTTTCAGGCGAACTCAATTTGCCAACATATTCACATCCAGTGCGTGCCCGCTCGCTGGAAACGTATCGAATTTGGTTGCGAGCTGGCCATCGAAATATTCAGCGTAGACCACGAGAACGATAACGAGCATCGGGGATAGAATCGTAGCAGCGTTTATGAATCGCGTGGAGAATGAATGCCAGTCGATTAATAAACCGGTGGACGACGGATCAGAAGTACTTCAATTAATTTCGCGGAAAACGACACGAGCACTCTGTGTGCATGCTGTAAAGCTCTCTTTTTTCCTTCAACGTGCAGTTAGAGATCCCTGGAGTTGGCTGGGGATCGCGTGCGAATGATTTCATCCGTTCTACGTGAGTTTGCATACTCTCAAGGCCAACAAACATATTCACCACGAGGATCGTCTCTGTGGATGATGGTCGACCGTGTAAACTTTTATGGTAATAATACATCTCTCTGTTTTACATTCTTATTTTAAGGCAGAGTTATGTATAGATTGATCGAAAGTGTACGAAGAATGGTATCCTGTTACTATACACACACTGTGTGGTGTCGATATCGAAGTAGGATTAGCCGAGATGTTAGCTTAGGATAATAAGAAATTTTATTTGATACAGGAGAATTTATATATGGGAAATTGAGAGGTGAAACAGTTATACAAGACGTAAATGATGTACGAAACTATTAGCTTGTCCGAAATATTTCTTTCGTTTGATAACGTGATAGTGGATGAACGACAATTTCTGTTTTATATTATTTTATTGAATTACGTATGATCCAATTCGTTCTATTTCTATTATTATGTTCGTGCGTAATTCAATAAACTAACATAAAACAAAAAACATTGTGCGTCTATTATTTCCTTATAAAACTAAGGAAACATTTTGGACAACTTAATAAATATATAAGATGTATAAAGCAAAGTTACATTTGTAATAATAGCTTGTAGATGAAACAAGTTCCAATTTAGGTCTCATTTCGTTCCTAAGGAGCATCTCATAAATATTCTCAAGAATTATGTCATATCTTTATTTCACGATTGAAAATGAAAAAATACGGTACCCTATTTTGCGATGATCTTGAGCGCTCAATGATCCTAACCTCGTCCATTTCGTGTCACCAAATTTACGTGTTACGAATTTACTATCCTAACTTTCCAGTAACTACGCGTATAACTAGAAATGTCGAAGCAAGGTGGATTAACAAGCACGAAGCAGCAATTGCGTAGTTGTTTCTTGAAAGAACAAGAGTATCGCGATGCCACGTAGCGTGTTACACAATGGGTGACAAGCAAGGAACAATTTAATAAATTTTATCGAGGCAGTTGTTTCGTGCGGTTAAATTACCTGCATCTTCAGTAAAAGTGCGGGCCATTGAAACGCACATCTTCCCACAGTTAATTGCTCTACCGTTTTATAATACACTCGAACAAAAGGAACGATTCAGCTGAGAATCGAAAGAATAAGGTGTACCTAAAAGAAAATTCCTTACATCAACCTGACTGCAATCCACGTTTCTTACCGAGCTAACGATAAGAACTTGGAGCTCGTTACCGCTTCTCTGTTCGATCGATACTTTTCCCACCAAGCAACGCAGCGCGCTGGAGAATGAGCGTAGAACTCGTCAAGGTCGAACGATTCTCAAACGCGGCTCCAGTTTCCTGTGCGTCGTCTAAATTAATCCGATTTTACCTCGGTCGGAGATAAAACGACCGGCGGGAATAACCGCCTGGAACAATTCGTCGTTAGGACACGCGAACGTTTCAAAGCGCACTATCCTGACGAATCGAGCATCGTGCGATACCGTGAAGCGGAATTAATCCTGTATCGTTGAATGGATCTTCCTGGAATGGTCCAGGAAACGACAATGTGGCGAATGACAGGGATTACTTGATGATCATCCATGGAATGTGAAACGGAAGAATGGAAATAGGTTTGATTAGGCTGGAAATTGGTTTGAAATAGGATGTTTCGATGTATAATAATATTAGGAATATGT
Organism: Bombus vancouverensis nearcticus; assembly: GCF_051014615.1. Classification (NCBI taxonomy): domain Eukaryota; kingdom Metazoa; phylum Arthropoda; class Insecta; order Hymenoptera; family Apidae; genus Bombus; species Bombus vancouverensis. Next base: position 17,342,181 of record NC_134913.1, read on the forward strand.
AAAAGTTCTCATAGTTTGTAAGTAGATGACAATCTTGTTGCTAAAATTATCGCGATGCGTCAACCAGTAGGATGAACTCTTAGTAGATCCAGACGGTCATTAGTCAGACACAACAACAGCAAGTTTGTAGATTCAGTTTTAGTTGTGTGACTCGGTTTTAGAGGGGGAAAGTTGAAAGTGGAGGAAGGATATGGTAGGGAGTGAATGTCACAGAAAACCGGTTGACACAGTGTATCCATGTGGAGATTGGTAATTCATGTGGAGGCAGTTTGTGGGAAGCGAAGCCTCGATCACGTTGTACGTATATTATAAACAAACTGCATAAGTTTTTATATCGTTTATCATATAAAAATGTATAATGATATACGTGCAATAAGAAGCGCATTATACGTAATTATAATAGGAGACACGAATAATTTGTAAATTATATAACGATATATGTGTAACAAGTTGTACGTTACATCGTAAATCTTTGTATAAGGCGCAGTATAAGAAGATTGAAAACTTAAATTGAATGAATAAACGTTTCAATTTGAAATTAAACTTATCGCCATTGATACACCATACGAGTAATATTTACTTAAACACTAATACAAAGGATCGAGTTTTATCCGCGTTGAACGTGTTTTCATAGCTGACCGAGCGTCAGAACTTTCGCTTCAATTAATAATATAAATCCACGGACGTTCGAACTAATACGAAACACTTCCAATCGGCTATTATATTCGCGTCATCCCGGGCACGCTGGCGAAGAGGAATAAGCAACCCCAAATCGACTATCCGCGACCGCGTTGAATATAAAACAGCGTCACCGTTATGCCGTGTAAACAAATTCAAAACAAATCTGTGAGTAATCGGCTTCATTTGCATTCCCCTGGTCCGCTTAACGTTCGTTTTAATCGCACTCGTTGCCGTCCATTCCTCTCACGTGCACACGTATAATCTCTTTCCACGATCCGGCGACGCTCAACCTTCTTTCTCTGTAATCCACCCTGGTTGGCCACCGTTTCACCGTTGTAGCACCTAACCATTGTTCAACAGAACTATTGAAAACGCGGAATCATCCTGCCAGAACGATCGTCATCGTTGCTGGGTATCGGCTCGTTACGAGCTCAACCAGTTTGCTTCCTGGATCTACCGATGACTCGTTCCTTCCTCGTGTCGGTTACTCTGGCAATCCATCATCGACCAATAACGAAGTGGGTTAATAACGGTGTAAACGCATGATCGCGTCCAAGAGCATCCACGTTTTACGAACCATTAGCAAATTGAACGAATCTCGATCAGCAATTATGTTCAGGGACGTTTTATTGTCTGTTTGGTTGAATTCGCCAAAGTTTCACGTCATCGTCCATCTCTATGTTTCGTACTTGAACGATTAAAACAGTCGCGACCATGGTGTTTCATGGGTGTTGAAGTTGTAGAAGCATCGAAGAAGAGAACACAAGCTTGCCGTCCGCTATAACTTGGAAAAGTATTAACTTCGTTTCTCTTCTCTGGACTCTTTGAGCAGCAAAATGTGAATCGTCAAATCGACCGGAAGATATTGTTGTTAAGAAGTTTGACGATTGATACTGATCTTAGTAATTAGAGAGCTTGAGGATATTAATACACGTTCATTACTACGTATCTATGGCGTGTAACGCGTTAGTCAGATCCCACATGGTAATGGGCCGCAATGGAGGCTTAGTGTTCCTAAGCTTCGAAGCTTAGCTTGGACAGAGGTGCTCTAGATGCTCAAAGGAAAGGGATTATTGTGCTACTTGTTGGCGTTAGTGTAGTTGAAAGGCGTTGCCAGTTTAATTCGAGTATGAATTGAAACAGTAGCTCTCTGTTTAGAGGCATATTTCGTTTGTAGAATTTCTAGCGAGATTAACGAAATCTGAAAACGACAGAATATTTAACACTGTTCACGTTTTTGAAGCTTCGTGTTTCAATTCTACGCAAAAGGAGGAAATTTGTTAGGAATAAAAAAACGCATCTATAATAAACGTATAACGTATCTATAATAAAAATTTCAAAGATGCTTCGATCAAACTTCTGCTTGGATCCTCGATTACCTTCCCATAACCATCCAATAGTATCATTTTCTAATTTGAATTTCATGAACCACGGTCAATTTCCATTAAAATAATACCTATCTTCTCTGTTTCCGCGTCTCTTATTTGTCACTGTCATCGTTATATGAGATTTCCAACAGTCAAATTGATCAACTGCGATTTTAATAAGTCTGCGTGTATTTTATTGCCAAGTACACAATTAGCTTTCAATTTTTCACAAAGTAAATAACTTCGTAGCAAGATTATCTCTTTCTTCTTGTATTGTACATTTTTTTACGTTTATGAAGTTGATCGATATCGTTGTTGAAGAGCTGATATACGTTTCAAAGAAATAATTGCGAACGTTGGTCGTCGAGTCTGGAGTAGAAGAAAACAAGTCCCGCCAGCCATGAAGCGTCAATCGATTATCACCGAGATTCAAAGTGGTTAGGGACGCTCGTAGTCAGACCCGATACCGCCTGGAATATTCATACGAGGACCCGATCGACCTCTATCGTTTCGGAATATCTTCGGCAAGTGCTTGTAATTCGAACGAAATTTGCATGTTTCTCGTTCCTCTTTTACTCTACCTCTCTCTCCCTCTCTCTCTCTTTCTCTCTGCCCTTCTTGCCGATCCAACTTCCACGAGCAATTGCTGCCGTATTTTCGATGGAATTATTTAGACGTAACGAGAACGCTCGGCGGAATTCGAACGAACTCGGCCGATTTCATCTTGCAAAGTGCAGTATCAATTCGTTAAACAAAGAGCGGTAGGATCATTTTTCATTCGTGGCGTCGATCCACGACGGAGAGCAATGGGTGCCACTCCTTCATGCGGATGGGGATAGGTTGGAAATGATGAAAATTCACGGCAACCCAGCTTGCATTAGCGCATCCATTGACCGCATACGCAGTTTGGCGATGCTATTTCGAGCCATTAGCGCCGATACACAGCGCTGAAAATTCGCGCGTGTCCTCGCGATCGTATCAATAACGAATTATTTCTGAGCGGACGAAAAAGAACAGCCATGTGGAAAACGAGTCGACGGGAATGATCGCGATAATCCTTCCGTCGCGATTTCAAGCTCTAGCGAATCGTTTTGCAATTCGAAAAAGTTGTTGCGTGTTAAGGTTCCTATGGAAGTAATACAGATGAGTTTAGGGGAATAAGTTTATATAAATATAATAAATATTATAAATAGAAGTTAAGGCTTGTCATTTTCTACCAGTTTGTAAAAGTTTGGAAAATGGGTTATTTTTTAATGCAGTGATACGTTATTCCGCGAAGAAAGAAATTTAATAATCAATGTTCTTCAAGTGCTCTTGGTCGTGAAGAATATTTTACGAGGATTTTCCCGCCCTGTGATTAATGAGATTTGAGGCGATGTAAAGGTCCCTGCAAGAACCAGGAAACCACCTTCATCCACTTCTTGTTACACACGACCGTGAGTTATATGCTGTAAGTTATAAGCTTATTGTTAGCTGAGAAACGTAGTTCCAATATTTAATAACCTTCCTGAAAATCGATCAAAACTATTTTGAATCTCAGTACACCTTAAACTTCCAGACAAAAAGTACTAATCCGAAACAATCACTAAAATTCTAAACTTAATATCGTACAGCAAATATCGTTTCATCGTTGCAAATACAAACCTTACGTTCCTGTATTATACTCGCAAACATATTTGATATATTTGTGAACGTTACGTGCATTCTGTTCCCTTCTGCGTCATTAAATTCCCCACGAATATATAGAAAACCGCGTTCCTCTCGTAATCGATTCAAATCGCAATATTTTTCAAACTTTAAGGCAAGAACTACGTCGAAACTGCAACCCTAAAAATTCTAATCTCGGCCCGATAATTCTTTCTGCAAGAAATCTCCAATAATATTCAAATTTAAAGAGACGCTCAAACTAAGAGCAATACCCTGTACCTTCGGTTTACCAAAAAATCGTCACGAATTTTGCAGAGATTCCCGCGGGGCGAAGTTCGTGTTAATGCGCGTGATCTGGAGTAGGAAGGTGAGGTAGAGAAAGAGGGATAGAAGCAGAGACCGCGTGCTAGTTGCCGTATTACCCGCGGCATATTACCCACAATGCAGTTAGAATCTATACGTAGACCGCGTTGACCACAATGGGTCAGTGACGGCGCCTACGTACCACAGTGCCCGGGGTCTAAACCGGGGAAACGAGCAATTACTGCGTCCGCGAAAGGGGTTGCCGAGAATTTACGAGCCGATCCCTTGAGCAACCCTTCGAACGTTATCCACCCTCCTGGAATTATCTGCAAGGTAAATGCGCCTCCGCTACGGCCTCGTTTCTTATGATATATCGATGCATCCTATTCTATGCTCCGCTATCTGTTTGTTATTCTCTCCTTCTTCGTTCGTTCGTGCAAATTGCACGTTTGATTACTCTATGGCTCGACGGAGCTATATTTTGTCGATCGAAAGAAGCAGTTTGTTTTACGGCGTTCATAGAAATGTGAGAATTGCATTTTAGTCTTTGAAGTGTTGTGACATCCTGTATTTTTCAAAATCATTCCTTTATCGTATAAATTACATTGCCTCATCGTCTTTTAATGTTGCTTTAACGTTTCTCAATTTTGCAGCAAATGTATGACAACCGATCAAACGTTTCTTACTGAAAACGTATAACAGAAATGGAGCTGATTATTGAATTTCAAAATTGTTACGTATTTTGCCTGTGGTCTCCAATCGCCTTATTATAGTAGTAGAAATTAATTTATAATTGCTAATTATTCGGTATATCTTTGAGCGTGAAAGAAAGGAACAGTTTCGCGTCCGCTCTGAAAGTGGATGGAAGTCCTTGTATCTCTAAAAATATCTCAAATCAATTGTTTCTGCACAGGAACACCGTTGTTTTCACTCAACTTTCGCTTAACTTAATGCGTAATCAGTTTGTAGATGCATTTATCGACATATAAATTTGAATTTGAAATGAAGGATTCCGTGAGTGGAAAATCAGTGTGATGCAGGGTATGATAAGAGTAAAAGTCGGAGCAACAGGAGCGTTCTTCAAGTAAATGCTAGCGACTTCAAGAATTTCACCGACTTATCAAGATCCTGTTTGATGCGATATCCTGTGCCATTGCTAGCACGACACGTATTACGAGATTAAGTCAGAATAATTTATTGCGCGATATATGTAAATATAATTCTCTTCAAGGTTCCACCATTGATTTTACCAAAACACATCCCCAATTTTCGACATTCCGACACTATTTGTATACATACGTGTTGTGAGAATTCACGTGATTATTGAGAGAAATGTATATTTGTAATTGTATATCTAATCTACTTTCTCGATTAAGCTATTTACGCTCTCAATTATTTCATTCTTACGTTTCACTGCTATTTTTAAATGTATATTTGCCTCTCGTTCTGATCTACTTTCTCGATTTAACTCTTTATGCGCTCAACTGTTTCATTCGTACGTCTTACTGCCATTTTTATCGTAGGTAAAACAGAAGGATAGATTTATTCCAGCTACTTGAAGACTGTTCCTGCAACACCTATGTTACGTATAAATATTCCTTCTTATCGAAATTGTATAGCAAATGTATATATAAAATCCGACGGAAAAGCATCAAAAGTTTCGACACATAGCCTTATTTTTCAGGCGTTTTTCTTTATCCAGTTCTCCATCTCGCTTCGATAGCGATACGTGTTTGTAGTAGTATGAGAATACTACGAAAATAACACCGCGTTGCCATTCCACCTTCCAAACTAAAATAGAACGAAAAAAGCAATTTCCGTGAAAATGAAAAATATCCGCACAATTCAACGTACACAGCGTTCCTCTGCAGTTTAGCCTCGGCAACCAAATTAGCTGCATTAACCACGCGGTATACTAAAATCTCGCGAAAATCCGGTGCGCCGTCGATGGGAATAGTTTTTTTCCTGTTTCGTGCCCGGGTAACAGATTTTTTTTTCTATCTTGTCCCTCGTCGATGCACTGTTCGATGTCACGCATTGTGTCGAGTCGCGTATGAAACGGAAGCGAAAAAAGTGCATCGTTGGGTGGAGGCGCAGCGGCGACAGATATTTCGGCACGTGGATTGGCGCCGATGGCTTTGTTACCCGCCAGTTTTGTTAAACTCCGGCCGTGCAAACATTCCTTGCGTTTGCACATACACGCATACACATGTATATACAAATATACAGGGTGTCCTAGGGTTTGACAGCCAAACTCTGTCTCGCTATATTTTCCGCTATATTGAATATAATCGAACAAAAACTGTTACATAAATACAGATAATTTTTTATCGCTACCAGTTTCGTATCGATAGAAACGACGAACGTTTTGAAATGAAATATTAGCTGTTAATAATTGTGTTGATCGTAAACCTGCTACTGTCTGATAGCATAATAACCGTAAATTCCTTGTTACTCCCTTTGTATTCCGTACTTTAATTATAATCTTACTAATAAGGCTTTAAATTACCTATGTTTAGACAACATTTTGGCCTGAATATACTACGAAGTTTAGTTGTTCAACCCTAGGGCACCCTGTATACCCTGAAGCTATGCTAGGTTCACAGAGCGATCGCCGTTTTTGACTACACTGGATGCGCCGTTGATTTAAAAATGAGCTTCATTGTACGTCGCGATGACAAGGCGGAAAATACAGGACGTCTGTAAAAGCTCGGGAAAATTCGTAAAAAAGAATGCCGGAATTTTGCCGCAGATAGTAGACGGTTAATTTGTCGCCATAGCCCCCTGTCAATTAATAGAAAAATAAATGGAACCATTTCGATCGGTTCGTCGAACTTCGAAATTCTAACGAATTGTTTAAAATTGAAATCGCGAATCTTATGGAATATTTTACACGTCTTCTAATCCATTTTATTTTATATTACTTTGTGATATTTCGTCAATATTAGCGATAATATATTTCAATTCATGGGCAATAATTTTCCTAATTATGATTTTTTAATTTATCAAGCTATAGAAGTCGACTTATAGAAAGAATATCAATACGCTGTATATGAAGAATTATCGATTACTCATTTTCACGATAAAGGAGTAAGTCATAAAAAAGATAATAGAGCTTTATTAGAGGTTATATTTCACGGAATTTGTACGAATGCTATCCACTAATAATCACGTCGGGCGGAATCAGCAGCCACGGCGTTTCGTGAACCACCCACCGGCCACGGTGGTAGTGGTTGATGAAAAGGAAGTGCCATTTATTAGACTTGCCGTGCTTTTCTCCTAATTGGCACGCCGGGTCGTTAGTCGTTTTGCTCGTTGGTCGCTCGTTATTAGCCGCCTTCGTTTCGGAATATGATTTATCGACACCATCGCCCGTTGAAAAAGAAACGAACTTCGTTACCCCGCTTTTAGTTCGACTGCTCCGTAATTCAATCTGTCCGCTCGATTGCCAGGCAATCGGTGCGCCGGCGACTCCGTCTATCGACTTTTCGATCTGAAAATGCTGTACAGCGTAAACAGGGAAAATTCTTGTCTATTAAGAAACTACGATAGAATCCAGACACCTGCTTTTAGAAATTTCAAATAACGAAATGTTGGAATAAATATTTCTGCCAGTTAGATACTGAGAGCGGTTAAGTAATAGAAACTATTAGAAAGCTATTTTTTTTCAATAAGATAGTATCGACCCTCGCACTATATCCAAGAAAAGTTAACTCTAAACTGGAACGGTCACCCGTGTGTATTTCATTCGCACAGAGTTTTTAACCTAAATATTCTTAGTGAATTTTAAACGAACTGAACTTTAAACGCATAATATCACTTTTGTCTTCCTATTAGTTCAAACAACGAAGGTTCTATTATATTTCAAATAATATTTATATAAAGTAGTACTCGAGATAGTGGAAAATTTGAGAACAAGAGCGTCATACGCCCTCTCAAAGTGCCAAAGTTCCAAAGTTTCGACGTTTCCACGACCCTCTCGTAATTGTACGCTTCTAAAACCTCCCCTGAGCGCTTCCACCTTCTGCAATAGTAAAGTTTCATCAGTGAGTCGAGCTTTTCCACAGTTTAACCTTTCCAATCGTAATTTTCATCGTTCTACATTCGCCGTTTTCGAACGTGGCGCGTTGCTATCGAAATATATAGCGCGATACAGAGCAATTATTCGAACGATAACTTTACACGCTTTTTCATTTGACGCCTCGAAGCAAATCGCGATCTGCGATCTTTCCTCGTCGGTATAACCGGTTGTAAGAAAGAATCAAGATCGTAAGGAAAAGTTGTTTTCTGGAAATTGCCATTCGTTTCTCTACGCGAGTCTGAAATCGCCTTTAATACTATATTACCGCCCAAAAGTTTGGTGTCGCCTATTTGATAAGGTAACTTGGACTTTCTTAAACGCCCAGTCATTACACGCTCGTCCATTTCTTCATCCACAACAACCCTTCGAGAATAGAAGTTTCTAATATTCTAAGGCAGCCGTATACACCTTTTTCCAGTTTTATTTCTCTGTCTACGCTTTCCTTAACATGTCCACTCGATCAGCAATAATCTTCAAGAAGACCTTACTGCCGTGTCGAAAGTTAATCCTTGCTTTTACCTTGAGTACCTTAGCTTTACGGTGCATTCTTTAACGATATATTTACAGTTTATAACGGTTTATTAACGGTAACGTTAACGTCCCGTACCCTCGAGTGACCGTTAGTTTGAAAATGGTCAGTTCTCATCTTGCCTACCAGCTTTTCCTACCGATTAGCGCCGATGACCGCTACCCTTACTGCCTTAAAGAAAATTGCAACTCAATGTTGAGGGTGAATCCGCTTGTTCTATGTTCAAAACAGGCCCATCTCAAGTTTTCATCTTTTCCACATGCATCACCGGTACCTCGCTTGCACTCAGCTCTCAGCTCAAGAAATACAATAAAACGACACGTTAAAACCCTGTGTCAGATTCTATCTAACTATCCTTATCATCTTAATTGAAATAGGAAATTTATGGCGTTGATGCCAATCGAGACAAGAATTTACTACTCTCGTTGACGAGTCACCGAACACGGTCGAGCAAAGTGGAAAAGTATGAATGGCCCTTAGTAATTTAATATGTTACAAATTGGTATGTTCAATTCTCTTATCTCTCTCTGTATATATTAAAAGACCTTGAAATTAACAAAATCCTACAATTCTTGAAATCTCTTTAAATTTCAACGAAAGAGCAATGAAGAATCGTTCGTAAAAATAGTGACAAAAATACAGCCACTGTAATACACAACGAGACAAATCTCCAGTAACCTACTATGGATAAGAGACAGTTAGCAATTTTCACTCAGTTTTCTTTCATAAACCGTGAATGTTAGAAACGACCACAAAAATCTTTTTAGTAACAACGTATAAGTTTACGACAGCAACGTCGGTTGATTTACCGGCGTGGAAATAACGCGTTTGACGTTCCTTACCTTCAACAATGAATTTTCGGTTTGTGCGCACGACACGTATTTCGCACTGGCCTACTGACAAACATACATTGCCTAGGAACGAGTGCGTGGCTCTCGGGCAACTCGGAGCTGGTGAACTGGCACGTTAAACCGACCGTTTGTTCGTCGCGGGTCGGCTCGTTGAATCGAAACGCGTAAACGAACGCGTTGAAGTTCGCGGAAATGAAATCGTAGGAAAGAGTGGAGTTGCGTGTAACTGTAGCTATACACTGAACCGTGCAAGTATAAAGTGAAAATGTAATAACAAGGGAAAGGTAATTCGAATACGCGTACTTACTCTTTCTTTTTCCTTTTCCTTCCCCGTGGCGCTTGCCTCGACTTTTCGGAATTCGCGAGTGAACGCTGACCTACCTGTTTACGAGACACGACCGCTTTCTCTCGTGTAATGTAAAAACGAGTGCGCCATTGTGAGAACAAATGCCAGTTGTCTGAATTGGAGTATGGAGCGAAGATGATAGGTCAGAGGATAATGGAGAATGGTTGAGTCTTATTACAAAAATAATATAATGACAATGTTTGCTTAGCTGATGTTTCTTTAATACGATTGTTAGACTAGAAAATCACGAAAGCTTGTCCGAATTATCTAAATTATTTTCGTAAATGATCGTAAAGGAATGTTCTCGTGCAGGAGTATGCATAAGTTCTCAAAGAACATGTACAGCAAGTTGGACGATGATAATTATAACAACAGGTAGGAAGATGAATCACTATTTAGATTACGTTTACTCTAATGAATACTTAAATCAGCAGAGATAATTAGAAATTAGTAACAAAGTATATCTGAAATTACTTTTTCTTCGTACGAGTCAGAGTAGTCAGAATTAATAAGAATAATTATAACAATCAAGTTGTGATTTTTCGTAGAAATTTTATTTATAATGTCCTTTTAGGAATTTCAATGTTCCTTTGTAAAATACGTAGAGACAAGCATATCTTTCCTCCTGCATTATGTACGAATATTTATTCATATACCTCTCCTCTATTTTAATTTCCGTCCATATAAACTTTCTACGTGAATGCAGTAATTCTGGTGTTAAACACAAATTAACCTTACCATCTTCTAAATCAACGCTACGTTCTCCCAAAAACCGAGCGCTACTCTAAATTAAACGGAATTAAAGAAAATTCAAATATTCTTGAAGATACAGATTAATCGTAAAACAAAAAATACAAGTACAAGGTTTGGTGGAGAAAGTGCATAGTCAGCTCGGTACAGTTTCTTCGTAAAGCAGTCTCGAAGAAGTCTGAAACCGGTAGAATTCGATATCTGGGGCTGACCAACACTCTTGGTCACTTTGATCCACGAGAATCAATCGGATCGGCCATATTGAAGCGGCGCGTTGAAATCGGTCTTGTCTCTCGTTTGACCCCGGGACGAACCCTGAGATTGGCTTCGTTAAGGAAAGGCATGGCACTCGTCGATGGCCGCACACAAAAACCACCAACATTCGTATATCGTGTCCGTACACGGTGTATTTAATTAAAGTGGCTACCGGCTACGTGTGTGTGTATGTGTGTCTGTGTGTATGTGCAGACGAATTGACGCGCTCGTGCTCCAAGAGTGCATTAATCCGAGACTTTGGCGTGCACAGCGAGAAGACACACTGCATCGTCAACGAGATGATTCAGAGAAGTGGATGAAAGTAGTTTTTGAAGAAAATATGATGGGATTGAGGGTTTCTGAAGTTTCTAGGTTACGTAAAATGATGGAAGCAAGAGAACGAGATAGCTCGGAACAAGGAAAAACAAATTGCGCTCATCGAGAATTTGTCGTGTCGCTTGTTCTAGGTTCGTGGATTTTTGAGAATCAAAAACGAGAGATTGTAACATTCCTAAGAAGAATTCTAGAATCGTCGAGAAATGTTGGAAAATCGATCCTTAGAATTTGTACGTTGTTCTTGACGAATATCAACGTTGTTAATAATTTAGAGAAATCGATAAATATATATGAATAAGGAGAATTGTAAAATAAATAGTGAAATTTAGAAAAACGATTTCTTAGGATTCGTACTTTATTTCGTAAAGCAAAAGTAGAAGCAAGGAGACTACGTTCTGAATATGAATCTTTGAAATTTACGTATAACCTTAAGCGTACCGTTCCTGCTGTTCCACTTCGTAGCAGGCCGGATTTACGTCAAGTTATGCAATAATATAATGTTTCCCCATGTTTCTCCCTGTTGTGAGTAATAAATCTTGTCGACTGCGGTGAATTCCAACAATATCATTTTACATAATCGGTAGCGATGCGGTAACATCTTGTAAACTTCCAGTAACCATTTAAAGTTAAAAGAATGGCGAATACCAAACTAAAATACGTTCCAAACAAGATTTAAAAAGCATGATACTTCGAAACTTTAATAAAACTGCGGTATTACGCTTTTATTACTTTACTGATACTGAAAAACGGTATACAACGATTATGAGTATCAGAAACAAGTAAAATTTCATCAGTCATGTTGGATCGATCAAAAAATGATCTGGATCTGTTAAAAATTAAAACAAATATGAACAGAGAACGTAGCCTGTTCACTGTAGTTTTCCATATTTAAAGAGCAATAAATTCCAAATAAGAATAGAAAATTAAAAAGGAATATATTAATTCGATGTAGCAGATACGGATTATTCAGTATCTCCTATATGCATATATTGAGAATTTTCACAGAGGATTCCGGAATCATAGTTGCGTGTTTCCATGGAGGTTGCAACAACATGGCGGCAGGATTTTGAAGAGAATTCCATGCACACAATAGCCGCGTACCGCGTCGAATATCTCGCAGAAGGAACACACCGGTAATTGTTATCGCGTCGCTTTGAAACGCGCCGGATTCTGTATTATTAACCCGTTCGTCTCTCTGACCTGGCTAGCCAGTTGATGCTTCGCATTTTGCATTTTAATATAAAGGAATACACGGTTAGATAGGAACCCATAAAGCTCCCAGACGGACACGATGGCGCTTCCAAGAACGCCTGCCATTCTGGCAGGAATCCAGCCTTTTCTAGATTTTTGTAGCTCGCCTTACGGCCTCGTCGCAAAAATCACCCTGCGATATTCAAAAGTTGAAATTTTATTACGCTCTTGCGAAGTTTATGAATCGTACAAAAATTGCGATTTTTGAAATGTCGTCTCATCCGCGTTTTAAATTCTATTTTTTAACTTTTGCGTATAAAGGTTACAGGGCGCACGTTATATCCAAAGTACGAGAACGAGTACTTTCGAAATCGATGCTTTCCGAGAGAGTCGATTTCAATATTCTTGCAAGAGCACTCAACTTTACCGACATAAATACCGAGGCCACGAGACGTCATGCACGATCTCTGCTCGATTTTCACGAATTCCCGACTGCTGTGTCTTAGAGGAACGTTCACGGTAAACAACCGCGACAAAAATTCCTTCGCAAAATGGACACACTATCTGCCGACTAAGAATTGACTGTCGACGTAGGGTGGTGCAATAGAAAAAGTAATTTTTTCAACAGTCGCCAGAGCAATACGTTTCTACAGTCAGCCGTGGATATTTTCTCGGTGGACGGATCGAAGGCAATATCGCGATATATCCACGGCAATAGAAATATTGCCGCGTTCTACGATGTCCCAGGGAGTACCGAATGGAAAAACTGTTCATATTCCGACCTGGTCGAAGAAGCATTCGAATATATGCCTCTCTGAAAAGTTAGAGCTTCGAGCCACGCTCTACAGCAGTCTCGTTTTATCAGGCGGCGTGTTCGAATTATGAATAGCCGGGGGCTCGATCGAATGGAATTACGTTTCATTAATTAAATAGCTGTTTGGTCGAGGGTGAGCTCGGGGCTATCCCCAAGGAATCGTAATTTCGAGTGGAAGCACGAACTTCGCCGTAGCAATTAATTTCCTCCAAGTTTACACCGCGTCGCATCTCCGCGAGTGTGTACATCGTTCTACTTTTATCTTGCTCGTAGAAATGCTGAACTTTTCTGATTCTCTGCAAAGATTCTCCTCTATTCAGAGAGCAGCTGCCTCGTTTATTTACGGTTCTGCCGATGATGGACGAATCGCCGGATCTTTCGCTCGGTAAACGAAGAACGTGCCCAGCCCTTTAACACGTCGGACCTGCTCGGTTTTCGAGCGTTCTCGGCTGAAGTTTCAGCCAAAAGGAAAGAGAAGAAAGAGCTTTTGAGCACCGTGTTACATCGACCGTCCTTCTGCGAGCTTCTCCAACGGTTTTCCTTCTTCCTCTTCCTCGTTTCTCCTTTTTCAACGTTCCATGATTACAAACTTCGGTTCCGGAACCAAAGTCGGCGACCTCGCGAGTACTTCCACTGACGTTCCGGTGGAGATGCTTGGTAATAAGTAGAGATATCGAGCACAGCCTTTATCCGGAGTCGAAGAGCTTCCAGCAAGAAGCGCCACTCTCGAGATCGCCTTAATTCGTTAGCTTTTTTCCATCCTCCAACCTTCCATCTTCCCATGGTGAAGGACACTCGAGGCTGGCCGCCTCTTCCTCTCGCGTTTCTTATTTACGCGATATTCAATCCTTCCTGGTCGTCCCGATCTTCGAACCTGTTGTTCTTTTTACTGTCTGAAATTTTCTACCAAAGTTTCGTCTTTCCAGAAAAGTAGATGGAAATCGATCATTTTTTAAGTATTTGATACAACTCTTATCGTATAAAAATCGAGACAGAAGAGTAGGTTAGAGTTATATTGTGTCGCAGGTTGGTTCACAAGTACAATTACAATGTTTAATAGAACTTGTATTTTAGGACGTATCTTTGGAATGTAAGACAAAGCGATATATTAGAGTTCGTTCTCTCCGAAGTTTATGTGTATTATGTCACTCACGAGAAGTTTGCCTCGTTACAAGATCTGAAACTCAAGCAAAAGTTGGGGAAATTTTGGCTGGCTTCCTCGATATCTCCCAGTCACTCACGAGCAGCATACTTTCTTAATAGAAGTTCATTTGTTAAGTTACTTCCTTCTACAAATATGTACACAATTTGTACATTTTCTCGATAATTAATAGACTGCTGGTATTTTAAACAAACATAAATGGAATGCAACACAATATCCACAGGGAGTCTTTTTTAATTAAAAAGTAATATATCCCAAGTAATAAAGTAAATAAACCTATTTATCGTAACATTTAACGAATGAAATAAATGAACGAAACAAATTTTTGCTTTACTTCCATTTCCTTGAACGTTTATAAAAATTTGAAATTACGTAAACTCCCGTAGTTTAATAATTAATAATTTTTCTTACTAAAGGATACTAGATTTTTACATCAATTTTTCTTCCACCTTCTCCAAGATTCAACATTTATTATACTTTTTCGTTTGAAATTTATCACAGTCCTGGCCGACGGTGTCACAGAGTATCTACGTTTCGTTCATTCTCCAGCACGAAATTTCCTTTCCATTTTCGTCGATCCGGAGCGCCATCAATTTTTCTTCGATTCTCTTTGGGTCTCATCTTAACCTAAAAACCTCGAGGAGCCTCTTGATCCAAAGTAGTAGAGAGATCGCAATGGGAAAGTGGCCAGAATTTTTCATACTTCCATCCATCCCATAGCTAAAAATTTTCCTTTCGACCGTTGGATGCGATCGATTTTCCACTTCGCCAGAGGGACATAGACTCCGTAATGCAGTAAGAGGATTGAGCCGTAGAGTCTCGCGTATTCGTCGAACAAATTAATATTCCAACAGTTTCTCAAACCTTACCGAGACCTACTTACCCTTAGGTAATACAGTTTCCGCCCACTTGTACTCAATTTTCCACGTCACAGACATCTTCGACTCGATATCGCTATCTTCTGTCGCCATTTATATAGTTAATTCTACTATGACCTCTATATTAGCACAGAAAATGAATGAGACTACAGTAATGTTAATCTCAATTTCAATGCAATTGTTTCGTTCTAATTCAAACGAATAATTACGATACACGACATTTTCTTTGGTATAAGTATTATCCGAATTATGGAAATGGAATTATTTCGACCGATGTTATCGCTGGCGATAAGATCGTGTTGGGAATAGCAAATGCCTGATCAAGTCGTTTTTGCTCCACTAATTTTCCGATTAATCTTGGCGAGTTCGTTACTAGTCTCGATAGTTCGATAAGAATTATTACGAAGATCCGGAGTGGGTGGTTATTTCTTAGTATCGTCAGAACTCCCATAAAATTCGTTTTTTTTACGCTCAAACTACCAGAGTGTAGTTTTTTGTAGAAATTTTATAGATTTTATTGAGAGTATGAATTACAATTAGAAGCTTGCCCAACGATACCCTGGGAGAGCCTTGCACAAATACAATTGCGGATAGACAAGGTGGACGTCGACGTCGCAATTTTATCTGCGTGTAATGGTAGATTGTCTTATCAGTGACGGTTTCGTAGCCACAGTTAGTGTCCGGAGACGCGATTTAACGATTATAGTCGGCCGTTAACGGTCAGATCCAAGTTCCAAGACGCGAGAGGAAGCTTCGATTTCCGCGTGCTCGTCGTGGTAAATCTCCTTTCGTTGGATTTATGTTCCGGAAAGTGGGAAGTTGCAGTGGGACAAAAAGCTTGCCAAAGTCACCTCTGGATTAATGTTGCTCCGTCGAATTTATTTTCTTTTTATCTGGATTCAATTTACAAAAAGAAAGCAGATATAACGTAGCAAGGATAAATTAACGAGATTAATTAAATAAACGACGAAATAACTTCCAGAACTAAACGCTACACGCTATTGTATTACGACAATTACGATTGAAAGCACTAACATTGGTTGAACAAGCTTTGATACGATTGTAAAAAACTACGGCTGTCAAGCTGTCAAACTGTCAACGCATACGACGTGCTTCGCTCTTTATTAAGTCATTAACATTAATTTAAACAGTGTATCTTCGAACGTAGTTCGCTTAAAGAATTGTTCGTAACAGAATTCGGCGTGCCACAAGCTAAATTACCCTCAGCTACGCTCAAATAGCCTTACCTTAATCTATGAAAAACTGAAAGAAATAGAAAGAGGGAACATGGATTATTAGCGATGAAGATGCAGAATCCTGTTGTTGTTTTGCCTCGGAGTATCAAGACCGTTAGGTTATAAGTATTGTAAGGATCAATAAAGGTATGTCGCCGCTACATACAACCGTCAAACGTAGTCGAATTCAAATTTTCCGGTCCTCCCCCGACCAGTATAAATAAACGGACGCGATCACGAGCGAGAGAGTTCATCGAACAGTGTCGAAGAGCATCAACGTGTAAACAGGTATCGAAGTGATCTACAGAGCTTCTCCGAGTATTTATCGGGTATTTATTTCGCAATTTATACTTGTACCAGCGACTCACAATTTGTCTGTAATTTATTTATTTATTTGAAAATATATTTAACGGATTGCAACAGCAATATTTCGCTTTCGTTATTTCGCTCAACCAAATAACAACTAATCCTCCACAAAGAGAAGATTCGCAAACGATAGAAAGCGACCTTTACCCTTCCTGCCTCTCGAAGGACTCTTCTATCCCATTGGCTTGGTATTCCTTTAAGGACAGCACCTTTTACAGGGGCTGTTGAACTCGGCCCAGAAAAGTCGACTCCTTGCAAATTTTTCTCTCCAACGAATATAGAATACTTAGAAGGAGAAGTAGAACGAGAGAAAGTACAACGAATGCAAAAGGTTGGAGGAAGACGACACAGGAAGAGAAGGTTGAAGGAAATAGAGAGAAATGGAGACGGCAGCTCTGAGGTCGTATAGCCCGATTCATACGGCCCTGGGCAGTCTATACGCATCGCGTGCACCGCGCATAATGCAGCTTGACGATGTCTGAGAGCACAGAGCATGCCTCTATTCCCTCTCGACAGAAATGGCTTTGTGCACTCCCTTAACCGCTCCCGCCGTCTTCCGTTTTCGACCTCTCTCGCTCTCTCTCTCTCTCTCTCTCTCTCACTCTATCTCTGTCTCTCTCTCTCTCTCTCTTCACTCTATCTCTGTCTCTCTCTCTTCACTCTATCTCTCGCTTCTACTCTCGACCCTTTGCTCGGTCATCGTCTGAGCTGAAACTTATGTCGTGCGTTGAAACAGTTGGCCCGATTCGCCTGTTAATTCACTCGAGGCTAATATCGAACCGAGCGAAGCAGTCGAAGTGCGTTTTGGTGTACATGGATGCGGGTATAGTAGAATTCGGGTGACCTTTTGCTGTAGCTTCGACGGTTTTCGATAATTTTTCGTTGGTTCGAAGGAGAAGGAATTACGAGTGGCGTTTAAAGAATAGCATTCTAACGTTGTTGTAGAATCGATAGGATAGGATTTATGAGCGAGAATATTTTACTTAATTTAGCGTGGCAGAAACGTAGATTTCCGTATATAATATTCGATATTGGCATATTTCGAAATTAGTTGCACCTGTCGTTGAATCACCCTGTACATGTACAGAATCGATTTGAACTATCAGAGTAGGCATTACGTTTCAAAATCAGTCGCACTGTTATGACATTCATTTCCGTAAGCCAATTAGTGATAAAGAGGATTGAATGCTGATATATTATACATACGATCCACGAACGAATAAAAAGCTAAATTGCTCGTAAATCCTCTGCTAAATTAATCTATAGACCGTACAAATTAACAATCACTACGTATAACCAATTATTACATATTTTCTCTACATTGAAAATATTTTGTCTCCGTTAAAAACAGCTTACAATTCATTATATTAAAAACTAAATTAAAAACGTACCTATAATTTTACGAATGTTCTACTTTTGAATCAGCCTGTAGGACAAATAGGCCTGCAAAAGCGGAAACGGTAAAACTGTTACATTTCGGCCTCGCTAATTAGTCTAACGGGAAAATTAGTGGTAGAAAAAAAGAAAAAAGGGAAAACGCTGGGAAAAAGTTTGGTTTTCGTGTCTGCACGTGGGCGGGCATCTTTTCTGGTCGCGCGAGTCGAGTGGAGTTTTGCGTCCGCAAAAACGAGACGTTAATGGGGAAAACTTTCGGCTTGTCGGAGTTACCGCACGGTATTCCGGAAAATCGTGATTATTTTTCGTTGCCCTGACCTCGACGTCGACCATTACGAAAAGCAAAGTTCGCCTTTCTGTTTTCGCCGAATCCCGCGATGCACCGAATGCATCGCGGGCTAATTGAAATTAGCGGCGGTCCTCGTTTTACAAAAATTCCTAACTAACCTCTCTATGCACGAAAACCAAGCGACAACTAAAACCAATGGAGTTTGATAAAGAAATAAAATTTCGAAATACAGAACGTTGCAAAAAGAAGCGTATAAAACTTCGTAAGATTATAACGAAAACTTATGTTAACGAGAAACTTGTGATTTTGCTGAAAAAAAGAAAATTCTATAAATCCACACTCTTAAAATTTTTATCGTGACATTCTGTATTTTTCTAATAGAGAACACTCAAATTTTATTATTCGACGTTTTTGGTATGTCAGTCACATTCACTTCCTGCAGGTATTCAAAAGTTTCGAAGCGTATAAAATTCCTAACTCTTCTTCATTTTCCTTCGATATACTTTCGAAACTTTCTACGTGCAATGAAATTTCCCGAGCAACTTCACAGACGTAAACTCAACCATCGTGATCATTCGTTAAATCGACAATTTTTGTGAATTTTACGTATTCGTCGGACAGGTCGACGCTTATCTGTTTCATACGACCTCGCATTGATGCTAATCGTTCGCTCGTAATCGATGTAATCGTATCAACGTCTAAGTAGTCCATTACAGGCACCACAATTTGCGTCACGCTGAAGATTTTACGTTCACTCCGAAACGATCTTGCTGACCTAATTAATGGTGCAGAAATGGCAGGATTCGTCACCGGTGAAATTTCACCGAGTTGACTGTCAAGGGATAACGCGTACTCGTCCTCGATTCTCTGTACGTTTGCACCAGGAATGCACGCAGTGAAATATACCCGAAATTCGTGTATGTAGTCAGACCGGCCGGTTAATATTTTCTCTATAACCACTCTCGGTTGAGCGATGTCCTTTTAATTTTATAGATAATTTATAAATATATATGTATTGTATTTATAAATATCTTACAGTCTATATAAACAATGATCCACCAAAAATACTTGAACTTCTATAAACATTTTGTGTTTATAAATATTTTCCAGTCTATACAAACAATGATCCACCAAGAATACTTGAACTTCTATAAACATTTTGTGTTTATAAATATTTTCCAGTCTATATAAACAATGATCCACCAAAAATACTTGAACTCCTCTAAACATTTTGTGTTTATAAATATCTTACAGTCTATATAAACAATGATCCACCAAAAATACTTGAACTTCTATAAACATTTTGTATTTATAAATATTATCCAGTCTATATAAACAATGATCCACCAAAAATACTTGAACTCCTATAAACATTTTGTGTTTATAAATATTATCCAGTCTATACAAACAATGATCCACCAAGAATACTTGAACTTCTATAAACATTTTGTGTTTATAAATATTTTCCAGTCTATATAAACAATGATCCACCAAAAATACTTGAACTTCTATAAACATTTTGTGTTTATAAATATCTTACAGTATATATAAACAATGATCCACCAAAAATACTTGAACTTCTATAAACATTTTGTGTTTATAAATATTTTAGTCTATATAAACAATGGTCCACCAAAAATACTTGAACTTCTATAAACATTTTTATACTGGTTTTAAATTTTACCGATAGTCGTAAGTAAATTTTAAGAATTTTCATGTAGTACATGTAATATATTCGTACAATATTTCCTCACGATTCTCGTACACGTTTTTCAATAAAAAAGGAAACAACTCGTACAATATGAAATATCTCTTTCACTCTCGTTTCGCTTATTTGCTCCGCTTCTTTAAAATTCACTTTTAAGGATACTAGAATGGGATTTTTTTCCGTGAAACTACTTGTAGCGATATCGAACAAAATTTACACTCGATACGAGCCGGTTTCGAGAACACTTGGTCGAAGCGCGATATCAAACGTTCGCTTCGAGTTTCGAGCGCGCATTCAGCGATTGATCCATTCGTGTTGCCGCGACCCTCTGTATCGGACTCACAATCACGTTCAACGTCGCCTAGATCCACGTATTTCACCTTGTGTCCTTACTCTGATCGTCGATGAATATTTTATAGCCTAAAATGCAAAGTTCTGTCAAGGAATACTGCTTCGGATTTTCTCGTTATTCAATTTCTCGGAAATTGTGATTCTCTTTTGGTTTCGTTTTTATCGGATACGAGTTAAAAATTAATTAACACCGATAGATTTTCCATCATAATTGCAACATGTTTGACAGTGGAATAAGTGATATTTTAAGTATAATTTATTTCGATCATTCTATTTAACATAAAATTGTAAAATGTCTGTAAACTACAATCTGTCACGTGTCAATCCATTGATATTGCTAGTAGACTGCGAAGTTTTATGAAAATTCATGTTTTTCTCATATAACTGTTGAGAATTCTGGATCTTAATCGCCGAAATAAATGTACAGGAACACTTAGATTATACTTAGAATTGATATGAATATAGTTTCAAATTTATTTAATATATGATTTACAACATCTTCGTCGATATACATTTGCACGCGTCTCAGCATTCTCTTTGTCTCACCATCTTCCATACCAGACTACTAACGGAACAGTTGCATTCGTCTGTTTTACGAGACACTGTGCACGCACGTACTTCCGTACGTGCACTCATACTCATATATGTGTATCACTACTACGCGGCTAATCCAGTGTAGCACACAAAATGATACATATCTCAATAATAAGAAACATTGGAATGGATTATACGGTAGAAAGAGATCTGTTACATCATCTGAATAGTATAACGAGTTTGCTTTACTTCTGATATTTTATATATCTTTGTGCGTTACGTGTACAGGATCGTACATTTTTGTGTCTTTAAATTTCCCATAAATGCACATCCGTAGTCTAATTGCTAGCTTTTAAATTATCGTGCAAGAAAGCTCGAAAGATGGGATTTTGGTTACGCCTCACGGCATAGATAGCAATTTTTCTGATACGCTACTACGCGCAGTAACGTTTCATATCGTTGTTCTGTCGCGTTTACGATCTGCTCGTATCAGGACAGCGATCTTTCACGCTAATTCCCGTCGGTACTTTTATCGGTATCAGGTGCATCGTAAAGCTCGCCACTGCTACAGCTTCGCTGTAAATTAGCGTGCGAGCCGTTTTCCCAGCGCGAAATCTGCGAATTTTTATTGGCTGTGTGCATTTCGCGTCGCGTAATCGGATTTTCTCGCATTAGGCGTCGTTCTACCATCCTGCGTACCTTGTTCACAGAGGAAAAATGTTCGTGAGTGGTCACACCAGGAACGGTTGACTAATTATCTTGGTTAATTAGAGCGGTGGAACGTAACATACACGCGGTTAAGTATAATGATCGTGTGTTTCATCCGAACTGCACGTATCTTGCAGTCTTTATGTAACACAGGCGCTTGTCAATTTTGTTTTCGGTGGTTTTTCATCTCTAACAAGATGTTGCAATTAGAAAGGATCGACGAGTTGCCGTTATGTTAATGATCATAGAGACTTCGTAATTAGAAGAGAGATTCGCATTCGATGTTCCTCGAGCAGCTGTTGCGCTGCTCTTCGTAATCCTGTTATCAAGAAGTATTGTTTTACCCTCTTCGGATAAAGGAACATGCAACTCGCTGCTCAACTCACGGCTTTTGCTATCGATTATATAATAATGTCCAAATTTTACTACTTTTAGAGCGACTTAAGATGAAAATTACTCAATTTGTTTTTATGAAAAACGATAATGAAGATTGTTGGTGTATTATATATTTTCTGAAATTCACATCATTATATAGATACACTTCCTGAAAGAGCATAAATTTCTTTCAAGCATTTTTCAGAAATTCAACTTTTATGATTGAAAATGATCAATTATATTAAAATTGCCTATCTATATGTACCAAGTGATTAAATATAATTAAAAATTATACAAGTTCTCTTTTTTTTCTTTATTTTTCTATATTTTTCATCCGCAAAGATTTCTACTTCACCGTCTATGCATTACCAAGATCAATTCCTCAACTTCTACTCTGCCATCTATCAAAATCTGCCCACATACCCTGTGAACCTTGGTCGATCCATTTTTCTGTAGTCGCCTCGCAAAATTCCCTATCGAACAAATTATCTCTCTGTCGATCAAAAATGCATTGTCCCCCATGTTTTTCTCTGTTTTTTTTTCTCTTTGCGTTTAAAGCAAATGGGACGACGATGCGTCCGCCTTTGTTCTTCGCGATCGGATCGTAGCGACGCGAACAATGCCGCGGGTCAAATCGAATCTGTAAGAAGCGCTCGCGGAAAAAGAAACCGTCGTTAATCCCGGCTTCCACGACCCCGATTCCAACGTTCGACCGCTTTTACTTGCTTTCGGATCCTCATGGGAATGGAATACGGCGACCGATCCACCAACCTGCCGACCGTAATCACTTCGATGACAAATTCGCCGACCTACAAACTTTAGAAAACTTACGGATGATCCATTAGCCGCGAGCAACGATGCTTTGCAATTTTGTTAACAAGTTTGCCGACAAGATAACTGACTCGCCCGCAACATGACGCATCGCTTGGATAAGTTGTCCGGTTTTATGAAACGTTGCGATTTGATTACGGGAAAATTGCACGTTAAATTTGCTATATTTCTATATTCCTATTTCATTCTTTTTTCTTTGCGGTATACCGTGAAATAATTTTATTACAGTTCACGTATATTTTCCAAACACTGTCAATGTTTACGGAACAGAAAACGTCGAACCACGCATCTGCGAAACAAGCAAACGAGAATTTACGAAAGAGTGAAATTATTTTCGCCGTAATATTATCGCCAAATATCGCTTGACATATTTTAGTTTAACATTTCGTTCGGTAAATATTTTGTTCGGTATCTTACATCTTAAAATCGGTCTCTGTTGTAATAGTGCGGAGAAAGTGGAAGCAAAACACCGCAGAAGTACATATTCCTTTAAACACCGCTTCCAATTACACGAATCAAATCCTACGTACTATCAAGCCCCGATCTTCTTCTCTTAACAACTTCCTCCTGCTGCGAAACACTTGGTGAAAGTCTCCGGCAATCACCGGCATGTACCCTGTAGAACTCGTTAGTTTCTCATGGACCAACTTAAACATAATCACGGGGCTTGGATTTTCCGTCGGGGAGCATCCGTTCTGCTTTGATCTCAGCGGCTTCAACCGCTTTTCGAGGAATTTCGCTCGAGGACGATTCGCCAAAGGTGGTAGAAAGGAAAAACTCCGCGGAACGTTCGCGTTACCAAAGACATCCCCGAGGGTCCATTAACCTTCTGCAAGGGCTGAACGGGGCGGAGGGAAAAATAAACAGACGTGGAATAGGGTGAAGGATGGAGAATGAATAAGAAGGAGGAGAAGATTGGAAGGTAGGAGAAGAGGGTGAAAAGAGGGTGGTTGGCTGTCGAGCCTGGCGATGGCGTGTCTGGATATCGATCCTGGCTTCCGGAATGTTACCACCGTGGCCCAGCTTTCTAACCCTTCCCCGTGCGTGTTCCTGACTCGTGTAAGCGTACGCGTATGGTGACGTCGGCAGATCGCTCAGGTGAACGAAAGGGGAGCACGCGTTGTGGCAGGTGTGGCGACGCTCGTATCTTGCAGAGGCACTCTCGCGTGCATGAAACTTCCGATGCATAGAGACAGAAACAGAGAGAGAAAGAGAGCGTTCGGCAGTATATGGTTAGAAAGAGGAGAAGTTGTAGGTTTTACGGGTAGAGGGATGTTTAGAGACAATCGACATAATTTTGGATTAACAGATGGAATTGACGGATTTCTTTCTAACGAGGAGCGAACGATCGTTGTCAGAATCACTGTTAAGATGCGGATGATCGTTTGTTTTACATATTTATATAGTCTTCCAATTCTTTAGGAAAAATTCATATAAAATATTGCTCTTAACCCTTTACTTTACAATATCGTAGTATCGTCGTGACATGATGGTAATTTAACAAAAGCAAATTGTACCTGCCGCAAAGTTGAATTTCAACATCGGTTTCTGTTATTCAGGCAGAGAATAACTAATTATAAATTGTGTAATATTTTCCAGATTTTGCAGCTGACACGGTATTATACCAGTGGATAACCAATACCGACTCGAATAAACTACTTGAAAAATAATGAGTCGGAGGATTAATGGATTAAAGTACTGGTAAAGTTCTCGGCGAAAGTCACTCGTTCTGTGCGAATATAAAATATAATCTGCGGATTTCGTGGCGAAACTCTGGCCACAGAGAACTTGCAATTACAATTATTTTTCTCCGCTTCTTTCAACCGGTAAAAAACAGTGGAAGTTGCTTGGTCCTCTGAAATCACGGTTCTCATGCGGGACCGTTTCGTAAGATCAAAGGTCAGGTTGTAATTAACCGTGGCGGAGGGCAAAGGTTCAGCTTCCTCGCGCGGTCCGGCCTGAATTCCAGAGCGAAACGATGAGAAAGGTTGCGTGGCACGCGTAATTAAACCTCGAGGAAACCCGATTCAAGTTGGCGGCGCAAAAAAAAAATTCTAAATAGAATTTCCAGACCGGGCACTGATGCCGGCGTGAAGGCATGTGAAACACACGCGCGTGGGCTCGCGTGTTCACGAATATACACTGATTGCATGCTCCTGGACGTGTTCCATAGGAACAATATGCACGCGTGCAAAAACGCGACCAGCGTGCAGAATGCAGAGTAAACAGAATCGTGCTTGCATTATCTTGCAAAGCGTTCATGATAACACACGGAAATATCGCTTCTGCTTCGGTTCATTTTCGATTCATTCTTTGGAAGTGCTACTGACATTTTAAACATCGATGGTCAAATTGAAATACCAAACTTTGAATGTTTACAGTAGAATTTTGTGCAAAATTTAAATATTGATAAATATATATATATCGAGTGGTAAAGTTGAAATTGTAAAATGTTTTATTTGCGGTGTGAGCGTCGCTTCGATAAAACTATCGTGAATCGTGATAGACAGTAAAATATTAAAAATAATTTACTTAGGCAGTGTTTGTCAGAGTAATGTTCTGCAATAGAATCGAATTTACTTTTCTCTTCGTAATTCTTTACGTAACGCATAATATAAAGTAGGTAAGTTGAAAAATATAGAATCTAGTAGATTAAATCCAAGTAGATGGAATCTGTCTGACCATAAACGATTCTCCACTACCTGCGCTTGTTTATTTTATTTATATCTATATGACGCTGTTGAATTTTTATATCGATTAATATACTGAATTAATATTTCATGCGATCGAGTCTAAATGATGAGACGAAATATGAAGTCTGCCCGATTATAGTCTCCTACTACTTATATTCTTATTCTTTTGTCTATCTGTAACGTTTGTTAAATTGTACAACGATATCCCGCGATATCTTTCTCTAGAATCAATTTTTAATAAACGTTGACAAAGCTGGATAAAAGTTTCAAAGTTCAAACTTCATTCATTGCCGCGCAAGAACTTTGGAATATGTTCGGCGAGGCTCGGAGAATAACGAAGTTTAAAAGAAACTTGGAGACTATTCCAATAAGAGAGCTTCGCTGCAAACCAAATTTATCGAAGAGTCAAGAATTTTTTCTACAAGAACATTGAATAAGTCTCAACACCATGGGACGAATCTTTATGATAACCTTGAATGAATTTAAAAGAATAGACAATACGAAAGACACAAAGGGCTTAAGGAAGTCGTACAAGTGTTAAAGGAAGTTCCATTCATAAGAATGGAAGGAAGCTTGAAAATTCATGACGGTGACACGTCGTAAAATGAGTGTGCGCGATTTTCGCGTAGTCGACGGTGTCGTTGTAGCCTCTACAAAGAAATCGACCGTCGCACAGACGATAACCTCGGTTTTCATCGACTTGGACGCTCGCCAAAGGAATCTGCTTTAATATCGCGTGACGTGTACCATGTGTGCGTATATACACGTACATATATATGTGTGTATCCAGGAGAATTCGACGGAAGAAAAAGGGAAAAGGGGAACAGGTGTGTAGATGCGAGCGTATATTTGTGTTAAGTTCTCGTTTTGACAGGGGGTTGAAATATTACGTAGTTTCTACGTTGCAATCTGTCGTTACTTATCTCTATCTTCTGCTCGATAACCGGTTCTTCTGCGAAGCTTTTTCGATAATATTCCGTGATCGTGTCCTTTCTATATCTATCATCTTGCTTCCAGAGAAAGATGTGATCTCGTGCGTGAATCGGGAGATCTGGTGCATGCCGATATGTCGGATAAATGAACGTAATGTTAGTTTTTTCGATTGCTACAAGCAATTGAGCATATCTCCCCTTGGATTGTTTTTCGGTCAAACGAATCCCATACAATATAACATTCGAAGCGTGCACTATGGAAATACGTCTCTCTCGATCGTCAACTCGATTTAATGAAACGTTAACAAATGGGCAGCGGCCATTCGAAAACATTCAAATGGCGGTTTAATCGTTTTTTAACGTGGAATATATCGACGAAGTCGGCTCCTACGCATAATGAACCAGCCTGTAGAATGTATCTCGCTTAATGTACCGCATATTCACCGTGCGCTGAATGAAATACCTCTCGATCATTAAAACGACGATTTATAATGGCCGCGTAAAAATCGTAGCAACGAAAATGTTTGCACCGTCCGCACGCCTACGACAATTTCGACGATCGAGCGGAACGTAGAATCGTCGAGAAGCAAGTAAGAAAGAGGAAGAAAAAGACAGGTGTCGATTATTGCGTTTGGAAATTTATTTCGCCTCGCGTCCTCGCCGACTGTTTTCGAAATAATCGGCACTCAATGCGCGGGATAAACGAGAACATCGGCGAATATCCGTATGAATATTTCATCGCGTTGCATTATTATTCCCGGTATCGCAAATTAACGATTTAACGAGCGGCCATCGCCGGCCCGACGTTTATTTAGCAATTACTCGTTCCGGTTGGTCGATTGATTCGATCGGTTCTTGTCCGTCTCGTAGCTTCTGCCAACTTTTCTCCATCCTTCCAAGTTCCATAGAACTTTTCTAATGAAAGTCAATGCGACGCGAAACTGGATAAGTTTCGTATAAATTGGACATTTATTAGATGGCGTATTAATTGCATGAGAATTCCGCGAATCTTCTGTTATCAAAGTTGGTATGGATATGTCGATGAATAATTTAGCAGTGATTCTAGCGGATTACAATTTGTATCATTAAATCAACGTTTTAGATCTATGAACAACATATTGGAAAAAGAAAAGGTAGATCTTAATAGCACAAAGAGGAAGCCTAATCTTGCTTTTTCCTCGAATTAAGAAAGCATACCATTAATTCATTTTTAATGAAATTCCATCATTAGTTGTTCAGGAAAATATTCTCCCAAGATTAACCAAATAACCCGCTCTAAAAATATTAAAGATTCAATAAGCACGCAGAGTGTAAACGTTCGTCCCTTTCATCTTTGTATCCATCGTTAAATTGCGCTTCTTAGAAACGTACGTGTAAAGGAGAATCTTCATAAACTGTTTCAAAAGATACTCTCCCATAAAAAACCAAATAACGTCCTTCAAAACATGTAAAATCTAATAAACAACCAGTGTATAAATATTCTTTCTCGTCTCTCTCGCTGTCCAAGGACGTTTCTCACCCTCTCGATCCATGTTTTTCTGAATAAAATCCTTCCTACCTCGATGTACTCGTAAACTCTTAACGACTACAAAAATATTCATAAACTCGTGAAGAAGCTAATCGTTCAAGAAAAAATCAACCAACAAACTGGTGTCAAAATATAAGAAATCCAATAAATCTCACGATATAAATCTTATTTTCCCATTTCTTCGTCATCAAACGTTTCTCATCGTCTCAATCCTTTCCTCTATCGTTTCATCGACGAATACGTATTATCGCGCGTCTCACCAAAATTTCTCTGTTCTTGGAGCTGCATAGAATTCGTATGTTGTCAGGGGACACCAGGTTTCCGCGGAAGTGAGTCGATCAACGTGCTGAAGGGGCGTGGGGGCGAGGATCGAAACGGTTCGGAATTAATTCCCTTGTTATCCCAATAACGTATGCGATTCGATCCTTGCTCGCAACAACGTCGTGAGCGCCGGCTTGCTGGTTCATTATCGAGTGCAAGCCGGCTTCGAATAATGCCGCGTACCTGAAACGCTACTGGCAATTAGGAGGTTTACCTGCGTCTCGATAGTCGTGAACGTCGAAGTCGAACTCGAAGTTTACTATTGCATCGCGTCAAGTGAACCCTGTTACGGTTTAAACTCGGAGATAGGTCCAAGTTGTCGGCGCCGTTTGGTTTGATTACGAGGCAGCTACGATATCGAGCGAATTGTTATGGTAAAGATCAGAGACCTCACCTTGTACGTATTTCAGTTCATACGGAGAGATTTAAATGATTTGCAAATAAAAAATGGCTTAGATGATTTACGACTACAGCAAGGTTTAGGTTACGGCATGTTATTGCACGAAGATTTGCGGTTTTGTTTCGCTCGAGAATATGAAAGTTCATCCATATTACGAATAGCTTTTGAAAGTAGCTTCTCGAGTAAAAATCAGCTGGAACGTAGCGTCGAATGCTGCTTGGACTGCGAAGGTTTAACATTTACATTGCGTACTCCTAACGTCATTTTACGCGTTCTCTATATCATGTTTGTGTTTTTATTTTATTCTTGATACTATACACGCGAATTTTATTCTCATAAAATATTTCTTTACTTGCCATATATATTATATACTTCCTTGAGTATCTTTTGTCACGATATTAAAGACCTGCCATGATAACCTATGCTTATTATAGTCGTAACATATATAAAACTGAGGATATTAAGTATAAAACATTCACGATCTTTCTATCAGAATTTTTTATCCAGCTTAACCTCCAACATATTCAACGGAAAAAACAAGAAGGTATAATAAGAGCGGTAAGATCACGTTCTCGGGAGATTGCTCAACCTCTAATCCAGCTGCACTTGCTTCTTCGAACGCTTTTCAATTTTCCTTCCCTCAACCTCTACGCTCGAAGCCGCTTTCTACTTTAGTCGACCGAACCGATTAATCGAAAAGGCCCAAATAAACCAAACCCGACAGACAGACAGAGACTGGCTCGTCTCCAAGAACTACCTCTCTACGTCTACTTCTCTACTACGAACGATTGAGATGTTTCTATCCACGAGATCCATCGAGAATTTGTAACGTTTCGAATCTTGAAAAGCACGTGCTCCATGGTTGCTTGTGATTATGCGCGCAAAATTCACCGCGAGCGTAGCTTTGACGTATGAAACGGAGGATAGAGTCGTCGGCGCGCGACATAGGGTGCCTTTAATTTCGTTAAGAGCAGTAATTTCGCCCTGCGGGAAATTGCGCGTGTCTCGTCTTCGGAATTTGACTGTCACGCGAAATTTACACGACGACTCCATCGTGTCTCGCCTTCCTCTCTGGTATTCCAAGGCTAAAATAATTTTCTTTATAATTATATTTTATTACTTACAGTTCGTTATCTTTCCTTGTTTACATTTCGTTACGTTCATACAATTTATCAGAAGGAGAGGCTATCGAATTTTTCGTTCTCCGATAAATATCCGCGAGCAAATTCAATCGAAAAGTCTAACACGTTTTCATTTAAGAAGATGAGATCACGCTACTCTCTAATAGATATAATCACGCTTAAATAGCGTTGGAGATACGTACAAACAGCATCAATTTAGCATCGATAGGTTTTCATTTTTACTTACTTTCACACATTACATGAAACCTGAGAGAAAGTTTCTTTTCCGAAGGTAGAAAATCGCTAACTGGCATCCACGTAATGGCAATCAGAGTTTCTCGAAAGCAAGAGGAAATTACCATATATCTTTCTGAATTCTGCATATTACTCGACAAAAAGACTTTCAACCTGTCCTCGAAAACAAGAATAATGAAACGTTTCATTACAAATGATTCGCTCGCGGAGAAACAAGACGCGACGAAACGATGAATTAATAGAATTTACATGCTCGCGCGTTCCTGTCTGGCTTTTTCTACACGAAGAATACTCGAGAGGAATTTTTCGACGGCACGTTTGAATTATCGGGACAAGATTCTTCGTAATTCGAACCATTCGTCAAACTAATTGCACCTCCGCGGCGACCGCGAGGAGATTTCTAAGAAACGAATTAATCGCTGACTACATCAGAAGTTCCGTCGCGACTCGCTTAATCCGACTTGTTAAATTTATCGATGCTAGAACTATTGTAGTAGAGAATGAGCAATGTGAACAATGGCTACTTTTGTTTTCTTATATGAAAATTTCATGTATTTAGAACGATACAAAGTCTTGTTCAGAAGTTCTAGAACACGTTTTAGTTTTTTGATTAAGCTTCGGTATTATATATATTTTATGTAAGTCATCGAAATTTAATTATATCCGTTTTATAGCGTAAATTTGAATACACAAGCGTAATATACATTGCGCAGTTTCTTTGGTAGAAATTTCAATCATCGGTGCTTATATTTTAATCTGTTAAACATTTGTCATACATCGAATTATTCTGATTTCACGGTTTATTTCTTGGAACAACATTTTGTCACCAAATGAGTAGAATATCCGTTTGCATCGCCACTTCGTTACGAACGCGTAAAATTCTGATTTAATTCGTGATATTAAAGCTGAACAGATGAATAAACTAGGAAATTCGAAATTTCCATTTGGCTTTTGATTTGACGGTTATTATTCGAACATAAGGGACAATTAGCTTCTTGGTTAATGGAAAGAATGGTACGTTTGTACAGATTTTGATGGATCGAAACGAAACACAACGATCAAATACGCGTATACATGCGCGCTTCTGTGAATAATTCTCGTTACAGCAAGTCAAGCATCGAGAGATCGTTGGAAAATTACATGCAGGACCAAATTGCAATCGAGTTCAGCACCCGTTAGTGATTTGACGGATATAATGACGGTAATTTAACGGCGAGGCTGGCAGAAATTTCAAGAGTCAACGTTTTCAATTCCGCGATTTAACTGAGCCACCAAAATGAATTTATATTGCACGTCCCGATATTGGTTTGAATTTAGTTATGCGGGAACAAACGCTGTTTTATACATTAGCAATTGGCTCGATTCCCCGGTTACGTGTATCAACGTGAATTTTGAAAAATGTTGCGGAAATTTATGCTGGAAATACGCGCGTAGAAGATCGAAATATCAAACGAGAAATAAAACGAACCGGTCGTGTAAAATCATCGCGAAAAAGATTAAAACATTTTTACTACGTGGAATTTGTGGCAAACGCCAGACACGCCGGTCAAGCTCGTTCAGATTATTCCAGTTTCCTGAAATCAACGAACTTGAGAGGATTTTGTCAAACCTAGCGAAAGAACGATCGTAGTAATAATTGTTTGATAAAACATTGGATTATGAAATTGCCCTCATACGAAACTGTTACTTATCGTGAATTTTCACTGTGGTTTCCAATTGCTAGATATAAAAATCTTCCGTTTGTAATCCCGTTGTCAAAAATTCTCCATTTCCCAAGACAAGTTCTAAACTTTGTTCAATCATCCACAAACGTGTAGTCTCGATCCTCGTTATTTATCAAGCACCGTTGTTTGACCGTTTCACGGAGAGACGCGTTCGCGGTATAACGCGTCAACGAGAGTCGTAAATTCTCGTTACGATACGATACGATAATCGACGCCACGAATCAGTCGATCCCCTGTTTCGCTTAGGATAATACGGGTGGTTGAATGATTATAACACCGAGCCAGCAGGTTAAATATACACTTTATTTCCAACAACTGTGAACACTCGAGTATTCGTGCGTGGTGCGTGTAGAAGCGTTCTCAGCGAAATGTTAACAGCAAGTCAGATGTGTTCAGATCTCAAAGTTACTAGCAAGTAGTTCGGTGACGGTGATGTCGGGGAGGAAAAAACCACTGATGGATGTGTCCAGAGTATGAGACAAGCGGATTCGTTAATGGTAATTTTCGTTAAGAAAGCGAGGGCAACAGACATCGTTGCCAATTGGATGAGAGAAAAACTGGTGGGTGCTGGCCGCCCCCGACCAAAGGTCGTTCGTGGGTGGCATTATGTTGTTTGCTCGTGTTTTCCTGGAATGAGCAATAACCCTAAGGAACCTTTCGACTTGAAAGATACTTTAGGAATCTGAGGGTCTTGATTATAAAAAATGCTAAAATTTATGACGGTCCTTGGGATTATTGCGGGTCCGAATAAAGATGTTTAGACGTCTAGTGATCTTCTCTGATCGAGGGAACGAGTTTGTTTTATGTGGAGGGTCACGGACGTAACAACGGTTATTATTTGATTGACTGAAATTGATATTTGCTGAAGCAAATAGTATTTCCGTTAAGTATACCATAGTAAGCAGAAACTCTATGCACGAGCTAGTCGCGAACGAAATGACCTTCAGGGTTGTCCTCGTCTGCTATGCGGAGAATCTAAAAAGCCGCCACGTCCGGTCCCTCGTCTTCGTTCGAAGGTCCCATGAAATTCCGTTTCGATTCCGCCAGAGGATCTCGGCGTACACGCGCTTCACCGACGACATTTCCTGCCAGTCGAGGCTCTTGAGGAATTTTTATTGAACATCTCCCTCGAGACTGAGAGAGAGAGAGAGAGAGAGAGAGAGAGATGAGAAACGAGAGAAAAAAGAAGAAAAAAAGGAGATAGGAAGAGAAAGAGAGTAAGAGGACGAAACAGGCGACGTCCTCTCGGAGAGCGAGCGTGTCATCGATTTCGCATCAGGGACTAGCTCTCTCGATAAAGAAGCTCGATGGATCGGTCTGGCGGACTAGACAACTTAATTAAGGGACGTTTACTCTGCGACGTTGGCCCATCCTCCTTCCACGAACTGTAACTCGCGACCCTTTTGCCACCCTTAATAAACGCTCGCTCGGGTCGATGCACCGGGAAGCGAGTGAGTTAACTGGGTCACGCGTCGTTTCGCCGTGTTGCACGGCTCACCACGCCGTGAAATTAACCCCCGCGATCGCGAAATACACTTCGCGAGCAACAGCTTCGAGTAATCGACTGGCAAAAATTAAGGCACGACACTGGGAATCTTGCCAGGGGCGAATATAACAGGGGGTTGCCTGTTCGAGGGAGTTTGATCGAAGTGACAGTGCGCTTCGAGGGGAAACTGGTAGAAGAGGAGGGCGTATTTTCGGGGGTATGAAATTTCAAAGAGATGATAGAAATTAACAAATCAATTTCATAGGAAATTTCCTTTATTTTACGAAGATAGAAGATTCGAATTTTCGGTATAATTTGGATTCTTGAGACGTAACAAATAACGATATAAGAATGTAATCGTTGAATCATCGAAAGGAATTCTATCGGCGGAAACTAGGAACTAACTGAAGACAACCGAAGTGAAATTCTAATCAACCGAGAATTTGTGAAATTGATTGGTCGATGAGATAGAGAAGAAAATATTTTTTTCAAACAGACGACTCGACGATCTGCCACCTGTTAAACTTAAAAGCGCTAGACGCATCGTTAGAGGTAGAGCGACCGGAAAAATGGCCGACTATAAACAGCATCGGACAATATATAGGAGGGTGAAGTCGGCGTCGTAAATAACTTCGTCGAAACGAGTCGCGAGGATTTATCGCGGCGATTTTTCGCTGAAGCGAAAGGCACTCGGTTTATTTCCGTGGTAATGGCAACGAGAGATCCCTTGGACACTAGAGGAATCTCACCCCTTTCCGATTAGAACTAAAATAAAATAAAATATAATCAAAAGTATAATATTTCCATCGCGTTATCAATGTTGAAATTAAATCTAACTTAAAAGCGATGATTTTTCTGTATTCCTTGAACTGAAAGATCTTCGAAATGCAAATGATCCGCGTCGTTCCTTAAACGCGATCGATCGGCTTTTACAGGCTTCGAAACTCGTGGAATTCTCATCGAAAGGTCCTGCGAGATGTCGCGAATTACTTCCACCGCGGAATTTTCATCTCGACCTGTCGAGTCAGCCGCCAGTCCGGATAATTTCCATTCCTTCGTTTGTTTAATTATA
The DNA here is from genome assembly GCF_051014615.1 of Bombus vancouverensis nearcticus. Classification (NCBI taxonomy): domain Eukaryota; kingdom Metazoa; phylum Arthropoda; class Insecta; order Hymenoptera; family Apidae; genus Bombus; species Bombus vancouverensis. The sequence goes on from NC_134913.1 coordinate 17,376,696, forward strand.
CCCGTCACGTCAAAGCTTGAACCGCGTTATCAAACTAGACCAGCGCTTATTACCACAGAAACGAAGAAAGAACCAACTTTTTCCCCCGAGCCGCTAGATTCTCTTCGAGACTTTTCAAGCCGTATCCTTCGAAAATTTCTGATTGGGGGTTTAAAGCTCTTCGAAGACGACTTGCAGAGAGAAGTTTGGCAAAGATCGGTAGTGAAATCGGAACTAGTTGGAGCTTCGTGGTAGGCCAATTGCGATTCCAATCGATTCGAGGTCTCGAATCCAGGATTTAGAGAGTTTGAGTTTGAATTTTCGGGAAGAGATCAGGGTTAGAAATACGTATATTCCGAACGACTAGTTTCTATAATGTTCGATCAGTGATTAAAGCTGGATAACATTCTACGATAACGATTAAATGGATATATTAAAAATGAATCGTTTATCGATACTTCAATTTATCGAACCATACGCTAGAAAAGGAACAAATTTTGGATCTTCAACCAGCACGAAGAACAGAATCATCGACATTCCGATTTTTCAAATGAAAAACCAATAAGAGAATGTAATACAATTAAATTGTCAATCGTCCGAATGAATGGCCCAATCAATCAACGTTTCAATTTCATTATCAATTAAATAATCTGATTTTAGTTAAATCCCAGATATTTCTAGTTTTAAATCCAGCTACTACGAACGCTAAAAATAAATCATCCATTAATCAAATTTTTATCTCTTAAATCAAATACCAAAAAGGAGAATATTCTATAACTAAATTCCAGATTTACGCATGTTGAATCTCTAGCGAACATTGAAAACGAATCGTCGTCTCGTTCCAATTTCTCGTACGAAAGATCGAAACGCGACAGCAAAAAGTACAGAAACGAAGGGGAAGGGAAAGGGTGGAAGCAGTTCGGAGAAAAGATCACGATGGAGAAAACAGATTGTTGGACGTCGGTTTAAGCCGGTTTCCATGACAGAGAACGCACATTAGCGATAGTCCGGGCGTTAATGCTACGCCAGGTGGAAACGGGAAGTGGAACTCGATGTATCGCTCGAGGGGGAAAACGGTCCGCGAGCTTTAAAACTAAACGCAGTTAAATCGAGTATGTTATGCACCGGAACAACGTCGCGTGCGGCCCAGGTATTAACGCGACGGTGTAATGTATTCGAGGTTCCGGGCGTTCCTCGGCTTCTCCGTCGTTCTTTCACGAAGCTCGTGCTACCCCCTTTAATCGCCAAACAATCGAGCTTCGAGACTGTCGTGCTTCATAGAACCTGCGATCAAGGTCTTTCAAATCAGCCAATTTTGATTTAAACAAATCACTTCGCTTTCGATGTGAAGCTTCACTGTTCTTCTTACATTGGTACTTTTTTGTTGAGAATTTTGGATCTTAATAGCCGAAATAATGGTATAGGAACACTAAATTTACAATTAGAATTCATATTAGAATAGTTATATATTTATTTGATAAGCGATTTCAAAGATATTCATCGATACACACTCATACGCGTCTCAGCACTTTCTTCCATATCCGACTGTTAACCGACTGAACAGTTTACATTCATTTGTTTTCGAGACGCTGCTCATACACATACGTCCACGCACTGATATTCACATACAAGTATCACTACTACGAATCTAACCTAGTCTAGCACATAAAATTATACATATCTTAATATTTTTACGACGAAGCGAAGCTCGAGAGTTTCGTTATTAAAAATTTTGGCTATCGCCTCTCTATTTATTCTAAAGAATACTACGACGATTAGATCGTTTATGCATTTAGATTGAAATATGCGAAAATACGCAAAATATACGGAATAATGAATAATTTCTTAGGATATTTATTCGCTTGGTCAATATCATCTAATGACAAAATCCGCAATCATTTAGTTGCCAACCCAATAGATAGTAAGAAAAATGTCTGAGTTTGACTTTTTCGGTCTTGTTGGTAATTAACGATAGAATCAGGCATTTCGATGAGTTGTACATGCTTGGCTGTTGTAGTTACTAAGGATATATGCGGTAGGGCTGCACTTATTGCCAGGAAATCGTTTATGTATGGTGTCTGATCATGAATTCCGGTCGGCTGAATCTACTTACCGCAACGTGAACTCGTGTACGAATGAAGTCTGGTGACATGACTTGGTCTTAGCTGAATCCGTTTAATCTGAACGTGAACTTGTATACGAGGGAAAATTATAAGTGACCGAGAGGATCTTATTATGTGAAATGTTTGATGAAACACTTTTAACGAGTTCACATAAATCGAATTTTACCGTAGATAATTTTAGTAAAAGTGATGTTTAGTTTTATTCAGATAACAGATAGTGTATCCGCGCAGGATTTTAATAAAATTGTTATTTACTTTTACCCAAATAGAATCACGATTATACGTGTAAATGCTCACTTGTCCTCATTGTATCGCTATAATTACAATCGTTCACGCACAGTATATTTAACTGCACATTAGAGGCATTTATAATCGTAATTATAATGTCAATTTTATGTTCAACAGTGGTGCGACGAGATGAATTTTAAATAACGTTAATAGAAACAGTTAATCGTTGTTTGTAGAACTTGAAAATTACTTGTTTGACAATGTCGTTCTAATCGCAAACATTTCTATTCTCTCTTTCGTCCCAACAAAACGAACCTTGTCTAACGAGAGGTCTCTTATCCTCTAACTTTCCAGCGAACTTCGACTTGATTAAATTCACCCCTATACCCCGACCTTTCCTTGGGACTTTCCCACGAATTTCCAAGCTATGGGTTCCTAGGAAAATTGCATCCGCGGGTGTCTAAGCGTGACTGAATCATTACTCAGCTCGGTGATTAAAACCAGAAGGCGAAATTTCGTGTAACATAATTCCGGATCCTCTTGCGTTGTTTCAGATTTCTGCCAGCCTCGTCCTGTCCGGCTTTCCTTCCTGCAGTCAGGTGAGTGGCGTTAATATTGTTCATAGAAACGCGGTATCGCTGCTCTTAGAGTATTGTCTTCTCTTTGGTACAAAATTTTCAGACGAATGAATAATCAGTAGTGAACGAAATTGTGTTATGTATTCGATGAGTAAACTGCGCATGTTAATTCGTACTCGTAGCTTTTTATAAAGCTAGTTAAAGAAGTGGAATTTAAGCAGAAATTGATTTCAATTATTGAATATTATACACTGTAGAAACTTTCTATGCTTTCGTATATTTTATCTATCCTACGTATTTTCGCAATTTTAAATTTCTCACAAAAGCACGAACGTACGCGATAGACTGCTTATTAATAAATTATGCTCAATAACAAAATTCCGCCCTTTGTCAAACATCAAGTACAGCAAATAAAGTAAAAGATCTGACGAAGCGGCGAATAGAAAGGAAATTTCTATGAAAATATGTGCCAGCGTCTGAACAATACAATATTTTATTACGCGAATTTTATTCGAAGATATCGTAGCGGGATAATTAAAATTTAGAGTTGTGTGTATTATTCTTGGAAATTAATATGCAATTAACGATAAAAAGTAACTACGGCATTGAGAGCAAAGTTTTCGCGCTACGAAAACGTTATACGGGACGAAAACAAACACAGCATTAAGAAGCCGTATTTGCGTAGAACTGCGTGTGCATAAAGAACGCAGCTACCGAAGGCAGTTCGCTGAGTAAATAATATTCCGAGTTTACGCAGATTCCGGCATGAACTGCTGCCACTCGCGCAGAAATTCCTGTTCGTGTTTGACGGCTGTCTAATTACTTCCAACTTCCTGTCCAATAAGCATCATCCAATAAATTCTTCCCTTAAAAATTTCAAAAAGTCTCAGTTCCAATAAAATGATATTGAATAATATTTTTAACGATAGAAAATTTCTATTCTTATTATAATATATATAATAAATTATTCGTGAAATTATCGCAGAAATAGATGATCGTTCAAGTATTATTTTGAGAAACGAAAGGTATAGTTGTTCAAACAAGAAGCAACAGGAAATAGTGGTCACTGTATCGAAGAGTAATCGTACATGCGATCAAACATTTTAAAGAAGATTTCAGAAAAGAAATTTACGGTCGTTTCTATATGACATTCAAAACCAATCCACCTACTAGTGGAGAAACAGCGTCAAAGAGAACGACGCGGGACAGATGTGGTTTGGAGGGAAAATGCATGCGCCTGTAACGCGTTTCATCGAAAATGTATACGACGCGCGCTCTATGTTATAGAAATGAAAAAGAAAGACAGAACGAAAAAGAACGAGCGAGATGATTGCGTCTGAAATTGGTAGGAAGGGCGACGAACGCTGAGTCGAGTCGGGGACAGTTGGAGAAATACCCTCCGTGGGGAAAGCAATTTTTAACGACGCGTCTTCTGTCTCCTTTCGTTTCTCGAAACGCGAATCTTGCCGCAATAACTCTATACGTGACGTAAAGACGACATAAAAAAATAGATGGTGCGGGGTGATTTCTTGCTCGTGAAGGAATCGAAGGGCGAGCTTCGTGATTGGAATAGTCCGTGAAGACTGTAGCGTTACGAGTTTTAGCACTTTTCAAACTGAGACGTTCCTTACCTTTCAAGAAAATTTCTTTCTTTGTGTATTGTTAATAATAGAAATTTTTATTTTGAGAAAAATATAATATTGTGAGAATAATTGAAGCTCGATACAGATTAGGTTAAAGATAGATTCGGAATAGATTTGGCTCTTTGGATCAAGTTTGTATTAGATTTGAATGGAGTTTGAGCTAAGTGGTTTAGATTTCGCTCGAGTTTCGGTTAAGTTTGAATTAGACATAAATTAAATTTTGATTATTCCCGTACAGTAAATCACATCTTAATGATAAAAAAAAAAATATGCTAAATTTCATACCCTAAATTTCCAAATTGTTCATTTCGCCATTTCTCAAAGAGAATTCTGAAATACACTTCCTCAAATTTCTCTGAATCGCATTCCCGGAAAAGAAAGGAAACCCGAAGAAATTCAGTGCCCCTAGAACGAGCCACGATTCGTCTACCAACAACGAATCACTTTTCCCTGCTATTTTTCTCGAAGCTGCACGAGCTACTCCCGCAGAGATTTCTTTCCAGGCGATCGGACGCCGTGATCCGGTCGCTGGATCAACGCTCCCCCGCCAGCGTGAAATAACACAGGAAATAATGGCGGTCGGAGGTACAACGACCGCGTGTCGCAATAAGAGGGAACGTGACAGGCGTTATCGAGGGAACGCTGTCAGGGAAGAAATCACGGACGAAGAGGTGTACCGGGTCTTTCTCGTCGAAGAACGCAGGTTAAAGAAAGGAATGGGGAGGAGAAAGAAAAGGGGTAGTTGCGAGCTAGGGGTGGTTACGGTGGCTGGCGACGGATGAAGAATGCATCGAGCAGAACTGAGCGGTCGACCACGTAACGTCGCTCTTCTCGTTCCACGGACGGCATGAGCTTGGAATGATAAAGAGTAAAAGGGAAAAAGTGGGGGATTAAGGGAGAATAGTTGGGATCAGAGGGCGTGTTTCTATGTGGTGATGGTAGAAGAGACTAGAGGGTAAGATGGGTCGAGATGATAGTGGAGGAAGTAGGTAAGAAGGAGGAATTTTTCCCATCAAAATTGAAAATATTTGGTTACAGGAAACGCGGTGAAAAGATTGATTCATAAATTCTGGCAGAAATTCCTTGATATTTCCTACGGTTAGTTCTGTTCCTATATTTTTATGCATTTCAATGATCACGCTATGTATTTGTTCGTATATCGTTCGATTTCTTCAGTACGAGATTAGTCGACGATGATAAATGAACGATGCTGGTATCAGTAGCGCTAACGTAAAGGGAAAAGTCGAATTGAAACAGATGTAATAAATAGAAGCGAAAACAATCGCTAGAAGCAGGCGTGAGAAAGGTTCGATAAAAATGCAATATGAACACGTATCGAACGGCACGAAAGAACGATGAAAAGAGACTTGGAAAATGGGTTCGAAAAATAATAGGAACCAGTCAATGAAATTGAAACCAACGGAATAACGAACAAGTTATTCCACCTCTGGTTAGAAACAGTAAAAAAGGGCATATAAAAAGCCTGAAGAAATATGATAAAAACGTATGAGAGAAAAAAATAACAGGAAGAACGGTGAGCACAAGTAAAAACGAGCAACATCAGTAGAGATAAGGTAGAAAGAAGCGACGAGCAATGAAAGAAACCGAAAGAGACGTAGGTGAATGGGAGGACAGCTTTGGTAGTAGGAAAGGTGTAGGGGTGTGTGTGCAAGCAGGCAAAAGCAAGGAGAGTCTACATCACCTTGCATTCCACTTGACGGCACTTCTGCGTCGTCGCCTGCTACTTCTTTCTACTTCCGGTGGCGCGCGCCGTTTCCCTCAGCTTCGCATCCTCTTCTCGTTCCGCTGTCGCGACGACGAATCCCGCCGGGACGTACGCAGAAGAGAAGTTTCGAGTCTCGAATCGACGAACGTCGACTCGGCTTAACCAGCCTGACACGCATCGACGATCGCGAAAAGATAACTCCGCAACGAGGTCTCTCGTTCTAACGCCTCCAATGAATCGACGATTCCAACTCCGATGCGCCTTTCCTCGTTCGAAACGCGATGCGCGATCCAATGGTCTCTCCATACTGATCGCTAAAAGCTCTGACTTGGAGATTTTCCCTGAGCTTTACGTGTGTAAGTAACGATGGTAAGTGCTACCAGTCTTTTTAAAAGGAAACGATCACGGAAGGCTTCGGATCTGTGGTAGATTGGAACGAGTTGGATTTACTTGTATATTAAGCCTCATTAAGCTGTGACTAGAAACCCAATTGGGAAAGATTACAACGAATACACGACATTTAAGATCAAAGATTACGACGTTCCAAAAGAGAAATCTTATTTCCATAAATTTATTTAGCATCACAAAGAGATAGTATAACAATCGAAACTTGCAAGGAAACTGGAAAAGAATGTTTGTGGTTGTTACGATACGTGGAATTGATCAGCATGGATCTTGAGAGACTCATTTGGGTCTCTTAAGCTATCACTCGGTGCTTCAACCATCGCAATGGACGATTCAACCGACGTAACACGATCTTCCACTATAAAAATCGTCATTCTTCTGTCGTATCAAACCATTAATCAGGAAATCTTGCTCTATGGTACTAACGTAACCAACCGTTCACGCGATGTTCGCTGCTTCAGCATCGTCGTAAACGAGCGATAGGCATCGCACGGCGAGAGGATACATCGTCGAGGTTTGGTCACAAGGTTGACGATTCCCGGGTGTGCAGTAAAAGCGCGCAACTGGCACGAAAACAAACGGTCGCAGCGGCGTTTATGGGGCTTTCGCATCGATCCGTTCTCAATGCATGAAATTAAGACGTTCCTGGGCGCTATCAACGAGCTCCGGTTTATCGTCGCGGGTCCCCAGTCGTGACCGGGAAATCTGCAATGCGGACACCCGCCGCAGACTCCGCGCGGATCGCATCCGAGCGACCAGCGCAAAAATTACGAGTCGCTCGGGGAACGACGAAACTTCCTTCGGACCCGGAAACCAACTTAGCAACCGGCGTCTATTTCTGCTGGTTGAAATGTAAATTTCCAAGTGAATGGTTTGGTTGGCCGGTTTGGGACGAGCTCGGGCAGATCACTGGTTTTGTGGCTATCTCTTGGTTCTTTAATTCATCCCCTTTCCGATGTATTTTTTATCCTAATCGAGTTTGGAAAAGACAATTAATCGTTTGGCTTTCGGAGAATTAAGCACCGATTGTGCGCTGCAATAATAAAATCGAAAAATTCTCAGAAAATTGAATCGATCAATTGGGTTCCTGATTAACTTGTTTGTATCTTTATATATGTGTGTGTGTTTTTGACTAATCGTTAAATTGCAGTAAAAGATGATTCCAATTGTAAATGATTCGTTGAACACATCGAAATTGAGAATAAACTGATTGGTGACAAGGTTAAGGAGAATTTATTGTTATATGGATCGAAGAAATTTAATTGGTTTGTTTATTTAGTTATCAATAGACAGGCTGATTCGATGTACATTAATTCCTTGATTGTGGAAAAACGTGGTTTTACTGTCGGACGACTTGTAAAGCATGTTGGAATTCAGGATTAAAATAACAGTTAGGAAAATGCGAAGATTTGTTAATGAGTTGATTTAATTGCACGAAGAAAATGTGATACGTGATATTTAGATGGAGCGAAAGATAACGCAAGATTTAACATTGGATAGAAAAAACTGCGAGAGTTGTGGCAAATATTTATATGTAAGACGTGCGAGCATTAGAATTAAAAAAGAGGTAGGCTTACAAGATCGAGATAAGAGAATCATAAAGGTCAGGGTGAAAGATCTCTATGCTTGGAAACTGTAGGTGGAAAAGTTGTGGTGTTGAAAAGTCAAGGTGAAAAAGCTTCGTCGTCGAGAAAGCTCAAGATCATGCGCGCACGACTTTGAGATTAAAGAACTTTGATCTTGGTAACTTTATCCAATTAGTCTCAAGCTTTTGGAAGTTCTACGCGTAAAATAAATATTTCGCTTTTTTGAATTTACGAACGAGAAATTCCAACATTCGTATACTAAAATTGGAAACTGTTTTTTTATTCGAAATCTCAGGGTTAAAAAACTCTATTCTTGAAATAAGAGTAAATCAGTGACCTTAAAAGCTAAAGAGAGCTTTCACTTTAAAGAGCAAAGCACAGGGGAACTGTAACTTTTTAACAGCCTTGGGTATGAAAACTTTAAATCGAAAAAATATTACCTGGAAGCTCGATAACACAGACATCCACGCGTTATAAGAAGTTAGAAAAGAATAAGGGGAATATGGCCGACTGTAGTCAGACATTCTTCGATCGGTCAATTCTACTATTTTTCTGCGGATTTTCCTGAGTTTCAATTTGGAATAAAATGTTACTATATCGCAATACTGCAATCTTTTTAATCAAAATATTTCGTTTACATATTTTTCACAGATATTTCTTCAGTGAAATAAAAAAACACGGATACAATTTCTATGTCGTGTAAAAAAACTTTTATTTCAAATATACATGGAGTTTGACAAATGCTGCAATATTTTTAATCGAACTATTCTTTACTACTACAGATCTATAAAAATAGAAATTTTATTCTAAATATCTGTTAGTATTTACAAATATTTTTCCATAACTTCATTGTTATTTTCACAAACAATCGTGCAACGTTGTTGTGTGCGTACACGCGTAACGTTCGCAGAAACTTTACGACGCGTTCTCATTGTACGATCCTGCCGCGAACAGTATTGTGTCAGCCGCATCCCTGTTCTCGTGGTAAACAGTTTGCATAATAATTTGGTGCGCGAGTTGGGCGCAGCCGAAAGGAACGAACGACACCGTTACAAGCGTCTCGAAAGATGGCGTCAACGTAAGGGAAACTTTACGAGCGAACTCGTTCACGAGTTTTTCATCTTGTGGCTGGATAGATAGCAGAAATTTCGACTCGCTTTACGGGATCGTCCAAAATCTTCTTCCCCTGTTCCCTCCTCGAGACTTTCTGCGAAATTTCGTAGGAAAATAATTGAACTTCATGGGCTTGTGGAAATTGGATTTTGTAAATTGGTCTTTTTCATCGTACAAGCAGTAAACTCGTTGGAGCAATGATTTGTCAGTGTAAATTTCAATGTGGAAATTGGAAATTCTCTAGCGCTATCAACAAATTATACGCTACAGACAAATTCATATTACCATTTTTTGATATTTTGAATATACAGGGTGGTTGGTAACTGGTGATACAAGCGAAAAGGGGGTGATTCTACGCGAAAAAAGAAGTCGAAAATATAGAATAAAAATTTTTCGTTTGAGGCTTTGTTTTCGAGAAAATCGACTTTGAACTTTCGCTCAGTACGCGTGCACTTTATCACGTCTCGTTATAACGGATCTCACTGTAGATCGTTGTCTCGATTATTTTTAAAATTTTTTAAATTTTTAAATTTTTATTCTATATCTTCGACTTCTTTTTCGCGTAGAATCACCCCCTTTCCGCTTGTACCACCAGTTACCAACCACCCTGTATGTAATTTTGCAGAACGACAACTTGTCGATAGGAATTCTATTTAAGATTATCTTTGACGTATTCGAAATGTTATCTTTGGAACGGAATCTCTGAAATCTGAGAATTGTTTAAAATCATCTTTACGATGCTTGACAATTCTTCAAGATTGTCTCTGAGGTACTTGAAAATTACCCAAAGTTATCGAACTTTTTAAATTCATCAAAATCCTCTGATGGTATTATTCATCAAAAATCATTCGCAATAACCAAATTCAAACGAATGAACGAACTCGTCACTCTGCAGTAGCGTTCAGATCCATCGCAAAGAAAGAAATTTGTCTATAATATCAGATTACCAAAGTAACTGGTTCGAAAGTAAAGCCCGATACTCTTTTCATTTGGACTTTCCCGTTTGGTCGCGCATTAGCGTAATAAGATTCGGCGACGAGCTGTCGCCGCATTCTTCCGCATGAAATTCCTTCCATCGCGATGGAATCGTGGACCGCGCGAAAGCCTCGTAACGATCCACCCTACTTCGTCGGCAACTCTTCAACTTTTAAAAGTCGATAACAAGTTCGGTGCAACTACGAGAGTGCCTCGAATAGATCGTCCCTTTCTTCCACCCTCGTTCGTCCAACGAGTTTCAAAGTTAATCGTCTTTTTTTCGGATGCAGCGAGTCTCGGTTTTGCTGCATGTTTTCGACCAAGGTAATCTTAAACGAATACTAGACTCGGACGATTAAGAAATTATTTGTTACATCGAAAATATTAAAGGCATAGAAAATGCAAGCTTTGAAGGGATATATAGTGTACGATTTTCTAAGCGCGATAGGTCGAAAATGGAAAATGACTTAAGTATGAGATGTCATTAATTTAGAGTATTTGAAATATAGAAAATTGCGAAAATGTTGGTATTGTAGCCGTGGGATATTCAAAATATAAAATATTCCGAACACAATGTATTTGAAGCATAAAATATTTAGAGTGGAAATTCTAAACATAAAATACTTCGAAGGTAGAATGGATCAAATATATAAAATTCCAAGCATAGATTTTTCTAATAATAAAGTATCGTAGGTAAAGAATATTTGACGTATAGTACATTTCAAGCATACAATCTTCGAAGCATAAAATGTTCTAAAATAGCGTACACTAAGCGCAGAAAATCCTAAACATAGAATATTCTAACAGTAGCGTATTGTGCGTATATAGTTATCCAAGACATTGAATATTTCAAGCACAGAGTACCCCAAACGTAGAATATTCCAACAGTGGGATAATGTTATCGGAGTAGATTATTTAAAGTGTCAAATATCCAAAATATGGAATATCTAAGTGTAGAATATCTTAGTAAAAGAGTGGATTCCAGATTTAGGATGTTCAAAGCATATCAAGCATATAATAAAAATTAGGGAATCTAAAGCGTAGATAATCTTAGATTATAGATAATCCAAACATTTTAGCAAATTATACCAAAGTCATATATGAGCATAGAATATTCCAGGCATAGAATATTCCAATCTGGAATATCCCAAGTCCGGAATATCCTAAATACAAAATATTTGAAGCGTGTGTTCCCTAAACACAAACTTCGGTCTGAAATTCGATTTACATAATATCAATTCAACCGCCATCAACTATACCAAACGCTCTAACTACCTTACTAAATCCGTCGTAACAACGTTAAGCGATCATCGTACTCATTTCTCATTCATCGTGCATTCTGGCTAAGAAAGATATCCTTACGATCTTGGTTCTCTTTCGAATTCTCAGAACACACGAGCGAAACATCATTATAGTGAAAAATACTTCGAGGACAGCCAGTGAGATCGCGAGCTGAATATACAATCATCGACGTTGCAAGGCTATCCGCATTCGCCTACGTCCATTGGAATGAAAATCGAAACGTACGAGCGTTACACGAAACTTATTAATTTTGTGAAACGTCGTCGACCAATTTCAAATAGTTTCCGCAATTTTGCTGGCTTCTAAGCTAATTATGCGTAACGGATACGAATTAATTAACGCGATACGCCAAGTGCTTTGTCTCATTTCCGATATGGCTTTGCCCCGTAATCAAACATAAATCAAACGTCATTTGATCAATATAATATTATATAATAGGATATTCATGTTCCGTAGCATTTCGAGAAAATTTGGTTCTTCCGTCTTCTTTATGCTGTTCTTTCTTTAAAGATGATACAATAAAACGTTGTTACATTACGTATACTTTTAAGAAGCTTATTCTCATTTTTCTTTTCTCTTTTATTTAATTTCATTCCATATTTCACTCTGTCCTTCTTCTTTTTTGTATTCAAGTAACATACTGTTTAAAAGAATTTATTTACTCTGTTCTTGTTATACCTGTCCTTTTTTTAGAAACTTTCTATTATTTTCTTTGTTCGTATTTTACTCGTTTGTCTGGAAACAAAACATAAATCGCTAATCGTTTCAACGATATTAAAAAATAACAAAATATTACAACTACACGTGGTCTAGAAAAATTGACATATCGTCACCCTCTTACACCATCTTCTTTTAAGAAACGTCCTTATAATTCTTGTAAGAAATTTCTACCAAACTCTTCTTTCTCCACCGTCAATTTCATTTATCCCCATAAAATTTCCCCGATTTTCCCCCATTCGCATCGCGCGGATTTTTCTCTGCCTTCTCAATTTTTTACCAAATCTCGGTAAAATCCTTTCCTTCTAAAAGATCTACCTTTTCATTAAATTTCCATGAAAACGTCCCATAACGTGCTCCTACGCGGCTACCCAAACGCTCGCTATCAACCATCGACGACACGATCGCGCATAATTTTCCGTACGTCTCGCTGACAATTACGCGATATCGTATTAATGAGTGGCGTGCGTGTGTCGCGGGTAATCTGGAGCGTGCGCGCGCTTGTTTACGCGGGCAGAACGAGCTACGCAAACTGCAGTTATAATTTCTCGCGCATAGACACGGCACGGGCTAAATCGCCGGTCATCGTTAGTCGCTAGTCCCGTTCTCTTATTATTAACCCGGTAATAGAAATTCAAACGAACCCCATCATCGTTTACCGATAAATACGGTGGCTCGCGAAAATGTTGGCCACATACCACGGGAAATTTTACTATCGTTGCGTTATATAAACTATTTCTAAATGTTGCTGTAATGAAACGCAATTGCGATCAACTGTTGGTCAAATGTAATGTAGAGATTGCAAACATTTGCTTAGTACAAAATTAGTATACATACGCAGCATGGATGACCGTCTTACACATACATATAATAATTGCTAAATATAGATCCATTGAATATTGGGCTTAATTAATACGTTTAAATAACTTTATGATCTCTGAAGAATATTTCTGGTACTAGAAGCGGCTTGTAATTTCTCCGTATATTTTCAGATTTATTTCAAATTGTTTGTGAACTGCTTATAAAATTTCAGAATCCTTTATACCACGCACGTAATATATTGATAAAATATTTCCGTGAGTGTCCAGATACTTTGGCGAGCCACTGTATTTCACCATTTCGCACGAGCGAGTAAATACTGCGACGAGTCTGGCAAACTCGGTCTGGATGGACCATCGCTAGTTTCCTGTTTCTTCTCGCGCCTTGCGAGTCCACCATCGCGACAGGAAGAAGAAACGCCCAGGCTTCCAGGTAATGGAAGTGCAGCACACGAAGTAAACGAAAGGTTTACTTATTCTGGGAAGATGCTCTTCGCTGGGCTTCCCGGTTGAGCATGTTGAGACGTTGTAATATCGAGGTACACGGTCCAAGAGAGGGAAAAGCGATGGCGTGTGTAGTATGGGAATAGAGCGAAGCTCTCTTTCAAATATTTGCATCTTCTTGTTTATTTTAAAGCAGAGAATCTGTGATCTATAGAGCGTTTCCCTCCCCTATTGACGAAATGGAGCACGGTTGAAATTTACCGATTCAGAGGCAGGAATTTGTTTCGCTGATTTTTATTTCAGACTTTGCTAAAAGCAGGAGAATCCGTGAACTAGGAAGGATCTTCTTTTTATTCATCTTTCGATTAAGGTACGAAAATTTGCGAACAGCTGTTGCGTCGCAAGTAATCGATGCATAATTGAAAATTTGTCAATACGGTAACACACCGTCGTTAATTCCGTTCCATTAATTTTTATATATAATTCATTTCGTCGATCGTGTCAGCTCAATGGATGACAGAAGAATGTAAACAGAGATACGATAGTTCTTTAAAATTCAACGACTCATCGACAGAGACGTCTAAAAATCCTTGTCCTCATTTTTGTCCAATCGTCAACCTTCGCGATTCCTGATTGAAATTAATTTAAATAAAACTCTCACAATAAAACGACTATAGAGAATCTTCGCGTATTTCTCCAACATTTCTCAGAATATGGAAACAAAGAATAAGAAGATATTTCCGTGATAAGAAGTATAAAGAAGCAAACTGCGGAGTATTCCCTATACACAAAATCCCTGAAGTGATCAGCATGATCAGCATAATCAACGATTTCCCAAATAAAAACAGTAATCGTAAAACTTTAAGAACTGCATCATTCGTTGGGAATTTCCGGTGGAAACAGCGGATTGGATCGGCCGTTCTAGACAATGGGTTTATCGACGATATTAAGAGAAAACTGCGGTAGGAAATTCGACCAGGTACCGGAAATTGTCCCGGTGCAATTATCCGGGAATATTAGTTAAAACGAAGCTTTCCTCGTCGTTATCGCTTCCTTTCGACCACCGATAATCATTTATCTACTATTTTATTTCCAACTAGATATTAAAGTGTCACGATATCTCCGTATCGTGTTTTATGTAACTTTTATCGCTCAACCATCCTTCGATCATTAATATCGTGATCTCGTACGATCGAGTAAACATTTAAATATTAATATTCGTTGCGCGTGCTCGGTAAACAGAGACGTTCCCCAAGACGTATACGATCCTTTTTGATAGGCGTCGTACACGCGCACATATGTGTTAGAAGCGAATTTAAATTCGATTTTGACAGTAAGCATTAAGTTTCTTGTGTCAGTGTACCTATTTGCAATAAATTATTTTGAAGTTCACGATAGGATAAAAAATATTTCCTACTTCTTGAATGTTTAAATACCCAGTTTATGTAATTAGAAAATTTCGAATTTTGTCACAATGTTAAATATACGATGAAAGAACGTTTCACTACTGTGTACGCGTTGAAATACTTGTATATGATCGTACATGCATACACGCGTGAGTGTATATGCAAGTAAGGCTTGGAAGCGAGCTCATAGTCGATTTCGTCACTATCGACCATGGTATTAAGTTTCCTATCGATGCACCATCTCCAGGCAATGTGAGTGTAAATATGCATATCGTCGCTGCAAATAGCGCGGCTGGGTCCATTAACATGGCACTGGCTACCAAGTTTCTTTTTATAAAACGGTTTGCCCTGCTCAATAAAATACAGCGATACTTTCTACGACATGGGAGATACGTTCCACGTTAAACAAATTCCGCGTTATACGGGACCCACAGCGTAAAACTGATATAAATTCTTTTTTTCAGTAACGCAACTAATTCTGCATAGAAGTAACTGTCGCACGATACGTAAAGTCGCCGTTATCGTACAAAGACTAACGCGAAAATCGTAAATATAATCTTCGAAATAATGGAAAAACGCACGCGTTTGTATGTTTGCAGGTTTCTACGGTATTTTGCTTGTTGTCGGAGAAATAACGTAAGTCACGTTACGTTGAAGTAAATTTTAGTAGAGAAGCGAACATTCTGACCCTCTGAAAGTTCTGACGTACGAGAAATGACGTGTGTCACGGAGGAAAAGGGGGTAATGAAGGGCAATAAGGATAGTATAGGGGTGACAGGTGAAGTGTTTGAGGAAGGAGCTTGCACAAGATCGAGATAGCTAGCAGAGAGAGGAGAACCAGTTCCATTTTTCATTGGTGAATTTGTTTGTACAGCGGCTGCTGTCCATATTTGTTCTTCTGCCGCTGCTGCGGAACTGCACTTTGCATTTGTTTCCCTGTTTCACTCGAATGTAGACGCGCTCTTAGAAATGAAACCGCGTGTTTCTCTTTGCCACGATACAAAACGACGCCAGAATTGAATTAGTCGACTGGTTCAACGTCCTTTGGCCTGATGGACTTTAAGAAGTGAAATATTTTACCCTCGCTGCTTGTCTTGCGCGATTTTCGCGCGAAATAACTGAAAGGGATTGCTTCCTAAGGGCAACTTTATTCGTTCCGACGCAATGCGAAGGATTTAGACACAGTTAATAAAATCAAAAGCAAAGTTTGATAGATCAACCGTAAAATAAGCTCTGTTATATGTGCAAATATTTTCAAACTATTCTCATCGAATTACTTTCTCAATTTAAATATAGAAATATCGCGCTTTTACTCGTTTTCTGTTTTCAGTCCAAGTGTCTCGTTTCACCGTATCCTCTTTGTAAAATTCTTCCACTAATCACTGTTCAAAAATCGCTTTCAACCCGAAAACGTCCCTTATTACATGTTCAAATATTTCCAAACTATTCTCGTCAAATTCCACTGAAGCCGGTTTAAATGTACAAAATTGTTCATTTTCAGCTTTATATCTTCATTGAACAGAACTAACTTTTCATTCTAAACTCCTCTATCAAATTGCTCCACTAATTATCCTCGAAAAATCCATCCTCGAAACGTTCCTTATTACATGTTCAAACATTTGCCAACGATCCTCGTCAAAACTATTGCGAAACGAAGCCATTAATATATGTATAAGCGTGATAAAGCGGACCCTTCGGTAAGAAGCTTTGCATGCGGCTGCATAAATAATCATCGTGACGATCCAACATTGAAAAGCGAAGAGGGATGGAATACACGCAGTTCACAGAGACTCGGTGGTTTCGAATGGCGAATGGGAATAAGCTATGGTCGCAGTCTCCTTTGATCCTGGCCTATTATATGCGTGAGCTTTCTGGACCACGTGTGTCCTTTGCAATCGCGCGACCGTTAAGCCGCAGAAAGCAATTTCGGCTGATAAGTTCTTCAATTAAGCGAAACACAACGCGCGCCTGTCGAATCGGCTTTTCGATGCGCTTCCAAGCAAATATATATCAACACGCGTTCGTCGAAAGATCGCGTGATGCGCGTGAGACATCCTTTGACACGATGAAAACGAGAAAATCGATCGGGTGATTGATATTTCGATACATGCGACCGGTAATAATCGATGCATCGAGAGACGTTGGGAATTGACAGTGCGTCGATGACTGATATTACGTTCAACGAATATTCTTTTTAGAGATTTCAAGTCTTTTAGAATTAGATTATCGTAGGTAGTTTAATTTCGAATAGCTATTTTCTATATTAATTTTAAAGCTTTCAAATGGAATTTGTTTGCTTGAAAGCTTCTCCTCGGTATTGATCTTTCCAGGGTTCAAAGATTCGGATTTAGAACACCCTGCTTGCGATAGTAAATTCTGTCCCTTTTCACGAATCGTATAACGTCAGATCTTTTTCTTTTTTTTTTTTTTTTGTTAAATATATGGAATCCTTTTACTGATCATCGGAGTAGATAAGGCTCTTATTCGAATCACGAGACGACTCGATAAGCCCGCATCTCCATCACGGCTCCTCGATAGTTCCGATTCGAATTGCATCCTGCCAGAGGAGACGCAGTCTGGGAAGCTTTGACTAAGGCAGAAGGTGATTGAATTAGCGAACAGCAGCAAACCGTGTGTTCAGCAGGAACGCAGGCCTGCCATTAACTTAATCAAACATTCCACTACAAGGTACCTGGTAACGGGGGCGATAAATCAGATATTCTTCCTCGGGTTCACCGTTGCTTCTAAATCTATAATGTGTTATTATCTGTCTTTATCACGCAATCGTGTAAATCATACTCCTAACTCATATTCACGACTAGACTGGCATGAGAATGTTTATGCACATTCGTATTTCTGCATATTTCTGCAGACATTGATACCTAAAGAAGTGAAATCTGTAGTTTCACGTTCTACAAATTGTAATATTTCTAACGAACATATATATGAAATGCGATAATTTACAAATAATACTCCCCTTCTTAACAATACAAGAATAATAATCCAAACTTGAACAAATTCGTCTCTAAATAGTATCTACACCGAAGAACCATTGTACGAGTCATTTAGAAGTCAGCGACTCCATAAATTGAAATTAAGAGAAAAATACCAATACCAATTAGAAATATTATTTCTCAATATTTACCTTGAAATTCGCAATTTCTTATACCGTCTTCTTCCAAACAGCTAAATTTATGAAAACGAGTTATTTATTTTTCCAGCCATTCGATATTAGCTACGAACTGAAGCAATGAAATTAAAAACTTCACAAAGGGTACAGTTCGTTGGTTTGTCTTTCGAGAGGTCCATATATATCGATCGTGATTATGTTCCAAATATTCTACTGCTGTATATGTCTCTATGTGTTGATACAGTCTGCTTTGTTAATAAATTTCTCATAGTAATTACGCTAGGTGAATTTCGCTGTATCTCTTTGAGCAAGCCTATCGAGATAAGCCTATATCTCATTCTGGACATTCGAAATGGATCGATCGTATCGAACAGATTCGCAACGGGAACAGCCGGCAATTCGCAGGGAACGGACGCGATACGGAGGCGGAGTCTCTCGGCATAATTGCTTGGCAATATCGCAGCAACATCTACGTCTTTGATTGCATTACCGGTTCGGTGTAACGCTATTAGCGAGCCGTTGCTTTAGTTACGCTAATTCGATCGCGTTTTCAGATGAGTCACGCGGGAGGAAGCACGCGGAACCGATTTGCGTCGGCTCACAGTGTCGTCTGACAATTTCCGGTGAACGCCCGTTAAGCTAAGTCGAGCCCCGATTAATGTGCTACACCGACGCGTAAAACTGCTGCTAATTAGAGAATCGGTCGAGCTAAGAAATTTCCCCGAAATCGAACGATATCGACACAGAATTATGGCTTTAATTATTATTCTACTTTAACATGATATAAACGTTAGATTTGGAAAAAAAAAATGAAAAGTGAAGATGAATATTTGCGTTGAAGGGATATCGGATTATTATTCCAACGTATTGAATATTGAATATTTGTGTTCTGGGATTAATGTAGAAATATTTCTAGCAAAACGAAAGTTGCATTATTTAGAATAAAACTAAAATCGATTCACTATCTCTCTTGTGTTTCTCTATTATACCGTTCACTGTTTTCCTTGTTAATGTATTTACATGCCAGTACACATTCGCTCATTACCCTCGTGGAATTCAAATTTAATCACCTATAATATAATCGATGCTTGGTAATTATAAACGAATGAACTTCTATTGGTTAATTATATCTATCCAGAATATCGTATTAACTAATTATATGTGTTTCTACGTTATCTCTGTGTAATGCCTCTAAAAGTTATTACAAAATCATATTAAAAAGATTAATATCAAATTTGAAGAATTAATTTTCAACTTCAACGAAGAAATAAGGAGCTTAGGAATTTACTTATAAATTATTTGTACATCTTAAAACAACGCTCGCGAGCCCGTACGATCATTCGATCTTCTCGCGGAGCTTACGTCAATCGTGAATCACAATGGCCATCTCCATCTGCGCAACTGCCAATTTACAGCCAATTCCACCGATCAATGTTTGCAACCATTAGCCGCGAAAACGATTGCACAAGCGAATACCAGAGTCCATCTTCTTGTGATCTTTCTCCGTGGAAATATTCCTCTTACTTCTGCTTTCTTTCCTTATTCTGCTTTCAGCGATCGATTTTCGCGAAACTTGCCTGCGTTTAGCCTGTGCTCGCTTATTTCCGCAGAAAACTCGTAGCGTGCCTTTAAGGGAAGTTACGCGTCAGGTGAAAAGAAACTAGGAAGGTTATTTCTCGAGCGTGTACACACGATTCGTCGCATCGATGCAAGCCAAGGCGGGCGTCTCGAATCGAACTAGCAAACGAGTTCCTTGAAATTTTCATGCCTCGTGCCCCGGGACCGCGTTATTCTTGCATCTCGGGGCGGCCATGACGACGCTGCACGTCTTGGAAATAATTTCCTCCGAGAATTGCCCCAGCTACGAATTGTTCTTCCACCCTGCTGCACGAAAGGCGGAATCGTGACTTGTTTACTGCCGCTCATTTTCCTTTTCGGGGGTTGAAATATTTTCTTTGAGAAATAAGCGGCGCAATGATACGTGAAAGCGTCGAAGAATTCGTAAGATGATAAACATTTTACAGAAGACGATCGCGCGTAACTCGAGACACACGCGACTCGAACATCTTCGAGGCGAAGGAAAGGTACCGCGATTATCCACTTCAATTTCTTTAAATTTTACAAAGTTACAACGGTTGGTAAGATTTAAGTGGAAAAGGAAACTAACTACAAAACGAAACCTGAAATCAGAAAGATGAATAAAAATTGTAAAACAAATCGTTTGAAAAAAAAATCAGCTTTTCTTGCAAAACCAAAATTACGTTATTGTAAATTTATAAGTATAAAATGTTCGACGAAGATCGTGAAGGAATCTCGCGTCGGTTTGGCTGTTTCGTGCAGCAAAAGGCGATCATGGACGGTTAATGGAAGATCGTTATATTTCGGTGAAGCGTAGCGAAGAGGGTAGCCTTCGAGGCAACTTGCTCCCTTCCGGTGGCTGTCTGGCTCGCTAACGCGATTGCTGAAGCATTTTCCGGGTAACTGTTGGAAAACAGGACAAGGGCCATTATATCGTGTGCTCGCTTCTATCCGTCGCTCCCCTGTCAACTTTCTTCCTTCCTTTTTCTCGACCCTTGGTTGCGCGAGGATTCATGGTGTCACGTTCCCTCTGCCCATGACAGTTGCTTATGCCGACGCAACATGTGCGCACGGCAAATTTCCCCCTCTTATGGGTGTTTCTAACAACTTTTAATTGCTCCCGACGTAGATTCGGTTAATATAATTTAGAAGGCGAAACTTTGCTTCCGCTGAATAACAAAAATGAGACACGCACGAGAGACGTAACGCACTAAGCTATGTTGCGCGCAACTCGAAATAGAAAGGGAAATAAAACAAGCTGCCCTTGGAAAAAGTAAAAGGAACGTTAAAAAGGCAAAGTCGGAACGTTGACGAAGGAAAAAGAATTTTCGATAACATCTGAAAAAGGTGAGTCTCTAAAAGCCTAAATGAAAAAAAGCTTTTAGAGGAGACAAAGAAGAAAAAAAAAGTGAGTTTAAAATTAAACGTTCACCCATGCATGGCGTCGTACGATTTCACGTCGTCCATCGGACGATGAGAAATTTCCTCTAAATATAGAAACGCTCGCGACGGAAAGCCGCCAGTTATTATTGTTAAAAGGAGAGACATGCACAGGTTGCTGTAATTTCTGGTACATTTGTCATCACCCCACCGTACAACTCTCGGCTTCGTTTACTTCCATCGACGAGAATAACCACGATCCGCTCGATCGGCTGACTTTTATATAAAGGGAAAGACGTATAGATTAACGGTCGTGTAGATTAATCAATTCCCACGAGAAAATCAATCGCGATCTAAGCTAGGAACTTTTGAAAAATTTCGACTTATTCGTTCGATTAAGAGCTAGGAATTTTAAATGAACTTTCGATTGTTTCGAACGGTACATCAAGAAGATTCTATTTACATCGCTCGTATCTATCGAAGATACGAAGTTAAAAGAATTCTGTTAATATAGTTATATCTGGAACGAGAACAAGGAGAGGAAGTTTGTAGAGGGCTGCAGGGCTCGGATTCGCTTTTGTACGAGCGTAAGCGAGAGAAGAGAAACTGCAGAAGAAACGGCCACTAATGGGAGAAAACGTTCCTTTGATAAAAAGTACGGCTTCTCTCTCTCGATATTTATCGTTCGGGTTGCACCGATCCTCTGCAAGCTTCTTTCGTAAACATCACGAACATTGTTCTCCTTTCCGTGCTTATCGTCCCTCCCACGATCTTGCCCTATTAACCTTCATTAGTATTCTGAGTTTAAGTACGAGCAGTCCCTGGCGCGTCAATATTTTGATACTAGAAGTAAAGTACACCCAACGTCGCAAAAGTACACTTAAAAAGAGATGAAGCATCGTTGACATGGAAACACAAAATCGATAAAGTGAAGTCAATGAAATTCAATGTTTTTTTCAAGCATTGTTCGATATTAAGCGAAAAGTATTGAAAACTTTTTCATTGGTCTAATTTTATCAGTACTCGCAGCCAAAGAAGAAGTATCGATCCTCTAGGAACTGTTCAAAATCATTTTCCGTTCACTGAACGTGCGTTTACTGTCTGTGAAATAGGATTATCAAATAATAGGGAGATATCAGGATATCATCGAACAACGTTCAAAAATACGATAGAGATCTTGTGCACGGTGTTTTATATTCCACGTGTATAATAAAATTATTTTAATATCGAAAAATCATAAATACAATATAACGTATCAATCATAAGAGTACCTTTAGTTTCAAGTCTTCTGCTCAAACTTTCTTCGTCGACTCTCGCAAAAACATTTCCTCGGATATCCTTTTCCAAACCTCTTCCAACTTCTACCATCTAAACATTCCCTAGAAACTCCTCCCTGTTGTACATTACGAAAGTATCCAAGCTCACGGAAAGATACGCAACGACCGCACAAGTACAAGATAGCGCTCAGTGCTACGTAGATTTGATAAAACACAGAGAGTTCTCTTTGAAGCACCAGCTGTGATAATTTAACTTGACAAGTCGGCAATTTTGCCGAAGGATGATAAATTGTGTCGTACGTTACACAAATTCATTTTTTACCAAAATCTTATTCTTTTTTATTATCTCTTTTCTTGCACAAGGCATTAAAAAAAGTGAGCAATTCTAGACATCGAGGCATAAAAAAAGTTTATCTACAAAAATATCATTTGGAGTTTTATTTTTCCAATTATGAACGATGTAATTTCGCATTAGTCACGTTAATTTCTTAAGCACATTGGTCAGTTTCGTATACAAACATCTTACCTTCAAAATTCTTAAATATACTCAACAAATCAATTTTCCTCAACAAATCGATTTTCTTCAACTACCAATACTTCGTCTTCGCAAAATCCCCATTCTTTCCCAAAAACTAATACAAATCGATCACTCGCCCGTTCTTCTAACTCAACGCCAAATCCTCGCTAATTACAAATAAAAAGTATCAGCGAGTAATATAATCGTCTATCAAAAATTCTGTTGTGACATAACAATATGGTAGTTCGTCCACTGCGAAGGATAGATTTTTCTCGACGTGGTTCGTCATTACCGGACACCTCTCTCGACGCTTGCAAATGTGTCTCTTCCGAACCGCTCTTCCGCGTCCAATTAGTCGATGCGACAATGCAGCCTGTGGTTGCTCGCAAGTTTGCACGAGCTGGCGATATTAACGGATGACGACGCGGTCATTAGAGATTCAGGGATTCGCGAACCTGATAATTGGCGACGCGTCCATGCATTCGACGTTCTGGAACGGATCTTCGACGACGTTCGAAGTCCTGCAACGCATTTTTGTCCTTGTCCTCTTTATTCGTCAATCTCTGGAATTTATTTTGAACGAGCTTGAATTTTCGATGATCTGAAAGGTTGATCTCTTGGGAATATTTCATTTAATTTCCATTTAATTCGCTGTACGGATTCTTTGGAATCGTTCAGTTCGAGTAAAGGATATTAGCCAATTTTTAAATTAAAGTTTTAACTTCAAATACGCCTTTTACTGAGCAATTTATTAATTACATCACCTAATCGTTTACATATCGAGAACCTACTCCATCTTACCTCTCTCCCTTTTCTCAATTCTCAAACACAAACAAGAAAAGACACTACTTCCCTAACCCAAATTCCTAACAGAGCGCTCCGCAAATTCCCAAACGAGAAAGCAAAGCCACTAACGAGCAATTAGAATCAGTTAACAACCGCCAATCACGATAGGTAACCAGTCGAAGAAAGCAAATAGTATAACCAGAACAATTTCAAGAATTCGAAACGTCCATAGCACAACAAGAACAATGGTGGTAAAATGGATAAAATCGTGATATCAATGGTCGCGACGATACGGACGCTGTATCGATCAACCGAGACGCATTAATCGTGATTTGGCGAAGAAGGCTGGCTAGTCTAGAAATTCCATCGAACCAGAAGATTTATGGCCAACGAAAATTGAAGGAAGCGGCCGCGTGTTGGTGACGCAGCCGCGTAATTTTTCAGCCGTTTACCAACCGGCCATAAATGAGACGGAGCAGATGCTTTATGACAGGTTGAACCGCGATCTGCGCGTGGCGTGTTCGCGATTTAACGCGCCCTCTGATGGGAATTGATAGCTATGGTGTTCTGTGTACGCTTTACTGGCATGTGTTTAATGGATAAACAGGTTGATTGGTTTAATTTCAAAGCGCCGCGTTCACCGCTGCGGAATTGATGTTTTGTTATGTGCGAACTATTGTCCTTCCTCGGCAAATGATTGATCCACTCGTCTTGGGACGATCTTCATTTGCTTCTTTTTTAAATCGTTAATGGGAGGAATGGACAATTGGGAATCGAAACTCGTTACGATCCCCCAAGTTTGTTTAATGGTTGTCCGAGTTTCTAAATGAACGTCGCGAAGGGATGGAAATAGGAAATCGAAGAGGAATATTCTTGATAACTGTCAATTTACTTGTTCGATTCGACCGAATCGATGGAAGGTGGAACTTTCTCCTTAGATTAAAGCTGGAGTAATTAAAATTATCAATTTGTAATTTTTCATAAAAATATTGCAAGTCTGCAACGGAGTATTTTAGGGACGTGGATGATTTTTTGTAAAGATCTTCTCCTCGCATTTTCATTTCTTCGATCAAAATTTTATACTTCCGCTGTTCGTAGTTGTGTCGTTAAAGTTGCACGATCTACAATCTGGCATATTAAAATTATCAATTAAAATTTCACAAAATTCTCAGAGCATCGTGGCATATAGAAAATATTTAAAATATCCAAATATACGTAAAGATATCACAGAGACTACGTATTATAGGGACCAAGTATGTTACTGACATTTTCTCCATTCTTTCCAATGCTTCAAACAATCCCCTACAAATTTCCAAATAACTGAAGAAGCTCATCATCGGAACAAAGACACGAATAGAACAGAAAAGACAACCAGATAAGAGACGTTCTAAGGAAGAAGTTCGATTTTCTTTGGAAGTACCTGGTCGAAAAAGCGCGTCTACTCGGTCGACTGGCGCAAAAGGTCGACGACGAATCCTTAGCCCAAGCATAGAGAGAAAATGAAAGACTGTATGCTTCGAACGTGAACTTCTGAGTCTTTCGAGTCGGAAAGATATCCTCGAGCGCGCCTTGGCAATTGCCATCCAGAAAATAATGTGTATTTTCTTTCTCAGTGCTCGGCTCGATCCAACGGTTTTCAGACGCTTGCCAAATAACTCGACCAACTTTCAGAAACGCTGACTGTCACTAGTTGATTAAAAAAAAAAAAAAAAAGGAAAGAAAGAATAAGAGAGAAAGGAGAAAAAAATAAGAAGTCGTTGAGGTAGATGTTGTAGGTTGTTGAGAAAAATGGGTTGCAAGTATTATGAAGCTTGAAAAACACCAAGATGAATTCTTTTATATTTTTTTTTTTTAAATTACAATGCTTGCCACTGTGAAGCTCCAAGAAAACTTTTTAATTGGACCGTGCGCGCTCTGGAATTCGTTTACTTGATTGTAATCTTGTAATTAGAAACGATGCAATGTCTTAAAACTCTTTGTTATGTTTTCAGATTCGTTTAAGTTAGAAATTGGTAACTTTTTGGATGTTCGATTAAATTAGAATGCTTTCGATTAATTGTCATTTCGAAATAAAACCGATGGAATATCGTGGAACTATTTTTCTTTTTCTTTTAAGAAAATTACAAAATATTATCTTTCATGGGTACTTGATGTGATTAAGTTCTGCGAATCCTCGAGTTTAGAGCTACTAATCCATCACGTGAGTTCCTGGTACAAAGTACTTTATTATTACCTCGAGTGGTGCAACCCTTATATCCACTCAGACTAATTGTAAGATCGCTAAATTAATTCGGCGACGATCAACAAAACCACGTATTTAGGAATTTATGTATTTTCCTTCCTCCGAGCTTCCTTTTCTCTTCGTTAATTTTCCATCGTTCCGATGTCACTCACGATCGATAGCAGTCGAGGTAGCCTCACGTTCCGCAAATATTGTTCGTAAGTCTCATCGCAGACAGAGTGTTTCCCTCCCTGAGGAAAATAAATCCGATCGTGTTTCTCTACTCGATATATTTCTCTACTATCCTAAAAAAACTATCCTAACTACATACGCTATGCCTTAAGTAAAAAGATTAGACGAGAAAAAAGCTCGTCTCGTTATTTTCGAAAATAATGAAGCGACTGCGCTTCTAGATTTCCCATAAATGCATAAAAATTTCCAATCTACTAGTAAAAGAAAAAAGAAAAGCAAACGAGAAACCGTCCAGCGGAAACTTTCAAGAAGTATTAAGAAAGTTTCGCGGCAATTACCTGTCTGGAAAAATTTTATCAACGAAGATTCTCATGGTAACCCAGTTTCCTTGTGTATCGTAAACGAATAATCGTTCCAGAAGTACACTGGCGATGCTTTCGAAAATTGCCAACGATTACTGGGTACTAGTATAGGTGTATCGTATTAAGACTTTGCGAATTTTCTTTAAATATAACGAAAGAAATTTCTTCCGCTGGATCCTTTCCCTCTTTTAACTACCGCAAACACTTGGAAAGTTTTCGAAAGGGAAGAAGATGAAATTTAACACGACCTCTGACCGATTCCTATAGAAAAAGTTTGCTTCGACAAAAAATTTTCATTATTCCGGTGACTTCAAAGGGATGAATATAGAAAAAGAAGAAGAGGGACGATGAGTTTAATAAACTAGCGACGAGACATCGATGCTGGGATGGATTGAAAATTCAGTTCGTTTATTACACGGCATTTTCAAGGAGCAACACGGAAAGAGCGACAGAATTTGCACGACGAAGGAAAGTTCAAATCAAATCCTGTTTAATTCTGTTTTTCGATTGCGACAATCTTCTGTCTCTGCTGAGAGAGACAAAGAGGCAGAGGGAGAGAGAAGGACAAAGAGGAAAGAGCAAAGAAGAACAGAAGGGTAGAAAATGAGAAAAGAAAGAAACGGGGAACTCTATTTACGAGCACCGTTTCAACCAGCCGGAGCAGGCTTTAATACGTTTCAATAAACCTATCCGGTACAAGAATCCGCCGTTTACTCGATTTACCTGAGGAACTGGCACGAGTAGCCTCTTTTTGTTCCCCTCCCCACGCTGTGTTACCTCTAACACAGACTCTCGTACCGTGATTGAAGCGAAAATTTCTGTGAAAATAATCGATGGAGAGGAATGATCAGTGAACTTCGTGATTTTCTCGATTTGCATTCACCTCGTAAGTATATCGTGTTTCAATTTCGTTATTCGAACGAACGTGCTAACTGAGAATAACCGCTTGCTGTCCATCGATGCTAAAGTCTCTGTGCGAACAATTGTTTCAGAGGAATGGTGAAGGAAGTTGGTGATTTTTAGAGCATCACTTTCGAACTTTTTTTACAGTTCATATTAAAGCCTATTTGGACCTATGAGATCCAACTATGGGGAACAGCGAGTAATTCCAACATAGAAATTCTTAAGGATTCCGATCAAAAACTCTAAGATCCTTAATAGATGCACCTTGGTATGTGTTACGACCGTTCGCGGAGAGACGCGGTCGCTAGGAAAACGCGTCAGCGAGAGGCGTAAATTCTCGCTACGATTCCCCTGTTTCGATTAAGATAACAGAGGTGGTTCAATGAATGTAACACTGTATTAACAGGTTAACATATAATAGTATATTTGATAATAATATGATGAACACGCCACAAATTGTTTAACAATGAATATGGTAAATATATTACAGAAAGTTGACTCGACTTTACGATATCTCTCAATGAATTCGTTAGACTATGCGATTTTAATTTTGCTCGTCAGACCTCTCGATGTGTCACGTTTGGCTCGTCAGAAGGGACTGGATTGCCCTGCGATCGTTTCTTTGTCTTCTTTGGAAGACGACCCTCACTATGCTCGGGTCACAGCACCGTTCGCGCCTATGATCACGTATGCCGCCTTCTTGCGTGGAAAACGTAACGGACAAAAATCGACGTTTCTAGAGCTCGCTGCTTGGCGACAATTATGCGCTCGTCGATACATTGTATATGATCCGCCGGGCAGATAAGACGATCTGCCTGCGACGCTGTAGGAAGCAACGGTTAGAAAATACAGCCTGTGGTAAGCCTCGTGGCGTAACAATATGTTACCAGTGAAACAATCGCGACCTTAAGATACCTACAGTTAAAGAAGAAATATCCAAATTCAATAATAGATGTAACATAAGAATTAACAACCACCAAAACCCACTAGTCACTCAATTACTTGACACGACGGATCAGATCCGCAGACTAAAAAGACATTACCCTTTAGATTTAAGCGTTAGATTTAACTAGAATCAAACGTACGATAAACACTTATTATTCAAGATATAGTACCACGCTAGAATAATTGACTCATAATTCTCAATGAGAATTGATTGTAAAATTCTTCCAAATAAAAAAAAAGAAAAAAAGACAGTTCATATTTATCGACGTATTATCTCCATCTATCATGGATTAGCCATCGTTCTTAAAATTTGTCATTCTTTCGTCGTACACACTTTTGTTAATAACGTAATAGAAGTCTCGATATTCAAAGAAATAGGAAAAGATATCGAAGAATTAGGAAGGTGTCTTCGACTCCTACTATCGTCACTGTAATTTATCTCACTGTGTTAGTATATCTTCTAAATTTATTTATTGATATTCTTGCTCTGCTTCCTTATTGTTCTAGCTATTGGATTTAAATATCAACATTAGTTTCAAATCCTTCGTTCACTTATTCACATTTGCAATTTCTTTGCATTTGCACCATCCGAGAATTTCGTTTTCACAGAAAGAAATCTGCTTTGTGGCATCTAACTTATTTAGCATTTAATAAATCTATCGCAGTAAAGTCGATGAAAGGACGATACAACGAAAAGGGAGAGATTATTTGATTCGCGATATGAGGATGAGCGTTTAATTAAGCGCGAGATTGTGGTTCGCGCGTTCCTCTCGAGAAGCCGGAGCAATTAACGATGTATCTGGCGCGGGGCAAACAGAATTTTCGATTTCTTTGTTTGACTTTCCGTTAATCGCTACCGTGGCGTACAAACAGCGCCGTGGATTTTTCAATTAGCAGCCTCTAGTAGACCGGTTGTTTGAACGTCCAACCCCACCATCCGACCTTGTTGGCGTAATTAACGAGCAATCGCGATTCACATCTGGAACATCACTCTGTCCAGCTCCGATCCGAAAATCCTACCAAGCGTACGTGTTTTGCGCAACGAGCGTTCAGAATATTAGTCGAATGGTTGGATCGGTTTCAATGCCTTCACGTAATGTTTGGGAATAGAAAATGAAGGAACGTTTGGGGATTTGCATGGTGTTTAGGTGTCCGATTGCAATTGAGAATGTTTAATTGTTGTTCCAATCGGTTTGGGATTTCACGCGTTTCCAAGTTGTTCGATACGATTCCGAATTGAGTGGAATTGTATCCAACGAACGTAAAGCGTCTCATTGGTACGAGTTTTGCAAAAATTTATTAAGGTTTATTTAGTCTGAACGAATAATTTTTGAAGTATTTTTTGTACAAGAATTCACTGCTTTTTTTTAAAGGACGTTATCTCTGGGAAAGTTTTCGTTGCAACGAACACTTTGACGAGATAGCAGACAAATACACTTGAAATATAATTTCCAATAGAAGCTCCATTTTCCAAAGAAAGTTATACGAATGTGAAACACTTAAACTTCGTTATGATCGAAGCTAAATGATCTCTTCCATCATCGTCCATGATACAGCCACCATGTAATTATACGATAATATCATACGTCAAACATATATCGTAGTATATCCCCATTCACTAAATAAACCCTATTTACCAAAATAACCGGCGCGAATTCGAAACACGTAAATCCAACTTCACTATACCAACCCTTCAGCATCGTGTATAAATACACGTTCACGCGCATACCACCGTAGAAAAAGCGAAACTTTCCACAAATGAAGTTGACAGTAACAACGAGTTAACGACAACAACAAGTTAACGACAAGCAACAGCGAACGCGCGTCAGAACGTCGAGGCCAGAGCGGAAAACATTTCCACGCTATTGGTCCCGGCACTTATGGCTGTCGCTATACCGCCACCACTATCGACGGCAATCCATTTATCGGTCGGCCACTATTAATGGTCCATGCGTACATGGATTAACGTCCACGAGGGCGATCGAGGAAGCGCCCACGCGCAAACTACGCCACCGGTATTGTGGAGTTTTTGGCCGTGGCCACGTAATATCGTCGGCTAGGCCAGTGGGTAAACTGGTTTTGGGGTTGTACGTTCACCATACCGAATCACGACGAACCCCGGACATTGCATTAAATCTGATGGGCCGTGTGTGTGCCACGCGCTCGTTCCTAGTTACCATTTCGTTTTAGTTAACAATATGTGCCACACTGTTGAGATTTTACGTGGATCGAAGTACGGGGGTTGGTCGATTGTTTGGCGAACCATCGTATCGGGTTGGTGATTCGCTGTCGAGCTTGGTGAAATTGTAACTGGTATTTGCGATCGATATTGAGCTGATTGTAGCTAGTATTGGCTTTCGATTCCTGTCAAAAGTCACGATTCAATGAAACCTCGGACACGCGTGTGGATATTGTTGTAATTGCTCTCGGCTATAGGGATGATACTGATGGCGTATGTCAATGACCATTTTCTGCTATTAATGCCCGCTCTTCCTATACGGAGATTTGTCTGCACATTGGAAGGAAATTTTTGTTGATTCTTTGATTTCAATGTCGCTTTATCGTCATGCAAAGGAATATTTCTCTGAATTTCCATACGATACATACGAAATACCAGAAGATTTTTTTCTTTTAGAACGATGCCGATGGACAAGAGGATTGCAGAAACGACGGAGAAGGAATTATTATTGAGAACGAAACAGACTGGACAATTCCAGATGGCTTACTGTTGCCGGGTTCTGTCGTTGAATCGTCTTTATTCTCGATATAATCGTGAAATCCGCCTATTTCTGGCCACACAAATACGCCTTACTGAATTCCTTGGACTTTACGGTGCATTAAACTCTCGATTAATTCTGCCTTGTACCGTGGAAAACAAATTTCAACAACTTTTAAGCGAATTAAAAAACTGTACTTCATCGATGAGCTGTCAACAAGTTTTCCATTCATTAAAGAAAAAATCCTAGAAGCTCTTGCTCCCGTCTTTCCTTCGTTATACGGAAATTTTTAACATAGTACCTCGGGAAGCGTGAAAGGCAACTTCAACGCCGTAAATTTATAATTATTCTCGCTATCTCCTTATGACACATAAATTAACGAAAATAAGATTTCTTTTTCCCGATGTTCGATACTAATTGCATACTCGAGCAATGAACAATTTTTATTTTACAAAAAATAGAGACCTTTACTTTGATCTTTGAGGGGTTCAACTTTAGCGTCACAGTTTCATGAAAATACGCTTACACTCGGCGCAATGGAGGCCTCGTACACTAAAAAGCAACCCTCCAATTCACGGCTGGCTAAATCGTTCCCTCGTCCCAAGAACCCAATGAGAAGCGGTGTGTAAGTAGTAACGTCCGACTTGTGTCAGCCAGCACTCGCACCCGTGGCATTCTCTTCCAAATATTTGTTGTCCCCTATCCGTTCACCCCTGCGACGAATTAACCTTTCCACCCTCTTTCACCAATTTATTACGCTATGTAAAAGGATCTGTCTAACGTTTTCGCTTTTCTTCCGATGCTCTAACGGAGTGTCGGGGAAAAAGGTCAAAAAAAGAGGTCTCGGCTCGCGAATGGAAATTAGGGAGGAGAAAACGAGAAAAAGGAGGACAACCTGCTGGTGGACGTAGATAAAACGCCTTTCTCGGAGGGTAACGGAAACAGGCGGCTGGAACGAAGGACAGAGAAGAAAGCCGTGCGAGAGAAAGAGACGACGAAGGGGATGCGCGAGGATGGGATTGAGGCAAAGCTTTGTCCACAGGCGTACTGTTCATTTGCCTCTGACAGAACGGATTAAAGGGATTCGTTCGTTTCGTGGACTGAGCGCGTTCTTCCTCTTCCCTGCGATCCCTCCAAGCCGCGCCCTCTCTTTCTCGCCCTCTCTCTCTCCTCGTTTTCCGGGGGTTGGAATTGTTTGCGGGCATCGAGTGCACCGAATAGACGCGCGCGCGAGTCTACGTGACGAAACGCGAGCAGAGGAACAGTCGGGTAAATGGAACGAGCTTTTATGCCTCGATACATGCCTTTCACTTCCTTCTCCAACCCTCTTTCCAGCCAACCCCTCGACCGCGACGATTTTCCTCTTCCTTCAGCCAACAACCATAAGTCGCGGCGATGTTTATCAAACGCTGCAAAGAATTAAGCTTGTTACTGCAATTGTTGTCACGTTTAACGTTCTAAGAACAGGATTAGTATCGAAGATGGATAGTCGCGATGATTATTGGGATGTCTTGGGACTTAGGATATTGTATTTTCTGGATGATCGACATAGTTGATCGAACCGTGATGCGATACTATAATTGTCATATCTTTCGAAGCACGAACAAAGCGATAGAAAGATAATTAGCCGCAGAAGATATTCTCTAGTCTTATCGTTTCTTTCTCAGAGACGCAGGAATCGCGATCGTCTTACGGAGTTCTTCATTGGCTGAAAATGTTTTATAGCCACGACGCGACGGAGTTGTTTGTACTTGCGTTTCTATTTCAACTGGCGGGTTTGGTCTTGCGCAGACAGTTGAAAAGCAATTACAAAGTTTCTATTCGAAAAAATATTGTTCTTGGGGAGAGTTGAGAAAGAAAATAACGAAGGACAAAGATATATATAAATGTACAGCTTTGTTTCTTTTTTCTAAACATTAAAGGAACTCGGTATTTGTAAGTTGTTCGAAGAAACATATTTTTATGGATCGTTGGACTCGAAATTGACCTATTTACAGGAAGACTGGTTATCGATCGACTTTAATCGCGAGTCGGTTAATTGCCGGAGTTTTGTCGAAGTAATCAGGGAATATCTTTTGCGCAGTAACCTCGATCATTATAATTCGGGCTTCATCCTTCGTTGAACGCTTCTATTTATGGACGTGTGAATCACGAGATACCAGGCTGAAGATATCTAGTTCCTATATCCCTTGGCTTATAGCTTTAAAACCAGGACAATATGGATATCGGTAACAGTGGAGAAATTGTGCTTCACCTTCACCAGTATCAAGTCAGTCAAGAGGTTTAACTCGATTTTCTCTTTGGAAATTTTATTCTATCTCAACTTGGCGAGTTTTACTTTCCAGATAGCGGCAACTTTCTTCTTCCGAATGCCTGAATATATTCTTGTCTCAAGAATTCCAGAAAATACAAATTCCTGTGGTGTCATACGGTTGGTTTTCTTTATCCTATTTGAATTGTCTATATACCAGTTTTACTTCGATCTCAGAGGTTATACAAATTTATACAGTAAGCCACATTTATATACCACAGATAGTAAGAAAATCAACAAGAAACCCCCAAATCTCAGCTCCGCTCCTCGTTCATACTTACAAAAGCCTTACATTCAAGAATGTCAAGAAATACAAACTTCTTTATCAAATTACTTACAAAAAAAAAGATCATAAAATACTTTACAAAATAGCTCCTATATTCTCATTTCAATGCCACGGGTTATACGAAAACTAACAAAGCTCTAGTTCATCTTCATCCCTGAAATTCTGAACCAGGGGCTGCAAGAAAAATGATTTTTTAAGAAATATGCTCTATGTCCATTCACGTCCCTTCACCTTTTTTAAGTCATTAGAATGTTTATGCAAATTCCTATTTTTACGAACACCGCCGAACTACATAAACAAAATTCAACTACAACTAATCAATTTAATCTTCAAATACTACTATAACGAGCACCTAATCTCCTTAGGATGTTACAGCTGAGCATCTTCCAGATGGATTTTTTACAAACTGTCTATCCATTCTATGAATTTGTGCATCCTTAAGTTTTACAAAAACGCATGATCGTCCGCAGTCTAACGATCGTCATCCATCCAGATCCTCAAAAACAAAAAGACCATTGGTTTCTTAAGAACGGAAGCACCTTGTTTCGGATCCGAAAAATTCTGCCGGATTTACGGAACAGCTCCTATTAAGCAGGGCAAGAGGAGCTAGCTGGGCGTCTTTCGCGAAGCCGATATATCTTTGGTAGCGCGTCTGTCGGCCATTCGTTCTGCTCGTTGGCCAAATCCTCGGGATCCAATCCCGTCCCATTTCACCGTCGCTCTTTTTCGAAGCTGCGCGATCGGCGATTCTCTCGCTTCTTCCTTTGTTCCTGGCCGGAAGGGGATTAGGCAAGGCGGCGAACGAACGTGGAGACGGGAAATGGAAGTGTCAGGGACCGGCCGTGATAATATCCGGCCAACGTTAACTAGCTTCTTTTCCCTAACGCGAAATTATCTTGACCGAGGTGAATCCTGGATCTTAGGTACGACCCATTGGGATCGGTTGAATGGAAGAGCTGGACTAGCCGGGATGGAAATGAATTTGTTCTACCGTCTTCTGTGGTAAACCGTAGCCTACAGCTTGGCAGATTGCGGAAAGGGACAATGTGGATGTTGAGATTTTCTTGTAACCCTTGGTCGACCATTTTTCAGACGCGAATGGATAAAATGGTTTTTGTTAGGTTTCTTACAGTCTGTGATATATCCTATTGAAAGATATAGCGATTATTCTGTGCACTTTTAAGATCTTTCTTACAAGTAAGTTAACGTAAGCGGAACGTCTTTTTAAAAAGTAGTAGAAGTTTGTAATGATCAGACGGAGTAGCGCATGGTCGAATCACTTTCAATCAGACAGGTATAATCGATACGAGGTTGCGTAGGCAAATTTTCGAGAACTAAATAAATAATTTGAGAAATTATTTGACATAAATTGTTCGGAAATAGAACAATTTCGGGCCGTAACGTAACTAACAACAACCTTTAAGAACGCATTGTTAACGAGTAAATTTTCATGCTTCCTAGAGGGAAATATTCTAAATGAGCTACAACCTCGTAAAGGTAGTAGATGGATCACTTTGGAGCTTATTTACCTCTAGTGTCTCTTAAAGCTGTATTTTCTTGCTTTCTAATTTCCATCGTTAGAGTTTTACGAGTAAAAACGGTTAAGCGATCAACACGAAGAGATGTTGAAGCTTGGGCGAGTTTCTTGGTCCTTTCTCTTTGTCGCCTTTATCGAGTGGAGGATTGATATTAAAGATCTGGTAGAATGTCCAAAGACAGGCGAAGAATTTCGTTTCGCTGGGAACGAATTTATCGGACATGGTTGCATAGTTTGCGTAAAGCTAGCAGCGCGG
Organism: Bombus vancouverensis nearcticus; assembly: GCF_051014615.1. Classification (NCBI taxonomy): domain Eukaryota; kingdom Metazoa; phylum Arthropoda; class Insecta; order Hymenoptera; family Apidae; genus Bombus; species Bombus vancouverensis. The sequence continues at coordinate 17,412,137 of NC_134913.1, forward strand.
ATCCTGTTTGGCGCAGCTTGGCGATCGCTAGAGGAACGTGGGCTCGTTACGACGCTCATAGAACTTCGGAAAGTGCTCGCCCGCTTCAGGGGGTGCACGAGTTTCGAAAGATACGGCCAGCTTCGATTAATTGTTTCCCAATTTTCTCAACTATTTGATATTTCATACAATATATACGTATAACTTTCAGAATATGATTGTGAAAATATCTCAGTACAAGCCAGGCTTTGCACGTTGAATATAAAATAATACACGCTGCAATTACAATTAAATAAAGAAGAGACCAGTGTCGTTGCTACAACTAGAATCGTATCTCTTGAGAATCGATATTTTATTTATTCTATAAACTTCCTATCGAATAAGCAAATAAAAGTACAGTGTCGTTTTTATAATACAATCTGTTTCTCTAAGAACCGTTGATTTATTTATATTATATGTTTATTGAAACCACCTTATTTAATCGATTCGTCGTTTACCTCTAACAATACGCGAACAAGGGGTAAGGACGAACATCTCGTTTGGCGAATTCCAGGGGTGAAAACGTCTCGAGTATTTTTCTCTCGTCGTCCTGGGCATGCACAAGACATTTTTCTATCGTGAGGAACGCTCAAGAAACCACGAAAGAAGGAGGAGGAGTACCAGACAGGACAAAGGCAAAGACGAGGTAAGAAAAAGGGGATAGAGAGATGGAAACACCCCATCTGATCCCTTCTCGACCGCGAGAGACGTTTCACGGGACAATGAATCGAGCCTCCTACGTGCTTCGACTTTCTTTCGAAATAAAATGTCTGCGAAGATGCTCGTTCCTTAAGAATTTCTGCGGCGCTTAATTAACGAGGCGTCTGCAATTAGCGGATGCTGGAATCTTGCCGAGAAGTCTCGCTGATTGATCAAAAGCCTGTTGCTTGATGATATTCTGAGTGGAGTTGAAGGAAACTTTCGTCGTGTTGGATCGTAGTTTACGAGTGTTTCCGTTTATTATATCTTCATAGTAGGACAGTAAATTTAATAATATCACAAATTTCAAATATTAATTCGTCAGCCGAAAGAATATCAATGATATTTCTGGCGATTTTGTCAATAAATTCTAAAGATATAAATTTATAATATCCTTTAGCCATTAAATCTCTTCTGTGACGTAAATACGAATTTATAATATATTTAAACTGTTCAGAAATGACGATCAAAACTTCAGTAGTGTCATTTATCGATCGAAACAGAAATAACGGCACAATTTTAATTTTCCTATAAATTCCAAAAGTATTTTATAATATTCCCTTGCAATATAAAAATCTACGTAATCAAAATTAACGTAAATATACCAACAGTAAAATAATGATAATGCAAAAGTATCGTTATGTATCAAAGATATCTATGAACCCTGACTTAACGCGGAGGACAGTCGAAACTCGTACGAAGAGTATGCGACATACAATCACGAAGTGAATGATTCTATGTAGAAGCGTAATCCGTATGGAAGCGTACGCGTCACCGTAATTTATTCAAGTAGATTAGAACAAGTCGGTTAAGTAGAATCAGACTGTTGCAGTCAGCCGTTGCGCTGGGCCGTGCCCGTTGGAAACGGGCCAATGTTGTTCGAACGCGCGATGTCGTGCACGATACGCCGCTCGAACAAGACCGCAGACACGGCCGTGTACATGGAGCCGTCGACGTTACCCGATACAACCAGTTACAACGATTATAAGACTCGTTATCGGCCGTTTGAAAAATTTTCCAAACCCGACTAAATCCTTTATAAACGTCTGTGTTCGTTGATCCAAAAAAAAAAAACATGTTTTAACGGAGCGATGGAAAAAGAATCGACGTGGGTTAATGAAAAATCAAATCTACGAAATAACGTAAGCCATTTCGGACGAACAGTGGCTCGCGAAACTATTTGAAAACACATCATAAAAAATTTTGATCAGTCCTCGATTTTTTCATTTCTTCGAGCTCCATTTTCAAAGTTGGTATTTTTAAAAGAAAATGCAGAAAACCAAGGGTGGATTCGGTAGGTTCATTAGTAGCAGCCTGTGGAAACAATATGAACGTTATGTACAGCTCTTGTTGCAGAATAACTGAATCTAAATTCATAAAGAAAGATGAATTATATTATTTCAAACAAAAGATACACGAAACAAAAGATCGCAAACAAATGATACGCTTCTCTATAATTTTGGACGAAGAATCTGGAGCATTCACACTGACGTTTCATACGTTACGATGGAAAACAGCATTCTCCAACGAATAAAATCAATAACGAATGACCAGCGATTGTCTAAAACATTGTAGAGATTGATTAATGGGCGATTGAATTGGCATTTGAACGCGAAATTACAACTAAATTCGGAAATAAAATATAATGAAACTTGGAATATTATCAGCAACGAAATAAGAACCATGAGTGTGTAAACGAACACTAGGATATTCTATATTTCGAAGAAAATTGATCCATTTCGAAGCTTGTACTACGTATTGCAACGATACCCGACGTATTTCCAATAACAATCTATCCGATTATTGTTACATTTTCCCATCCGCCGATCCTTCCGGTATTAGTATCGATTCTACGAGCAACTCTTTCCTCGGCATACTCCGACCTCTTTTTTTCCACCTTTATCTCGCAACCCTCCAACGATTTAGATCACCGACAAAGGAATTCAACCTCCTGAGAGCGCGAAACGAAACGAGAACCGACTAGTTTTTCCTTTCGTTGCTACAAAGAAGCAGAAAAAAGAGAGGAAAGAACGTAACGTAACGATCGATGTATCGTATTGTAGAAAGACAGAAAAAAAGGGGACGAAAGATCAGAGTTACACACGGAGAGCTGTCTTCGGTCGTTCGCGTGGAAAACGTGGCTGATCGCGTGATCGTCAGGCTCTCTTTTTAACGAGGGGAACACGCGAGGAGGGCGCACAAACGACAGCTACCGTGAGAAAAATTGGATCTTCCGGTTGGCCGACTGCGTTACAGGCCGCGGTTCGTACCGGAACGACGTCGGTATATTTGCGCGGCTATGAATAATCAATAAACCAGCCGCACAGGAAACGGTAAACAGATGTATCTCCGTTAACCTGAAGCGGGACAAAAGGGAACACAGAGCGAGAGGAAAAAAAAGAGAGGAGAAAGAAAGGGAAGAACAGAAAAAGAGTCGACGACAAACGGGAAACACACGGTCGGCCATTTCCAGATTAGATCGCTTCGATTTTTCTGCTCGTTCACGGGTGTCCTCTGACAAAGAGGAGTCTGTTTTATCGGCTATTCGTTCGACCGCCGTTTTTCGTCCAGATATACACCGTCAGCCAAAAGTTTCGAACCGCTATGGAAAATCTGTGCAAAATCATATACTTGAGATTCTAGATCCGTATCTTTCAACTTATGAAACAAATCGTGTAATGAAAGTCGTACAACTTTCCTCTACATCGAACTCGAGTATTTAAAGAAAATGTTATCTTTGAATTTCGTATCTTTGGATAAATTTTTAACGAAGGATCTATTCAAGCAAAAAAAAAAATTGTATCGTTAATATCTACATTGTTAATTTTGAATTAATAAAACAAATAGCAGGAGATTTTTATTTTTGTTATAGGTACACCTTGAAAAATGGTTGTAAACTTTCGACTGATAATGTATGTACATAAAAGTCTGTGGAACTCGGCTGAACATTCTTTAACGTGTGAAATTTTTAGTGAAACCACCCCCCGTCTGGTTCGATCTACCCCCGGAACAGTTTCGATCGAACAATCGACCTCGAGATACGAGAATAAAGAGTCTGAGAGACGAAAGTTATCTCGATAGTTCGATAGGAAAGTTTTAGAGAACAGTCGTGTTTCTCTCGCGATGGTACCTTTCTCTCATTCTTTCGTATTTATCCTTTTGTAAGGAACCATCTTTTTTTAGCAACTCGAAGCAATTACTTCCAGTCGTTCTGCAGGAAGAAACGCAGTTACACCTCCCTTCCTATGGATGTAGGTCAGGAAGAACGAGTCGAGCGGAGTTCGGCCATTACCGCGTCGAACGTAAAACCGTTTATCACTCGCACCCCGTTTGCATGCCTAACGACCAGACCTTCGATTCTACCCTCTTTTTTTGTCCCTTTCACTCCGACACATTTTTCTTTGAACCTCCGTTTCTCCAAGGAATCGCGAAGAAAGGGTTTTTGGCGCTTTTTGATTCGACTTTTGACATTTTTTAGGTCAATAGTAACGAACTTAATTTCATAACATTAATTCCGATTTTATCTCTTTAATGGACATCTGTGAATTTTTTGCATTCTTTCGATAGTAGATATATTTCTAAATATCTTGACATTCTTTTTGAGTTTATTTTTTTAGCATTTTTTTACATGAAAATAGTGGAGAATTGATATTCAAGCAGTTTTCTTTTTTTCTTTTTTTTTCTTGTTTAGCTAAAGCTTTTCCCGAAGATTGGAAAGGAAATCTTGCAAGTCGATTCGGTGAAAGAAACACTGGATGTAGAAATGTCAGAAAAAGATTTATTGTCTGCGGGAATCGAACTGAGGGAGCCTCGTAATTGTAGTTGGACACGCTAGCGCCATTACCATCGAGACCTCTCATTCTCCTATCCTTATAACGTTGTTTTAACGTTTTTCTAGCACACAAATTTATTACCAATCCGTGTCACAAATAATATTTATAGAAACTGATGAGATTTATCTAACCATCGTTCAATCCTTTTAAAAATACTAAAAAGGCGACTCTTTACCTCTATACTACGTATTTATTATTTCCCTACACTTGATAAGTTACAGTTTTAAAACAAAAAGAAAAAACTTCTAATTTCCGTCGAAATTAAAGAATTTCTTTTCGTTTCTCTCAAGATACAACGAGTCTCCGTTCAAGTATATTCAAATTGAAATTAAACAATTAAATGCAAAGCAACTTAAAATATACCCTTAAAATATATCCTACCTTAATCTTCAGTTTGATAAATGAAGCGTGTCTTTCTATTTATCTCCAAACTTTGACAAACTGTTCTCCTAATAGACTATCAACTGAGACTATCGGTCAAGATAGAACGTAACCACGAGGCCAAACTACTGGGTTACTGGATAACTCAAACTCAAAGGATTTCCTGTATATCATAAATACAAAATGTAGATCTGCGATCGAAGATCATGGAACAATGAAACGATACGACCGTTTTACTGCTCGGCATGAAATTTTTGAAATGCTTTACTATATTCAGAGAAGTGGGAGCGAAGAGGGATGAAAAGGGGATGGAAACGGGGTAAAGTGCGCATTGGATCCGCTTCGCGCGATTTCACCGCGGGTTTCGCAATAAAATTGGGTAATAAGCATTCCTTGGCGAGGCACGTTTCGGAAACGACTGCAGATTTTAACGGGTGGATTTCGAATTACGACACCGGATCGGAATTCATGATACGTAGCCGGTTTTATGGGAGTCAGTTAGATACTGGCGAACCTGGGATCTATCGATTCGCACGCTCGAAGCTTTCTGGAAAATTGCTGGTACGACGAACGGAATGGAAGAGCGTAGAGGTATTGGCAGGAACTTTTATAGTTTTATGCTTTCCAGCTGGTTACCTGTTTACATGTACAAATATTTGTACTGTAAGTGTACAGATGCGCCGTAGTTATATTTCACCTTTGCAATATATGTAATTTCTTCGTTTGTTATTTTTATCGTTGTTTTTTTCAAACAGCTGCTCATAAATGGCGTTCAAAATTTTTTCAATAATAAAATATTATTTCCATATTATGTTTCTTGCAACATGTTTCTTTCATTGCCTAGGGATAAAAAATCCTTCATTAATGTATTATAAAGAATACATTTTTCCTTTACAAATTTAATACGATTTGAAACTACTCGTATTGTATCCGGCGTAATCAAACTGGTACCTCAACGAACTATGATCTCGCTAACCGTTTAAAAACTTCCCCGGTCATCCTCCTATTACCATTTCGCAACTTCCAAGAACTTCTTCTACCTTTTCAAATGTTTATACAACTCGAGAAAATTTGAAACTTCTCATACCTTTCTCTCCACAATTAAACCATTCTTCAACAATCAAAGTCTCACAAGTTACTCAAAAAATTCATCAAAATCTACGATCATCCACCTATTATCATTGCACCAAGAACTTCTTAACTCCCACCCTCTTTTCCACCTTTTCTTCTCGTCACAATACATTAACAATTTTCCAGGCATTAGGTACCAAGGGAAAACGTCGTTTTCACGCTTTCCACGGTTTTTATACGGCAACTTGTCGCACGGACAGAAGTCGTTAAGCCTGGCCGACTTCCTCGTGACGGCTCGTTAGATCCACGAAACAAGCCTGGTCCTTACGATGTCGTTTGCCGTGAAATATTTTTCAGCGGACGTCGAACGTGCTCGATGGCCCTGGACGTTCTGGAGCCGCGTAATTTTCTTCGTCTCTGAATGGCTGGGGTGGTTTTAATTCGTCCTCGACTTGGTTGGCCGACTAAGCGCGAGTTTTTCGACCGTCGCCGAAACGAATTATTCTTTCGCTTAAATGGAATCCCAGTCTTTGTCTTTGGGGGGCGGCGCCGTGCGTCGATTTTTTCCTGGCGTGTAAACGTAGAGTTTTCTCAGAGAAAGAGTTTTTGAAAGAGACGAGCCTCTCTTTGTGTCTTTTCTGCTGCTCCTTTTGTTGAGAGTGTTTCCTTATTTCTTTCTTTTCCTTTTTTTTTTCTTTTTTTTTTTGAGAGGAAGAGAGAAGAGCGCTTTGTCGTCGGACGATTCAAGGGATATGTGAGGGAAAATGAGATAAGATTGCACTCGCGAATTCATCAACGTGGCTAGTTAGCGGAGCTGCGGTCTAAACATGGAAACGGGTACCTTTTAAAGCAGATAGACCAGAGAAATATGGCGAGAAACTCGTTCGAACGTAAATTATTCAGCTTCATGAGACACTCGTTCGTGTTCTATGAATTATAAATTAACTCGACTTCAGAAGAGTTTGTGGATACGATCTTTAAACGAATAAAAAGAACTGGAACCCTGTTCGCCACTGATCAGAGCCAGCGTGGTATCAATTATTGATGACCCTGTCTTTTTCGCCTTGATCTTCTTTCTCTTGAGTTATGAGATTCTCGTGTTGCCTTGAGGCAAACAAATTGCAATTTTATTTCACAAGATTCTCGTCACAATTACCTTTCTCAAGCGATGCTTAATATTCAGTTAGCAACCCTTAATGTTCAGTGATCGTAACAACTTGTCCATGGTAACAATGAATCGTTTTTAATTACGAATATTTTCGAACTAACGTTATCAAATTTTGAAATAAAAATAAATTGAACGAACAGTTAGCATCGATGATTCGATAACACTTATTAATATCTTTGTCACAATGAAGAATCGTCTATTTTAAAACCAACTCTGCCGAAATGTCAATATGTTCGTCTCTAATCGAACGAATAAGAAGACAAACCGCTTGCTCATAGCGAGGCGGAGTTAAATGCAACGTCACCCAGGTCACAATGCGAATCAACTGACTTTCAAGCTGTGGAACAGGCGAAACACCGCAGTTTTAATGGAATGAAAAGCCTCGATTTTCGTCGAGTAGCTTCGCAACCAGGCATGTATATCGGGTGTCGTGAAAACGTAGAAAAGCTCGCATAGAACTCGACGACTACGCGGCTGATTACTTTTAATTAACGAAGCCCCTAATTGAGACTGTCTGAAATTGCCAGTACTAATTATACAGAGCTGCCGCAATGCTACCTCTGCTAGACGTTCCGAGAGCAAATCCAATTCGCGAGTACCACCGTTGCAATACAATGTTCCTTCTATTGTGATCGATAGCGCCATTAAACGACTTTCTTTCACGAATCACGTGAAACACGATTATAGTACTATCAAGGAGTGACTTGTAACCTTTCATATTTTGGTTGTTAAGATGGTTGTGACCATAATTTTGTCTTCGTTTGAAACACCTGCGAAATATAAATATTACGAATATAGTAGAAATAGCGAACGCGAATTATTCGCGATATCATACAGTACAGTACGTTAGTTAGGAAAATTCCACTTCTGTAACAACTTTTCAGAAAAAACTTTCTATTCAAAAACTTTGCCATCCAATAAATGGCAAGTAGCGAGTCTAAGAAAAGAATGTCAGTTTCATAAAAATGAAAAGAAAACGCGTTGGTAAAGCTATACGATAAATAGTAAGAAGAGCGTAAATAATTTAATATAATACGAATTTTATAAAAAGTTTCCGATAGAGTTACTATGAAGCTAGCAAATAATTAAACGATAAATGGACAATGCGAAAAAATATTCGCTAAAAATCCAATTTTATAAAAACCGTTATAACGATTTTCAATCGTTAACTACATCACAACAGATTCATTATTCAGAAAGCACCAACCTCAAGTTGGTTTCACTTGCACTCTGTTCACGGGCAATTAACAAACCGTGAACATCACCGTGCAATTTGGCGAGGTTCGCCGGCCAATGGTGCGCCGCGCGACGTGTTTGTACGGCTGCTCCCTCATTATTGTCCAGCGAAGGGATGTTGTAGCAGGGTTAAAGTAACCGACAGAGGAAAGGGACGGGTGGAGAAACGACGTGGAGCAATCGCGCCCCGTGGCGTCGTTTTCTGTCGCCACGGCCTTTATTGCCTTCGATAAATGTGTTTCCACGTCCGAGCCGTGGTTCCCTTTTGTCCCACGTTTACACAGACCCGGCTGGCCAGAGCGGATGCGGAAATCGCGGTGGAATCGAAACCGAAGTCCACGGACAAGAATATCCAGCCATATCCAGAGATAGAGCCGGCGCCCTTTTTACGGATGTTATCGACAGCAACTTCCTCCACGGTGACGTGGATCGGTAGGATTTGAGAAATCGCGGGGATGAGGCTGGGAACTGTCGCGGATGACGAGGCGTGGAAGGGATTGTTTTTTAAAGGCACCTTTCGTGGATTTAGAAGGATAGGACTTCTCTTAGAATTGGAAGCTTTCGACGAGTGTCTTTTTAATCGAATTTTCACTTCTACTCGAAAGTTTCAGGATGCCTATTTTCAACTAAATTTTCTATATTTGACGGTAGATTAAAAATCTTAAATTGAATTAAGCGATTGTGATCTTCGTGAATTATTTATTAGTTCTATATATCTCTTGTATTTACTTTTGAATACATGATGATAAACATAATATCCATATAAACATATGTACGCATAAGCGATATATAAATGACTTAATTTACATTTTTCAATAACAAATTTTATTCATCATTTAACTTCTTGGTTCTCATTAGTATAATAAATCGTTTAATTGGTTTATCGTTCTTGCGTATTCTAAGAATATAGACAAGGGACACTAATAGAGGAAAAACCTTCGTATTTGAAATTCGGAGGGTAGTTTGTCTAAAGAACGACATCTATATCGTTACCGAACACCGTAAGACTATTGTACATTCAAACTAAATGAAATACAGGAATCTTCCAAGAGTTGCCATTCACTCTTTGCGCCATTTTTACGACATTGATCGCGTTTTTGCAAGAGGAAATGGCAAGAGGAGAATCATAAGGAAGACGACGATGCGAAAAGTACATCGGTCTAGAATCTTTCGATCTGGCGATATATCAGCAAGATCAAAGCGATTTCAGGTCTCTACAGAAACTATTAAATTTCCGGTTGATATCAAAGTAAAGAAGGAGACCGGAAACGTGGTGATATTTCGAAGTGGTGGTAAATGTTGAACAATTTCAAAACCACCCCTCCCAGTTCAAACAGCTCGAATGCAACTAGCTGGCTGGAAGCTTTTGATACCGTTTTCAACTTCAGCATTTGCAAGTTAGCGAGGCCCGTGTTTCCCAGGCGGTCTCAATTATTTCGCGCGTTTTAACGTCGTGGAATCATAAAAGACACGCGGGCAAGCAACGCGCGACGTGACAAATATTTAATTAAAGGGATTTCAGGGACGTGCGGGGCTTTGAAATTTAGATGGAAATCCTCGAGCGGCGCTCGCGACTGACCCAGAAACATCGGATATTCTTTCATCCCCTTCTATCTCGCTCATTTCTCTCTCCCTTCTCCCCTCTGGTCGTTGGCGGCTGTTTCCTGGCTGAAACGACGCGAAGTTTCATCGTCGAGCCTCTGTGTGCGGCTCATGCATTTATTCAGCCTAATTACACACACCGTGGACCGATCAGAAATTCTTCATCCCTTCCGCCAGGAATTTCTTATTCGCTCGTTTCACCAAACCATCCGAAAGCAGGATCCCACGCCTTTCAACTTCAGCAGCAAGAGAAGTTGTGGCGAAACGTCGACGTCGCTAGAAAAGGTTACCTGGTTCGCTCAAACAGCATATTCGACGTTCGATCGATCCCCTTCTCGCGCCCGTCTTTCGTTTTTTCTCACCAATTGTCTTCCGAACCGACGACGCGATGGTGAAAAGCGGTTTCACCACGCGTTGATGCGATGGAAAGTAGTTCACGTCTGACTCGACACTGAATTTTACGGCACGTTTGCTGATAAAGGAACAAATTTCATTGTGATTTAGACGTTCCTCCCTCTGTGGAAGTTTGCTCCGAGCAGTAACATTATAATTTAACGCGCGATGTCCGCGTTTATCTCGTTGCTACGGAAAAGTGAGGCACGCTTCCGGCCTCGCTTCCTCTTTTCCTTCCCTTTTTCGTTGTTATTCCTCTTTTTTTTTATTTTTCCTTTGCTCTGGTAAATAGAGGATAACGTAACGACGATGTTGCCGTATTATATCTCTGTTAAAACGAGATAAACCGGCGCATATTGCCAGGCCGCGCATTAAGTCATGGTTTTACAACAACGGTATGGTTGAAAAATGGCGAACCGCGCTAGCTTGAGTTTACCTTTTCATTAGTAGCGCTACCGTGACGATGGAAAACGGGATTAAAATATGGGTGCCGTGTCCGATCTTGATGTAATGCCAGCAATGCTAATAACGCTTGTATTTGCGTAACTTTTTCCTCGTACAATGGAGCTGCGTAATCGACGGGTTAAATACGAGAATGCGGAGAAATGAAACATGGCGTAGATGTATTCAGGAGAATATTATTAATTTAGTTAATGGCAATTTATATTTTCAAAATATATAATTGGTTTCTACCGTGGGAAGTTTTAATTGTAGCGAACAACTTCGCGGAAGACTTGATATTTTACGATAAATTAGAAGAAACCTGTACAATACCGTACACTTTATTTATTTCTTCAATTAATTGAAACAATCCAATGATAATTACGTTCTATAGTAATTTATCGAATCTAGTTGATTTTTAAATATTTCCCTGAATATTATCCGTCTCGTTTAATAACCACAAATATGTATTAAACAAATACAACTGAAAAATGACAAATGCTTCTCTCCTCTTGACTCAAAGAAATTCATTCACAAACAACTTATCGCGCTGGTACTTGAAAAAATACAAACTATCATCGAAGGAAGTTTAAATTACAGGGCGCAATTTCGCCGAAGAGCCTGGCAGTCTACGACGAATTACCAATAGTTATTATTAATTACGCTTTTTCTTTCCGACCTTCCGCTACCCCAGGAAAACGCGTTCCAAGTCAGAGAGCGCTACTGCGTCCCTCGTTAACAATTTACAAATGGCAATCCATTAAGACATCCAAAGGGAACGATTTCCATTCGACTAGCTTCCGTGGAATAAAAATTTCTATCCACGGAAATCTCGTCCCTCCGCTCTTTCTCTTTCTCGTCGCTCTTTTTCTCTTTCAAGGATGGAAGAACGCTTCGACGCTTCTTTGCTCGAGGAACGGAAGTCCTCGAACGTCGAATATTCGCCGGATAAATGAAATTTTTCCTCGACTGCTTGCATTAATCGGTCTCCTCGAGGATCGTGTGCCTCCGTATAATACGAAGAATCTCGCGAGCAAAGTTTCTCCCCGAGGAAAATCTCGCGTTCTTCCGCCACCGTTGACTTCCTCGACGTCAATCACGTCTCCAGTACCATTAGCGATTAATTATTTCCAAGCTTTTATGGAGTGAGCTAACTGGAAAATCAGTGAGGAAGTATCAGTGAGGTAATAATATCGAACATTGTCACTAGGATCAGGAAACGTTGCAAGATAGCGAGACGATATTACATAACGTCTACCGGAGCTTCACAGAGCTAAAAGACGCTTTATAACATCGTTGCAAAAGTTGAGAATATTGTGAATCGATTTACAACGTTGTTTAATATCGTAACAAAGCTATAGGAGACCGTTCGTACAGCTTTAAAAGGTTTACACAGGCTGTTTGCTACATTGGCTATCGTCGCATCGTAAAGCTTCAGCGTGCGTTGTCAACATTGTCGAATATAGTTGAATACCATTTGCAGAAACTTGTCCGTTTCAATACACTTTCAAACATCTTTGAACTTTGTGATACATCGAAGTAAAGCCCTGAAATCCTATTTGTAATATTCACTATGCAATATTCATCGCGCGTATTTCAGCTTCTCTCCATTCATTTCCATTTTCCGAAAGACTTTTATCGTCTTCCCTTTGACCTTTAATTTCGTTTCAATCGTCCTCTATCTCGTTGATCATTTAATACACATTAATTTAGATTGCTTTTAATTTAACTGATTATTTCAGCCATTGATCTCTCGATGTTACGATCCACTTTGCGATATTTTATGCCATTATATCGCGTTAAATAATACGACAATATTACGAATAATACGATGCTCGTTTTCGATCTCGCTTAGCTTTTATTACGAGGAAACATTTAATCCTGTTTAGCAAGAAAGCAAAGATAAAATTCGTGCGTTAAGGGATTAATGGTCGGTAACGCTACAAAGCAGCATCCAGTTGGCAAACGGTAAATTCTTTTCCTCTAGTCAATAATCATTACCAATTCCACAAACTTTTCAATCCATCTACCTGAAACTTCCAGTCGAAAGATCAACATCCTCGATCTTGCCCCTGCACTTCGTTTAACGTTTCACGATTACGAAAAAATGGGAAAAAATCGCGGAACTCCTGGCTTGTCTCGAGGGACGTGCAGAAATCTCACGATGGAAAGTTTCACGAGTTTCCGGTCGGTAATCATCGAAGAGCGTGGTCAGTCGGAAAATTTTGCTCGCGGAGTCGGGAAAATTCAATTCGTACGCGATCGTTGAACGAATCCTATGGAATCGAGCAGATCGAAAGAAAGTTTGTAACGCGTGAAACTCATCGGAATATCGCTGATCACGAACTGACCAGTGAACGCAGGCTATCGTTCCAGAAAACAGGCAAACTTGCTTCTCATTGAGTCATTAAACGGCCCGAAATAAATTCTGGTTTACGTCTAGTAAACTCACTTTCGTGGTTGATCGGAATATCGTTCGAGAAACTCGATTTCTTTTATCAAAACGAGGTTTTCGTTTTCTAATTTAATTATTTGTACACGTGGGCACGTAGGGGCTACACATGCGTGAAAAAATGAGTTTTCGAAAAATATAGATAAGAAAGCATAGTTGTACAGCAAATTTAAGATAAAGATAACGCATCGTGGATCGCTCGCTTGAATAACACGTCACTGGCGGAGAAGAGATTTATGCGATCCGGAAAACCGCTAGCTAGGGAGGAAATAGGATTTTGGGAAATCTCAGTGGAAATATTTAGATTTATAAGCGTGACATTGAAATAATAACGATTTATATAAAGACGTATGTGATGCGTTAAAATCGATCAGCGCAGAGATATACAAACTGTTTGTATGATCATTTCATGTAACAAATGCAGATCAGCGACATCATCTATGTTCCTCCAGAGACCTCAGATTAAGTAATGACATTATCGGTGAATAATCATGGCACGTTCTGCTCACAAGGGCTCACAGAAGAAATCTACGTTGAATTTTTTTGAGGGGCAGCATGTGTTTCCTAAGATAAGGAGATCAGATGAGAGATGCATATTTCAGATGGGGCCTAACGAGGATATCAGTATAATAATCGAATTATCGATGGCTGGGTGAAATCAGAGGAATAACAGAGAATAACAACACAGAATGCATAATAAACTCTAAGACTCTTGAGAATGTTTTTCGAATATTTACAGAGCCAAGAGAGAAGATTAGGCGTGAGTCATAACAGACTACAAGATCAATTATCGTTTACAATCAGAATGACAAAATTGATGCTAGAGAGATAACGGAGTCAGAAAGTGAATAATAACAAAATATTTGTTATTCTGTTTGGAAGAATAATACCGTATTCTTCTGGTGATCAGCTTTACTTTTATCTTTCTGTGATATTAAATAAAAAAGAACTGATGAACAAGAAAAGATTTCAAAAGAAAATTGTTGTAATGACTTTTGGAAGAATACTGTATTCTTCTGCTGATCAGCTTTACTTTTATCTTTCTGTGATATTAAATAAAAAAGAACTGATGAACAAGAAGAGATTTCAAAAGAAAATTATTATAGCGACTTTTGGAAGAATACTGTATTCTTCTGCTGATCAGCTTTACTTTTATCTTTCTGTGATATTAAATAAAAAAGAACTGATGAACAAGAAGAAATTTCAAAAGGAAATTATTGTAGCGACTTCGTTAATTATACGACTTGTTGTCGGTTCTGGACAAATTCGCGCGGGATAATAGTGGATGTTTGGTTATCTCACACGAGTATCGCGAGGACATATGCGTGTTCTGTCGTAAATTCGACCGGTCGACCTACATTCGCGAATAAACGCCGGCTGTATAACCCAGTTATAAGACAGGTTTCACGGTTTCCGCCATTTCTTCCTTTTGCGGAACAACTTTCCACTTGCTGATTGCGAAACCTGTTCACGTAGTCGCAGGAGCGTTATGAGGAAACCGGGGAGGATTGATTATGAAGTGCGGTGAACCTGTTGGAATCGGATACGTGGGTGATAGGAAGCGTTGCCGATTGTTTCAGCGATATTTGATGAAGACTGTCTTACGTAAAGAAGGGGAAATGGATGATAACGTTTGACATTTTGTTTTAAATTCGGATCAACTCGATGGACGAACTTGATAAGTTGGTTTTTCACGCCTCTCCTCCTTTTAAAATTGTTTGTATCTCGAGCTCTTGTTTTTAAGATAGTATGATTTGACTTTAGCCTGATTGTGACGTATCCGAGTTCGAATTAATTTGCCAGATTAACTTTTTCGGCCATTGGATTTTCTACAATTTTTAAAGCTTCTTCATACGTGATAATACGAGTTTGGACTAGGTTGATGGAGAGTTGGTTGGACTAATTTTTTGGACCATTGGCTTTCTCACAACGATAACCGTATAATATACTATAATATGAAATATAAGTTAGGCTACGATTAACGCTGATCCTAATACTCCGAATTGTTGATGATAAAAGTGTCTTTATATCGTGATTAAGTAACTTCTAAAATATTTGTTAACGACTGAATCTTATCATCCCCTGAGTAGAATCGATGTACGTTGAGAGACTACGTCGAACAAGATAAACTACCAACCCATAGGAAGTGAGACCCGTAAGAAGCGAATCACGAAGACCAACAGATTCGGTCGCGATCTGTCGGCAATTTAATGACTGGAAACGAAGGAACAAGTAGTCTTCGTTTAAACTGCTAGTTTCCATCGTGGTGCAAGGTCGATCGAGGTTCCTTTAATGAGGGACAACGTCGGCAAAGAGATTCGAACGGCAGATGCGATAACATATAAAAGACACGCGAACAGTTTTGCACGCTAGAAGAAAGGAAATTGGCAGCTGTTGGACGCAACGAGGATGCAAGATCGCGATAGCATTTGGAATTTGCATGTTCCCTTAAAACAAGGATGGTGGGAAATCTGATTGGTTGGGACGATGCTTACGCTATAGCGACCTCGTATCGTGAATCCGCGTACGAATTAGAGCCGGTGGTACGAATGTGGGTCACTATATACCCCTCCGAACGACTTTCGCCGCGATAGAAAACACTTGGATCGGTTTCCAAATGGAGATTTAACGATTCGATGCAAACGTATAATATCTATATGTATTTGTGAAAGAAGTACGAACCTCGATCAAAGCTCTCGCATATAACAAAGATCAAAGATTGAAAAAGTTTGTGGAAACAGACGAAAGCTAGAAATCATATATGTACATGTATCACGTTGCAGATAGCTGCATTTTTTTCAACACACGATATGAAGAAATATGTGACGTTTTATTTAAAAGATTAAAAATTAGAGATCAATTTGTTATTATTTCTTTTTCTTGCTATCAAGTTTCGTTTTCAATAATATTATGAATATAAAATTTCTTGACTATGACATTTCATTTAATTCTTTGAATTTTATATATTATCTCATTCATATCCGTTCTTGTGCCTGCATCTTTTATATGTTTACGCTTATCAACAATAAATCAACAGTCTAATAGTGGTTGAATTTTAAATAGAACAACTTGCGACAGTCGGACACGAGTACAGTTAGAATCGTGATTCCTAAAAAATTATCAGGTCGGATCGATGAATTAAACAACGTACGAGGTATGTTATCTTGCACCTTGTTAGCGAGCTACTGCATTATTTACCGTCTCGTCTTCGTCACGCGAAATTAGATGCGTCTCCGTTTATTATTCCCTTTGGTGCGTACCAATCAGCGCGAAATTTCGCGCGACAGGAATTCCATTTGGAAATCCCGGCGCAGGGATGCATAGATGCCTGTCTCTGTGAATAACCGAGTCTCTCCGAGTCTGTATCGATATACTCAAATTCCAGTTAGTCGAATAATTCGACCAACGAACGAAAATCACGTTTCCCACGAATATAAAAGAAATCGTGGAACCGATAATTGAACGACATTTCGTTAATCTTTACAGATTGAGTATGTTTTTTCGTGATCTCGCGTTGGTATGTTTGAACAGAGCGTGCAAACAGCGGTTCCCAAAATGGGGTTGTGACGATTTCGAATGGAATTTAATTGCAACAGGAGGAGAAGATTTTGAAGAAAATCGAATTTGTGGCCACGAATTTCCGAGAAAATTCAATCTTCGGGGTTTTTGTTCTCAGAGATTAATTTTTAAGCGGTTCGAATTGGAAAGCATTGGTTTTCAAACGGTACAAATTGAGAAACATTGGTTTTCAAAGCGATCCAAATTCGACTGTACGAATTTCAAACGACCCAAATTAGAAAATATCGACCAAATTGAGAAGCATCGAAGTTAAAAAAAGCTTCCGCTCAAAGGAACCCGAAGAAACACTAGAAGCAATAGAAAGAAGTTAAAAGAGACTCGTTTCCAAACAACCAAACTAAAAAATCAACGAATCATGGAAAAATCTTCCAAATCACGTACATCCTCGACATCATTAATCGGTGAGCACACAACAATCGTCGGCACGAAGCATCCTCGGCCTTATCGTTGGTGGTTCCACTTTATTTCAGGCTCGATCAGCGATCGCGAAGTCTCGATAACATACCCGATCGGCCGGAAGTGATAATGGTGTGCCTGCTCGCTCGTAATCGTTCGAGAGGCTTCATTGTTATTGCCTTTGCCCCTCTACCCGCGATTCTCCTCGAGATATTGAGATTAGCTTCGACGTATTTCCTTGACGACCTAAAAAATCGGCTACCGACAAGGATTTGCGGAACAGAGCTATCTTAAAGAGGGTGAAATCGTTAGGATACGGGGCGTTGTTCGATCGCCATTTGCCGTGTTTCTGCGCCGTTGGCCGCCGATTGGCTTTCACGCCGCAACGAGGAATCATTATCGCGACTCTGCAGCCGGATCGAAGCGACCGGTTAA
Source organism: Bombus vancouverensis nearcticus (assembly GCF_051014615.1). NCBI lineage: Eukaryota > Metazoa > Arthropoda > Insecta > Hymenoptera > Apidae > Bombus > Bombus vancouverensis. Next base: position 17,429,841 of record NC_134913.1, read on the forward strand.
TCTTAAATGCTTTCGAAAAGCGTTAAATCCTATTCGTCAACGTTGAATGACTCTTTGGAAGTCGTACTGGTTCGAAACTGTATTTGATAAAAAAATTGGAGCGGGAAAAAACCGATATGAAATGTTATAGCATCGGTCGCTATTCCTTTGATCCCTCTTTTTTTTTTGTAGTCTGTTTTGTATTTTTATTAATATACACATCGTAGACTGTTTGGTTTATCGTTCTTATTCATAAACCTACGGGAAATTATTTTCTTATGCCTTTCAACGCTTAAAATATTACTAATCTTATATTTTCGTATATTGATTAAATATATTAACTCTTATAGAATAATATATGGTTACGTTATTGCTCGAAGATTAATAGAACTCGTTAGCGCTAATTAAGCACCCGTTCCTTCAAAGGATCGTATCTTCATTAAGAACTGAATCGTCCCCCAAGGGTGCGCGTATCCATCTCCAACTCAATATATCACGATTCAAACTCCTCGATCTTCGTTCAACCTAGTCCGTGTTACCTTTTGATTAATTGATTCACCCTCAACTTTGCTTCAGGTTAACCTAGAATTTTTTGAGTTCCTGCTAATAACTAATCGTTATCTTGGTTTGAAAGAAAAATTACACATTGAAAGTATCGTTAATTTCAAGGTAATATAGGGAGATTGACTCTAAAGGGCTCTTCCCGTGGAGAAAAGAAAATCCTTTTCATCGAATGATACAATTCATTAAATGATACAACAATTAGTAATTTTCTACTCCAGTGTTCGATTGTATTTCAAATTGATTTCTACAAAAAAAAAAGATACCCTTCTTGATTATATCACTTTTCTAGTAAACCGATGATATAACACCAACGGTAGCGTAACACAGTGATCACGATGAAAATTACATTTCCCTGTTCCCTTGAACCTTCTTTCATCATGTACTGCGACACAGCGAACCGAATGGCTGTTGCACGATAATCCGTGCCGCCATTAACCAGGACATTCACGGCACGCGTATCCATTATCGCGTACACGGACGTCTGCACGAACGTAACAATGGACTTGGGCCTTGTACCAGTCGGAGCAGAGTTAAACAGGATCGTTGGAAAGCCAATTTACAATGAAGAGTAGAATGGGGATTTTTTTGCTTCCCCTTCCTCCCTTTTTTTTATTTTTTGTAACGTAGCATCAAATTTTCGATATTTGAATCGAGTGCAAATATTTGATCCGCAGTCGAAGAATCGAAGTATATGGAATGGCGGGTGGTGAAACAATTTGGACGATTGTTATGTGATAGGAATGTGAGGTAGAAATATAGGCTGGCTTACGAAAAAATGGTTTGGTTGTTTGCAAAAATTAGTGATTGATAGTATGGATTCCAACGGTATCGATTCCATAGTCAAGGTAATTTCGATGGTACACAGTACTCTGACTCGATATTGTTGTAATGAATATATTACTTTGCGTCCACCGTATCGCACATAAAACGTAATATAATGGATATAGCAGAGAAAAATAAAAATTTTGTTGAAACGATTTTGTAACGCGCAATGGGATTTTCTCTGTTACAGAGAAACGTTAACTTGCAATTTCGTGCGATTTCATTTATCAAACGTTGCGGAAGACTATTCAGTGATTATACAGGCGCGTCTATCTTCAGCGAATAAATTCGAAATTTTTCCAAACGATTCTTCTCCTGCTCGATTCGAATGGCGGGAAATTTAAAAATATCTAGTTCGTCTGGATAAAAACGTTGTTCTTGGAAGAGTGTAGACCGGGCCACGATGCAACCTGCTGCGTCTGTAATTACATCGCTGAACCGATATACGGATGGTCATGTACGCGGTAATGGATACACGAACTACAGTTGTCTGGGATAATGGCGCCGCGTATACGAACCTAGCAAAACGACGATACGCCACGTACAGCGGATAAAGTCTGCGGTCGACACACTGAAAAATTCATCCGCGGAATCGGAAACGTTCTCCCGCTCTGAGCGCGGGAATAATTCAACGCTTGTGACGGAGCGTCAGACTGAACCGAGGTATTCACGTTTCGCGTTTTATTTCGACGGTGTCGCGAAGGTTTTGTGCCCCCGAGAACGAGGTTTGATTTGAAGGCGATGAAGTGTTCCGACGGTACGTATGAGGATTAAAAAAGAATATGATTAATCATAGAGATGCTGGTACAAATACCTTCATAGATGTAATTAGGAATATCAGACAAATTTTAGGTAACGTCTTACGTGTGATGACTCGCGAAAATATTCGAGTAGTTGTTATAGAAAACTTTTATGTATATACGTTCATATCGTGTATGTTATATAAAATATTTTGAAATCTCACTGACATGATAAAATATATCTCTGAAAAATAAATTTGTATCAAATAAATCGAACTTTTTATGTGCGCTTTTAGATTTGTTTCAAACTTTACCAATATATTAGGTTGTCCGGAAGGTTCTTTTGTTTTATGAGGAAATAATAGACGCACAATGTTTTTTGTTTTATATTATTTCGTCGAATTACGTACGATCCATTTTGTTCTGTTGAGCGCGAAACACCGAGACATTTCACAGACTTGGTTTCTTGGCACTGTTGTAAAAGATCACGTTTGTGAAAGCATCGCGATATCATCGTGATAGTCAAGCCTCGTTATAGCGTTAATAGAATTTACAAACATAATATAATCATAAAAGGGTTCTATAAGCGTTTGAATACTTTCACGAGCAACTGTGTTTCTCACGACGTTAAACAAAATGTCAAAGGAGTTTCGCAAGTTGAATAAAATTTCAACGTTGACGTAATGCGTAAAATCGAGCAGCAGCGAACATTTTCTATTAGATACAAAATCCTGTGACAATGTTACAGATCGTTCGCCGTCATTCGTTCAACAATGAGAAATTTAGCAAACTAATCAACATTTTTCCGCAAAGTGGAACGTAACATCGATCGCAATTCTAATTCGATTTCCCTTGCTGTTCGCAAACAATTGTCAAGACCTCATTCGTGTTCCCCGTGAAGTTGTTAACCGCACGTCGAGCGCTGTCGTTTCGCGAAGTTTCGACCAGACACCATTACCCGCAACAAGCGCGGCTCACAGATCCATTACCACGCACGGGAGTATCTGCGTGTCTCTAGGAAACAGCTTCAATCTTGCTCGCTAATTACTTCGAATTGCAGATGCGTCCGTGATGGACACCTTCGTCCCCTCCTCTTCCCCAGGCACATCGTCAGCTCGCGTTACTCTGAATGTATATTACCTAGTTTACCTTAGATCAACGATTTCTTATTTCATGTAGGTAAGAGTATCTTCCTCTGTTCCCATAAACCAGTAGCTTCTTTTACTTCTTGCAATTAAGATAGATTTTATGAAGCTTCCGCGAATAAGTTATTCTAATTGACCTCTCTTCGCTTCACTCTCTATCAATTTCCTAATTTCATTACATAAATTATTAATTAAGATAACACGAGTAACGGTACGTTCCAGGGTAAATTAAAAAAAAAAAAAACAGTGTTCTTAACATAATCTTATTTATGTAACTTTCAGTTCGCGCAGTTAACCAGTTGTATAGCTTATTACCAATCTTGTTGTCTGACAAAGTCCAGTTCCTCGTCCACCAAGGGCAGTTCGCAATTATACGAGTACGATAAATCGTCCGATTCGCAGCCTGTCGTCGAAGAACAAAACACTCACGTGCAACAATAAGACCGATGCACTCTGGAGAACCATTGAACGCCGCCTTCGCGGATATTAGTTCCGGATTTTATTATCGGACGGAAGTAGTCGGCTGAAGTCGCGCTGGGAATTCGATAAGACGAAAGGCGGCTCGTAAGCGATACAGAAATACGACAGGAACGTGAGACGGAATCGCCAACACCGAGTCGGTATGTGCACACGAGACGATACAGGTCACGTAGTAGCCGCTAGCTAAGCAATCGATTACGAAAGGGAGTAAAAGTAATTGCTTTATAGTTCGTGGGCTTAGCTTCGCGACCGGCAATCGTGTTTCCGCCTCCGGGTTGGAAATTGTTCCGCGTGGAGCAATCGGTGCTGAGCTATCGCCCTTCGATCCAACATCTCGATGTAGGTGTTAGGTGTTTTAATTGAGGTGAAGAACTTTCGGCAGTTTAATTGGGAATTTGAATAGGAAATTGGTTGATTAGGTGATTCGAGAAATTACAATTATAATGGTGAAAGAGGTTTGTAGGATTCCTCTGCTATATCCCTCGGGTTATTTTTCACGCAAATATGAACTTTTTCAGGAGAATACAAAGGACGATTTCTCGTTCGAAACTTGCGCTGGAATTTCACTAAAAATCTTCTCATCGATCGAAACAAAAGCAAGACCGGATAAAAATTCGAAGATCGTAACAGAGTGGAGTCTTTTGATAAGCGTTATCTGTAGATTACGCATTCCGATACTTCTTGTTGAATTTTACTTCGATGATCGAAGCCTTTCTGCGTTTTAATTACGCGCCGAACAAAATACACAATGCGATTGAAACTGCCTATTGAATTGCCTCGATGATCGATCGTTCGATCTTTGCCATCTTTTTTCCGCGAGGGATAGCAAACTCCCGGCAACCCGATTAACGAAACTGAAAACGAAACAAGAGTAGCAAGTACGTGAAACGACTTATTCGGAATCACATTGATCGACCGGTCGAGTAATTCGAGCCATGTTTGCAGAAACATGGATTTTTACGTCGTCTTCCTAAAAAGGAACACGAACGATCGTCTCGCTCAAAAAGGATACGAATCGTACGATCTATCATTCGACCGTCCTCGATTCGATCGACGTCGTTCCTCCTCGTTTCTTCCTTCGACTCGTAACGAACGATATTTTGTTCGTTTTTTCTTTTTTTTTCTCTCGCATGGGAAGGTGAATTTTTCAGCGAACTTTTCCGTCAATTCGATTTAACGCTGTTCAATCGAGCTGGCTGATCGCGACGGAACTGTATAATAGAATGGGAGTAATTTGTTTGAGCGTGATGGATCCGATTAATGTCGGGTGTTAACTCGTTTTTCTCGCCCTCCCTCCCGTTTGTTTAAGTTTTCACGGTGTTACCTCGCGATCACGAAATTCAATTTCACGCCTGTTCTTTTCCACCTTTTGTGCAGCCAAGCTTGGAAATGTCATTTCCGTTTCTTTCTACGTGCTTGTTTAAGGTTCTTTCGGCGAGAAGAAAATGTTTGAGATATTAAGGAAGTCGATAAATACTTTAGATAAAGCTTAACGGAGAAAATATACGCGGAACTGGGTGAAGCAAATATTATTTAGAAAATTTGCACGAGATTGTAACGAACAATACGATGGAAGAGCTTCTTGAAAAATACGCCCATAAAAAAGGTTGGTGCGTTAAAATGAGTAAATCACATCGGAAGTTCTTTATTCTTGATCTTTTTAATATTAGTTACCTTTGAACTGACGATTACGGTTCAACCATTTGACTAGAAAATACACTCAACATTCATTGCATTTACACATGCGACCTTTGTAAAAAAAAAGACTCCCCAATTTTTTTTTTTTTTTCCTCCTTCTATGAAAAGAATTAGTTATATAAAGTATCCACTTATCTTTTTCGAATATTATAATATCACGTTAAATACCGCAGGATAGTAGAAAAAGCATAATTTCTACCATTATTACCTACTCGCCGTAAATTACCTGTTCGGAATTTTGAGTGGCCGTCCGTTTATGGCGCGGACAGGCCCATTCCCTTCTTTAAGAAGTTCCGAATTACATGTCCTCCCCGCTGTAAACCTGATGACTCCGAGGTAAGGTAAAAAACCCCGGAAAAGGACCAACCGGAAGGACACGATAGACAGACGAAACCCAACGGCTGGTAGGGAGAATCAGCAACGTAAGAGGACAGTTCATCATCAGACATCGTATTGTGGGGGTGTAATACTTCACTCCCAACAAGATCTTACCACCGCCGTGTTCCTAACATCACACTTTGAGTATACAACAAATGCAAATACAGTGCTGGATTACTCTAATACTCGATCTATCAAACCTCCTTCATCTTGAACGTTAATTCATCCGAGGTACGCGAAATCAACCGATCGGTTTGACCTGACCAGCTGTTCTTTAATCGATAATTCGCAACATTATCTAACTCAAACACGTTTTCATAACCCCAAGAACCATCTAGCTCCCTCTATCCTTTGACCTAACACATTTCCCATCTCCAAAGACACATTCGCCAACTTTTATCCCTAAAAGCGTCACATATATCTTCATTGACGCGTCACTATTCTTCCACTCGCCTTTCCACCCAAAAAGCATCCACTATATAGAGCTCCACCAAGCAACCCTCCGAATTTCCATCGTTTATCCACGCAAACACGTTATTTGGCAAGGACGACGTAATTCGATGTCCAGAAAATAAATTCCACCTTGGTAGGTGAAATTTTCGGCGTAGTTCTCTGACCACGGAAAGCCGGGTTTAGTTTTAGAAATTCGAGTCGACAGCGGTTCGCCGACTAAGAGCACGGTCATTGGATTAGCTGGTATGCGTCGATGCGATTAATTTCGACGGCGAAAACGACGTGGATCTTTTCAATTTTGATTCGGCGTCTTCCTCTCGCATCCGTTGCAATCACACCACACAGTTACCCTGCGGTAAGAGCGATGGCTGGAAATTCGCAGAATTTATGTCTGTAATTTGTCAAGCGGTCGAATGACTCCATCTTATAAATAGTTTTCTTTTGGAAAAATCATTTTCAATGGTGATTTACTCGGTGATGGACGATGCTTGTGGAAATACAATTGCTTGCAACGGACAATGGCTGTGAAAATGAAATTTCTCGCAACGAGTTTCTGGGATTAAGCTTCTTTGGATTATTCTTCGTCTTTCATTTAATTTAAGACGGATAAATTTGTTCGAAGATCTTAAAGGGGTTGCTTATGAAATAAGGCTGATTATGGCTCGAAGGAGTTCGTTGTAAGCTAACAGAGAACTGCGAGGATAATTTTCCTAAGATTAGGAACTTCGCTTTACAAGCCAGATTTAACGTAATAACTCGAGTCTTTCTCTAACTTTATTCTCAAAATAGCACAACGACCTTTCTCGTCTACGTTCTGATAAGATGAACGATGTAAATGTTGATTCACTTTTCGATTATTCGTTACGTTCCAACAAATTATCTTTCCGAACATCTTTCCGCCGAAATTACTAAAATACAATTCCACGAAATTCACTTTATAACCGCACTAAAGCTGTAAAAGAATAGGAGAATAAAAAAAGGTAGAGAGCAGGAAATTCGAAGCGTGTTCAAATGCCCAAAGCCGTGGGATTAAATGCGAAAACGAGATCCACTGTACCGTGCACGATCACGGCAATCAATCGGGGCACCGCGTTCGATAACCCCTTTAAATATCGATCAGCGTTCGAAACAACGTTTGGTCCGTCGATTCACGAAATTGCCGTCGTCTCTGACCCCCCGTTCCATAATTTACGCCCGGCCCATCGTTTATTTTTCCCCTCAGCCAGGGGTTTCGCGAACGGGGTCTCGATTTCCATTTTAAATCGGACCGCTCTTCCGGTGCGGCCGAAAATTTCGCGATGCCTCGCCACGTCGCGTCGTCTGACACACAGCCCCCTCCAACGTTCCATGGAAATTTTCGTTTCGGGGAGGGTGGTTCTCCGATACGACGCGACCAGAATTGAAACGATCGAAACTGCACCCGTGAGGATCGTTACTCCCTCGAGTACCACGGTCTTCTCTTCTCTGGCGCGCTAGAGATCGCGCGCCGGCTTTGAATACAGAGAAGGATCATCGGAATTGATTGGTGAAACGAGTGAGTGACGCCTTCGTTTGAAATCGAATCGCCAGAAATGCTGCGGTAGCAAGAGAGGTCTTCGACGAAGATGGTCCCTTCCGAGTGAATTTCGCAGAATCGAAGATTTCAAAGTCGAAAATGTGTGGAATTAGACGAGAATTTCGTGAAATGTGCGAGACAATTTTGTAAAATGAACGAAAGAATTTTGTATGATTTTTTATGAATGTAACACGATTATATGACCTACGGGAAGATTTTGCGAAACGAATGATACAATTTTGTACCATTTTCGTGTATTTGCTCACACGGATCAAGAGAATATTTTAAAGCGAACGGGGAAATTTAAAATAGCATCCTGCGAATATACGTTACGCGGATTATGAGAAAATTCTGTAGTATACGTGGAAAATTGCTAGCGATGTGATTAACTGCGGATGTGAATAACGAGTAATTATCTGTTTCCACGGAGAATGAGGAGTGGCGCCAATGTTTAGTTTAAGAAGAAAGTATAAGGAATTTTATGAAGGAGGTATGCTCCATTTTGGTATACTGGTGTCCAGATGTAATAAGTAGTTTTATGTTACACGAGCATTTACTTGCTTTTAAAGGATATCTTAAAAGCTACTTTGTAAAACAACATTAAAAGGACGGTGCATACGTGGTAAGGAAAAGAAACCATTTTCTAACTGAATAAAACGAACAAGAGAAAGATGAGGGAGAAAGGAAAACAAATCGTTTTGTAACGTTATATGGAAAATATGTATACGCGCAAATAATATTCATATTTCACAGATATTTCCGTGATCATATTTCAACCAGAATAGCTAATATTCATGATCCACAAATGTTGGTAATTAAATTTTAATACAAGAATATTTATCCTTCATAAATATTCCACTTAATAATCGATTTAATACAAGCTGCATCTGCATCGTGATACGCGTATCGTAAAACGATTCATAAATGGAACAACAGATGCAACTACCGAAATATCAAGATAACGAAACCGTATTCTTGTCGTTTCAGGTTGACCTACCACGCCAAGACGCCACACCGCATACCCCATATTGTGAGTACTTATCCGAACCATAGTTCTCTAATTAATTCTATCCTCGTAGTCACGCACATTGCACGCGTGTTCGGTGAAAATAATTTCCGCGAGAATTCGTGAACGAAAGTCGGGATCGAGGTACGTGGAAGAAGTTCTCATCTTGCAGGGAACGAGAAATCTAACTGCACTCCCTTAATTTTTAATCTTCATCCGCTTAATCCGCTGCCTGATACGGAACCGAGCTCAAAGAACTCGCCCCTCCATCGTCAGGTTAAATATCGAGTTTCCACGAGCCGCGATATTAATCTAATACCTTTTGACTCGGGTGGAACAAAAGGGGTTCGCGATTTTGACATAGAAACGCGAGAAACTTTGCCCAAAGAATGATTAATATTAGATCACGGAGCGTACTTTCAATCTTGATTCTCAGATAGAGAACTTGTCTTTAATGGCGATCGTGCGGAGTTGCCTCTCGGAATTAATCACGCGCAAAATGGTCTAAATTGTTTCGAATATACGTGCTCTGTCGGTTATAACTGCGAACTATGAACCGAAGTGATGTAATTTTCGTTCGGGCAAACTCTTTTCCGATACGAAAGCGCTGGTGTTTGTTCGCTTGTTTGGAAATCTTTACGTGAGGAACAATAACGGTGATTGAATTCGTAGGAACTTGGATTGCATTGGAACAAAACTTTGATTTATAATGTGAAAATAGGTTCGACGTTTTCAGATTTTTACAATATAAATTAAGCTTTATTTCATCTACGCATAACTCGGATAAAATGTGCGTTAATGCGTTAAGAAACTCGTGATTCTATCAGCGAAGCCTGGTTTTATTTGATCCAAAATGGTACTGTCTCGTCGTCTATGATATTAATGGCGATTCTATGTTTTTCTAACATGTTTTATGAAAGGATACGAATCTGCGTTAATGATAAATAATAATAACTTCAAGAATTGAAACTCACTCACACGTTAGTGAGTCTTGAATTGAAAGCTTCATAGGTTAAGAACTCGCTATCTGACTAGATATTTCTGTAGAATCAATTGTGTCTATTTGCTGACTACAGAACAAAAGGGCATGATATTAATTAAAGCATTGGAAATTCCGGATATATAACAAAGGGTTCGTAAATCTGCCATTAATTGCATAGAGGATCGTCCTTTGCGAAATGGCCGAGAGTGGAGTGAAAATGGCGAACAGCAGCATCTGTGCAACGCGGCAAATCCGCAGGCAAGAAAACTGGCTTAATCCTCTTACGTCCGCTGCTCTGTCGCGGAAAAATGGCGTTCCCCGGCTGACCTTAAACCCGACAGAAACACGAGCAAGGGCTCTCGCTCCCTGCGAAAGAGAGAGAGAGAGAGAGAGGAAATCACAGCTCGCTCGTGCTAGAAAAGTCTCTGCTAGCTATTTGCCAGCGAATCATCGTTAAGAAGATTTTTCTGCCGTTCGAGAAAATGAAACGAAATTGAACTCTATTCATTTGGTCCCCAACCATCTCTAGCAGCCGTTCTTTTTTAATTAAACACCGATAGCGAAGAAATAGAAAAGATTTTCTAAACCATCCTCGATGCTTTCGAGTTTTGTTGCCTCATGCACAAAACAAATATCATGATCATTATTTTCAATTATGAAACTAAACAGGCGTGAACGATATAGTTTAAGGCCCATAGAAGAAACACACAGAACAGTTACATTTTTCAAATTTCATAGAGATACAATTTTGAAACAAAATCATATTCTTCGCTACGTTGTCGATCGATTTTACGTCAGCAATTTGTCAAATTTTTATTTCATTTTGGTCAATATTAAATACATGTGTACATTTGCTAATTTCTCGAACAAGTGTACAAACATTTTCGCGTGCATTAAAGTGCATTAAAATTCGACTCGCATATTCAACGATCTACGCGATTGCTCGTCGAATCTTTCTTCATCGAATCGATGAGAAAACTTGTTAGAGCGCTCGTGTATGTCGTCGTTACATAATTACGAGTAGCCGTGATGGCTTATAATCAAGGTCTGTTTGCCAAAAGCGGCCTTGGTAAGAAAATAATTGCCAGCAAAGCTCGTCGATCCTTTGTCGAGCACGTCCATTTAAGGAGGAACATCGTCGTTTTCGTAGCTGCTTCTCCTGCGACGGACGAACGTCACAAAGGTCGCCGATGATACGTTCGACGAAGTTGGGGTAAATTAGTACGAGACTTCGTTGCATCCCTTGAAAAGTGCACGGCTCGTTTCTCGGCACTGAGACGTAATTTCGACGTGACGCTCGTTAATTACGCCCTCGACAAGCGCGATATACGGCAGTGCAGTTTTCTGCCGCCCGATCTTCCCGACTGCTGCCTTGCCTCGCAATTTCTCCCGCTTGCACTTCATTAAGCCAGTCTTACAATGTTCTTGTTTCCTCTACATATACACATACCTGGCACGAATCTCAGTATTGAGAGGACTCGAGAGCCGTCGAGTAGTGTTGCTTTGGGAAACCGAGGATGTATTTATAGTTATGTTTGTATTCGAAGGTTGTCAGATGGGCTTCCGCGGAAATTTGGGAATTCGAGTAATAGCGCGTTATTTTCGAAAGTTGAAAAGGAAAATCGAGGGAGAAATTTCAATAATGACGTTCGCTGTGTAATTAATATGTGTTTATATTTAGAGCGTGTTGCCAATTTATCGATAAATATTAATAACGTTTTGGAGAGATTCGGGAATTCCAAATGTAATATATAATTAACGAACGTTGAACAGAAGAAGGAGGACAAATTTTTATTGCCATTTTGTCTGTGAAATTTGTATGTTTGTGTTTAATGTGACGTGCTATAATTAATCAACAGTACTCCGTGCGTGAATATTCTTAAAGTCAATTTTAAACTAGGAAAACGCAAATCGGGTTTAATCTAACGGATGCACGCGCGAAATCTTTTTAAAAATATTATTTTAAACATACGCATCGTAAAACTTGCTAACAACGAGTACGTGTTACGTAATATATTAAATACGTATGTTCATCGTACAGAACCTGTTATAAACGAGTATCACGTACATTTCTTTGTATCTCTGGAAACGTGAAAAATGTCTGTATCTCGACCATTATTCGTAATGAAAGTAACATGTATTTTACACATGCATCAACGTAGAATTCTAATTAATTGACCTAATTGTTCATTTTCTCATATTCTCTTTATTACGAATGTACTCGTTATTAAAAAACCGAGAAAGGTCTAATAGAATAGGACGTCGAATATAATTCAACACACGTAGAACTACAAAAGGACGAATAAGCAATATTAATTGTATTCTCTTGAAACAATAAACCAGTTGAATACCCCGTAGACATACTGATGAATAATCTGGCACTTACAAAGTAAACATCCGTGCTGTAACAACACAATAACCAGAAGAACCACAGAGTAATTCCATCCTCTAGAAAAGATGAATTTCTTCCTAGCAATATGGCAGCAATTTCTCGACAAACCTCCCTTTATAAAGGATTCTCGTTTCCCCGCAAGAATATTATTTCGATCTTAGAAGATAATTCCGCCCGTTTGCAATTTTCCTACGTTGCAGAATCCTTAAAACGTTCAATGTACTTCCCTGCAACACAACAGCCTGGAACACGTTCTCCGAAAAACATTCCAATCGCGAGCAAAATTTCATCCTTTGCTACGTCCGCCAGCCTCTCGAAACCCACAATATTCCATGAAACTTCCACTTTACAACCTCCCTCTCTCTCTCTCTCTCTAACACACACACACACACACACACACACTCCTTCTCCCTTTCTGCCTCGTTGGCAAACAAGTCCTTCTCCACGCCCTAACCGTGCGCTTTACCCCAAGAAAATATGAATATAACCCCTGAAATACGATCAAAAAATTCGCAAATCATTTTTGTCGAGCGTGAATGTTGCCAGTAATCGTTGGGAAGCCTGGAGACCAGGGATCGAAACTGGATTTTTCACGAGCTTTCGTGGATTTTTTACGATGGAGCACTCATAACGGAGAGGTTGGTGGCGAGAAATCTTCGAGAAAATCGCGTGATGGAATTAGAATTCAATCGAAGCGTCTAGCAGGGAAGAGAAAGGAGGGCGAATAGGACAATGAAAATGGGGGGAACCGGTGGGAAATGTGGGAAAAGTGCTCGTCGAGAATCTCTAGCGAAGCCACGGATTAATAACGAGGATGTTTTAATAATCTCGACGGACGCGTATCGAGCTGGAAACCGCAGGAGCAATCTAATCTGTGGATTGGATAAATTCCAGCGCACCTGCTCGCGTGTGTTTAGCTAAAAAATTCAATCAGCTATGGCGACCGGGCTTTATTCGATGCGTGATCCGTTCCACATTTCGCCAACCATATTTCGTTTGATTTTTCCAAATGAAAAAGCAAATATCACACGGTCGATAATCGAGAATCGTATTGATATTGTACATTGATAAAGTGAACCGGAGATTTTTGGTGCGAAGGTAATTAGATCTCTCGATTCGCTTCGAACTTAATCCAGGTCCAGTTCGAGCACTTGGCTTATCTATTCTAGAATTGGTCCCGTTTGATTGTAATTTGGATCTAATCCACAGGTTACTTCATCCAATCTAGCGTAATTCGAGGTTTAAGCTAGGATATGGCTTAATAAGTACAGTCTAATTACCATCTAACCTCCTTTGAATGTGAAATAATCTTCTGATAAGACAGATATAATCTTCAGAAGCAGAATATCACGTGTGTCCAAAGAACCAATTGATTCGTGAGATCGGGAATGAGCAAGTTTAAATTTTAATTAGAATCGACTTAATCTACCTCTTCTCATTCGAACGTTAATAGTTCATACGTTTAAACAAGAAAGCGACTACGCTACTTGAAAAAGGTATAAAGAAGCAAGTATACAGGCAGTATGCGGCAAATTAATCCAGCTCGATTAAAAAGAGCCGCCTTTACGCGTTGGCTAATGAAATCCGGTAAATTAGCGCTGTCGTGAAGGAGGACTGAACGTCAACGGCAAGAAAACGCATAATAGCGTGGCCATTTCCGTAACGTCACATAGCTCTTCCATCGAATACAGAGAACAAGAATGAACTAAAGAGACTCGGAGAGAATCGATTCGAACGAGCAACAGAGATTTGGATCACTTTTGATAGCGGTCTGCTTGAGAAATCCAGCGTTTCTCCCTCTTTACTTCTATCCCGCGTACTTTCTTCCTTCTCTTTCGCTGGACGATTTTTCACGGCGAAAATAAAAAAACAAGAAGGATCGTTTGAATAGAAATTTTCACGGTCTTTAAAATCTAAGAGTCTCGGTAGACGAGGAAATCGACGAATGCGAAACACGGCGCCCGTATTTGAGCGTAATGACTGCGGTTCCAGGTCCTTGAAATCATTTTCGAGCGTTCTTGCGCGAATTTCCAGACGCTAAGGGGTAGAGAGGAGAGTAGACGAGTATTTCACCGATGAAAGGAATCAACAGAACCACGGCGAAAACCTTTTATTCCGCGGACGTCCATTATGCCAGTCTTGGAGGCATCGGGATTATGAATAATTCGGAAGTATTTGCTTTTCCGCCTCCGCCTTGGAATTAATAAGAAGTTCTCCTGGTAAATCGCGCACCCGCGCGCTACGCGAGTGGACTTTATTACAGACTCGTAATTGCGGATGGACGATTTATTTCTGAGTGAAGTAACACAAACCGTTTTCAAGATACGGATATGAATTTTATTCTAAGAAAGGTTCGTGGTTTCTTTAAGTGTATAGTCAATTCGCACGATTAATCTTTTCCAATGATATTTCGTTCCTTTTAAATAGTTCGTGAATGACTTCGTGAAACTTTGATCATTTCGGAACCGAATTCCTGAACTGACACATACATACACGCATACGGACACGTTACCTACAAATATTTTTGAAGGATTTAATATTATGTTATTGCTATGTTGTATTTAGTGCAATAGTATAGTTGGAATTTGTTTCGTGGATAACCTGCATTAGAAAAATAGCTGAAACACAGTGGATTTATGTGACCTCGAAATATCCTGTGATATTGGTATTAAAAAGTAGCAGTGTGAAACGTAATTGATTATTGAAAGAGAATTTATCATGAATGTCGAGAAAAATAAACTACGAACTTTAAACCAGACAGGGATATCACTGTTCTTGGGAAAATTCCTCTCGACGAATCGATTCTCTTAAGAATGCCAATGTCTTTAAAGAACAGAGTGGGAAGATCTTACGAAAAAAAAGTTAATGACGTTCTAGAAGCCAAGACCAAAATTACAAAAAAATTGTTGGGATAATAATGATTTTGTTACAATTAAAATTTCATTCGATGATTACGATTCATTGGACTACGAATTTATTGCGAACGATATTAGAGGAATGAATATGTAGCAAAACTGATTTTAATAAATAATTTCTAATATTTATTATATAATGACAATAATTATATAATGATAATAAATTTCTTAATTCTGTTCTAATACATAGAGAAACCTTAAATTATTTCAGAAATTAATATTATTGAAAATGATAGAAGTAACTCTTATTAAGGCACACTAGAATATGCAAAAGCACCATCTTTCATTCATATACATACGTTATGCGATTTTAAATCTGTACGTAATAGAATAATTTAGACAGAAGATCTTAAATGTATTCATAAGCGTTAACTTTTGAATTTATGCGCGCTAGAGTTCTGTTTTATCGACCCTCGCTAGCTTAGTACAGAAACTGAACAGAAGATGGTGGTATCGAACAGACTGAGAAACGCGCGCAAATGATTTTCGAACAGTTTTGCAATATTATTTGTCGTCATGCGTGCACCAAGGAAATTTGTTACATCTTCTTTCGAAAAATCAGCGCAAGAAATCATTAGAAATATCCGTCTTCGTAATTTTCGGATGAGAATATCCCTGAACCACGAATGGGAACAGCTGAACTGGGAAATTTGGGTATGTCGATGAAAAAATGTTAATTTTTTGTATGTGACATATATGGCGGTCCTGTGGAGTGAGATTCCATAACGTTGGACGAAAGTTTTTGATGTATTGTAACATTAGCATATACTTTGTATGCTCTATTTTGCCCAGTTCTTCGCGTATTATTTCATAACGATATAAATAGAATCAGATGCACCAATTGTTTATAATTGACTTTGTGACTGTATGATGAATATTTTTGCTAATTCAATGATAATTGATATTACAAAGAAATGGTATATTCTCGTTCGTTAAACAGTCATATCGAGAAAGTTCTGTTAGTAGTACGATTATTAAAAAGGTTCAGTAATACGAGACGATTGAATGTTCATCGGCGATTATTACAATATTGTCTCATGGTGAACACTTTCCGAATAACCATTTTTCTAATTTCGATTCTCGCAATATTTGAATTGCAATCGAGAATCGATCACAAGTTGAAACACCAGGTGGCGCAAGATAGCAGGACATGTGTCGCCACCATCTATGTGAACAGGAGCTTCTGAAGTAAATAGTTCTTCGCGAGGAGCGCTGTTACTTGTCCTTAAATGATAAAGTAGTTTTGTAATATTCTGCGTAACGTCCGTAACAAGTGTATTTTATTTTTCTGTTTACATATGGCAAATTTTTAATATACTTGTACACGTATGAAAAATATTATAGACAGTTTATAAGATAAACTTTTCTTCATTTAATACAAATTCGTGTCACACGAATCGAAAGTTACATAGCTTTTGTTATAATATTCCTACTATTAATGTAATTTGGCGTACCACGAGACATCAACGTGAATAACAGATGAAATCAAAATGAAAATCAAATTTGGTCGTAACGTCTTATCATAAACGAAATATAAAGAATAGCTTTTTCATCTAATATTTCATCTAACATTCTGAAATACGCAAACAATTAGAAATGTAAAAATTAGAGATCTGATGAAAGGTAGGATAAATATACTTGATACACAATAATTTTTCTCATAATTTGGATGAATCAGGAGATTCACTTACCATTTTCGTATCAAATGCGACATTATCGATTCAGTATATACTTGAATAAGTTAGAAAATCAATCGGAGATTTAATTTATAATATTATTATTAAAAATGAATTGTTAAAATTCTTAGGTATCGTCGTAGAAAGAAAATAACGATTTAGTCGATAGCAGTTATAAATAAATTATTAAAAATATGAAATTACATTATTATAGAAAAGCTAAGTAACTGTTATGTAGATTATCAGAAAATAAACAATAATATCTACATGCATATCATAATTTATGAGGGGTAAGAATTTTTTATCGATCAGTATCATTATCTCGATGAGATTAATATCTTTATATAATACTTTTACATAACGACTTGTTCGTCGCATGACGTTCAACTGGAATAAATGGATATAGATCGTAACAGGAAAAAGACTAAACACAATTTATCGCCCCCTACGTTATCCCCCGTATGCAACTTATTATAAACCTTTTTTGAAACATCTTTTTCATATTCTCGAAATTCAACATTTCTCAAGAACGATTGAAATTCCACATAGAATTTTTTCAGTTTATTTTCCTAATAAACTATTAGATTTCTAACTCTTCGAGTTGCCAACCGTGTTCAATTGAAATTCCACGGTGTTTTTATAGCGCTTCACCGTGAACGCTATACATGTCTGAAACAAGCAATTCGCCAAATATACATCGCCGGTATATTTAGCTGGAAAATTGAACCGCTGCCAGGATACGGCCCTGTAATTCGATCCAGCTGGTTGGGGGGATGTTCTCGGGTGTAATGGGTCCCGCAGGATCACCATCCTCAAATAATCGTCCCGCGTGTCGAAAGAATTCCATCTGGTCGCGACGCCACTTTGAACGTTCCCGCCTCTTTCCTTTTTTATGAAAAAGAAGCGTGGAAGCACGGGGTTCGCGTGTCGCGAAATATTCTCGGGGAAACACGATCTATGATAAGAGAAAGGGGAGAAGATTATAGATTTCCTGCTCCGCTTTGGCGAGTTTCCTTTCTCCTCCATTCGAAATCGATGCTAACTTCGTCACGACTTCTCGTTCGAATCTTCAACACACACGCGTGTAATTCTTTAGGAGCGACAGATTCTCTCGTATTTATTTTTGGAGATTCCAATACGATTCTTAGTTACGTAGTTTTTAAACACAAGACGAATCTTGATACCGAATCGTGGTTTCCATTGACCGTTTTGATACACCAACGAACCAACTGTTCTAAGCGCGAAATCGATATCAATATTGAATCATAACGTAGTATCGTGGATGTAAGGCCTAAGAGATATTGGGTGAATTATAAACAATGTCACGAGAAGGTCTGAGTACCGACAGGCCTGTTAATGTATCGTCAGTGCTTCAATCGAATAGTTACGCGGAAAAAGACTAAGAGAAAAGACAAAGGGACGCTAAGGGAGAAAGACAATTAACAGTCAGTGTTAGTCGAGAAGTCAGTGTGTTGCTAGCGTTGTCGAGAGAGTGTGGTCAGCGTGAGAGAGAGCGTTGGAACCGTGGTGACGAGAGTTGCAAATTAACTATTTAGTTGTCTTAATTATAGTACGTTACTATATTTAGTTCACGTGAAACAACCGTTGTTTCCTGTTTAACCAACGCCTGTTTAATCCATTTTAAACAAACTAATTGTAGTAGGATCCTACGATAATTTCCACCATTTTAAAAGGCAACGTTCATGTCGAACGATTTTGTCGTTCGATGTTTCTCGTGTGCTCTGCAATATGTACACTAGCCAATATTGATCCTCCTCTGTCACATCCATAAAACCGTTAGTCCAAAAACTTCAACCTCCGTCGTGTTCCTTAGTCGTCAGAACTATTGAATAAACTATCCTCAGATAGTATAGAACGTTATTGCAGGAACAGCGTGAAATTCCACGTTTCTCTGCTATTACCCACCAGGGACGAATTAAGCATTTTATAAACCGGCTTACTGTTTGACTAATGAACAAGCAGAGGCCTTTTTCGTACAAAAATACGACAGCTTAAAATACGATAAATTTAGGTAAATACGAAATAAAATCAAATCATCAAATTTTTAATGCGCATTTCTAAGATACAGTTGTTTCTTATAATTTTACTCGTAAAACACTAAAACTCGTTGTACTCGTAAAACACAATGTACTTTTCTTGAATGGAAAGCTATAAACGGCAACGTATAATATTTTTCTGGAAGGGAAAGTTCGGGACTATTGCACCCACTAGCTCTTTCCTTTTCCCTCAGAGAGTTCCACATCGTTCGAATCAACCCTCGTTTCTTATTTTCCCAAAACGGAGTACACAAAGGGAGCTTCTGGTAGCACAATGATTCCGAGTGGTTCTGGGAACTGGCGTGCAAGATCCCTTTGACAGCGGCGCGAGAGAAAAGCTGCTGATCCATAGGCCGTTTGAAGCGCTTGTTTACACGCATTGGAAAGGTTTCGTCCACGGCTACCGGCCAATGCGCGGCTCGATAGAGAAACATACAGTCTCGACTTGTTACTGATGGAAAGCAGAAGCACGTGGCGTCACGTAATATTTCTGCACGGAGAAGCGGCTCGGCTGGAATCGATGGAACCGAAGCATCGTTAAAAAAGGAACGCTCCTTCGCGAAGCATCGCGTGTCCGACTAAGCTAGGTAGCTTACGTCGATTCATGGTTGTTGGAAATGAGATATTTCTGGAAGAATCAACCGAGACACGTATTATGCGATCGTGGCTCTTCGTGTTGTGGTCGACGAGAAACTTTTGGATAAAGTTATTGTAAACTTTCGTCTTAAAGACAATGAAGCATTAATTAGAGATTTCGTAATCATGTGATCGATTCGTTTGGATGGCAAAGGCTGTAATAGTCAGAAATTAAAGTTCTAGTATATTCAAGTATAAGTTGATTATTTATTATATCCAAAGGTGGTGTATTACGTGATGCAGTTGCGGTTTTTTACGCGATGAATAAAGAAACAAGGCTAGGTCGTTGTGGACTCGTTGATCTAAAGAGAAAAACTAGTTCTATATGATATAGCGGAAATTATTTAATTACGTAAATGATTTGTTTGAGTAGTGATAGAGATTATATATATTAACGAAGGATCGGTACTATTAGCAATTTCATAAACTGGCTATTTATAATATTCGAAATACGTGGTAAAATAGTTTTTCCAGTAAGAAATTAGGCAGAGAATTTATCAAGGTTGGCATGGATTTATTAGCTTTAAAAGAAGAAACAATCGAAAGGTGCAAACGTGCAGTACGAACGCAAAAGTTTCCTATGGTAGATGTTGAAATACTTTCATAAGCCAGTAACCGTAGCTTCTAAGTGATCTAAAAAAAGAAAGAGAGAAAAAGAAAAACAAATATACATCGACGACGACTTTCCACTTCTGAAACAAATTTCAGAAGCTTTCTTCGTTTCTTCGATGCACAACCGACTTAAGTGGTAATAGGAGAAATTGAGAGAAGAGCAGTCGGAATTAGTAGGCGGATAATTTTAGTCGAGTATTCTTATTTTCGTATTACTCCGGGATGAAAAGCAACGGGAATCCGCTACGTGGTTCTTTCCATCTTTCGCTGTTAGATTTTATTTCGGACAGGTTGGAAACGCAGAGCTTGACCTTAGCGGCAGCTAATTCTCTTCTGCGTTCATTCGCTTTGCCAGTAAAAGACAATGCCGCCAGGTCCTGTCGTCGTTTTCAGAAGCAAAGTTCTCCGCCGTGTCTTCATTAATTCAACGCCGTCTACGCGTTTCACGACTTTTTCTTCCTCTCTTCCAGTTACGCCCGGTTTTCAAGCGCATCCACGACGCGACGTTTGTGTCCCAAGCGCTTGTTAGACTTTCGCGCAGCCAGGTTTTAAAGAAATACAAATACAATGGCAAATTCGTTTCCCTTACCATGTTATACAGTCGTTAATGAGAATTGTTGGATGAATTGCGTGCTTTTACTCGGTGTTTTTTTAATGCGGTTGCACGATTGTGCAATTTACTTTTGAAGATATTTTGTTGTACTTTCTGTGTGAAAATGTCAAACTCGCGTAGTTTCTTGGAAACTCGAGGCATTTGACGGATATAGTTCCCACGTGATTTAAGATCATTTCGTCGATGGTTAATTAGTTTAATCGTTCTAGATTTAGAAGAATTATTAGTTTGAAATTAACAATCTGAAATTTAACAATCCTTGAAATTGAGAAATTGGATAAACGAAATAGACAGTGTCTTTAACCTTTCTCAAATATTAAATCTAGATTCGTTTTCAGCCATTTTCGTGACAATTTTCCAAATGTTGTCTCGTGTAAAAAGATTCTTTCTCCGCTTTTAAATAGTGCTTGCAACTTTATCCCTTGGTGGATCCTTCAAAATTCCGCATTCATAGCAAAATCACCGATTGTTGAAAAAGGTGTTCTTATTTAAACATAGTTTCATTTGAAAGAATTGTCAACCGGAAACAATTAACAGCCAGTCCTCGTTTGAACTTTCTGTGTGACATAAGCTTCAATATCGTTCAACGTCCAGGCAGTCTGTTTGCCGTAAGTTTCATAAAAACGTAGCAAAGCCATAATGGACACAGAGCTTCATAACGAAATGGCTTTATCAGAGAGTTGTCCCCGCGGCGGATAAAATATTTGCTACCTTTATTGACAATTTCCAAGCTAGTTAGAAGGTTTGCGCGAGCGTCATCTTAAAATTAAAGCGGTAAATTCCTTGGCGACGTAAAACCAAGCGACGATGCGCAGCGATCGTAATATCTGGCCGCATATTAAAGCAACGCTCATTAAGCGGGCCGCTGTATTTTCGACGAATTTGCCTAAGTGCACTCTGGTCGAAGCTCGAAAATTCGCACTTATCGCCGCAGCATGGTACAAATATTTTTCGTAGTAAATCAGAAACACGATTAAGTCGGGAGTTAAACCCTCGGCAATTTCTCCAAAAATATGGCAAACGAATTTGCACGAGTAGAAAAAATGCCTAATTTTCAATCCAAAACGATTAGTACGTACACTTACTGATACACTGACTCGCGAAAGTATTTGTACGCTTACTACAAGAAACTTTCGTGAAATGAAAATCACGAGATTATCTTTCCTAAAGAGAAAATCGTCAGCTGCTTTTTAATATAAAAAAAATACACTTTAACTAAAGTCTATAAATGTTACCAAGGGAGACTTTTTTTTTAAACTTTTAAACAGCTGGAATAAAATTAAAGCCTTGCGACGAAACTACCGCATTAGCGATTCATTATCCTCCAAGGAAATGTCGAAATTACGTTGTAATTTTCATTATCCTTTTCTTTTAAGTTACACAAACCAGTATGTTACACCCAAAATGAAAATTATAAGATCATCATGATGTAACTATGTTAAAGAATTTATTTTTCGACATAATATCCTGAAGAGAAGATCGTGCGCTATCTAAACATCCGTTGTAGCTTCGATCCAGAATCCAGGGGGGCAAAAAGACGAGAAAACGAAAGATGAGAGAACAGAAACGAGTCTCTGTAGTGTCCATTGAGAAAATTACTGTGATCTCTTGGACAATAGCAAGGCCGTAGTATTTTCACAGTTTGAATATTTCACGGTCCTTATTGAAGGACGCGCGTATGGCGGGTGTACGTGAACATTTCGAGGCAGAGAGGGTCGGTTGGCCCGGCTATCGGCACAATTCTCTCTCGTAGTCGTCATGGAAACCCCTCTTCAGAGTGCTCCCTTGTCGAGAGTAGGCAGTTTCCAGAGGTTTAGGGTGTAACCTCGAGTTCCGGGGGCGGACAACGTCGATCAAGGCTAACCTATTCCAACGATGATAAATCTAAACACTTCATCTTGTCACCTTCCATTCCATATATAAGTACATCGTCTCAAGGACGAAAGATCAAGGACAAGATCAATGATTTGAATATTTTACTCGCGGTTTGTTTAATTGTGAATTGTTTAATGGAATTGAAAGTGCAGGCAAATAAAAGGAAATAATTTTATGTTTTATTTGCGAGACTTCTTCTTACTTGCTATTTATCCTCGAGTTTTTTTTCTTTGTATCAGCACAACCTTTATTTCTTCTCTATTCTTTGGAAAACATTTCAAGAATCGTTGCTTTGTTTGATCATAAATGTTTACATGAACTACGAAGGTACGCAAGAAATATAGCCTTGTGTTTTTCGAGATGATATTTTATTTTCAAGGATTCATTAATTTATTCATTCTCGAGCGCTTCTTCTTAGCATTACATAACGAACTTCTTCTTTCTTCTGAGAAACTGTCAAATCATCGCTCTGTTCAACCATGAATATTTAGATAAATTAAAAATCCGCGCAATTAAACTACAACTTCGAAAGGCACGAATTTACTCTTTTACTCGTATGAATTTTTCGAGAACTAGTTCTTCTTTGCTTGCAGGAATTCTTTGACTCGTCCATTCTCGTATTTCCTTATTTTTCATTAGCATAATGATCTTAATTTTGGCTTGTAAAAAAGGCTCGATGGATCGTAGTTGCGTTGAATCTCACGTATCACGACAAGTTGGCAACGTAGAATAAATTCAAAGGATCAGCCCGATTCTTCGATAGTCCCTGGTTTTATCAAAATCATCCGGGCCTCGTGCTTCGCCGCCCTCCTTCTGGATCATCTTGTAGATCCGCTATGCTTACGAGCTACGCGAGTTCACTTCGTAAAGAAGAACGCGAAGATTGAGAGGGATGACGAGGGCGATCTATAAATCGGAATGTCATCAGTGAATTTCGATGACCAGCCAGTTTACACGGCCAGCCTGTCACCCTCTTCCCAGAGGAAATATTGCTGCAGAAATCGAATGCCGGATATTTACGTCAGAAGTTTTCTAAAAATTACGTCAGAAGTATAGTCTGCATTATAATAGGCAATCGTGACCTCCAGACTTCATGTGTTTATGAAAGATGATTTTTATGAATTTTCAGGAAAATTTATTACAGATATTTAGCACAACCAGTATATCTATTTGCTATGTTTTATTGACTACTTTCGAATATTTACTTTATGATTCGCTTTAAGTAGTACAGAAGAATATATTAGGAAGGAATTTGTTTAAATTAGTTGCTTTAAATGATCTTATAAAGAAATCACTATTATCTTCATCGCGGACGACTCTACGTCCCTCCTGGCACTCTGTGGTCCATATAAAAACAAAATCATGCGATAACAAATAGCTACGTTATCCCAAAAATGACAAAAAATGCTATCGAAAAATTCACCCTTCGCCGAGTACCTTATTACTATTCTCCAAGAGAATTTCTTATCGTTACTCATTACGTTTCTCGGTTACCATAGCCGAATAAAGAGCTCACTTGCCAGCGTTATATCATAAACTGTGGCAACTTTGAATCTTACGAAGACGTGGCTTCAGGGGTTGACGTTCCTGGGGTCCAATAAATTTGTCTCTCCGCTGATATTTCTTACTTGGCCCACGGTGAGGTCAACCGTAAAACATTTATAGTGTCACGAAGATGTTATACGACAAAGACGAGAAGCAAGATCGTCGTGCTTGTCCCCGAGCGCATGTGCGCTCCAGCTGCGTGTGCATACGAGCTTCTAAAAATACGCGACCACCCCAAGTGCACTTGAAACCGCGTCGACCGAGCCTGAGAGAGTTCCTCGATAGGCAATTTCACGGAGGCGACGCATCCTAGCATCCCCTGCGTTCATTACAAGAAGTCTTCATTGTTTTATACAATGGTTTGCGGATAATATTTCAGAATTTATCATAGAAAACTTTTACGTATATGCATATATCGTATGCGTCATCTAAAACAGTTTGAAATTTCAATAGCACTATGATGTGACACGATTATCATAATCACGTATGTTGGTGCAATTTAAAAGGAATTTAAAAATGCGTGTAGAAGTTGGAAAATATTAATTGTAAACATATATGTCGTAAAATATTAGTGTTCTGGGATGAATAGCAATCTTAAGTGTACCATATGTGTGTTCATATATTAAAGATGCTGATGCGGAGGATTTCTCAAAAGGAATAATGTCCTTGGGAACGTACTGAATAGCACGTATTTTTTTCTTCTCCCACTTCAATCTCATCTTTTCCTTTTTGATCGAACATATAAAAGATTCGGGAGATGGTAGGAAGTTTCAGTCGAAGAAAAGTGCGATTGTACAGGGTGGGTGGCTGCGCTTCTGGAATTTTGTCGCTGTTTCAGCTTTTTTATCTGCAGGAAGAAAGAGATACGAGTTGCCCCAGTTGTGCAATTCAACCGGTATTGCATACAATGGGTGATGGTTTAAAGTGGTCTCTGAACACTTATGCGCTTCCCGCTATTTTCAAGTTACGATGGCTTTTGTTTTAAACGAAGTTTTCCATACAACCTGGCACAAAACATGAAAATTGCAATGGCAACTTTGCACATCGATTCCTGCAATTTCTACTTAAATCGTATGAAATTTTAATAAAAGATGCATTTACTAAAAACATAGATCTGCCAACTTTTCTACTCTGTGTTATCCTATAAAAAGGACTGCAGTATTTTTTTGAAAAAAAAAGGAAGGAAACACACAGCTTTGCAAGGAAACATACGCGAAATGAAGAAGATTTAAAATGGAGGTTGCTGCGCGCGTCACGATTTTCTTCCCGAATTAATTCAACGGTACAACAAAGAAAATCGCGAATTCGTGTTATAAATTTGTCCCGACTGTTATTACGACGTTCTACGAGCACGTCGTTACATCGTGTCTTTGCTTGTTACTACTCGGTAATACCATGGAGATCCATTTCCATCTAGAGCGCGTCGAGTCACGTTATTCTAAGCACCGTGGCTTTTGCACCCTCTCTCACTCTCCGGCGTCGTCCCTTCGTTTCTATGGTGATTCAAAGAGGGGTAGTATCCCCTGTAGATCGAGCGAACCTCGCAGGTTGATTGTAGGTGCCCGTATAGTCCTCTTGGCAAACACAGGATCATCTATCGGGGATAGAGGGTTACTCCTCTCTCGAACGAGACAATCATTTCGCTAGTGATTATCGAAGTAACGTCAGGCTGCTGTCTGGAAGTTACATTTTCCTAAAGATATCGAGACACGGTGCTGGATGAAAGGATACTTTTAAGAGTGGCGTTATATTGTTTCAGGCTCTCGTGTTTTATTTGCTTCACTGTTTCGTCTTGCATTCGATTCGTTGATGAGTAGACAGTGATGTTCATGCATTTATGGAAAATTTTAATATTGAGAAATGCATAGAATGTAGATGTTATGTAAAAATATACAAAATATCCAAATTGTTTAATATATATGGTAACGTATTTGTTGTAACATTTAAAGAATCAAAATAATTTATATACAGTCTCTGGCAATAGTTCTTTCACAGTTTGTAAAGAATCTATTTTTGTCGAAATAAAACATGTATCTATAATACAGTCATATAATAATATATTTATAATCCAAAGCATATAAAATAATAGTAAAGCAGTTTTCAGTTGTATCTGTGTCAAAGACATTAATTTTTTAGTAAAATATTGTAGCATTTTATTTTGACAAAAATTGGTCCGTTATAGGATGTACAAAGATTTATATGGATGGTTGAAAACATTTTGTACAAACATCCGCAATCTGCCAATGAAAAACTTGTAGATATTGTAACAATGGTTCTTGGCTCCAAAAAGACAATTTCATTCGAATGTATCGTTTCTAGTCTATAAATCTATCTGCTAATAGACCAAAAATTGAATTTATAAGATTCAAGTTCTTCTCATTTTCAAATCTTAAAAATTTGAAGTTGTATTCTTGAGATTCGGGAAATTGCAATAGTTTTACTGTTCGTGACTATCATCACAAAGAACTTTTGCTTCACCCTGAAATACGCGAAGAAAGCGAAGTTAGAGCAGAGTGACTACGAGTTTACCTACGTGTCCTCGTCACTTCCTCTTCAACGTGTATTTACTCTGCTTCTAAACGTCCGCTCCACTTGTTTAGTGAGATCACATTCGCGCTGTACCGAAAATACAGCTGCACCTTCTCGCTCCTCCAACCAAGTGAACGTGTTTCTTAGAGCTGCCGTCAATTTCTTGCTTTCTTTCTCCCGTGATGTGACTTTAATCGTCTTGAAACATGGTTTACGAATCCGGTGAACGAACAAAGCTGGGCATTATGTTCTTTCCAAGATTTCTACGAAACCTCGTTACTGTCATCGTACTGATGGACCGTGCTTCAACCTCTTGAAAAAAAAAAAAGAAAAAGAAACGATTTTCAAGAAAATCTGTCTGACGGTGTTTCTTTACCGTCTATTTTCGTACACGGTCGCTCTTTGAACACCCGACGCTTTAAATACCGGCGTTAATCAA
Source organism: Bombus vancouverensis nearcticus (assembly GCF_051014615.1). Taxonomy (NCBI): domain Eukaryota; kingdom Metazoa; phylum Arthropoda; class Insecta; order Hymenoptera; family Apidae; genus Bombus; species Bombus vancouverensis. The sequence continues at coordinate 17,456,932 of NC_134913.1, forward strand.
AGAAACGGAAAATTATGCCCTGTTCGGTCGTAATGCTATTTATAGAAGCATTTTTATGGCTTTCCCAAAGTTTCTAAGATGTTTGTCTTAGGAGGCTGATCTTATCGTGTTGAAGGAGTGTTTGACACTTCATTTTAAATTTAAATGCCATTATTTTTCAAATTTCTTAACTTCGTTACTCAAGTACGTGTTTAAGCTCGCTTTTTAAAAACCAAGTTATTAATGTTTATTAGTTTTCGACCTGTTTAAGAATAAATGAACTTATTCGTAGCAAAGAGGTGGAAAGAATAATTATCGACTCCAATCTGCACATTTTAAAAAGTAATTTTTACAAATTTTTTACACCTTCTACTTTTTAACCAAAAATACCCAATATAGTGTTCGTTACAATATTCAATAGATGGACAACGTTTCTGCCGAGGTTCCAATTTAGTTAGTTATAACCGCAAAAATTTGAATCTGCATGAATATCCGCAGTCCACTCATAACCAAGCAAGACTCCACCTACGAAGGTCTATCGGAATAATTACAATTTGCCAATCCATACACAATGAATCAACGTCGCCCTCAATCACACGAAAGCGAATCGCCATAACAATCCCAAGCCTACGATCTTCGCCGACAGAGCGTAGACTCTCGCGGTCTCTCGTTTGGCATTTTTCGTTGTACCCGATACGAAGAACAGACGGATTCTGGCAGAATTCCAGGGGTATAAATTGTCGGGATCTCGTCGTTTCTCCCGATACTTCGCTCCAGAACTTTCCTGCCCCCATCAGGATGTTCGCGGTGGTGTTCGGTCGAAGCTTCAGATGAACAGGATTTCGTAACGATCCATCTTCGATCGAGGCTGCGTTTCGATCGTCCTCCTTACTCCGTGTACCAAGCCGGGATATTGCGCAACGATAGGGAAAGGAATAGGCGTAATGGAAGACGTGAAAGTTTCGACTGGTGTTCACAGTCGTGCAGAGCTGCAACGAACGTTTGTCGGCAATCAAAGGTTAGAGGTAGGAAAATTGTGATTCACGCAGCGATTCCCTGTACATCTGAATACGCACGTGCATTGTGAAAATGTTTGCAAACCAAAGGACTGAGGAAGTAGACGTTAGAAAGGCCTCGAGTAAAATGTTATTTAGTTGGCTAACGTTTTCAAGGTATCTTTTGCGTTGCAATAAAATGACTGTAGGGAAATTTAATTTCGAAGAAATTAAATCGAAACATAAATTAAAGTTAGTTGTTTCTTTTAAATGTTCTGTAATTAATAGCAGTAAATGTAGTAATTATTACTCGAAAGTATCTTTGAATTGTAATATAATGGTTTGATTTTACAATATTTTTAATCTAGAATTTTAAAAAGAGAACGTTACGAATAATAATATAGCTCGTTATCCTGGTGGGATTGTGCTCGCAAGGATAATTTCGCAAAGGGTCAGCGGGTAATCTCGTGTAACGCGAGCTTTCCTCGGAATCGAAATCCGTTCCCCACAGTTCGATAATGGTTTCATTTCCTTGTATCTCTCTGCTGCATACTAATATATGCGTAATAACAGCGTACTGTGGGCGCAATAACGAACCTTCGATATTATATATGCTAGCCGCGCGAGGACTCATTAGATCGCGCACCTTTAGCTTGTACTTTAAATTGTATAGAATCCGCTAAATTATCAATTACTGGAAGTAGAAAACACAAAAGGCTGCATAACAACCGGTTACAGTTAATAAAAAGTCGTATGAGTAAGTTTTCATTTAAAACGTTCAATCGTTTTATGAAATATCTACGTTTAAAAAAAAAGGCAATTGACATTATTTTGGATGAAATTATTTTACATAATTAGGGATGCAATTGTCATTCAGCAAAGAGAAATCGTACACCTGAGACGCTTGTGCTTTCAGACCAATTAAAGAGCAAAGAACAATTGATTTACATCTATACAAAAGCAGGTACACATATAGCGAAGGAACATCTGCAGTCTGCGCGCGAGGTTCTGGCGTTTTGCAAGCGCTGACTGAAAAGGCGACGAAACAGCAATGGCAATACCGAGAGTTAGTCACGTGCCACTATAAAAATGAAAAATATTCGTGACAGACACTGTATCATTGTAAATATACGATGTTGCAACACGAATCGTAAAAAGATATAAAAATGGCCACTAAGATAATGAAGAACGGGAAAAAATAATAGATAGATAAACAGAAAAAGTTATAAATAATCGTGCATAAATCTGACTTAATTTCCATTTAACGATCGCATCTTTTACGGGAGCATGGGTGGACGTACAGTAATTGTACGAGGACTAAAATAGGGGAAAAGAAGTAAATCGCCGATATAAATCTTACGTCGTATCGTGGGAACCTGAGGGCACAACGGCGACGTAGCACGGGTAGTAAATGTAACGAACGTTTTGCGGTAAATGAAACGTTTTATATTTCCATAAATTTCGCGTTCGATGTAGGAGAGAAGGTACACCCGATCAAAGTGGAGGCATTTTGTGCGCCTCGATAGAGTTTGATTCGCGTAGTGCGAAAGATGGCCGATGCGCGGCGCTGGGTGCGCAGTGACGCTGCGCGCCGATGGCGCCGGCTGGGAGCGGGACCATCAGTCGCAGAGGGACCACGTACGGTGGCGGTCGTGAGTTTGTCGCAGGAGAAAGAGAACGTGCAATAGGACGAAACAGAAGATAAAGAAAGAAAGACAGGCAAGCAGAAAAGATAGCTAGAGAGAGAAAGAAAGAGGTTTCTGAGAAAAAAACGACGAAACGTAACAAGAATAAGCCGAAATCGTAGCCGTACGCGAACGTTCTTCGTTGATCACACCGAGTTCGCGGGTCCCGCTCGATCGTGTGCGCGTGAAAGAGTTTTAACCTCCGTCGTTCGATTATCGTGCGTCGTCTCGGTCCGTTCTGGTGCGTGTGGGTCGGCGCGCGCGCGCCTGTGTCCGTGTGTGCGTGAAAAACACCGCACCGTCTCTCGTTACGCGTTTCTCTCTGTGTGTTACATACATCGGGTAGTATACATACAAGAATATATACGTGCATCGGAAAGAGTAACGCCGGATCTCTCGCGTACACAGTGTGAGCACGAAAGTAAGAGAGAAAGAAAGCGAGAAGGACAACCGGGGAAGAAGAGGAGGAGGCGCGAGGCGGGCGAGGAGGGGGAGGAGGTAACGGAGTGTTGGATTTGTTTTCTTGCACAACGGTGGAGCAAAACGGCCTCAAACTGTGGGGCTCTGGGGCGTTTTTTCTTCCTCCGCAAGGGATGTACTACCCCGTAAGTGATCGTTTCATTTTTTTATGAATACTGTGCATTCATCGGAAGGCTAGATGCTAGACTAAACCAGAAGAGAGGGAGGCGTCTCTCACTGTTTCTCTCGCTCTCTACCCTCCCTTTGCTGGAAATGTTCGAAGGCGTCGCGTCGGTTCGATATGAGGCGTCAGGTCGTGGAATATCGTGCTTTGTTACTATTTTCGAACTCTATAAAAGCGATTCGATATCATTGCGCGACGCAATTGACGTATATTTGACTCTTGCCCCTTGAATGAAACGTGTATGTGAATATAATACGATACACACGCGCACAGTGTCGTGTTCTATGATGCATTGTTTTGTTTTTTTTTCTGTTCGAAATCGAGTTATAACTAACACCTTCAAGTAGTTTGCTTAGAAGTACAAATACGTCGTTCACCCTTGTTTCGTCGTAAATAGCACGAGAGAATTCGTGGTCGTCGCGTCGCTCACACGAGTGTCTCGCTCGATACGGCCGAATTGGAGGTTATGTTCGCCTCCGCCGGGAGACAGCGAACGAGAACAATTCGGAGCAAAAACACGAGTCGATAGAACGAGTGTTTCGGTAATATCTAGCAGTGAAATTCGCCTTGGTCATCGTACTGCTGGCGAAATATGCATTTCGAGGAAATATACCCATTTATTTACCGCGTTAAGAAAGACCTCTGCGAAGGAAAGGTTAGAACACTCGATAAGAAGGACACGGTCAGGGCTCTCTTCAAAGTGAAAGTAATTGTTACTAGCTATCACTATTTTATCTTACTAGTTTCCCAATTATTACGTTTCAGTGCCCATAATTAACCGATTTTAAATTAATTTTATTTTCAGATATGCAGAATTTCTCTTTTATGTCATATAGCGCAATGGAAGGTATTTTTCATATTATTCGAATATCTACAGCTAATTTTAAACCAATAATTCCAATCAATAGAATACTGTGCTCCAAAAGCAAAATTTCTATCTTTAAACAAAGATATTCGCTATATACATACAAAATTCTCTTTTTGTACCATCTTATGTGTGTTAAATACCAAAATATATTACAAATGGGTACTGCAACTTAGTCCTTGGTGTTTTTACTTCAAATCGGAGTAGATATTTTCTACCTGCGTATTTACCTAGACCCAGGTAGGTCCTCAGAGGTTGAGATAAGGCTTTCTTCGAATTGAATCTCGCTCCAAAGTTCTTCCTTCGCCAAGGTAGGCATAGACGGATTAAATTTCATACACAATAAACCTGACCTGTTTCTTTCGCCCCTACACAACTTTCTACATATTGTTCGGAGCACGACGCTCGCTTTTATACCAGCATTCACAAAATCGAAGTAGCTTTTGTATGATTTATTATATTTCTTATTATTGCACACATCAGCTGTGCAGTTTGAATCAAGAATCATTTGTGGTTTCTATTCAGATGTTGAATTACAGTACGTTCTGCGAATATGAACGTAGTGCTCTGGTTTCGTAAGCGATGCACGTGCGTCCCGGCGCGAAACGTTCGCGAGTCTTGAACTTTTCTGGTACGTCACGATTAACGTGACGAAGACGTGCCTTTTTTTGCACGCGTTTGAAGTATGCACAATGTCGTCCGATTCGCCATGATCGTCTCGCGTAATTAATATTGATATGTACGCGTATCGCGTTGCTTGCCATTTGCGTTGCGTTTTTTGTTTGACGAACGAGTGTTATCTTGACTGTGTCGTTTTTATGCCAGTGTTAAAATTCAGGAACAGAGATAGTTTTTATTTTTTGCGTTTGAATTATTAAGTTTTATAGTAATTGTATTAAGTTTTATTTATATGTAGAAATTATTTTATTCTTTGAGGTCTAAATATTAAATCTTGTGGTTTTTCGAAGAATGTATCGCAGAAATAATTGAATATACTTTGTATGTTATTTAATATAGTGATATTTCATAATATATAGTGTTATTTAATATAGTGTTATTAATATAGTGATTTAATTGACAGATGTATTTATAGTGAAACGAAAATTTCAAAGTTGAATATGTAGGTAGGTGGTACGTAGATTATTATTATAATGGAATAAATATATTTATTCAATATTATATATTTAATATTTATTAATGTTACTGTATTTTTTTGGTATCTGGAATTATTTTGAAGTTTTTGTAGCATTGTGTCGATATTAATATTCAAGTATGAATGGTAATGTACAACAGTAACCTTCCTGATAATTAAACATTTTATATCCTCACCACTTTTATTTGCTAATTCATATACATATTCAAACGATTACAGAAAAAGTCGAGATAGGTGTAGTTAAATCCATCGGTGAAAAGATTAAACAACAACGCAAAGTTGAATAGGATGATCAAACCCGTTTTATTTAGTTACCAAATACCAATATCAGCGGCTGTCAATGTATACCCACAAAAAAAATGTAACATCGCATTCGGCGTAAAAATTACATAACAGTATTCCAATTGAAATTCAAGTTTCGCTCCATGAATTCATGAGCAATAACTCAGATCAACTTCGCGTCGGTAAAAAGTTGGACGTAAAGATTCGAACGAATTTGCACAGTCATCGTAAACTCTGCCACCGTAAACATGACATGCATTAACAAATAATCTACTTCCAGCTTCCTTGTTCTTCTCGCAAAAAACTCTTCTGCTTTTTTTTACACACGTGTCAAAAAGGAAAAGGAGAGAGAGAGAGGGAAAAGGAAAGCACAAATTACACGGTAAGCGGAAGAAAAGGCGATTTTACCGTTAGCGCGGGGACAAAGAAACACGTTGGAACAATCGACCAGTCGCAATCGATTTCATCAATCTCCCGCTGTTTCTCTCCGAAAAATCCGCTCGATCGAGGGTCGGTTAATTTCCGTGTGCGCGAGAATTTCCCTGCGACCCGACGCGTGTTCCCAGCTTTTTTATTCGTCCCGTATATATTCGTTAGAAAAAGGGGCGAAGCTTGTCCACAGCGAGAGGTGGACGAAAAATTTCAAAGCAGATTACAGCGTCACAAGCTCGCGGTATTATCCATCGACGTTAATCCACTGGCATTACCACTGCCAATTCTACGGAAATAAATAAAAGGAGAAAAAATAAGAGAAGAAGAGGTGGAACGCGAGAAAAGGGGGAGAAATAAAGAAGGGGAAAAAACGAAGGGGTAGCGCACGGTCACGTTCCATTGGCTTTTCAGGAAAAAAGAGTCGCTTTTTGGGTCAAGCGTCCATAGTTATCCCTGCGCTGTTGGACCACCCCTTTCTGGTTTTAATATTATTTCCCGAGAAACCGGAGGCCAATGAGGCTTGAACTAGAGTCGAAGTGGACGAACGTCATTCACGAACTGCTCGTCGTCGACTTTGATCCTCTACTCGCGTTAATTTTTTTTCTCTTTTTTTTTTTTGTGTGTGTTTTATTCTTGCGTTCGTCTATTTCCCAGAGATGTATTTCTCTCTTCTCGTTTTCATCATCGAATCGTCGATGAAGAGATTTTCCACGGCACGACGATGTGTATTTTGAAATATAGGGCAGGGTGGGCTATTTCCAGCCCCCGGTGTGTATCGGTACTTTATTTCGAGGCAAGTAAGTAGATCGATCGGTCTTCCCATCGTATCGGCTGGCCCTTAAGCTATGCACGGCCCCGACGATCTGTCCCCTCATGCTAATTTCTTTTCTCACTAGGGTGTTCCGGGGTAGTTGCGGCTGTGTAAATCCTTCTTTGAGAGAGGAAGGGTATGGGGTCTTGCTTAAGTAGTGGAATACCTATTAGATGGTTTTTGGATTAGCTATTTTTTAGATAGTTTTTATGAAATCTGGAAGCATTAACTTCTTTGTGTTTTTCAATGTAATCGTGTCCATTTATCGGCAAGTAATTTCTTAAATCCGAGGAAGACACGAAAGAATCGTTGTTCGTATGTGTGATTTTCATTCGATTGAACTTTAAATGTATTTTGATTTCGAAGTGAAAACCTTTGGTACAGCTCTTCCGTTATTTTAAGAAACTATACAAAACGATTCGCGAAAATCACGGATGGATTGTTTCTTCCAAAAGGAACACTTTAAATATCAGTCCATTTCACCAGTTCGATCGCCGCGGGTAAAGGTCGATATTTTCATGGATAAGAAGACAGTAATGTATTAAGTAAAAGCATAAATTCGTCCCGTTACTACCTATAATTTAACACCTGTTTCGAGACAAGCAATATCGCAGCAAGAAAAAAAAAAAAAAGAAAAGCTGAGAAAGGAAGAAGGTACAAATAGGTAGTAAAAAATTGTGACACAAGAAGAGAAGCGCGTAATATAAGTTGGCGTTACAAAAGACGAAAAATAAGGCGGTGCTTTTGGATTGGAGGAATTTGTCTTGTTTTTCCAACAACGCCATTACTCCCTGCCTTATCTCATTTAGTAATTGCTCCTGAATATTCAGATTCTGTTTAAGATAATTAATCGTTGGACGTTGACCGCGTGGAAATTTCGACTAAAATTTTCCTTCGTGTTAGTCTGTTTGTATGACAGATCGAGTCTGTCCTTGCAACGTGTGTCACCTTGTTATCGATATTCTCATCACGTGCTCCATTAATCGGTAGATTTTTCTATGGTTAACCGCATCTTAGAACGTCGTACTTGTTATCGAGCGAATATACTTCCGTTTCACCTTTATTTTCCGATCTTCTTGCGTTTCTTCTGTAGTCTTGAATTTCACGGAACATCGTGAAATATTGCGACGAAGAACGAGAACAGATATGTTGTTGTCATAACAAACAACTCGTTATAGTAGGAAATTACTGAATTAATATTTCAGTAGTTTCTAAATATAGAAATAAATAAACGGAAGAATACGATAGTATCTAAATATTAAACAAAATATTACGAGTACGTACATAACTCTGTATAAACTTTACGATTTTTAATTTCATCTTTTATTTACACTGTATCCGGGATAAGCGGAATCTATAAAATATTTCCTACTGCTGTTACTATAGATACCTACCGTTATTCATGTCTTCGATGTTTTTTATCTTCTGGCTTCTAGAATTTGTGCCAATTTTTGTCTGATACATGGATTAGGAATTGTTCTGTCCATTTTACTCGAATGTAAGCTATTTCTGTTCGCGATTGAAACCGAGAGACAGGGGTCATGCCCCGCGGAAGCACGCGAAATAGGCCGTGCATGATTGCGTGTTAACACGAGTCTTAAAAATCATAGTTTCCAAGCTTTGGTCAGTTTCATGGTATTTCATGTTTACTCGTAATTAAGCCTTAAATAACAAATTAACGAAACAAGTAAAATCGAATATTTCGTGACGTTTCGTAACTCAGAAATGAAAGTAATATCGAGTTTTTCTTAAAGACACTGCTCTCTCCATGGTATTGTTTCATTTATCTAAGGAATCAGCCTGGGGCCAAACTTAAGCCGTCGAACTGCTTTCCTGGGCCTTGGGTAAATTTAGAAACGCAATTCGATCGGGATACCAGGAATCGAAATGTTTAAAAAGATGGAAACGGAGGAGAGAAAATTGTTTTGAATTTGTCGTACGAGACATATTGATTTGTCATGGAATTGTTCGTTCGAACGTAGGAAGATGTACGTGTTATTTTTCTGAAAATTTCTCCTTTCTTCTGAAAATACCTACTCGTTGTATCGGCAAGATGGTGAAATAAATCTCTATCTAGATTGCATAAAAATACAAATTTGCACGGACGTTCGCAGTCAAACGATTAATATTTGGTCCTTTTACAAGCAACAAAAATACAATACATTTGTAATTGTGTGAAAAACTTGTAAAGCTTCATTATATTCGAAACTTGCGCATAAAATTAATCAATTTAGCTTCTGTATGTCTCGTATCGTATTCGGAATTGATTCAGAGTAGTTACGAAGGACTGAACGATCTTTCACGAAGAGGAACAGACAAGCATAAAGAAAGATCAGAATACGAATTTTTTAAATTAAACTTAGAACCCTCCGGACGTTGATAAACGAGAGAAATACTGAGAATAAAAAAATTCTGGATACCAGCAGCCATTTTAAAATTAAACGCAAGCAACTTAGAGTGCAACACTGGGAGAGAGTAGAATTCTGTAAAGCGCGAACAAATTGCATCCACTCTCGTATCCTCGAGGAAGAAATATTCCGGGCATTTCGTTGAAGGTGGATGCCACTCCGTGAATTAATTAGACGGCCGCGTTCGGATGTATTAAGAAATATTTCACGTGTCGCGCGCAATTCGAGAGCGAGTTGGCACAAAAGGGGAAGGAAGTATCACTTTAAGCTCGAACCACCGCGCAACGCGTGGTTAATCCGCATCGCGAATACGTGTCAAGGCTTCTTTTTCTCTGTACGTTGTTTGCTTTTTTCCGCTGTCTTCCTTTTCTTCTTCGCGCCTGCAAATTATCACTTATGAATGCACTTGGCGTGGGAAGATCGCATCGTTGGCAATATTTTTTCTTTTGTAAACGCTTCTTGAAACAATTAATACCATGTAGCAGTGAAGAATTAGTACTTTGCTCTACTTAGTTAAGTTCGGTAAAATATACTAGTAGATGGATATGAAATGTAATGAAATAGAAACAAGGTAGATAAGATAAGGTTTGTGAAATATAGATGCATACAATCTTAAATTTATTTCTTTTTAGATATAATTACAGCGAGTTAAAATACTTAAAGCGACGAACTAATAGAAGAATTGCGAATATAACAGGAACATCACGAAGGGAAGGTAATGTCGAATAGCATTTATTGAAGCAGAGTCGGAGAATTTCGATTCGATTAAGGAAACATGTTGGTCTGGTTTTCGACTAAAACGAGTTCACGCCAAGATATTTTCGACTAACACGCCAAACTGTGCAAATGTTCGAGGGATTCGTTTTATCATTCGAGCAAGGAAGTCGATCCTTTACTTTTCAAAAATAAAGGGTTACTCGGATGATTTTGAAAGCATCTGTAGGACGTCGTTCGAAGCATTTGAAACACGTTGTTGAAAATTTCTTAGTTCGTAAAATTGATCTTATTTTGATTTTCCTAACATCTAAAGTTAGTATTGCTAGTGCACGTTGCGTCTTAACGTGGATCTTAATAATTCGAGGCGTTCCGCTTTGCAAAGCAGCCTCGCGAAATCACGACACAGAGGGACATGTCCGGTGCCTTGTGTCCGCATACTGATACGGGAATTAACTTCTAACGCTTGCACGCGGCTGACTGGATTAAGATTGATGATTAAATAGTGCCACGTCGGCTACTGTTACGCCATGAAGTAGAGACGACGACACGGTTGTCCATTATTCACGATCAAACAGTTGCTCGAAGACGATGGCGACGTTGCTTTGCTAGAGTTGTTCCTTTCGTATTGGCATCATACTTCCTGACATTTGACATGTAACCGGTTGGTTAATTTCGGACGGGTCGATGCGTTGGCTATTCGCGAACGAAATCGACGGAAGGTGGATCGGTTCGATCGGTCCGCCACTTTATTTAGACGCATCAAATTGGGACGTGTCGAGTCCACTTTATTAACGCCGTCCTATTTGTCGGCCTCACTGCGCTATTGACTACTAATCGTCCCAGTGATTTACGTATTTCGGTATCTGGATTTTTCCTCCTTTTTTACCTTCGCGCTTTTGATGGATGTTTTGGGGTCTCGGTGATACGAAGAAAATAAAGCGGAGGAGAATTTTTGTTTGCTGTTTGCTTTATTAGAGAGGGAGAGAAAGAGAGAGAGAGAGAGAGAAGAAATAATGAATACGTAAAGCGTATATAACAAATATATAAGAGTAAATAGGTCATAAAAATCCTACTTTCATATTCTACATTGAATTGGATATTAAGAAAATATTTTCAACCATCGCATCTCTAAGTATCACCTTTATCTCTGTTACGGTCTTCGAATTCTTCTGTTTTAATTTCAAATTCTCTTTAATAACGGTATTGAGAAAATGTTATAACAAAGTTGGAAAAAGAAATCGCGCAATGATTCTATCGCGTTTTCTCCAAACTTGAGAAATTTTCCCTGGTAGAAAAATGCGATTCGTTGGAAAACAACTGAAATGGCGCAACAGTGTAATAATATAAAGTGCAGAAAGTTGGTAATCGCGCGTGAATCAAGTAGAACAAAATATCAAATGTACATACTTTACGTAAAGGATTAGCGCTGTAGATATCTCACTGAACATACATTTAACTTGGCACGAATAACTCATTTTTACGGCTACTGCTAGTTCGAACGATTTATTAGAGAAGATTAAAAACATTCTCAACGTCTCTATATAATTCACGCGTTTAAACACCGCGCAAACAAAAATATCATAGGACGAAATGATTCATTCTATAAACCTTTCCCTTCTACCATTATGAAAATCAATTCACACTGACGTGAATCACTTATACAGCAAATATGAACAAAATATCAATTTTCACGGTTTTATCTAAACCGAATTTTTCGTTAATTATTAATTTTGTTATCAGTAAACTGGGAACGTTTCTGTATTTATTTGAGAATTTAAGAGTTTAACATTTTTACCTGTAAAAGGATATTTTAAGCCGGCGTAATTTTTAATTCCGAGCATCCGTGATTCCAAACTTTGTACTTTTTACAATCTTTTTACTAGTTTTAACAGCGTTTAGCGGAAGTACCATCAAAATACATAAAGAGGAGCATATGAAAAGTCACGATTCGCGGTTTTTTTAACCGCGGTCTCTCTAGTTTAATGGCTCTAATTTCGTTCAGGGGACGAGTACGGATGATTGAGTTAACAAACTCGGGCGGACTGGACGCGTGGTCCATTTGCAGTCGGCGGCCCTTCATTTAACAGCCAGACGTTTCACCTTCGTTCCCGCGGAAACGAATAAATCCCGGTGTTCCCCGCGGGATCGTAGGCTCTCTGTCCCTCCCACAAGATGGATATATTTATCACGGAGAAACGTCGACTGCCTCGCGAACGGAACGCCGCACGTTCCCTTTGATACGTGCCAGCGACGATTCTTCATTTTCGGTATTAATCCACGTCGCTGCTCGAGCTCGAACCACTCGCGTCCTTCTCGTGCAAATTGCTACTTGGACCCGTCGTTCGAATATAACTTTCGTGTCAGAGTGACGTAACTGGAGCGTGGAAAAATTCGCGAGATCGCGTCTCATCCTTGACGAACGAGCATATAAAGATCGTTTGTTATACGAACGTGTTAATCTTTGTTAACGCTTTAGTCCTTTTAAATAGGTTTCGTTGTTGAGCCTGTGCTTTAGTAGTTTTGAGTGTGTTCTGTTTTAACATTAGAATTATTATTTTTTATTCTTTGCAACTGTTTTTGGCAGGCGTGCTTATTTGGCATACTTATAATACCACTTTATTTATAATCATCAATGTATACTATATTTAGGTTAAGGTATGCGAAACATCTGAAACTTTTAATCTACTTGCTAGCAAGTTCGCTTCCGTTACATTAGCGAGAAATTGGTGACACTTTAAGCATTATGTACTAAGAGTGTAGAGAATTTCAATTTTCTGCTATAGAAGATTTCTTTGTCCGACACGTTGGCTATATGTTTTTTAAATACATTGTATTACGAATATGTAGTATAAAATGCGAAGAGTCACGTGTATACAATACAAATATTGTTTATACAATTCAAATATGTTGAATTCAAATATTCTTACTCGATAAAACACCAAACAATAATGAAAGATATCTGATGCGTAGTATCGTGGAAAAACCGTTTAGGAAAAGTCCGATGAACTACAATGTAGATAGAAAGTGAGTGCTGACGAGCCGGGAAGGATGGGAAATCCCAATGGGCCATGTGGCCCAGCAATATAACCGTAACGCTTTCGGGCAATAAATACTTGAAGAAAGATGTACATGACCATGTTGAGTCAGTTTTGAAATATGTGTGTGTGGTAAAAGTACCTAAAACTAGTATAAAAGGACGTTTTGATGGAGAAAGTGAGTTAGTTGTTAGTTAGTCGTAAGTCATGAGTTGTTAGTCGTAAGTCATGAGTTGTTAGTCGTAAGTCATGAGTCATTAGTCGTAAGTCGTGAGTCGCTAGTCGTAAGTCGTTAATCAATAGTTGGAGTGAGTTGGAGTCATGAGACCATGAGTGGTGAGCTGTCACTCAGAAGTTGAATAGTTGTACAAATTTAGTTGTATTATCGACCAATCGCGGGGAGACGCAATCGCGAGGAAACACGTCAACAGGAGTTCTAAATTCCCGTTACGATTATAATAATCGACGCCGCGAATAGATCGATCCCCTGATTTCCGTTGAAATAATAGGGGTGGTTGAGGTGGTATAACGCTGCGATTAACAGGGTTATAAAGATTATATTTCCAACACTTAAGAGTTACACTGAGGCGTATGTATAAGTTAAGCAAGTGATTGATTTAAGGATAGTAACCCGGTAAGAACGTGCAATAAACCCAAGGACTGTTTCAAATACCGGAAATACTTGCAGGATTGAAGGTTCCTGCAAGTTAATAAGATTCGGGTTAAGGTGGGGCCTTAGGTTTATCGAGGGTCTGTCGAATGGGGCTTGGGCCTTGATGGTCAGACACTGAAGGACATCGCACGGACCATTTCACGCGACGTAACATTAGTTGTTTTAGTTATATTACATTATTACATTAAGCTCTAGTTAAATAATCATCGTTCTCCTGCTTCAATCATTGTAAATAAATCTATCAAATAAATAAAATTGCTATAGTTGTATTGTGTATTGTATTATTCCTGGCGTGAGAAGACCTACATCTCTACAGTAGGAATTAGAAATATCTAAAGATAATAACAAGTAGCATCAACGATATATTTTTGTTCGATAAAATCAAATATTTATCTCCAATTGCAATCCTCATTTCACTGTCTTTCGTCAAATCGGAGAACAACGCTATTCGCCTGTCTAAAATTTTCACTGCTGCCAACCATACTCTCGTCAGAAGTGTCACCAGTGAACATCCGTTAAATAAATAAGTTTCACGAAAACAAGAGTTCAAAAGCCTTTGAAACGAAGACAAAGGCTCGTAAACGAGACAGTAATAGTGATGAACTCGTCGATGGAAGCGGACAGCGTTCTCTACGTGGAAGTTGGCATTCGTCGCGTTCGTAATTCACGTTCGAAAACGCGGCCGGGTCTGTCGTTGCGGTTTCGTTGCAGGGTCGAGGCTGCCTCTCGAGGAGGTTGCTGGCCTCCTGGTTGCATTCGTTGCGGTTAATAATATTCGCCGTGGATTATCGCCGGTCAGAGAACCGGAGAATCGATCGGTTCGTTTCCCCTTCTACCATTACCGTTCTTGCTTCCACGATTTATTACACATCCGCGTTGGGGGGGAAGCGCTGTCTCCTTAACCCTTTCAAAACAGAGTTTATGGTAGGTTAAGTAAACATATTTTTTTTATTAATTACTAAAGACTAAACAAAATATTATGTATCATAATATTTAGATACGGCAGAACTCTGTTTATAAGAATTTATCCAACAAATAATTTATGTAATTGGAATTCATATAACAACAATCCACCGACTCGTCCCATTATGTATGATTTATCGTTTACATAATCAGAGTTGATTCATATAAGTAGATTCAGTCGACGAGAGCTTATTTACTCAGACGTTAATTAATATTTTGTTAAAACAAATGCAGTTTATATAAACGTTTTTTTTCCACTGCATCGATGTACTTTAATATTTGCATGTAATATCATTTGTGTAATGAAGCATCGAAATATAATTTAGCCAGCAGTAAAGGTAAAATATCAGCGTGTATGAAAATTGAGCCAGCCTGTCAGGCTTAACGATCAGGATGAACGTCGTTCGACGAACGATTTTCAATAAATAAGACAACGACGAAAATGGAAAACGCGAGATATTTCATATTTTATAATACTCGAATCGCTCGTATCGTGCGCGTATTATTATTGCACGTGATGAAAGAGCGTCGTGCGTCTCGTTTGCACAGATCGGCACGGAACTGACTTCTGCTAATGTTGGAGAAAATTTCCAGTATTCCACTGTCTGTGAGGTCGACCAAACTGTATACATATTTGTATAGCTTGTTGGAGTTCGTTTGCTCTTGTGCTATTTGGCTAGCACGTTTTGTTGTATCCACGTAAATTGGAAACATATATCGAGCGTCTATGCTGTGCCTTTACTCATTTCATGCGTGGAATAGCATTCATAACGAGGCAGGTAGCAAATGAAAATAGATACAAACTTTAGAGAGAAAATTGTAAAATATTACGTGAAACGAACTATAAGGAAAATTTAATCAGATTGTTTGTTACGTTAGCTATATTACCTGTATTGATTATTACATTGTTCAAATTGAACTTCTTACGTCGCAGCATTCTTTTAGCGCATAAGACACGCGAGAAAGAAAAATTTGCTTTCAATTTCGCAATATCGCGTATTCGATCCTTCATCCATAATAACGCGTTTAAATATTATAATATAAATATTACACGACCAGCAGCTACGACACAGTTGATAAAATTTTTTAACGTTGCTCAACGAACGATTCTTCGTGGACTACCTCGAAATTTAATTTCCTCTTTTTAAATATTGTCATCGTATACTGGTACCCGCAGCGGATTTCCCAAAGTTATCGAACAGACGACAGAGATCAACCGCCCGTATCCTCGTGACTTGGGATAAGTCAATGGTTTTGAGACGAAGATTAAGGATCCTGTGGGGTTCGAGGCTTTGCTGATGTTCTTAGGAAGACGTTTATCATCCCTTGAATTAATTTATTAGCTCTGGAATTAGGGAGGTAGATAAATGTCTAAGCATGTCTAGATGAGAATTTCAAGATCAAACGGGAATAAAATGTTGAATCGACGAGAGAGTAACGTGAAAATAATTTAATATGTCATCGTTTATGAAAAATACGTGTTTCTTATATTTTTCTCAAACTGAATGAAATTTTCAGTTTCATTTACAGAACTCGAGTGTTTCACAGTTTTATCGCTTGATACGTTCGCAATTTGGAATATTTCGAACGAACTGGAATTCTTTCACAAAATTGCTTTTATTCTCGTACGAACTCGTTCGCTACAACTACCAGGTACATATTAGGTTGTTCGAAAAATGTCTTTCTTTCGCAAACGTGTTTTTTTACAACAATGCATACAAACGTGAAACCAGGTCTGTCGCGGTGTTTATCACAATAGAACAAAATGGATCGTACGTAATTCGACAAAATAATATAAAAGAAAAAACATTGTGCGTCTATTATTTCCTCATAAAACAAAAGAAACTTTTCGGACAGCTTAATACATTCCTTAAAAATCCTTGCAATATGGTTCATGAATATTTGCATCGTAGGTACTTACAATTATCGTTTCGGCTTATGACTATATACATAGTCGTCTATTATCGCAATCAAGCGCAAAGAGATAGATACGGAGTATTTAACATTCACGTGTACATATGCTTCTTAACTGTGATAACATGCAAAACATATGCAATATGTAAGATAATAATTACATATAAAATATGTATACACCTACATGAACATTCACAGTATACTTAACCATTCCAAGTTCACGGACGACGAAGCAGTGCCGAAACAACTGCGTTATATATTCTCTTCCCTTAGTGTTTCCGCCAAAATTGTCGCATTATCTCGTAAAGAACGTGCATAGATATACGCACTGAACACAAGCGTCGAGTTTCCCAAGCATCGAGAAATCCCGACGATTCTCTGGATACTTAAACCAGCGGGTGGCGCGGTAGTTGGCGGCGTTCCAACGAAATTTCGCGTCGGCTACACAAAAGCTCCGCGCCTCTTTCCGTCCTTCCCAACCAGAATTTTATCTTTTTTCAGAAAAAGGACCCGCCCCTGAAAAATATCCCTCCGACAGAAACCGACGTGTATCCCCCGATCTCTGCGCGTGTTTTATAATTTCTTTCTGTTTGCCGCGTAGAAACGCGATTTTCCAACGAGTCAGCGAGCATTTTTGACGCTCGGCTTCTTGCCGACCGTTAATTGGAAGAGACGTTACGAACATGGTCGTGGATTTTCGCGCGAATTTTTCACGTGCCGAACGTGTTTATGAAATATTTCCACGAGTGGCTCGTTAACGAGTACCATCCGTCGGGAATTTCGAGAACGCGCGATTTTCGGATTCGCGCGCGAACGCTCATTATATATAACGCCGTTCGTCATCGGATGATTCACGTTCGAATAGGGCGGCGCGCTGTTTTTAGACCCGCGCGCTAGAACATCTGCGAGATCTTGCCGCTCGAAAATTGACCGTGAATCCGAGCAGAGGGGAGAAAATCGCGGGAATGCACGATGATCGTATGTCTTTCGAAGGTTGGGGTTATTGAATGTGGGGAATAATATTGGGATATCTATTATATTGCAGATGGGTATAATGCGTTGCGATGGTTGGGATGGTTTAGATGCGAATATTGCCGATTTATTAATGAGCAGGGATGATAGTCCCTGGTAATCCGAGTATGATAAGAAAAGCGACGTATGATGCGTATTTAATCTATTTAAAATTTAGTTATGTTACAATAGCAAAAATTGCACAAATGCAGTGTTATCGAAAGATGTATGTACAGGTTGTTGCACGGTATTAGATTTTCATTCGGACGGTTTATAATGTCATGGTACGGAAGAGGAACGTTTTGAGTACAGAGCCATCGTCGTTGTTCGCTTAGTTCGTCTGCCTTCATGTTGCCTGCAGTGCAATTTGTATTGTTTAATCACGGCTCTTACATATTCGTGTCTAGCTGTTAATCCCTTAATGGCGCATCATAAATCAGAAATTCCAAAGGGACCTACACGTTTGCAACGGTAAAAAGTTACGATTAAAAGATTTCCTCGCTGTGCAACGTGAATTCTACTAATCTTTTTCCTCGTTATTCCTGCAATCTGTATTCGACAATTTTATGACATTTAGAGAAATCGAAGCACGTACGACATTATGTAGACTATTATCTAGCCTTTAATGGGTTAAATTGAAATTTCTCAATAATACGAGGGCAGGTCAGGGAAAATTGTATCGATCGAGGGGAAAGTTTGGTCTGAAAATGAAACGCCGATGCGAAACGGCTTTGTATAAAAGCGAAATATCGACCGATCGCTCGGAAAGATCGAATATCGGACCCTGATTAATCCTCCAGGATTGAATATTGCTCGCGTTTCCCCGCGAATCGCTTCGATTACCGTTCGACTTCCACCGATAAAACGCGATTAATTCTATTTCACACAGCTGACGCACGCCACCGTGCGAAGTAATTAAAATTAATTAATTGACGCAATCGAAAGGCCGATAAGGGGTCACCTCCCCTCTGGAAAACTGTACCGCGAATTATCGACGAACTAGAAAATACAGTTTACTATAGAACATGATACTACAATAGGTGGAACGATTTTTTCGAATAACGCGATGA
This sequence comes from Bombus vancouverensis nearcticus, assembly GCF_051014615.1. Taxonomy (NCBI): domain Eukaryota; kingdom Metazoa; phylum Arthropoda; class Insecta; order Hymenoptera; family Apidae; genus Bombus; species Bombus vancouverensis. The sequence goes on from NC_134913.1 coordinate 17,475,568, forward strand.
GTCTCAAAGTCGTAAATTCTTAGGATTATTGGAGAAAATGATTTTAATCGTTGGTTTAATTACCGTGGATAAACGTTCGTGATACCACGGAGGTAAATTAGCAAACATTGTACGTTTTATTGTGTAATTTGGTACCGATTATGGCCTGGATTTCTTATTGCTAATAGGTTTTTTCTTCGTAAATAAATGAATAAAGAGTAGAACGAAAGAAACGGATAGAGCACACCTCCTAAATATATCCGTGACAAAAACGCTTGCGATGCTCGTTTGAGTTTACAGTTTCTCGACCGTGCGATTTAGGTGGCGCCAGGGAAAAACGGTAAATCCTCGCGAGCCGTTTATTGATCATAAACGAACGTTCGCGAACAACGCGTTTCATACATTGCGGTTCTATCAACGACGTTATGAGAACTCTATGAGTAAAAATGGAATATCCTCTGCGAATAGTTAAAGTCATGTATGAGCGATTTATACGTGAGATTACACGAGTGGTATATTTGCTCCGTAGAAATGGCCAAATGTGATTTTGTAGGAAGAAATATACCTACAGGTTTGAATCGCGAAGGTAGACATAATTAATACTTATCCATCTTACTACTTGCTTTACATTTTTATATCGCAGATAAATGCGAGGTACGCGGTACTTTATTATTCATGGACAATGCAAATTACCTCGTTCTTTTATTTTTGACAGAAAAATGTATTAAGTTATATCAACGTTTCCTTTTTCGTTGTATCAGTTGTTTATTATTGTATCAACTTGATATCAAAGGATAAATTCAGTTGGAAAAATAATATGTGAGAGTTACAAGTAATAAAAAATAATCAAAACATCTATTGGACTTTGATATATAAAACGTGTGATTTTTAACGAATTATGCTTCGCTGAACCTCAAAAGAGATACACGTTTATACACGTAAAACTAAAAAAGTTCAAATTGTATAGGAAAAAAGAAAATTACATAGGAACGTAAAAATTGTCGATATTTAAAGAAATATATAAAATGATCTACCAAAAGATGGAAATATTTGAGGAAGAAAGATGGTTGAAAAAATTGATATCACCATCGAATATATTTTATCCAAATTTCTTTACGCAGATTCTCTATCGTCCCATCTTACGTTCTTCTCCTACTTAATAATCTGTCGTGTTTTCATAATACAAACACGAAACAAAAACGGTGCACAACAACGATGACTGTAATGGGTTCATTGAGTCGGGAGAAATAGCGAAAGTCAAAGGCAAGAACAGCAGCCTAATCGACTACGGAGTCGCGTAGACAAGAGAGACGAAGCTGAGGCAAGAGTTGTTCGCCGCATTCGCGCCAGTTTAACTTTAGTTTCGCCCTCCCAGAACGGCGTAACTTCGTCGACGGTACCGTGAGCTATAGTCGATGAACTCGTCGGGCTGTCTGCGAAAAAGTTGCGTCTCTAACCAGTACTTTGCGTTTCAAGGCGACTCGAAATCCCTCCCCCCGTCTCGTTTCGTCTAGCGGAGAAATTCGCCGCAGAGAATTTCCTCCGTCAAATAGAATTCACCATTTCTTCGATTTCAACCTACGTTCTCTTATCTGCCAGGAGTTATAAGGTTCCCTCAACTTGGATTAAAAGCTGGGCAGGTGTCGAGCAACACTCGACGTCTCGCAGTAATTTCCTTCGTCTTAAGAACGATCCCTATCTTCGTAAAAATATCCTGGAAAAAAGAGCCGGTAAAACTCCCAGCGAGGCTACATCTTTTATACAAATTACATCGCATAAATTCTACGTATATCTACGTATAAAAAGGACGCAAGCTTTAAAGCATCAGTCATAATTAAAGCGAAAGAAAGAGAAAGAGAGAGAAAGAGGGAGAGGGAGGGAGGGAGAAGGAGAGAGAAAAAAACGTGCAGACCTTGCACTTTAAAAAATTCAACCTCTCTCTGCTTCTCCAGCGGATCGATCCTGCTCGCGATATACTCCCGCGAATCTACCTATGGGCGTCAAAAATTCGCAAAATTTCTCTCACGCGTGCACCATCGTGCTCTTCAAGAAGAAAAAAGAACGAGAGAGAGAGAGAGAGAGAGAGAGAGGTTAAAAAAAAGGAGGAAGAAAAAAAAGAGGGTAAAAAACGGGAAGAAACCGCGGTCGACTTAATATAGTTGGGTACAAGGAATTCTTTGTTGGCTCGTCGGGCCGAACTTAATCTCCGACGCATACACCAAGCAGACGGGGAGAAAGAAACGAAATAAAAGGAGGCAGGGGTTCTATCGCGAGGACGAATCATACCTCGTGTTCCCACGGGACTACAGCAGTATCGTTGCAGTCTCTGTTGGCTAGAGGGGAAGAAATTCCAGACGGGAAAACCCCGCGACGTGTCGTCGCGGTGGCAATGTCGGTGCAGATATCGATCGGTCCGGGCTAGTCGCAGCTTCTCTTTAAGTCATCTGGGGCCCAGGAACACCCACGCATCCGCCCCTGATGCTCTGCTATCCTCCCTTTACTCCTCGTTTCCCCGTTCCACCCACGCAGCCTGCAGTTTCCATCCACCGAAGGCACCCCTCGTATCTCTCCTCTCTGTCTATCCTTTCGTGTACCAGCTCTCTTTTCTCACTTCGTTTCGCGTCGTCTTCACATCTTCGCTGTCGCTGGCTCTCTTCAAGGTTCCGACGTATCGACGCGACCACCTCTTTTCATTCTTTCCAGCTTTCGATCTTCGAAACGTGTACTGGAATTGTGCCTTCAGACGACGTACGGATGCTTATCTTTTTATTCTTTTGTCGCTACTTGATATTTTTCTATTGGTCGCCTTGATATATGTGGGCCACGCTTGTCCCATATACGTAGTACGATTTTTAGTTTAGCGAAAGTCCAACAAATTCAGATACATTGTTAGAGAACTTCGTTGGATTGTTGGTATCGTTATACTCATTGTTGGTACAGTTATTCGCGTTGTTTGACGTTTGCAAGTGAAGAGTTCGAGGGAAAATAGTAGAAATTTCAATGCTTCGAAAATGTTAGGATATAGTGACTCAGCTATTTTCGGAATAAGGAGCGAAACTATTTAGAGATTATAGTCATTCGAAGGCGTCATGTGTGCAAATAAACGCAGCAGAGTCTCGATTATCCGAGGTGATATGGCCCGGGCTTATCTTGGATAATCGAAAACTCGGATAATACGGTAAGGTCGGTTAGTGTTCATAAATGTACATAAGTGTACAATCATAGGAAACAGATTGATAATGTAATGTTGTAGATGTATTTAGTTTTAATCAGTTATTTGATCGGTTGAAAGTTTGATTAATTGCTTCCACTACTTCCATATCTCACTGTTTACACTTTCATACTCCTCTTGTTAAAATTTCGAAAAAGATGAAGTTGTGGTAAAGTACAAAAGACCTGCGATAATATGCACCTTTGGTTAAATGGGACTGCGATAATCGAGACTCCATTGCATACCAAATGAAATATGCAACATTACCGTAGCTATTCTTAATTAGGTTGGCATTCTAAGTGAATTTACTTATTCATAAAAGATGATGCTTCGATATTTTAAGTTGGGTTATGTGGATAATACTTTCTGAAGAAGAATCTTTATTGATCTAGTCCCGCTCATGCACTTCTCTAGTGTCAGGCTTTACGAGAAGAACCGCGTCACCTCGTAATTCAATTCATTGAATTCAGTTCTAGCTTTAGCATAACCCAGCAACTCTCCAAGTTTCACGACTCCCTTTGAACAAGGTACACTAATAATCTTCCCGCAGTCAGATTGGATTATACTCGCCCATCAATCAGTCCCATATGAGAGCTTACCACTTTGGGTCCCACGCATAATCTAAAATTTCTTTTCGACTTTGTCGAATTCTTTTACTGCTCGAGCCACTGGCAATTAAAGAATAAAGCTTCCAAGCTCTTGGAATTTGCAAACCTTTTTCCATACCGGACAATCGTTTATAGGAATAAAGATTAATTAAAATTTGAAATATGAAGTAAATTTAAAGTAAATAATTTTATTAAGTAAAATTCGTAATTAAAATTCAGAAAAATTGTGCCTACAGAAAATTTCTGTAATCTTTTATATGAAAATTAAAATTATTTAAAACTGCAAAATATTCACTAAACTAAATGTAGATTAAATCATCTTACGAAATAAAATTCTTAATTAAGATCAAGAAAAATGGTTTATTTTGCGAACTCTGATAATTCTAAGAGTTAAGAAAGCGACCAACGAACTTGTATTTACTGCGCTCTTCGTCCATCAATTTTTTAAACCGATCTTCGAATACTAAAGCGTCGTCATCGTTAGGTCTCTTTGTTAATTTTTCGTTCATCTCTTCGGATGAACGTCTTGAGACAAAGATGCGTTATTCATATCAACCCCCTCCAGTTTCTCCCACGCACACAGCGAACTGGTCCTGTTTCTGTTGGTTGAATCATCATCCTAGACTTTCTAAAGCTCGCTTTCCGCTCTCGTAGAACCGTCCTCGCGCCTAACTCCGCTTTGTCCCTTACTTTGCAGAGTTAAGTGCCACTTGTCGCGAGTATTTTCGATGTTCAGCCGGGAACTTGACACCGTTCCCTCGTCTGCACGCGTCCTCGCGAATTTTCCTTGGCTCTTTGTTCACCTAACGTCGCCGCATAGTTACAGTGTTTCCTTGGTTTGCCTTTTGCAGTCGCTTGGACTTTTTATTGGAACTTCAGAGAATTCGAAGTGCGTGACTTATCCAACATCGTCCGATCTATGCGGTCCAACTTGATCCGCTGTGGCAGCATTTTATTCGGTGCAGCTGGAAATATACAACTCGCAAACAAGGGCCAGAGTCCGCGAACGACTGCGATTGTACTTTGACGATGGTCTCAAGGTTTTCTCGGAAATTCTTTCTTCACCTGCCGCATGCTGAAAGTCTTCGAGCCTACCTAACCCAGATTCATGTCCTCTCTGTTCTGTACCTACGTATTCACAAACACACGATCCTCGAGTAAACACGTCCATATAGAAAAACTTCGCTTGCAAGTGTCTTACGATTTTCGAATTATTTTCTAAAAATAATTCACTACGAATAATAATCTCGAGTATCGCAAATTTTGATCTACGTATCGTGACAAGTAGATTTTTTCTTTTCCTCTGTAAGATCTCCCGACGCTTGCATATCGATATAAAAGTAAGAAAGAAGGAAAAGTAAGAAGGGCAGCTTTCCGTACAGCCGCAGTCAGCGTTTTCGCATTTCCAGAAGCTTTTCTCGCTGCGCGTTTCTCGCAGAAAGCCACGAGTATCGATCTCGCAGCCTCGTATACGAAATCTCTCTCTCTTTCTCCTGCATGTTGGTGTGCCTCGTTCATTATACTTGTTCCATGAACGTAGTGGAGGGAGGCTGAAATATCAGGAAGGGAGAAGAAAGGGTAGAAGAGTTGAGAACGCAGAACGGAAACGGCAGAGACTGCATTCGTCTCTGAACGCGCTTCAAGATAATGACAGAGGTCATCTCTGCGGGCTATCTCTCCTCCTCTCCTCTCACAAATGATAGGTACCTTTTCCAACTACCATATTCCGAAGAAAGTTTATTCATTCGGTTCGATTCGAATAGGATTGGAATATCAAATTTTTGCGGCTGGTGAAGAAAAATTTGCTGAAATTCAAATAGGGAATTTTTAATAGGATCGATGGAACTTGGAAAATATTAATTTGTGATCGATAAGTCAAGTGAAATTTTACTAGAATCGAGCGGTTTTTAAATTTTTGCTAGAATATTCGGATTGATACGCTGTGTTACACGAGTAGTCGCAACAATATGATAACAAGGTAATAACTTGCTAAAACGTTGCATATAAGCAACACAAAGGCTGAACGTGTCAAGTAAAACAAATTGCCTCACGATAATACCAACAATTGGATGTACGACCGAGCCAACGATAATCTACTGCGGTCGTTGATTCGAAGAAATATCGTAAAAATTGATAAACTTCTCAATAAAGCCTAAGAAGTTTGCCTATGGGTCTCAGGGGAGATCGAGTCCCTTTAGGTTCAGAGTCGCCATTTGATTTGTCGACGATAAAAACGAGGAACGGTGGCAGGCCATCTGGAATGGCCTCTGGAATAATATGTCCGAATGTAGAAGAGACACGGTAAAATTTGAACGATAAAACGGAGTCATTACTCAAAAGCTCTCGGCAAATTATGTCTCTTGAACTACAACCTTGATAGAGATATAAAAGCACGCTCAGCTACAAAAGCAATTCAGCTTTCTCTCTTCTACGAATTCCAAGAATTTTTATTTACCAGCGAATGAAAGGAAAAGCCAGTTAATTTAACCAACGTTTCACCACTGATTTCAATGGTAGGTTTTATCAAAAGCGAAGCTTCTCATACGGACAAAAATTATTTTCCGACATCTTTCCAGATGGGGAAGTGAGAGAGAGAGTCCTCTTTTCATCCTGTTTTTCCACTCACGCTCGACGAGAGAGACTATATAGTATTCTTTATACACGGCATTTCTCTTTTAATAGATGCATTTTCACACTGCCGAGTAGGATGTAGAGTTATTTTCACCAATAATTTCTGGATCGGTTTTCACGTAGCGAGTGCTCGTGTTATTTAGAATCCGAAATCGACGATATTTCACTTATCAATTTATAATTAATTTAATTTATAATTTCTTAATGCTTTAATAATTTATTTATATCTTAATTTTCTTATGAAAATTACATTGACTAAAATTAGTGGATCATAACATGAACATAAACGAACAATGCTATAAATCCACTAAGCGCGTTTGCTCACAGTTACCGATATTCAGAACTTGGCTTTAATTTCCTCGGCGGAAATGGCGTAAAAATTCATCGAGCTTTTTAACTCGGACAATACACGTGGTCCAGTTGCATCGATGGAAAAAGACGAACCGCTTAACGCGAAACAGCCAAAAGGAAGGACTTGGTGTTACCGTTATGAGGATTTATAACTGCGCCGATATTAAAACGCAAATGTAATTTACGAGCGAAGTCGCGCAGCTGGCGGCGATACCGAGGTGGACACGAGCCCGTATCAATCGTTTTCACGCGAAAAGGAGGAAATAAAGTGATCGTTCCCACGTGGATGACCGAGACGAAAATCCTTTCGTCGTCACCAGTAACCGGGTTAGATATCATGCTCGTTCGTGGAGTGGCGAGTTTTCGTACCACGTCCGCAGATTTTTGTCTTTTTTCTTGCTGAAAATCGATACTCATTTTTTTCTCCTCTCATTTTTCTTTTCTTTCACTGTATCTCTATTAGTTTCCTTTCCTTCTATATTCTTTTTTTTTTCTTTCCTTTGCCCCGTTCTTTTTCCTTTTTCCCGCTTTCCTCAGATTTCCTTCCACTTTTCTTCTTTTCTATTCTTTTATTGGATTTTCTCTTTTTCATCTCGTGTCTTTTGCTTCCTTTTTTTTCTCTTTTCAGATTTCCACCCTGCTTTCCTTTTCATTTATTTTATTTCCTGCTTCCTTTCTCTCGATTTCCTCCCGCTTTCGCTTTTCTTCTTTTTTTTCGTATTTCTCAGATTTCCAGCCTTTTTGTCCTTTCCTTTGTCTCCTTTTTCTCGTATTAAGCTTCGATTCCGCTTGCTTGCCCCTGCTAAATCTTTTCGCAAGCGTGAACGCATGTTTTCACGTACAAATCGAAGCGGAACTACACCATGGCGCGTTGAAAGATGAAACAGTTTTTATACAGTAAACTTTAGCCACTACAACGAAGTAGGTTTATTTACGAGAATCTGGGGGGATAATAAAAACACGCAGTCCCATTTCACAGACTGAAATTGGTTTTGAAATGTGGCAGTGGAAGAAACTTTTAGTCGAATATCGTATTTTCTCATCCAAATCAAACAAGTTTTTCCTATTTCCGATAGTTCTGTGAATAATTGCTTCCAACATTCCCACTAGTGGGAATGTCTACAACATATGTAGATCCTTTTAAAGAATACCTCGGCCATTCCGTAAGATGCTTCTGTTTTTTGTATCTACGTCTACTAACAATTACGAACTCAGACGAATTAGAAAATTAGATAAATTAATTCCAACTGAAACGATCTTAATTTTCGAAAAACTAAACTCTGTCTAACGATGATAATAAATTGACGGAGCGACGAAAATGTCGTGGCTGTTCACGATTTATTAGCCGGGGTTAATAACTCTTTAGTGGAAAAATTTGAACCAGCAGAGGCTCCGATGATTCGGACAACGGGAATCAAACAGGGGATGATAAAATATTAACGTTTGTATGTACATTGTAATAGAAATGAATAATGGACGCATCGATCCTCGTTCAACGTTCGTCCACTGACTAACACTTCTACCGGTAAATCCCTGGAACACGCATCCAATGATATCGCGAGCACAATAGCTACTCTGTATTAATATCGTTGCACGGAATAAAAATTTCACCCCGATTCGCGATTATTCTCTCGACCGATTTCATTAAAAGGTTTAACCATATTCGGGGTCTCGCAGCTTTCCCGCGGATACGCCGTGCCGCGTTAATATACTCCATCGAATCGTATTAAAAACAAAAACAGTGAAAGCCACGACAATATATCGGCGACGTGATAAAAATTCAATCGCCTCGTTCGTTTGTTCCCTACTTCGGTTATACGTCGAACGTTAAAGTCAATGACCGTTTTTTTTCAACGGTTTCAGGAGCAATTTCGAAAGGCATTAAAATGTTTTCCTTTCGACGTTCAACGTTTTATCGACTCGCTTCATATTTTTATACGCTATGCTTTCGTCTAAATAACTCTCAAAATTGTTTAATTGTTTGAACTTATTAACGGTGGCGTACGAATAAACTGGTCATTCGGATATATCTTATTTCTGGAATATTTCGGTTTTGGTATTCGACTCTTGGAAATCGTACTGATCTACTTTATTCTTTATGAAGTCTTCGACTACAAGCGCATATTTCATATTGCCTGGCAACAACTGTTTGAACAACTACCGTAGGCAACTTTTGTCTTTGTTATATCGTACGTGTTGAAATTTTATTCCCACTTTAACGAGACACGACCGCCATCCCTATATTGCTGAAATTGATCAATTTGGAAATTACGAAACAATTATCGGAAACATATATTTTGTAAAATATCAGTACACGGCATAAATAGCCATAGAACACAGGTGAAAATCTCGAAGTTTATTAATATAACGAATAATTGATTGTTTTTGTTATTTTCGCGATGCACTGAATATTTTGTAATTTCTATATATATTTATAAATTTTATAGAATTCAAACTACCCGCCAACCGACATCTTTTACTTTTGTTTTGTTTTGCCGGCAGTCATTTGCTGATTAGAATAGATCACGAGAGAAGAACGGTAATTTAGGACTTAGAAAAAATTTTTTTAGTAGATTTCTTATTAACTGTTATTATATTTAATTTAATTATTCCCTAAATTAACTCGATTTTCCAGAATCAATCGTCTGATTTGCCCTAAGAATTTACGTTATTACGTTATTTGTAATATCTTCAGATTTGTCTCAAACTTTATCGATATGATTGTTGGATCTCGGATGGTGGAAATTTGACAACACACGTTGAAAAATTAGAGGATTTATTCGTAACGGGTAACTGCACGCTGATACCGACTGTAGAATTCTCTGCTGATCTATCGTGGAAAAGTGGTTCCCTTAGCCTAGTGGTGAGGATGATTAATATGTTTGGCACAATTATCAGGAAGGAATGAAGAGGAAAAAGGGTCGAACTTCGAGATGATTCAGGAACGAGAAACAGATTACGGTGTTCATTGCAGGATGAATCTACGATGCTTATCGCAGTATGAACAAGGAGTTGGTCATGCAACATGATCATGACAACCGACTCTCGTAATACAGCTAATAAGCTGTATAAGTTTCAAAATATATTCGTAGAAGGTGTCTACGAGCGACCAAATTCTTTCATCAGCTTGTAACTCCCGATTATTACTGTTCAATATCTTCAAAGACAAAGAAAAATGTTCAATTGTTACAGTAATACGGCTTAAGTAATCACAAATATCAAAATAAAATACGAACTCTCATTGATAAAATCGATCGTCGATCGTTTCACGATTTTCGGTCAATGTTTGACGTAATTTCAAATCACGTGATCGCAGCGCAATTTCACGAAAGCATCGTTAAGAAGCATCGAGGGAGTAGGAACACCAAAGAGGAAAAGTATGCGAGAGAAAGATTTTATGTGTGTGTATGTGTGCGCGCGTGTGTTATACGATAGGTCGATATCGATTTTCTGCACGGTTGGAAAACCATGTGTGTGGGTTCGCGTGCGCGGACGAATCTAATTTCCATGCGACGGGTCTGACCAACGCGCGACCGTGTTCGTCCTATTATGTTTGCGAATTATCTGTCCCGATAGCGTCACAATTTTCGGGTCGCCGTACAAGTCTCCGCGTATCGCTCCTTCTCGAGGGTTATCTCTATTTGCCCCGTTTGAACGCGTTTATCTCGAATCCCGTCGTCTACAAGACCCTCTTCGCAATTTGCCAATTAACTTGATCGTACACGGATAAACCTTCCTTTGTGCTATTTAACTAAACTCGTTGTATTTTCTCTGTTTCAGGTAAGTGTGCAATGATTTAGAAGTAAGAATACGATTCGCCTGGTGTACCGTGAGTCACGCTATTCTTATGAGATTTATTAAGCAGCGTTTTTCTCATTTCCGAGCACAGCGATCGTTGTGCTTGGAATTTGTAAAGCAATTAGAATCGTATACACAGTTGTTTAGTTAAAGGGACATGTTCCTTTTTTAAGAAGAAATGTATTAGACGGTTGTACATTAGCATAGTCGGTGGATATTTATACGGATGAAGAAGCATAGATAGTGGTAATCATTGTTAATTACCGATCGTTTGATAAGTAATTGTAGGTACGTGCCTGTAATTAAACTTCGTAGAAGTGGAATTAATGTAATCCATCGAGAGTATCTAATCGTTCGGTTTTTGATAAAGTGAAACGCTAATCATATACTCTCGTATCGTAGAATTAAGATTTCCTCAGAAAACCTGATTTGCATATTCTAATATTACGATTAGAACATTTCCAGAAAGTAACGTGTATGATACGTATCTTGTATTAAAATTGCAAGGGCTAGATAATTTAGAAGTACCATAAAGAAAGTAACAGGAGCAAGCTATTAGAACCTTTCTGTAGTTACTTGTGTAATGCGCTTGTGGCCGCTTTGTTCATCCTTAACTTTGTCGTAAGCGGTTTCCTTCGCGTGCGATTTGAAATTGAAATTTTTTTTCAGCGCCACTTACGCTTGCCAAGTAACGTATGCCTAGTAAATACAACGTTTAGAGCTTGCGATTAAAAGTTTCGCGGGGGAGGCATAATTGGATTTTAAATAGAATTTTACGGAGTGCAACTTTATGCTACATGATAAATATCTTGCTCATAAATGAGATTTAAAAGTGGTCATTGTTAGTCAGTAGATAGATAGGTAGTTTACTTGCTTAACTTTGGCAGAATGTAGTTTAATCATGGAATTGAATATAAAAGAAGTTATTATCATTTGTTTTTGTTTCAATAAATTTCATTATTTAAACGTATAATTAGCGTTCGATATTTCGAAAAAATGAATTATATACATCCGTGAGTTTATTTATTTCAACGAAATAGCGAAAACGAATTAGATGATCCGCAATTAATTACGTCGAAATTGCTACGGTTACTCGAAAAGACAATTATGTCCGCGCGAAAAGTCGAATCTCATAATAATCGACATTACGTTGGATTACTTAATTGAGAAACGCGCTCACGGTAATTACGAACTAGTTGCTGAGGGTTCTGTTCCTTCGTTGCGCGTCTCGTCGATTAATAATTATAGAGCGTGCATTAATATTAGATTGCAACCCCGGTGAAACTTCAAAGACAGAAGCATGCACTTTGCGAGTGCTATAACGCTCGCACTTTCCGCGCGATATCGTCAAACAGAAACACTTAGCGCGAGAGACGAGGTACAAAACTTCATCCTTCCCGTCGCTATTGCCACGCTCTAGTAGAAATGTCAATTATTCTCAAATAGAATTTCCACCCTCCACGCGACAGATGCTTTTTCGTTGATTACTCGAATACTTTCCGAGTGAAAGATCTCTTACGCTTGTCCTCTCCTCTGCTGTGTATTTACCAGCTCTCGTGAGATATTTATTCTTCTTTCAAGACTGGTTTATCTCAGGTGGAAGTTGTTCCAGAACTTAAACATGGATCATCTATGAAAAGGACATGATATTACATCAGCAACCTCTAACGTGTTAATACACGTTTTCTCTTATTTCAATTTTATTTTCGACATCTTTCTCAAATTAATCGTTGATAAAGTTTGAAATATAGATTAACGAGGAATTGATATTCTGCCTGTTGGATTTTCAACGATTCGAATTAGTTGCCTATAAAACTCGCACCAAAAGTCTCTGTGTTTGTTGAAACGAAAGTAAGTCTACGGTATAGAAATTCAGAAACTTTAACCTACATTTTATATTTATTTACTATCTATGGTGGAAGATATCTCGTTCGCATGCTTCGTATAATATACATGTTAGTACCACGCTATCATCTTGGTTATATAAAAAACTACTCGCGAGTTAGTAGGAACAATCTCGTCGTAGGAACTTAAAATTTCCCCAGAGCCATCTTCCAACTTGAATTATCTACATATGGCGACGGTGAAATTTCACGAACTTGGTTCTCTATACGGGAAAAATATAGGGTCTCTGTTAATTCGATTGGAGAACCGTTGTTAAACAATATCTGTAATACCTGTATCCAAGTTAATGCTTATTGATCGTTTATTATCGCAGTACAAGCGTGCAAGTTTAATTGACCTGGTTGGGGATATGAAGCGCGTATCGAGTGCTCGCGAATAAAAAGATCGGTCGATCGATTTTTAATTACCCCGACATAATTATCTCGTACTCCACTCGTTGCGATTGCTCGAGAGATCGGCATACACGGTACCGAGAAGAACGCGATTTTTTAATGAGGAAAACGATGGAATATCCGCCCCTGGTGTTTCCATGAAAATTAACAATTCCATCGTAATGTAACTACTCTACAAAAGATAAACAGAACACAAGATTTACGATATTTCCGCGAATGTTTACATCGATGTTTAGATTTCTATCTTTGTACCATCGATACGTCGATCAGGCTCGATTACGGTTATTCTCTCGATACGGTATTTCTCTCGATTATTCGACGTTTGGTTCTCATAGAAATGTAAGTTTTCCAAATATCTCTGTTTATCATCGAAAATTCTATTTTGTAGGATGTACGTACGTCTTCTTAATTTCTCTTCTCGTTGTTCGAAGTTTCACAAGATTCGATAGAACTTTTCTTCGTTCTTCGGTCAACAATTTTCGCGTCTGAATCTATTCTCACAGAACAAATTATTAACCAAGTACAAGTATATTAATTTGACAGTACATTCATACGTCTATATACAAGTTAATATTCTAAAAATGAGACTGGAAAGTTGGAATCTGATAAGAAACTGATGGAAAAATAGGACTATGTGCAAATACTTGTTGTAGCTGCTGGTATCTGTTATCAAAAATCCCAGGACTGTCTGTCATTTCAAGAACACGATTCTCAAAGTGGTAAGACCAACGACCGTGTCACGATGCAACACCGGAAGCGTGATTACGCCGGTCAAGCTACGTACAACGATTCGAAACGCGTACAGAACCGTCAGCAGACTTTCGAGGAACGCCGTGAACTGTGTCACAGCGCGTTCGCCACAGATTGGATAATGAATCTCACGTGAGATCGCGAGCTGGCACGGCCAGAATCGTCACGGTAATGACAATGGATGATAACGACGACGGCGGACGAAGTTAGAGAGGCTATCGCGGAGAAGGCATTATTGTTTCATTGTCGCCACTTGAACGAGAATCGACCTTAATCGTCGGCCCTTAATTGCGATCCTGAAACAACCTAAAGTTGGATACACACGGAAAGTGCTTATTATAATATCGACAGAAGACAGAAAGTCTCGCGACATGCAACTCTTCGGTACCTTTAAAATCGTCTTTGAAATCTGGTGAACTTTAGATTCGGAAATTTTTGAAAGTTTTCTGCAAACTCTCCGACTTCTTACGTACTTTTTTTTATTTATTTAACAATATTTAGAGATTTTGACGTTACGATCTTTAGCGTTAGAGGATACTTCATTTTTGAAATTAAACAATTGAGAAACGGTAAGCGTATGGTAAGTAAAAAAATAATCGACAGATAACGTACAGAAAAGTAGGTAAAATATAGCAAGTAAAATACGTGAGAGTATTTAAAGGTTGAAACAAATGTCTATATTTTCATTTCTTTATGCCTAACTCATTGAAGTATAATCGCATGACGACGTGAATACGATTGGTAATGAGAGAAACGCGATCGAATCGAAAAATTATGTAAATAACGTAGCATAGAAAGCAATGCAAACACAGATATTACGCAAGCTAACAAATCGACGAAAAATCGAAAATCGTTCCCAAGGTTGCTTCCTCGCTGGTTCTTACGTGCGCTGGTTTCGCGGTCGAAGAATTTCGAGGCACGATTCTAGGCTGGTCGACCAGCTTTTCTCACAGAGAGACGCCCAGCCCAAAGGGACGCCCTGATGAACGGGTTTCTTCGCGTGGAACCGCTTAATTCCAGGGTCATGCCGATACCTGGAGCCCGTGTAGGGAACGCAGGTCAGATTCCGCGGGGAACGACGCTCACCAGACTGCCAACAGGGAATGTACGCCTGCCAAAAGAAACACGCAGGTAGCGTAGGTATAAGGAACTGAAAAGAACAGCGACAATGATGAATGTGGTTGTTATTGTCGGATTAGGGCATGATTGTTTCGAAAGCAAAGAAAGATAGATCGATCAGTGAGAAAATGCGATTGGAAGGGGATTCCAATTAAATTAATTGATATTATCCGATTGGAAATTACGCTGGATTTCAGGATCCATCTATGAATAGTTGGTTTTGGAATAATACGATGGTTTTGTGTTTGATGAGATAATGGCGAGATTTGTTTGCGTTGATATTATTGATAATTGTTTTGTTGAAGTTAGATAACTGAAATCGAAAATGCTTCTATCGTAAATATATAATCAAATAGTTGAATCATTATGAAGTATTTATTTATTTTAGAAACGTACGAGAAACGAAGTATGCAATAATTTAGTTTTGTTTTGTCCTATGGTTCTTTTCTTCTAGAAACCATCTCGATTATCGGTGATAGTAAAGAACTTTCTGTTCGAATAGTTCCTAAAAATTCGTATATATAACTTTGTTACAAATTTTCGAGTAGGAAATTGAATCCATGATACTTTGGAGGAATAGAAAGTTTCAGATACGAACGAGTACTTTCCCAACACAAATCCAAGGATGATGGAACTATAAAAGGAGGTCGAAAGCCAGGAAACTACGCTAGGATGTCCTGATTCCTGTTCGAATACTATTTATGCATTCTCCAATCGAATCTGCGAACGAGAAATAATTTATTTCCTTCGCGACGTTATGTTCCTCCGCACAATGTTCCTTGATACACGTTATTGTGCTCCTGTTTCGACGTAGCTCTAACCGCATTGATGTCCCCTTATCTTTGCTTATATTGTTCCTGTTCTGCAGGATCTCTTGATGTTTACATGTCGATATTCCGTGTTCCATTTGCTACTAAACTAATCTTTTGGTTGCTTGAAAACGATTCTTCTTGGTGTCTGACAACATTGCCTTGTTTAGTGCAGAAAAATAGTATAATTAAACCTATTCCCTCCTCATTTCTCCGAAAATAATTCGATACCCTAATTTCGAAAAACAGACGGTGGCGTGTGGAAAAAATCGTTCACGTGATCTGAATTTGTAATTTCACATAAAAATTGCACTGATTTACCGAAACTTCGATTTTGGCCAATTTATATTATCTTCCATACGGTAAATTATATATTTCTTCACGTAATTTACATTTGGATTTCCTTGATCCAAGTCCGTGAAACGATACTTTAGTTGCCAATAATTCTAGCGCGAAGGTTAATAACAAAATTGGATTGCCAGAAGAACTGCAGAATGTCCTATGCAATAGCGATTCGAGAAAACATTCTTCTGTGTTTCGTCGAATTTGCCCGAGGTGGACAAAGGGTATCCATTGGCGTTTGCAAGAAAGAAACGCGCATCGTTTGATTCAAAGCGATCCTCGAAAGTAGAAAGGAGGGCTCCATTGTGGCGCAGACTCCAGCAATACCTTTTCGTTCCTCCGGTCGACCTACTATTATCTAGACTTGGTGGCGGCAAGTTATAAGCCCGAAATAGCCTAGGCAGGTCCGCTAATAAATGGTATTCGCCGAGACCGAGCGGCAAACTTGAAGACGCGACTTGACGTTCGCTCTGCTCTGAAAATAATACGTCGCCATCGTTCTCTGTCGCGTTCCAGCCTGCAGAGCGTTCGAAACCGTTACTTGTTACGGTGCCGAGAGAAATTGTTCCTCGGTCGTTTGTTTTCAATGATTTTCTGATAATTAATTATCTTCGAATGCGTTCATTACTTGTTTGCCAGTAATCATGTTGCAATGTGTACGATTCTGTAGTCAAGACTGTATTTTGGGAAGAGCGTATTCTATCTCATAGGAATATTTTCTATTGCAAAACGACTTTTTACGATAATTAATCATAGTCGAACGAGTTTATCTCGCGACGAGTGTCGTGTCACGAAATATACGATATTTTATGTGGGATTATGTACTTAGGAAAGAATATGTTCTATTTTGTACGAATATTAATTATTGATATTAGGATGATTTCATGATAATTAATTATAATGGAATGCACGTATTTCGTGAATGATCGTCTTACAAAGCATACGATTATGGTTGGATAAAAAACAGAAATTCGGATCGACGATTCCATCCATGCACTTTACTCTCCGATAACAATTGCGTTATAAACAGTTAATTTCTCGAGAAAGCAAACGCGGTTTCAACTGCAAATCACATTATCAATCTATCACAGTCAGTTTGTTCGTGAAAAACGATTGACTTAAGAGAAACGTTTCCGACTCCAACCAACATAGAAGCTCCATTAGTTAAAAGAGCTTCATTTTCGTGATAATCGATACTGTTTTATCCTCGTTCAAGGGGGGAAAATGGATCGATTCTGTGTTTCTTTCAGCTGTTCGCATCTGCCAGTCAGAAACCAGTTACAGCGAGGATACCATGTCAAACGAGAAATGAAACAGAGACGAATTTTGTAGAATTCTATGGACCAAAAAAGGGGAAAGAGAACATGTTGTTTTTAAAATGGGGGTTTGTACGTTGAGAGCTTCCTCTGTTTCGACAGTGGCAGTTTTGCTCTTGATTTAGAAACGTCGTTGGATATTCCTGATCGTTCTTCATCTTCGAAATGGATCCGATCGTAAAGTATCTTTGGGTCAGTGTGCTTCTTTAATCGACTTTTCTTTTCTATCGCAGTTTCGATTTTTTAATAACCAATCTTCTCTCATTTCGCGGTGATTTATATAGACAGTAGTGAGTTTTTGGGTCAGATTTACAGATAAAGTGAATTTTTCAAAGCAAGTGAGAACATGCCAGTCGTTTGCTGGTCGATACGAGTTCTATTTAAAAAAGATAGATAAACAAATGAAATTAAATCAAGTAATAAAATATTCCGTTAATAGATTGTGTAATCGTGGAAACTTGTATCATTGTGAAAATAATTAAATAACGTCAATCTTTATTAGAGTGTTAAAGTAGAGCGAGAAGAATTAATGATCTTCTATTACATAAATTCTCAACAAGTTTTAATAAGTAGCATTCTACTATAAACTTTCTTATCTTAAAGAACATCAAATCCTCCTTAATATTAAGTAAATATTTTTATCACTTGTTAGTGCGCCATATTTCTGACTCACGTGATTTATAGATCATAAACTTTCTATAATATCTTGTTCTTATAAACGCTCGTGTTCATAGAAGCGGAATAAAATTATCTTACATATTATCAAGAAGTTATGTATGGTACGTATATTTCATTTTTAAAAAACGATCGAAATCCGTCTGTACAGAGGGAAGTGCTAAATTGACAAAATCCGTGCGAGTCTATTATCGCGATCGTTCCATAATTATCTTCGTATAACGCGAAATTACAGCCTCGTTCTTACTTACTCGCACTGTGACGAAGCAGGCGCGCAATTCGATTTAGTATTTAGACAATTAGGAAAAGCGACACCTCGGAAAAAGTCGAGACGCGTAATTTTGTATCGAGCCACTTAGAGAAAAAAGATATGGCGACGACGAGAAACGTTGCATAGCAGGAGTTACTCAACGTCGCATAATTACCAGCATTTTATTACACGGTGTTTCGCGAAACGAGGGAGAAAGCTACGCCAGATTCGCGGCTTCGTAATTTGCGATAATTACTTGGCAATTTGAAGTAGGTAATTGCGAGAGTGGCTCGCGCGACGGTCATGGGAGGAACGAGAATATCGAGGAAAATTCAATGAATGGTGCTGAAGTATGGAAGAAGGATTTAAAATTCGATGCATTGAGTGAAATTCAATGCTTTTAGAAATGAAATCATTTATGAACAAAATTAAAATTCTAATAGCTAAAAATTTTACGTTGATTGTTAAGACATTTCAAAACCAAGTAGGTTATTTTAGGATGTTTCGAGAAATAATATAAATTTCGAAATATTCTCAATAGATGAAATTTTAAAGCTACCAGCGGCGGGCTTTTTAAAAATCTGAAATCTCTGTTACGTTATTAAGAATATTTGAAATTTTATTCGATAAAACTGAAGATTCTTTACCGAGAAATTCAGCGGTGAAAATTTCGCAGTTGCCTATGCGTACGTTAATATAAAATATTCTTCCATTTCCTCGAATTCGAATGTCAAATGTCAAATCCAATCTTCGAATTCAATTTAAATCAAAATTCTTCCATACTGTACCTACTAAATTCTCCTGGAAATTTGTCAGCACTTCGTAGCTGATATTTCGCGAACACCTGGTAGACAGCTAGTTACCAGTTCTCACAACAATCGAGCGGACGCTAATCCTCGTACATCTAGATTTGTACACACTACACGCGGAAGACAAGCCAGGATTAGCCGAGACCTCGGCCGACTCAAAGGTTCATTGATAAAGGCGTGTTTCGTGTAGGTAAGCGGCGTTTCTCTTATCTGTGCTTACGGCGAGAGAGATGAGAGGGAAGTAGAGACGCGGTCACGGACGAAGTGGAACATGGAATTGAAAATCGGTTGGGCTGTCGAGTTGTCTCTGATAAGGACACACCGTGGCCCTGTGCCAAAAACGACGTCGTATTTCGCGCGAAATACCGTGATCGAGCTGATAGACGAGGATTCTTGCAAATTAGTCTAACGTTGATTTTGCACTTTTGTCTTGTCTTGATACTCTTAGGTGCGAATATCATGATATATTGGCTTTGATATATCGGTGATCGTAAAAATTCCGTGTAAATTTGATTTTCTTGGAATTTAACATACGGCAAAATTTGAAATATACAAAATATCAAAGATATGTAGAGCGAAGGAAAATTTGAGATCGTATAATTTTCTATAAGGTTGACTTTTAAATACAAAGAAGTTTAAAATGCAAAGAGATTTAGAACGTTAAACATTTGGAGTACGAGGAAAGATCAAACGTTTCACGAGTAGAATGTAAATTCGTATTTGTACGAGTAGAACTATTTGAAGAAAGGGAACCTAAACGGAAGGATGTTCATTTCAGCGACAAAATTTGTATGACAGGTAAATATATATCCTAAATATGCACGATATATTCGTAAGCTATAGGGAATATCATTAAGCGCATAGTGCTTGGAATGTCAATTTTTGAGTTTTATTTTAGATTCTGCATTCTGAAATCAATTCCCTTAGCAAGCTAACCATCCTTAAGAATTCTCTAAACATACAGACATTCCTAATCACGTTAGTTTATTACTCCAAAGCACGTACGCTCCACGAATCCGCGTTTTTCGTTACTCAGTTCCTTCACGTACAAATTGCGTAACTTTAAACCAATCAAAATTTTCTTCGTTAAAAACTGGAACGAGTAAAAATAAAGATGAAACGTTTTATAAAACTCCGTCAGGATAGTTGTACAATTCACTTTCCAGCGGCAATGTGGCCGTATCTTGAACGAAGGAAATCCATCAACGAATCATAATACGGAAAATTCGCCAAATCTGCGTAATCCGAACGGGCTTGTTAAATTAAGCTTAGTTCAACCGTGACGTTAACCATGGCCCACTGAATTTTTTCGTTAACGATTGGCCAACTTCTTGTTGCGAACCTATAACAAACGACACCATAAAGCTTTAACCGCGTGGTTATGAGCATATTCTCGTGCAAACCGATACGCCGTTTGGCCGAATGCCAGCGAGAATGACTCTGCAACACCATGCTGAGAATGTGTTTGCGGTTGAACGGTCCCGTTTCGTGAAAAAATGTTCCTCTCCGACGAGATTCGATAGATGTTCGCGTCGATGCAACTGCGAAGAGTTCTCTTGATCATTTAATTATTAATTACATCTTCCTATTGTTATTACTTAATTTCTGAAAAGATTTCTAAAAAGGCCAGTTCCAAAGATTATTAAGAAGTACGCCTGTCTTGCAAAAATCGCGGAATATAGTAAAATTAGCTTTCAGTCGTCCTTTTACAAAGATTCGCCATCCTTTCGTCATCTCTAATAAATTTCTACGTCATTTCGATATCAAAATCCACACTCGCGATAATAAAAAATACAGTAGAAAATCTTATCGATCGTTTGGTATACTCTTTAATCTTTGCAACTGAAGGTTCGATCGTTCGAACGATTTCTCGAATGGAAAACGCTTATTTACTCTACCGAGGAAGCCTCGAGAATCGTGTTTTCGCCGACTGTCGCTACTTTTTGCCGTTTACAGATAACGTCCGCGTTCCTCTTTGGCAATATATACATGGACCGATCGGTGGCCCGTAAACACGAAGAAAAATGTGGTTGCCTGTATTGGTCGGCTGTCTCGAAAGACTTTCGTGGACGTTGTGAAACAGGCAGAAATAGCCTGGCTATTCCTGTTCCTGGGAAGTTGAGCTCGAGGAGGACTCGTTTCGACTACCAGAGTCGTTGGATTCGCGCCAAATTGAGTTTTCCAGCGGCCACCAAGGAACGGGCAAACTCTCTCACACTGTCTATACAAACTTGCGTGTAAATGTGAAACACGCGCTCACGCTAGAGTCTCGGGTCATTAGGATCACGATAATTAAGGTTATCAGCTGCGACGGGTTATTCACTCGACGCGTTCTGTCTTTCACTTCTCCGTATTCTCCGCCGACACTTTTCGCCAGAGAGTTGCTTCTTTCTTGGTCGATTTGTATGTTGCTGGTTGAAAGATTTTCGAAGGAATCTCTTTGAGGTTTCAGTTGGATGGAAGGGAATTCGAATATGTTCGGATGTAGGCTGGAAACGATGAGAAGATGCAGCAGAGATAGTCGAACATTATTTGGAGCACTGTGGCTGGAAACTGCGTGGGATATACGCGAAGGTCTGTGAAATCGATAGAACGTGGAGACGGTATTCTGAATTACGAGGAAACCTGGCGAAGAATATAGGAAATTTCAAAGACGATGGCTGGACCTTTGAGCGTTTCGCATATATCGTACCGTATGAGCAGATGCTTTTGACAAATGTATCGCGATCCGAGGCATAAAGATCATCCGAAATTGAATACATTGTGCGTTTAACGAGAAGACATTTCAAAGGAATTTCATTATCGGATGAACCAGAACGAAATTCAAAGATTAATGCGTCGATTACTTATCGTACGAATATAATACAAGAAGAAGGAGAGGAGAACGAAAGATAAATAACGAGATATAAATATCATACCAAGAACAATCGTGAATTTGTGGAAATAAGTAATTTTTTTTTTTTTTTTTGAGTGTGGAACGTTAATCGCGTACTTACGTAACGAAGTTAAAAAATTAACAAAAAAATGGCATTGATCAGTTTGACTTCTAAGAAACTAGAGTATTCTTACTCTGTCCGTTGATTATCAAAAGACCAAAAGAAAAAGATCGGATGAAAGAGAGGAAGGCGTAGGAAAATTGCTTCGAAGCGTCAAAGGGAATTAATCGTCATGAGGAGGGTTCTGGTTGGCCGTCAGAACGAAAACAATCGTTGGAACATGTGGCGGACAGTTTAAGTTCTCGGGCAGCTGTGCGCGTCTGTCTCCTCGAACTGTCCCACGAAGGGACGCGTTGGTTTTTTATCTTCCCTTCGGTTCGATGCAGCTACGTAACATCTGGCACAGACGTGTACCAATTTCGAAGTTTCCCGCCAGATTGGCGTCTCCTTTCAGCCAGGATATTGTTTTCCAGGCCGGATACTCTTCCAGATTTTGATTCGGACGATGCTAGACGCCTCCTCGAATCTTTCCACCGTTTTCGTTCTAATAAATTTCGAACTTTCGACGAGTTCCAATTTTCTTCCATATCGGTGTCAGCTTTCAGCGATTTTATCTATAGAAGTTACGAATCGTTTTACGAAGCTCTTCCCGTACCAAGTATGTCATATTGATTGATTCGATACACGGCGCGCCTGATCTTTTTCTATAGAATTTTCGAAGGATTTAGTCGTTCGAATTCTTTGTATCTATCGAAGGTTCTTTTCCTCGTATAAGATACATTTGTTGTTCTTTACATTTAACGTTTCGAATACGGGAGAATAAAATCCGATTCAACCGTGAGAAAGATCGTCCATCAATTCTTCAGAAATCCAGGTAGTCACGAATCACCGGGGCAAAACCCATACCTGGCCATCTCGAAGGGCAAACAAAGCTGTAATCGCATACTCGAAAGACAAGCATTCAATGGAATTGCCGAAGTAGTCGCCACTTTCAGGCAGCGATGAGTATCCTTGAAAGCAAGGGACTTGATCGCGGTGGCGACAAGAAAGGGAGAATTTTGATCGCCGTCTAAACCGACAATTTGTACACTCGCCGCGCGAGTACTTCCTCGCCGACTGCTAACACGCCCTTTTTGTCTCATACAGGCTCGTTCCGTCACGCCACGTGCACGCCATAAGCGTACCTTATTAGCTTGGCAGGCAACACGCATGTGCGATGAGCTTCGCGTCCCTAACATCGCCAATCGGAAGCCACCGTGGCTCCGCGGATGAATTATTCAAACGCGGCGCGGCGGCTTCCCCGTCGAATAAAACTGGCAAGAAAACGCGAGAAACCTAACGATCACGTGGAACTTGACGTTGAGAATGAATCTTGGATTGTTTGCGACGATTGTCGATGTAGCTTTGGAATTTAGGGTACGGCATGCCGATGAATAGATCATGGAAAGTGGGTCATCAAATGATTCAGGGTTACGCTGATGTGATGGTGCAGATTGGGTAGAGGTTGTCTACTTCTTTTTCTTTCTTTCTTTCTTTTCTTTTTTTTTTTTTTTTTTGAGAATCAAATTTTCCGAAAAAAATCTGGATAATTGATAGACATAGAAGAAGTCTGGAATGTTCGAAATGTATCATAGGTGTCGGGAGGTAGTAAATAACGCGTGCACTGGTTACAGATTACAGCGAATGCTATTGCTATGACATAGCACGTCAGATGGTTATAAATTGCTCTTTGGAAATACGAGAAATCTAGAAGTAGTATCGAAATTTATCTTGGTACAAGACGCAAGGATTTGCTTAAAAGGGGTTATCAGTCGTAAAATTCGAGAAGTGAATATTTCATAACACTGTAAAGCCTCAAAGTTCTCCATCACCGATTTTATGCAACTTTGATCGTCTAGTAGCGCAGCTAGCAGGAAAGTTTGATAGCGGTTATAAAGCAGTAAGGGGTCTGCGACGCTGAGCTTAAAATTCAAAATCTAGATTTTAGGGTAAAAGGAATTTTCTGCTGGTAAAATCTAATTTTAAACGAACAGGGGAAGTGGGCTTTGTAGATCGTGACGGTGATTTGTGGATGAAAAAAATGGGCGCGAGGAAGCTCGTCCGGTGCACGAAAAGAGAGGCACGCGATAGAAACGTAAGAAACGGAGGCGCACGAAGGTTTTCTCTAGCTCTTTCTTCGGACTTTCTTCGTTGCTTTCCTTTTTGCTCGGCTCGCCCACCCAGTTTTCCAAGAAACAAATGAATTTAATTCATGCGTGGCTGGTCAGTTTCGAACGAGATCGCCCCGATACTGGCTTTCTTCCTATTCGACTCGACCGAGAGAGCTACTTCTTCTTCGATGGCTATTTCGTTGTAGGTTAGAATGATAATTTCCTCATTTTTCTAGCGTCCTACGTTCCACTACCTCTTACACGAAAATCTCCATGTTGCATTAAGAAAACACCTGGAAATGATATTTTGAAAATTAACCCTTCTTGGGATCAAATCTTGTCCCTTTCGAATAGTCTGATATAATTTTTACTTTAGTTTCGTCGGAATGAAATCATTGTATTTACCTAAAATGGAAACCCAAAGATATCTGAAAATTTAACAAATATCGGAGATTTTGAATTCTTTAATGTGTTCTGTCATAATTGGTGGCTACTACCAAAGGATGTTAGAATCGATTATTAAAACTCTTGAGACGCAAGATCCTTCGCTCCATCAGCAATTACGAGTAATGCTTCTCTAGTTCTATGAATATTTTAAATTGTCTTTCCACTAGAGAGTTCCATTCTCTACTCGACATTTCTATCCGTGTAAACCCTAACTAGCCAACAAATTGACAGATCATAACTGTAATCTGTAAACTATTTCGTCCTAATTACGCTGACATAAATGAATCGCAGGAGGATGTTCGACGGCCCTACGTTGCTGGTATAATGAACGAACGGTTTAATTACCTGTTCGTGCAGCTTCATTTCACGTTACCTTGACCAGTTCTAAACGCGCGATGCCCGCAATTAAGCCTACGAAGGCGATTATTCGAAGCTGTCGCTCGGTCAAATTTCGCAAGCTTTCCCGCGAAAGCATAAATATTCAGTCGCGTCGACGAACACCGGCTTTATTTTTCCGCCGTTTCGAACGTGACTCGCTCGTGTGTCAGCCTCTCAGGGCCGTTAATGAAGCTAATTGGGTGTAACGACATTCTGTCGTAACGTAAGCTTCGTCGGTCTACAGGCCGCTTCAACGAAGCCACACGTCCCTCCCACGCGATACTCCTTTTTCCTTCTTTAGCTTTGTTCAAGTTTTATCTCTTCGCGCTAAAACATTCAGGAAGATCCATATCTCTCTATCGTCATTTCTGTGTCTTATCGTAGATTGTAGAAATTTACGATCAAATGTCCGATATTTGGATAATTTTTGAGCTCCATCGTTTTGTATTAGGTTGTTCGAAAAGTTTCTTTCGTTTTATGAGGAAATAATAGACGCACAACGTTCTTTGTTTTATATTATTTTGTCGAATTACGTACGATCCATTTTGTTCCGTCGAGATAAAACACCGCGATATTTCACAGACTTGGTTTCACGTTTGTAAAAACCATTAGTGTAAAAAGCATTATTGTAAAAAGTATTGTTGTAAAAAACACGTTTGTGAAAGAAAGACACTTTTCGAACAAGCTAATATATGAGAATTCTGGAATATCTTTTCCTGCACTGCTCTTACGTTTTATGGTAGATCGTAGAAATGTATAGTCGAGCGGTAGAATAATCAGATTGTTCTGGATACGATGAATCACGTTTAGAATATAATTATCGTGCTTCCATTAGGTTTGTTACGCTAAATTCATCATCCGATTAGAACATTTCTGAAGCTTATTGATATTTAACCTAAAACATCTACAATGGATATATTGAATCCGTGTGCTTAGGAAATGGCATAGCAATTCTATATTTAGAGTTGTAACTGGGTGCAATTAATCTGGAAAACT
Organism: Bombus vancouverensis nearcticus; assembly: GCF_051014615.1. NCBI lineage: Eukaryota > Metazoa > Arthropoda > Insecta > Hymenoptera > Apidae > Bombus > Bombus vancouverensis. The sequence goes on from NC_134913.1 coordinate 17,501,420, forward strand.
GTAATTCCCTGCTGTTACTATAATCCCAGGTCGTTAGATTATTTAATACTTCCGAAACTTTATTATTATTTCATTTCAAGCTTAATCTCGCTACATCGAAGAATACTCATTCTTTGCTCAGGAAATTAAATAGCCCGCTTTTCACAATCCGCCTCGGAAATTATTCCAATTACGTAACAATTTTTCTTATCTTCTCTCATTGTCGTATCAAAACTTTCTCAACGAATTCATTTCAATTACGCTTTCGATAGCTTTTCCGGCGTATGATTTTAATACGATGTTTGAGAAGAGAGGAGCTCGATCTATCGACCGGAAGTTCGCTTGTTATGCCCTGCTGCCCATTTCGGTAGTCTGGAGGCCATGATTTGCTCATGTTTCCAGCTACCCTAGGGAAACAGGATATATACTATACGCTTTTGTTACGTGGATCTCGTCTTGGCAAACAACAAAATCCTATGGATTTCCACGAAACGAACGTACGTTTCCTGCGTCGTCTATCGAAATCACCGTTTCTCAATACTTTCTCTTACTTTCTTGTTACTCCGACTATAAACACAAATAAGACACAAAGCGTTAAATATTGTCGCAAGGACTGCCTCGAAAATTTTCGCCCTTTTGATATCGCTTTGACAATGTTCATAAGCATAAAAATAAACATTTCAAGTAGTATTTTCATTCTATTCTCCTATATTTCGTTTTGACGAAACGAGGTTTACAGCGTGGACGATACAGTCGGAAGGCAACTTTAACGAGCTCCTTTAATTAACATTTCTTATGTTACATTTTTATTATAAATTTGGTTTTCTACGTGTTAATGGTAAATTGGTACAACGTAGAGGTATTGTAGAGGTAAAATACGCGAAACGATCTTTTGTCGATATTTTTATCAATTCCTATGAATATCTGTATATCGATACCTGAATACGATATATTACAAAGGCGCAAGGAATAAAAGAATCTTTCACGTAAAATGCCATCATTCGCTTGTACACAAAGATATAGAATCGCTACAAAACTATCTTCGCTTCGCAGTAACATGACAAAATACCGTTCCAAGCTACTCATTATTCACCTTGCCTACCTATGCATCAGCCAATAGCTGTCTATTACAAACGCAAGTGACATCAACAACCGGCTACTATCGCGAGGAGAAAGTTACGTGGAATGAAAGACATTCATACAGTGTGTTCATAGAAAGCTATTCAATATTTATATTACATGGGATACGTCATACTGCGTAAAAAGAAAAAAACCTTAGTAAACGTAAGTCGGAGTATCAAGCATTTCCAAGCTGAAACATTTTATGCGTTAGCGTTATGATTGAGTAATCGACTGACGAATGAGCTTCTGAATATCCTCCATTCAACTTTCTTTCATGGGGATATTTACAAAATTGTATTCTTCACCGGTAAGTGACTTCGAGGAATTACGTAACCGAATTCAGCGTGCTTGTCAAATAATTCGACGGAGGTTTGGAATTTTCGAGAGAGTTCACGATTCTGTAACAAGAGGATTTTAAGCGTGTATGGGAATGGAAAGAGGAAACGTGAAATATCTTCGGTGAATATAAAAGCTGGTAGTAAATCAATCTTAACGCTAACGTATAAAGAATGTTTGCGTCTCGGAAATGGTCGAACTTTGGACTTATGTCTACTATGTCAATAACAACTAATGACAAAATCCGCAATCACTTAATTGCCAACCCAATATATTTACTCAGACTGTTTTACTACTGCATCTGACATATGCACAGCATAAATATTCAATAATTTCTTTCCAACACTATGCATAATCTTATAATATAATATAAATAACATAAATCTTTTAGTAATCTCTCATTCTAATATATGATCCAATCATGATCAACAGGCTGTATCTAATAATGCGCTGCGATTCAATTCGAATCACCTGAAACATGAGTCAATGCGTAAAATTGTTTCTCTAGAAATAAACATCGTCCCGTTTGCTTCGTTTCGTCGCTATAAAATAAAACGTTCGATGCTGGCTATAACGATAACAAAAGCTTTGTGAATTTCACGGAATCGTTTCAAAAGTTTGATTCGAACGTCCGTAACGTAACGCAACGTAAATCGAATCCGGTGATGACATAATCAGGTTCAGGCTACTAATCGAGAGTAGCACAGAGAATTGGAGGTTCTCGTTTCTCGTCTAGTCTCGTTCAATTAACGTCTAGAAATCCAACGGACGACGATCGTTGGTCGACGCGTGTGAACGTCGCTTAACGTGCTCGAGCACGGTCGCTGATCGTAGCGTTGATGATTTTTGATTGGCCGGAAGTGACGTCACGACACGCATCGCGAACCGCCGCATTAATCCGCGCCGCGTCTTCGTACATTGTGTGGCCTCACGTGTGTTTACTACCGTCGCGTTCGATGCACATTCGGCATCTATCTCTGTCTCTCTCGATGCTCGTTGAGGTGAAATCATCAGCAGCATGGTTGAACGTTGTTGCTTTTGATCGTGGACAATTGCGTTTAATCTCGCAGCTCGATGCACCACGCAGCAGTAGGATCAAAGGTATTTCGCAATGCGTGCTTCGCACTGCTTGTTGGTAGCCGGATAATCGTTTTATGAGCCGAGGTTGTTCAACCTTTGTTCAGACGTTGCTTGACCATGAAGAAGTTTTCATTGTTGAATATTTCTGTCCTTTTCTATTTGTTTAATCGAAGTAGTATCGTCAGTGAAATTCTAATTAGAACGTACACTAAGTGTACAACAGTAGAATGTTTATATGTATAGCGAACGAGATGATGATCGAAATTAAGAATTGATCAGGGAAAATTATTATAGTTGCAATATTTCTTGTGTAAGAATTTTGTTGGTCGATTGTACGAGGTTGTCTTTCGATTCGACTGCGTCGTCTTCTAATTACGCACGTGGGAAGCTATTAAGACTGAGAATTGATAACGAAAAATTGGTAAAACGGTGAAATAGGTATTTTATTTTTGTCTGTACATTGTCGTAAAAAAGCGTGGAATTAATGATTGACCACGGATAATTGTATAGTAAAATTGAGATCACTACCAGATTAGCATCTTTTTCTATACAAAAAGTGCGCGATTGAAGAATTAGCCGTTGCTCGATAATGATACTCGCACGATGGCAAGCGACGCTAATGGCTCTGTAAGTGGCGATACTCCGTTATGTACTGCATAGTGTTGTTATTACTCATAGCTTGAAGATAGCACCGAGAATGGTAATTGGCATCGCTAGTGATACCATTCTTAGCGTTGATACCATTACTAGAGCGTTGCGTTCAATAATATCATTCTATTGTCCAAGATGAGATCATCGAAGCCTATCTTCTCGATATGAAACTCGAAACTTGAAAATTTTGACAAACTCGAGATGAAATGCAAAAAAAAAAAAAAAAATGGTACTTCACTTAAGAATAGAATGCATCGTGGCTTTTTCTATGGAATTCTACATCATCGTCAACGTGATCAGATGATAAAATGCGAATAAAAGCGTTTAAAGAGGGAGCTATGAGATCGTAAAGTGACGAGACAAATTAAAAAATTCACTCTAGTTCAGACTGAGACTTTCTATAGAGACCTTTACGACGTGCGAAATAATACGGTTCCATCGAGGCTAAGTAACGCGTGACAGCCCATAACGAGCGTTCCTTGCAAACTATGGCGTAAAATGCGCGCACGGAAGGGACATAAAATCAGCAAGAGCGAGACCCGCTGCGCTTCCTGTCATAATTTATAAACCACGTCGGACTCCGGCCTTCGATTTCACCACGGGCCATCGATTTTCCCCATGATCACCAATTCACGATGTTTGTAGTCCCTAATCGATAGGCTTGGGTAGGACATGAACCATAATTTTGGATACATGTCTCGTTTCGTTCTATATTTCGATAGTATAGATCGTTGAAATTACGAGGGCTAACAACAAATAGAAAAATAGAGAAGTTTTTTGCAGCATATTATTTTTTAGATAGTTTTGATTAACTTAGGCGTTCTATGTTGCAAGCTAATTGCACTCTCTATTTGAGATTTTAATTGAATTCCTCGTCTGAATTTTTATATTATCTCTTACTATTCGTGTATCATAATAAATGGAAGAGTAACATTAAATGTCACCAACTGAATAAACGATTTATTGTATCGAAGATATCTCTGAAAGAGAAAAAGGTTATTCATTTCAAAGTATAGGGATCAATATTTGATCGAAGTCTTCCTAACATCTTTATGAAAACCTAATATCGAAATCTATCATAATAGAAATTAATATTAATTTTGCCAAGCATCCGTATACCTTTAATAAGTATAAAAGAAGAAAGTCGAGACTTCAATTCGGTAGTTTTACTGTCAACATAGCTGAGATTAAACTTGGAATATAAAGAATTCAAGATCATCGTCATAAATTTCGTCGTAACTCGGCAAATTTTTAATATCGTGAACGAAAACCGACGGTGCGATCTCCCAAAATCTCTCAACTTTGATCATTTTCAACATGTAAAATCATTCTAAGCTTCCAAGACTTTCTTAACGTTGGTACAGCTTTTTTAATCTTCATTTCGTCGTAAAGGTCTCATCCGAGTCTCCAACAACAGCTCCTTTCCGCTGCTTTCCATTGAAAGTACGCACAGTGTTCCATCATCGTGTTGAGTCTTTTTCGAAATTCCACCCAACGGAGCACGTCGTATGCGCCAACAAAGATCCCGGATTACACAGGCTTAAGACGTATATACGAGCTCGTAAAACTGCAACCGCGCACTGTGTCGCGAAATACACTACGAGTGCGCGAAGATTTACGTTCTCCGAGTTTTCAGTCGACAGATTTAATTACCGTGGCTACTTATTTTTAGCCAACCCCCTCCCTCTATATTCGTTCTACCGACGGCGATCCATAGACTTAATCTCTTTTAATTCCGCTTCATACGTGCTTTTGAAGCGCAAAATCCTCGTGAAACTGGACGATCAAATAGTAATTGACGTTTCTGTAAGGCGTGTAGTTTTGTTTTCAATAGAAAAGCAGTTTCCGTTCCGTGTAAACTTTATTGGTTAAACCATTGGTTAAATTTAATCGCTAGATTATAGATTTCTCTGAATACAAATAAAGAAGTAGAGAATTTTTATAGAAGTTTATTTCACTCGTTAATTAGAGCATTTTCTATATTTCTGCATATTGTGCGCGTTCTGTTCGTGTTTGTACTTTTAAATTTCCCCCAAATGCAAGCAAAAGGAATTATAGAAAAGGAAAGGAAAATTATAACCGTTGCACTGCTTTGGATATTTTATATACTTTTGCGCGTATCATGCGCATTCTCTGCATCTTTGCGTTCTTACATTTCCCATAAATACATGGAAAAACCTTCTCTAGTTTAATTATTATTAAATTATTAAATTGAAAAATCACAAGTCCCTCCTACGCCCTTCGCTGAAATTTCCCGGAAGTTGCAATTTGTAGAGGAGGACTTTTATATTAGCAATAAGCGAATTACGTACTCACTGTCGGAGGGTAAATGCCTGAACGTTCGATCAACGTAGGGGGTCAGGTCGAGTTGTAGGCGCGAGCAAGATCCGCCCAGCGTGATTGTTACACGCGTATCAAAGGGTCGAGGGTTGTGCCGCGATTTCGACGGCCAGGTAATGGAGTAGGCGCAGCCGACGAACCTCGTAAATCTGTCGTCCTTTGGTCGAAAGTGGCCCGCTAATGATGCAGTCGAGTGCACGCCCGTAAATTGTCAGTCGCGCGATGCCATGTTAATTAAATTCTCTGGAAAGTGGTCACTTTTTTCCCTGGCGCCGTGAAATTTAGAATTCGTTGCGCATTCGAAGGAATTGTTTACGCTTCGATCATCGAAATACCCGTCTCGATACGGACTGTAGTTATCAAAGAATTTATTTAGGAATATTTAACAACGTAACTTTACAATTGGGTACACTGTTAAGAACATGAAGGATCTGTCGCAGTGATAATCTATTCGTTATCGTATACGCGAATACTCATACATATAGAGACCAAAAGAGATACGAGAATTTCACGGTCCAAGGTAATAAAACGACTCTATTTTATAGAGCAATTTGAACAACGACTTCTTGTTCTGTTGTTTCCATTTGTTCCACCTTCCAAACTCTATACCAGCAATCTCGCCAGCGTACCCTAATTCAAACCATACAAATGATATCAAGCCGACCGTACCTATCTGCAATCTCTGCTCGACAATCTTAATAACTCTCAGATCAAACATTGCAAGTAGTAATCGCCAATCTACGATTACATCTTTCCAGATGGAATAATGTTATCGTCGTTTTCGTTCGAACTACGTTCTAAAGTAACATCGTATACTCCGTCGTCCTTTCTCGTCATTTTCCCTATTATTACACACACCATAGCTACCGCTCGGAGTTAAGCTAAGCTCTTGGAAAATCTGTAGAAATTCTGCAATGCTTACAGAAGTTTTAACTACATCGTACAATCGGCTTTAAAGTTATCCGTTTAAAAGGTTTTCCGCGAAAAATAAAAATTCGTTCGCAAGAGATTTACGAGTGAAATTTCACTTGCTACGAAAATCGTCGAATGACCCGAGGTTTGCCTACCTAGCGGTTAATTTAACCGCTCCAGGCTGCATTTGATTCCACGATCCGGCTCCGAAAAATCGCATTGGCGTGTCGAAGAATCGGGCCACGCACGCGCCAGCCAGGGCCAGAAGGCTCGCCACGTTTCTCATGCAGCCTCTAAGTCGCAGGTTTTTGTTCCGACGTGCGCCTAGGGAGGGATATCCAGACCCGGCCGATTTGGAGGTTAGGGTCGACTGGGTAGGTTGGCACAGCAGAGAGAAAGACAGAACTAAAGGCTAGAGAGAGGCTGAGGAGCATCGAGGCGGGACCCTGCCTTTGGAAACCCTCCGGAACACACGGTAGCTCCGCGCTCGAGAGAGCAAGCCTTTGTAGCAACCATGGCATCATGCCAAAATTCTCTGCCTCTTTCTCTTTCTCTTCTCTGTGTACATGTGTATGTGTGTGTGTGTGTGTGTGGTCGTCCCTTCTTCCTCTCTTGCGACGAGATCCCCTCGTAGAAACGGCTCCCTACTAGCGGACCTGCGAAAACCAGCCTCGAAAGCCACGTTCCATTTATTGTCCGCGTAGAAAACGTACGACGCCGACGCGGACCATCGCATCGCCGAAATAATCGAAGGACGAGCCACGCGCAAAGGTCATGGATGCTTCTTCTCTCTTGCGAGAGAGAAAGATTGCATGCTTTTTTCGGGATTTTAGATCTTCCTAGAGAGATTTGGAATGTTTAATGGCGGATATGTGTTACGGATAATAGGCGATGTAGGACGCAGGATAAATCAGCTTTTGGATGGACGAAATGCGAATTTTCCAGAGAGGATAGACGAGATTGATCATACGAAATAATACGTTATTCGATGTTTTACTTAGGTGGTTTTTTGGTAGAATAAAAATGTTGGTTAGAGATTGACACGTAATGAGAAGGATAATAGGTGCGTTTGGTAGTTGACGGTTGTGTGACGTCGATGAAGAAACAACGGTCGCGATAAACAATCTTCTACAAACGTGCAAATACTTCCGTGAGCAACCGTACGTAATAATATATTATGCGGTGTACTACGTATTCAAATAAAAATCAGCATTATCGGGAAGCAAATTAACAGACATCTACCTTCGTAATATCGTTCGATATTCTTTCACATGATACAGAGCAATTAAGATTCGTTTGCGCGATTCGTAGAGAAAAGTGAGTTTATCAGGTTAAAAAGCATGACCCAGTCTGCTAACGGAACCTTTAATGCCTCGTTAATATTCACCGTACGGTCGACTACAAATCAAAAAATAGTAAAGGAATTTCCTCTGCTCCGATATGAAATTCACTGCACGAAATTCAATATCCGAGACTCGCTTCTTTTCTAGAACGGATGACTCGTTTCGTATAGCTAGAAAAAAAAAAAAAAAAAAGAAAAATAGAAAAAATAAGGAAGAAAAGAAAAGACTCTCGAGCTTCATACCCCGTTAACTCGCTTTGCACGCTTATCTAAAGGAACGTCCAAGAATTTCTTCGTGACCGCCACCTCTACGCAATCATTAAGCTTCGCTTCGGGGGAGAAAAGATTATCTCTCTGAAAGAGGTGCCCTACTTCGAGGGCTGTGTTAAGTTAATTTCTTAATATCTGGTTAACCACCCTGTTGTACGTAAATTTATGAATTAAAGATGCCGAGGCTCGAGAAATTCAACATGAAATTCAACGATGAGTCGAATGTGAGATTTCTTCCGATTCATCTTTTTTGATATATCTCCTTGACGTAGGAAAGTCTAGCGAGTGTTGGAAAAATTATTATTTTTCATCGATATTCAAGCATTTCATTGAAATAATTCTTTTCACTGAAATAGTACTTCAAATTTTTATCCAAACAAGTATCTGACTAACAAGACTATGCAACTGCATTAGAAGCATCTCTTCATCGAAATATTCTGATTATCGTGAAAACTTCTACTCGTTCGAAGTGCAATCACTTTGTATCGTGTAATACATCGTGTAATACGCTGTCACATTCTTTACTACTCAAGTAGCTTATTAACAAGAAACTCTGTTATTCAGTCTTATTGAGAAGCTCTGTACCTAGATTTTGGCAAATGTTCCTGCAACACAACACGATAACCAGATGTATGATAATGAAATTACGAATTCAACTAGAAAAGAAATTGCGTTTAAGATTGTTGGAATTTGTAACGCTGGGCGGTTCAACGACAGCGAGACTGAGGTTTAGCCTCGATACTACTTTGTAAACGTTGTTATCGTCTAGGAATAGACAGCATATTTTACTCGACGAGATATCGTATCGATATAAGCGGAATACTTGAAATATTTAAGAGGGGAATGTGACTGGAAAGGTCATGCTTTGTCGGATGCGACTATCCCGAGGTTACCTAGGCTAACTTTTAGTAGATCCTTTCTCTGAACACTGAGACTCGTCGTTCCACTGCTGTTTGCTACGACAAATATGTAATCTCCGATTCTCGTGTGTATATCGTCCAACGATTGCACAGTTTGTTAACACCGTGCTCTTAATTCCCGTTAACGCATTGTTCGTCCGCTGTCGTTACACTCTCTAACACAGTGCGCACACAGAGACTTTATACACCTGCTGACACATATCCGGGCTTATTCTTCATCGTCATTTTGGTCTTTCTTTGATCACGTTTCCTTGATACACCGGGTATTTTAGGATTCTTTAAGATCATCCATATACAGATTTTTTGTTAACAAAAATTAAATTGTAATAGATCGTTATCAAGTAAAAAATATCGTTAACTAGATAGTTTGAGAGAAAATTTCTCGAATTCGGAATCGACGAGTCCTATCGAAGAATAAAAAGAATCAAACATACAGTATCAGAATTGCATTCGATATTATTTTTTTATTCTCTTTTATTCTCTTTTTTTATTTTATTTTAGTCTTGCAAGCAGTTTGAAATAAATGGACGCCGATTATGCTTGATCCGAGGAAAATTTCTTATCCAGATTCCTGGGAATTCCTAAAAGAATCACGATATTACAAGAGCCCAACATCCTTCAACATCCTCAAACATCTCAAATCAAGAAGAATCTCGCAAATTTCCGACGCTTCGCGAACTCGCTCAATCCAATTAACCAGATCTCGACCAATTACTCGGATTAAAGGAGTTCAAGGCGTTCAGACGCGATTTACCGATTCGGCGTCGCGTAGTTCGAGCGTTGATCATTATGTTAAGCTGTTTGAACCTCGCGTTCCATTGTCTCTCTATGAATAGAGATGGGATATCACGACGATGAAACGATATTCGTGGCCTTCTTTCCACTCCATATCTTGTTGGATCTCGATCTCGTTTCCAAACTACGTTCGTACATCGTGAAACGAGAACTTTCACATGGACTTTGCTTTTTTCCATTAAATGTTTTGAATTGAGACTGCTGAATGGGGTGTTTGTCGATAGTGATTCATTAATTCTGCTCTGACGCGTCTTCTTTTATAATATTCGTCATCAGATTGTCGACTTTTAGTTTCCACACAGATACACAGATACGAGAAATTCTGTGTTTGATTTGAATCATCAAGTTTGATCTGATACTCGTTGCTCGTTAGCATTGTTCCTCAGAATGTTCATTTGTAACGTCGAAGCTGAAATTCGTAAGAAATTATATCTATATCGAGTAGACGGCGATTAATTTTATCTTCTACGCACAGATTATTCTAGTTACATAAAAAATCAAGTTCTCAGTATGTGATCAAGTAACACGGCACTCGATAGTCTAATCGATGCACAGAGATTGATATGAAAGAGAAGATCGGTTTTCTCTCTTGAGTTTCTCGCATGCTTACTTATTTATACTTTCTTCTCGTGCTTCTTTCTTGTTTTTTTTTCTCTCGTTTCGTCTCCCCTTTCTGCGCGAGCAAATCGAATTCCTCGCGCGAGCGTAAGGGAGAATGGCGCGCGTCTCATCGACGAAATTAGATGAGGATCGTCACCGAGAACGAAATTCTTTTCGCAAGCAATTTTCTCGCCTCAGCCTCGGGACCTTATTCGCGAGGAAAATTACAGGTATAACCGATATTCCCATCCGAGATGTATAACACCGTCTCCGGAATCCTCTTTCGTCCATGGAAACCACTTTTTGTTGTCTCGATTTATGAATTTTCAAGCAACGATAATTCCCCTAGGAAAACACCCGCCTCTCGTTTTATCCTCTCTATTTTTCCTCCTACAGAAAACGTCTCGGTGAGAATTTAAAAAATGAATCCATAAAGAGGAGATTTAACTCTCGATTGTTATGCAATACGAGAAATTCTCTTAAATTCTCCCTTTGTTCACATAAGACAACAAATATCAAGATTTCAATTTCCAGATTCAGCTTGAACATTATTTTTCTAATACTATCTTTTTAGAGCTTATAAATTATCAAATCAATGGAAGCCACGTCAAACACACTTTTTGCAAAAAAAAAGCTACTAAAAGCAATCGAAAAACGAGTGAAATCAAAAATCCTGTCGGCGGTATTCACATGTCGAGATTATCGCTAGATAATTTATAGAATCTATAAATTATTCGATAAATAAATAAAAAGCGACATCTCCGCGAGTCTATAGGTAGACGTGTAGAGATTGAAGAACCTATTTGTTAGCTTCTCATCTCGAGAAAGTTCCTAGAAAAATTGAAGAAGCATCTGTTCCTCCGGTTACATCAGTGAGGTCTCCCTGGCGGATTTCTATCGCGCGATCGTTTCACAAGGTAAATTGAAGAGCCGATAGCTTGTCAATTGTGGAACGATATAACGACGGATTGTACATGAAGGCTGTCCCACTAGTGTTTCTCCGCTTCGGGCGACAGAGATTTTCTGATAGCGGAGGAACGGCCCGAATTTCTGCCGTCCCAGTTTTCGATTTCACATTCGAGGCGTGAACGCCATCCCGGTTTTCGATGAATGGACGCTCCGCTCGCACCACTCGGGCAACCGTGATTTATAATTCACCGCGTGTCGTGAGTGAACGATTTCAGTTTGGATCAGTGGCGTGTTCAGGGTGAGCATTCGGGCTTGGGAGTTTCTAATAGCGTGCAAGCACTGGCTAACGTTACCTTCCACTCGTGGGAGATACATATATATGTATGAATAAAAATATGGTGTTCTGGTTTAAATAATATTCAAGGATTTGAAGAATTTGTATACAGCAATATCAGGAATTTTGTCGCTAAATACGTCGTCACATGTATCAGGTGATGCGAAAAGTTTCTTTCGTTTTATAAGGAAATAATGGGCGCACAAGATTTTCCGTTTTATATTATTTTATCGAATTACGTATGACCCATTTTGTTCTATCAAAATAAAGATCACAACGTTCGACGGATTAGGTTTCATGTTTGTATAGAAACGCGTCGTTGTAAAAGACGTGTCTGTAAAAGAAAGACACTTTTCGGACAACCTAATATTTCGTGATTTCCATTAGGTTGAAGAAAACAAGCTCATCCTCCAGTGTTGTTACTTGCGTATAAAATTTCACCTTTCCACCAAACATTCAGATATACGCGTATTTATATTTCGAACTTCGATTTTCGCGAAATTCTTTTCAAACGATTCTCATTCGATCATTGATTTTTGATGGTACGAATTTTACTATACAGTCCAGTAGCACCGTTGTTTATATTTCACGTAACTCCTCTATTTGGATAGTTAAAACAACAAGCGAATCATTGAAAAAGGAAAATGTTATTCTGAAACGAAATTGTGAAAAAATAACATTCGGATATAACTGAATTAAACCGATACATGAATATCAATTGGAATAGCAAAAGACGTTGTAGAGCGATGCGTGATATTTATTCACCTTTTACTTTGGACGCAGCGAATCTTTCTCATGATGCAGCAAGCTGCATACACTCTGCACAACAAAACGGTACCCCTTAGCGAACAGGAGCAAGGGGAGGATTCGAAAAGGGTCCATTTTCAGAGGGGGGGAGGGGGGCAGGCGCCTTTACACGCGAACGATAATGTATTCAACAACGTGCAGTGGCTCTCATCCTTGTCGTCTGTGCTTGCATTTATTTCTATCGCACAGTCCTATTTTCATGAAATATTTATTATTTCGTTGAAAAATATTCCTTTCAAAATGAAGATAAGATAGTTGGAATTATAATTCATGCATCGTTAAATTTTATTAATAATGATCTACTCAAGTAGCTGCTCATAATATAAAAAAATTGAAGAATATTCAGGGCTAAAGAATTTCATTTTTTTTTTTTTTTCGATAAAATTGCTGCTGTTCGAAACTGGTTGGAAAAATAAATTCTTTCGCGCTTGGTATTAAGCGCACGCGACGCTGCACTCCGACAGATTATTAACCAGCTAGACGATAACTATATTTGTTATTGATAAAACCGATTATGAGTTTGAATGAATTACGCCTGTTTTACAAAGACACTAGAAAAAAAGTTCCTGTTATTAATGTACGACACAAGGAATTTTTTCCCAAAGTCTAAACAACATTCGGTCTTGAAAGGATTAATTACGCGACGTAATGATTACATTATTCGTTATTGTAATTAGAATTTATTCGTCGTAAAACCACAGCACTGATCCTCTCAGCAAATATACTTGTCTTAATATACATATGCATGTATATGTAAATACCCTATACTTTTATTACTTATAACAGTTTCCAAGGTTAATTGAAAAAATTGTTTACGCAGTGCATAGATCAAGTTACTCTTCATTGCTATGTTAATTTATTTGCTACAGAATACTATTAGTTATCTCAGTAAGCGATATACCTTCTTTGCTCTATTCGCATTTTAACAATTTTCAACTGTATTCGAAGAAATTAAATGTGCTATATATACAAATTAAATTATTTCTCATCGTAATCATGATTTATTCGTTACAGAGCGACGATAATGATTCCTATAACCAATGTGTAACAAAATATCCACTTTCGTAGGTCCAACATGACAGAAGACATACACATACAATAATATTTCCCCTTATTCAAAAATTCAACGATCATTTCTCTCGATTCTCAAATCCAGCTACGTTCGAGACTAATGTAATGCTCCCTGCTCTCGAGTAATCTTCCCTAAATAATTTTCCCCTAAATAATTTTCCCCTAAGTAATTTTCTGCAAATCGAACAATGATCGGGAAGAAGCTGCTTGCGTAAATCTTTCGTTAATGGAATGCAACGACTCTCCTGTACAAAGTATGGAGAAGTGGTCGGTGTGTTGGGTAAAAAGGGCCCCCGAACCCTCGGCTCGTTAGCTAAGCCTCTTGTTACGGTAAAAGAGGGTCGTGCGCGTTCGCAGCATGTCATGGGGGTTGTATTGTCCCTCGAGGCAAGCATTTTTTATTTTCCACCGGGGGTAAAAGCGTTCCCTCGCGAGTCTACTCGCGAGAACCTTCTTTTTTCTCGTCGTGGATCGACCACCTCCGGTTTCTCGAACGCGGAAAAAAAAGGGAAGAAGAAAGGGTAACGAGGTGGTTTAAAAATCGTTTCGAAGCGAACAGGGGTGAGGCGCTCGAACGACGCCTTAATTAAGCGTTTTCGCCTTTGACACCCAGTTTCTCCTGTTTTTCAACGTGTTTCCTCTTTGTGCGTTTCTTTTATATTTCGCGGAAATTCCGTGAGAAATATTTGTACTCGAGAGTCACTTCTATCACTTTTGATAAAATGCGAAATTTTTCATTATCTTCTTGTAAATTATTTTCTTACTTTAAAATAGGTCATCGAAATTTTCTCGTAGATAGGTTTCCTTATAGATTTTCGAAATTCTAACGTCACATTTTCTACGCGATTGCAAGAATCGACTGATCGACGGCACAAACTTTTATTCATTGCGCATTCCTGTCAGATTTCGTATTCGTAAGATTCGTGCTCGTTTTCAAATTATTACCAACGAGATTAGAAAAAAGATAATGGAAAAAACCAGGATTACGAAGATAAATACGTGTTCATTTCTCGACTGTAAGAGCGAGAAAATGATAAATCTGTTGGCAAGGGCGTGTCAACGAGCCAGCAGAATTACGCTGGCGTTGCGGTCATTGATATTTATAAATGAACTTTGCATTTTCATCCAAAATTATGACAAAATATTTCAGCGTCGTGAAACCTCAGGAAATTAATACGCAGACCAAAGAATGATTTACGAACATGATTCGCCCGTAACAACATTTTTCTTCCTTATCTTAAGTATTCGAATTTCGAAGTTTCAGAATTTACATTTCATACAAGTACAGGAAACATAACTTGACGCAGAAGCAGCGTTCGGAGTTAAGAAAGTAACGTAAATTAATTGTTGACTTGGCAAAAGGAGAACGTTGATCACGTGCAATGAAATACAGAGCAGCGTCATCTTTGAGAAAACAGGGAATTTTTAAACGGTCGCGTTGCATTGGCCCGCGAGAGGGCTCGGTAGTTTCATTGAAAAAGTTGTTAATTGCAGGCGCGCGAAGTCTTGTTCCTTCGAGGTTTCGTTTTCCGTAATAAAAACGATTTCACGGGCCACTGACGGCGATGGCAATTAACGCACAGCGTTGTTAATTCGCCATTCGATTCCGTCGCTACTGATTGCTTTGCCGTGTTATTTCCTTTGACATAGTTTGCTTCATTATTCTGGTTTAGAACGCAATTTATAAATTATGACTTATAAAATACCAGTTCTATAGATTCTTTAAATTATAAATATGAAATATATATATATTATAATTAGAATGTAAATTCTATGCCATACATTTTAAATGTATTGAATATTCTAAATTATTTATTCGTTTAGAAACGAAAGGCATAAATCTTAGCGAGAAAGATAACGTATCTCTAAATTGATAAATTTTACATCAACAAATCGTTTAAAAAATATAGTTTATTAAAGCTACACAGTGTAACAAGAGTGATAACATTTTTAACGCATTAAGTAATAAATTGTTTCACGTTTAATATCGATTTAATGTATAATTGATAAAAATTGGAAAGATGAAGTGGAAAATGTTTTCCCGCGTAAAGAGAGCTTTCTGTAATCCTCACGCACAGTAGAGTTTCTTCGTCTTCGCGTCGCATGTTCGTTGTGAATTAACACGCGTACCCCTGCACACGCGCTACCCCTTCGAGAGTTGCTATATACCGGGTGTCGTGCGACACGCGATGCGTCGTTTAGCGATCAAAATCGAACCGATCGTTTCTCGCGAGATATCGCGTTCCCAAGCGAAGACAATTTTCGTTGAATCTAATTGTATACCTACAACGCAATCACTAGTTTCCCATCTCTCAAATCCAATCAATTCTATCGAGGCTCACGAATTACGTTCACACTGAGGTAATTTAATTACAAGATTATCGAATCGAAAAAAGTAGCAATTTTCATCTGTAGATATTCGAAAACTCAAATACGTTCTGTATTTATATTAGCTTGTCCGAAAAGTTTCTTTCGTTTTATAGGGAAATAATAAACGCACAATGTTTTTTGTTTTATATTAGTTTATTGAATTATGCACGAACATAATAATAGAAATAGACCGAAATGGATCATACCTAATACAAGAAAATAATATAAAACAGAAATTGTTGTTCGTCTATTATCACCTAATGAGACGAAAGAAACTTTTCGGACAACACCTAATACTCATACGGACTTGCGTATACTGATTTTATAACTGAAATTTACAATTGAAAAACGAACAAGATTCTTAATCTTGATACGATGTGAAATTTCGAAAAACGACGATTCCTAATCGTTTAGGAAGCGAATCTTTTCTAATGAAGAAACTAAAACTCGGAAAAATGGAAACTCGTTTGACTTACAAGAGAAACACAGAGTAAAAGGAATCTCGATACATAGAGAACGCCGATGAATAACTTGCAGCGGTGCGCTCGAACGTGTGCATGTTTCATTCATCCTAGTGATACGTGAACGTACACACCTTCTAAAAATAGTATGAAAATCGCCGGACCGACTCGAACCAACCCGGTCTTTATTATCATACCTGGCGCGCTTCGTTGCACTTTCCCAGCAATCAGGTTTCCTCCTGTTATCGGTTATTCCCTTTTTTCTTTCTTTTTTCCTTTTCCTATGCTTCTACCATGTACCAGACACGCAAATTAACATTCAACTCCGGCTGGTCTATTAATCGACAAGGAACACATTGCGAGAGAAGGACACGTCATCCTCGCGATCTAGTATTTCAAAGAAGATGTTTGGTTCTTCCGTTCGTTGGTTAAATCAGTAAATCAAATCAAATATCGTTTGATATGCTGAAACGAATGGTGTTTGCTAGCAATGAATCCTATGTCGAAAAGTTCGCATCGTTAAATTCTAGATTTATCTATCAAATTCTATCGAAAGTTATAAATATAATCTTAGTGTTTGTAATATAACGTTCGAACATATGTTAAAACGAACAGATGTTAGAACGAAGCAGATTCTACAACAAATAGATTCGTTCCAACGTATAAATTATATCGCATAGCACTGATAGCGTGTACTGAAGATCAAACCAAACATAGATGTTCGAGATAAAAATTATTCTTCGTATTACGTTCGTATCGTTAATGAACGAGCCAGTTGGTCTCTTCTCGATCGAGACTCGCCATCCGTGAAATCGAGTCGTACGATATTTGTTCGCGAATCTTGCACGAGTTACACGTTCTTTTTACTGGTTCAGGTTAGGTTATAAAACTGCGAGCCATACAAACACGCACGTGGGTTTCCGTGTTCTCGAAGCAGGAAACATTAAGAATCGTAAGAGCCATTTAATAGCTTGGTGATGAACGATGGAGATTAAAGTGTCTGTAATAAGTAGATTGGAGAGAGGTTTAGGAACTGGGATCGGTAATAATCTTCTGTCGAAATCATGAATTACTTTGCTGTTCCGAGGAAAACCTTCTATTTTCGACTTGGTCTACTTTTAAGAAGTAAACATCTCTCATACGTTTCATCGAAATATCACACCAGTATTACTGTACTTTCAAAGATAAATTTTCAAAGCCTTTTTCGCGCGAACCAACATTCCATCAGTTGCATAGAAAATTAAACGCGTAAAATACCACGTGGTCCACAAATAGAAACAGGTTAATATTGAGTTGGCAACTAAGTGATTGCGGATTTTGTCACTGGATGGTACTGACAAATTCCGCAATCACTTAGTTGCCAACCCGATACTATCTCTTACCAATTCTTCAAAGCACCAGCTTGTAACATCTCTCATTGCATTTACTCATCGCCTGTCGACACATAATCAAACTTTTCTTCCATTTCGATTATTTTCGAAGCCTTTTACGCGCGAACCAACATTCCATCGGTTGCATAGAAAATTAAACGCGTAAAATACCACCTGGTCCACAAATAGAAACAGGTTAATATTAAGTTAGCAACTAAGTGATGGCGGATTTTGTCACTGGGTGGTATTGACAAATTCCGCAATCACTTAGTTGCCAACCCGATACTATCTCTTACCAATTCTTCAAAGCACCAGCTTGTAACATCTCTCGTTGCATTTACTCATCGCCTGTCGACATATGATCAAACTTTTCTTCCATCTCGATTATTTTCGAAGCCTTTTTCGCGCGAAGCAACATTCCATCAGTTGCATAGAAAATTAAACGCGTAAAATACCACGTGGTCCACAAATAGAAACAGGTTAATATTGAGTTAGCAACTAAGTGATGGCGGATTTTGTCACTGGGTGGTATTGACAAATTCCGCAATCACTTAGTTGCCAACCCAATACTATCTGCAATTTTCGACCAATCGCAAGGAGACGCAATCGCAAGGAAACACGTCAACGGGAGTAGTAAATTCCCGTTACGATTATAATAATCGACACCACTAGTCGATCGATCCCCCGATTTCCGTTAAGACAATAGGGGTAGTTGAGAGGGTATAACACTGCGATTAACAGGGTTATAACATTTATATTTTAACACTTAAGTTACACTATCTCTTACCAATTCTTCAAAGCACCAGCTTGCAACATCTCTCATTGCATTTACTCATCGCCTGTCGACACATAATCAAACTTTTCTTCCATCTCGATTATTTTCGAAGCCTTTTACACGCGAACCAACATTCCATCAGTTGCATAGAAAATTAAACACGTAAAGTATCTGGTCCAGAAATAGAAACAGGTTAATATTGAGTTGGCAACTAAGTGATTGCGGATATTGTCACTGGGTGGTATTGACAAATTCCGCAATCACTTAGTTGCCAACCCGATACTATCTCTTACCAATTCTTCAAAGCACCAGCTTGCAACATCTCTCATTGCGTTTACTCATCGCCTCTCGACACATAATCAAACTTTTCTTCCATCTCGATCATGTATACGTACAGTTGCAATTTCTTCAGGCGTTCTGGAACTTTGAAAGGTTCAGTTCGACACATCGTTCGATGACTCCTCCACCGTAAAGAGAAGAAATCCTTCGGGATCAGACAAAATCGCGAGAGAAACTTACAAGGAACTGGCTTCACGGTTGCCCGCGTTGCTTCGCGGTAAAACATGTAATAATTCTTCAACTGGATACAGGTCGCACGGAAATTGTACGATCGGCTGGTTGCCCGGTCACTAACCCGCGTCTCAGAATTATCGTCCACTATTTTCGAGTATAAGTTAGCTGTTAGCGATTACGTATTACTTTTCTTTTCGCCGTTACGTTTCGCGCCGCTAGTAATTTCATATTGATTTTCGCTTGGTTACCTCGTCAAAAATGTTGGTAATCCTTGTCTAACGCGCAACGACGTGTAATTACAAGATATACTTGTAATTTTTGTTTAATCAGAGATACGAATTTTTTCAAGAATATTTGCATTCTGATCGACGAAACGGAACAATATTTTTCTCTCTGTTTGAAGGAATTTTGTGAAAGGTTCGTTATAGATTCTTTAAATTCCCAAGGTATTAGTTTTCTATGTAGTTTCAAGAACCCAGCGACAACTTGAATTTTGAATTCGGATAATTTATCGAGTTAGTTGGGAATAAAAAATTTCGAAACTTCATTTAAGATACGTGCTCTTTCATGACTTCTCGAAAGTTACGCTACAAATTGACAGGAACGATATTTCGGGTGTCGAATTAATAATAATTTAACGAAACGAAATCACGACAACACTATGAATTTAATTGGAACAATATCACAGCGAATATCGAACACGTCATAATCCATCAGAGTCATCTAAAAAGTCTCCCGTTAATACATCACTCGCATCATCGATATGGCTGCAAATACCTGCATTCTGATCCGCCGTTCAACGCGATTCGATCGTTCTACCAATTTTTTCATCCCGCATTTTCCAAGATGGAAAACTGCGAGATAAAAGGGCGAAAGAGACGAATAATCCACTCACAGAGTGAATTCTATCTTCGATTCTTAAATTTCCTTCCACAAAGGGCACTCGTTCCTTCGATTGATAACGTCTATCGGTTATCAGTGAACCAAGTACAATGCAAAGCCGAGTGGATATCGAACTAAAGATAAATTCCCAGAAACTAGTGTTCGCGTGTTTATTATTCCAGCCTGGGTAACATTCGGTTACTTCTGTCAAAGTTTTCTCATTAACGAACCAAGAGGGCGGTCGAAGTAAGAAAGGGAAGATTCGAAGAGGATGAAAGGTGAAAAGGTTCGGAGACCGAGCGAAAATTGCAGGACTCGGATGCCGGTTGTTCGATCTGACGCGCATCGAGGCTTGGATAACGCAAACAAGTAATTAAAAGTTCTGGCTGGACGTTCGTTTAATCGGAATGGAGGTCGTGCGTCGCTGATCGAATCCGTATACCGGTGAAAATCGAACGGGAATGAAATAAAGGATCGACTTGTGTAAAAAGGCTCCCTGTTCCCGAGTTGTTTTTCTTCTTTTTTTTTTTTTTATTTGTTGTCACATAGACCCGTGTTTTTTTCATTTCGACTCGTGGATCGTTTAACATTTGCAGAACAGGACGCAATTTGTAATATTTCTTTTTTTTTTTTTTACTCCAGTCAAAATTTAATTAATGTTTTATTCGAGTCTTCTATCGAATCTTCGATTCTTCTCTGTTGAGATCACGCGATTAATTGGTAGAAAATTTTGCCGTTGTTTAATCGTTAAGACGAGAGAATACGTTTTTTGTCGGTGGATCGTAAAGTTGAGATTCACGAGCAATGTCGCGAAATGGTAGATTTCGGTTGTGCAATTACTACGAATGACCCTCTCCAAAAATACTACGAGCTTCCTGCAACATCTATCACAGGAAACGAGGCACCCTGTGTCTCTGAACCGTAAGATTAAACGCGTTCAGGTCAACGAGTGCTTGCACAAAGTGTTTGCAAGACGCTCGAAAATTATCTCTGATTCATCGAGACTGACTCACAAGCCAAATTCGCAAACAAATGACAGTTTCGACAACGATATTTACTAAAATACATACGAATTCTTTTATGCAATCGCCAATTGTTACATATTTATGAATAATTTTTGGAAGAATAATATTCTTTCTTATTTTTGTTTTCTTTTTTCAAAAAATTTGTATAGAAGCTTGCCGTGCTTTTTAAGAAGTTGAAAACGTTTAAAGGAAGTTTACTCGTTAGCTAATTCAATTGTCAATGGACGATGAGAAATTTTCATTGGGAGCAAAGTTTCAAATTTTACTAACATCGGAATAATTTATTTGAATGCTGTCTGAGAAAATCTAGAGATTTCTGTATGCTACATGTAAATCATTAATTTACAAGTATTGACCATTCGGATGATAAGTTGATGATCCATCTCTTTCAATTGGCATTTATGAATCCTTTAAATCTGATGTTTGTAATATTTGTTGACGAATCATTGCAGATTTTATTTCACACAATTTCGACGCTGCATAATAAATTCGACGATAGTATTGTAATTGTATATTCGGAATATTAATTCATACAGACACGATATCCAAATAAAATGATAAAACTCCCTCTCTCTCTTCTCTGCCTCGCACACGCAAATTAGATTTTACGACTATTAAATCTTCCATCTTCGTCTCTCTTATGTATTAATAAAAATACATTGTTACTACATAATCTTTGTTAATAAGAGAAAAATGTAGAAAAATCTTCTTAAATCGATGCAATAGAAGAAGGAAGACTCGAAGACGATTTTATCGCGCGTCTTCGAAGGCGTTCGAAATTTTTCAATTTCCTGTCGCCGCCTCAGTTTCGTTCGCGGAGATACAGGCCTCATTTCCGGTCGCGCCCTCGATGAAAGCGCGCGTCGATCTCGCGGCATGCTTGCGAATCGATACTACCGTCTATGGTACAGAAGCGGTTTTAGAGACGCTTACGACGAACAAGATGTACTAATGATCGTGGGAAGAAAGCCTCGCAAGATGAAATGTCGAAGAAGAAGAAAAAAGATATAACGGTGAAGTTAATGAGCAAAGTAGACGTAGAAAGAGAAAATTGAGAATCAATAAAGAGGACGAGGGTTTAAGCGTAGAATCGCGAATGAACTGTGTGAAAATTCTTCGCTTGTTGTAAAAGAACGAGAGAAAAGGCAAGGACAGGAGAAAATCAATTATGTCGTTGATTCTGATTAAGTAGAGTTTCTCTGAGAATTTGTGATTCTTTCTGCTGCAAAATAGTATTAACACGCCGAGTGAGTTGAAATAATTTCTTTCTTTCTCGTAGCTCGCGTTTCAGGATTTCAACGAGACTACCGTTACATTTTTCTTGCTTGAAAAACAAAATTGAGAAACATAGAAAATTCTTTCACGTTATCGGTTACGATTTCGATACAAACATACAAAAGCAATAAACGTCTTATTACAGTAGCGCAAAATATTGATCGGTTACGTCGCAATAAATAATCCTCGTCTTTTTAAAATTGAAAACTCTGCCAACGCCGCACTCTACCGAACAACAGAGACAAACAGCACGGAGGAAAAATTTCCTAGCTCGATATCTACTTCCAGCAATTCATTTAATCAGATTTTCTAGATACATAGCCCACTTTCTTAAAGCCACCTTATTGAAATCGAATTCCACAGATTAGAATACTTTTCAACGAGAATATGCAAATATCTGAAGCATTATTCGATAGAAATTTCCATAACTCTCCTTTCGAAAATCCCGCTTTTATTGCTTCTATACAGCCACATTCCCGTCGCCAGTTCGTATTCATAAATCTTCCTAGCTATATTACATTGTTTCTATTTCTGCATAAACTCGGCACGAGTTCGCCTTTAGGCGCGAAAATAAGACGGACCTCCTCGACTCTGACTCCTTGCGGGAGGGCGTAACATAAATATGAGAAGAGTGCACGTCGTCGTGGCCAACGGTAGGAAGAAACTTCTCTGTGAACACGTAAGAATGATTAATGCGAGTTATTTCGAGCGTTGTCGCGAGGAAACGAACGCGACTCGAGAGCCACGAGAGGGATGGATATGTGGCCTCATAAATATACGATACGCGTTTCATTGACGGATACGCACGCCACGGTTATCAACAGACGTTCCCGTGTTCCATTGGAAATAGTCGGCCGTCTTGGTTAGACAGTAGAATAGGAAAGGCAAGCACCGACGCGACGCGACCTGCCGAATACTGAAACATACGCGCGATAACACGATCGAGAGTGAAACACGCCATTGAAATTGTTTTTCACCACTTAAAACTATTTTCTCATGGTGTACCTACTTTTGCTACAATGTTCATGTTGGTCTCTTCGTTCAGAGATAATTTCTTCACTTCGATACAGATTTCTGTATACCGTGGACCACTATGTTTTGTTAATAGAAAACTTGTTAATAGAAAACTCTTTATAGAAATAGTTCATTGCAGATGTTTTAATAATGGAAATAGTAATTTGTGGTATTTATAGATAATTTTATTACATACAAATAATAACAACCCGTGTTGTATAGTGAAAACAAATGAATACGCGTACGCGATGTTTATGCATCTCGACACAAGTCAACGTTGATTTAGTCAGAAACACGTGTGTTTTCGGTAACTGCGAAAAGAACGAAAAATTGATATGAAACGATCCAGGTCAAATAAGGATTATTCGCGTATCAACTTGAACGATCCCATAGTTATAATAATTTGCAGAAAAACGCGAGTTGCGAGGCTTTCGAGGACTTGTCGGAAAGAAAAATTCCATCGATTCAGAATCCAGAAGCCGCGTATTTCGTTCTCTCGACTATCCGAAACGTACATCGTCACGTGCAATTTGTTCAAAGCCCCCATTTCACAGACCGTCTTCTCTCGCGTCGCATCTGAAAAGCGTGAGTCAAGGTATCTTTTCTATGTAACAAGAACCGTCGTAAGTGGTATTCAAAAGCGAATCGTCGAATCGGAATGACGATCACGGTTCGGCGTGGGCCAGGAGGCGGGCTTCTCTCAGACAGAAATAAAGTCACGTTCCAGAAGAGAAATACATGCGACCCATGCTGAATTCACTCGTCGTCAAGCAGCGTCGAGTCGCTTGCTGGATATGCCCACGCATAGACAAAGCCAATGGTTGGAGGTGCGATTCGAACAGCTTCGTGCGTTCCAGTTCCTCGAACGCAATGGCCGCGCGAGCAGATGGCGGAAAAGGGGCTAGCGACGCGCTGCTAATGGAGGGAAGATTGCAAAATTGCCCGGTCAATTGCTCGCCGTTTCACAAAACGTCCTTTCAATAATATATCCTAACCGTTGAGAACGTTATACGGCTTCGACTCGTTTGAATACGTTTGGATTTGTGTTCGTGTTAGAGTTTGCTTGAATTTGTTTGAACGTATTCCAGGGCCTTAATCACGTCCGGTCGAGTAGAAAACATTGACACGTTGGTAAGATGATGCTTCCAGATGTTTAATTGATTCAGTTAATCGTTTAAAGTGTGAGCCGTTGTAATTGGCTCGTCCTGTGGACTGCGTCGGTTTAGTTTAGTGTATTAGAGATGTATTAGAGATGAAATTGGGTGTTGTGTTAATTACGTAGGGAATCTGTCGTGTCTGATTTTTACTTAGTTTGTCGACATCTTCGTTTCTAATATAGATATATTCTCAACGCTTCTATTTACTCTTCATTTAAAAATCTTCTACGAAGAATTCTTTAACCTTCCATCGACCGAGTCACTGATCAGCCCAAAAGTACCAAGTTCACTTAACCCATCAGCGGCCCATTATCCCGTGTCCCGAAAATCCAAGTTCTCGCGTTTGCGGTCACTCTATTCCGTACGCTTTCACCCATTCCGGAGAGTATCGATCACAGCCGGTGGTTCTCTGGCGTTAAATACAATTTTCTGGAGTCCCTGGAGCCTAGCTTGGAGAGGTTGAAACACCATTCTGGTTGGGAGGGCCACGTTAAATCGAGGATATCTCCCCCATAGCGCAGAAGAGGCAAAGATCCCACGTAGTCGATGGTTAAAGTCTGGTCAATTGGTGTGAACGTACTCTGTGAACGTGTCCATTCTGGCTAGCGGCTTGGGAAGAGCCCCTTTAGAAACGTTCCACTGGCAGCAAGCCATCCATTAATACGAATTAGAGTATTTAACTTGGCAAGCGGGGGCAGAGAAGAATGGAGGAGGAAGAAGAGAAGGAGGAAGCCAGGGATAAAGGGAAGAAAGGGAGACGAGAATGGAAACGGCTCGAATCGCTGCGCCTCGCGGAAACAAATTGCCCGAATTGCACCGCCGCGGTCTAAATTCCATTTCGCTTCCTTTTTTTCTTCCTCTCTGTTTCGATCTCGCCGCGGTAGGTGTTATTCTTCATTTTCTGCATGTTCTCGTGCGATAGTAAAAACTGCGACAAATTGAAGTGATTATAGTCATTGCTGGTTGTATGGGAAACATTTTATTGTATGGCGTTGTGTGTGAGGCTTTAGCTTTTTGTATAATAAAATTGAAACAGATTTAAGAACTTCTGAAGGATTGATTTTATCGCTAGGAAATAGTTGCTCTTCGATATTCTTCGTTAGCAATTGTCGAAGTGATTATTACTTCTCAAAAAAAAAAGAAAAAAAAAGGAAAAATCTGCATGATCTGTTCAGTCTTCTAGTTTTTTGTAATAAATTAATTTGTATGGAAAAGAGAAAGGTGGCTGGCAAATATACTTGTGAAGGCATTGACAAATTAATTTTCAGACATTTACGACAAGAGTTAAAAAAATATTAAAAGATAATTTGTAAATTTGAGATAATTGTTTGTAGGGATGTAGAGTTTTAGCGAGGGTGTTGAAGTGGTTACCACTTCAACAGCAATGATATTCGAAGCATACGATATTCGAAGGATTTCTATTGAAACGAAAAAGACGAGATAATATCGTGAAATCGATTCTTTAGGATTTCTTTTTTAGACGTAGTTCCACTTTTTCTTGTACAGTCACCCAATCGGCATTAATTTTAGAACGTTATAATAAACTGTCGCATTCCATAATTGCTTCTGTTTTTAGCTACTGTTAAGATAATGGCACTTGTAATTTATATTTTATGGCCATTTTCTGATATGCAAAGACTAAGAATATTTAATAGCTGGTTTAAAGTAGCTTGAGGTAAATGGTGTGTTAATAAAGTTATATTTTCCAACCTACATTCTTCTTCTACTTATTTTCATAGTACGCTTCCTTAGTGCAGCATTAAGTGCCCTCAATTTAATGTCGTCGAGGAATTATTAAAATCAGAAAGGGATTATTATTTCTTAAATTTCTGATAAAATTCATTTCCCTCTTTGTACGACGCTCGAGACGACTTCAAAGACAAATCACCAGAAATTTATTCATTTATTCGTTGATCATTTCTATCGTTATTATTATATCAAAGGAGTATATGCCAAATAAAATGAACGAATTAATACGTTGACAGTTTCATTATCTTTTAAAATAAACTGTACACATGTTGCTAGTATTCTTCAAGAGAGAGTCAGAGTTCGTCAGCCATATCACATCGAATTGAACAAATCAAATTGCAAAACGTCCATACAGTTGAAAGCATTCAAACGCATCAACTACAGAGATCATTAAATAACAGCTTCGATCCGTTTGAGAAGCGAAGATAAGGCGTCGTTCCCACAATCGACAAGCGAGAAACGTTGCAGACGAATTCGAGGCTCCTATCGAGTAATATGACGAAATTGCTGCTCGTTGCAATCGTTAAGCCGGATTCGAGCAACGACTGTAATTTATTTCGCTGTCTAATAAATGTCGGAGAAATTCCCGATAACTCGGTCGACGACGATTACACCGGTCCAGAAGAATCACACCTATTCTAGCCGGATGGACACGTCCAGCATTTTTTCCGATGTCGTCACACTGAAATCGTCTTTCCTGCCGATGATATAACGTTATCCGATCCCTTAATGCCTTAATGTCCCTTGAGTAATCGCCTTTCCGCTGCTCCATTTGATATCTCGCGGTAGCCAACTCGTTTGAATAGATTGAATGTTAATTTTAAAGATTTAAGAAGCTTCGTTATTGAGACGTCAGCTTGAAGCGTAGAAAATGGAACACAGAATTCATTATAGGCAATTCGTTAGTCAGTATTATAGCTATATTCTGAGATATATCATCAACGTATTTCTATATTTCCACGCATGTAATGATATATTTATATTATAACAATAGTATTCTTCGCATTACGTTACGATACATTGTTGTAGCAACATCCACTGATAAGAAATATTAATATTCATCTTTAACAATAGAATTATCAAATTGTCAAATATTTGGATGAGAAATTCCGGTTCAACTCTGAATTCGAAAAGTCCGTTCAAAATCTAAATCTGATTTAGAAACTCATCTAGACACGTGCAGCACGTCATATGCATTTACATACGGCATTTAATTTTGCGCAATTAAATTGGATTATCGCAGCATCGAACGTATGGCCATATTATCGAAGTTTCAAACGAGACAGTCATTCTTAATGCTGTTGTTAATTCCCTAACGTGATTATTCAGTTTTATTATTCAGTTTCATTATTCATCTAATCCGTTGCATAAACGGCAGTGTACGTTATTTTTAGCTGTTGACATTCGAGTCGGATTTCGTAACATGGCAAAAGAGGGATGATGTGAAATCCAAACTTAACCCTAATCCACGTCTTTACCGAAGATTTGGAAAATACCCTCCTACAGTATGGAGACACTTAGTATGTAGATTCCGTGCGGCTGAATGCTTGAATACCGAAGCTGTTCGGTGTTGATATACCATTCTCGATGTACATATTGTACATGGACAGGTAGGTAGTCAGAGACCTGGACAAACATGTATCTGCATGTGATATTTGATGCGTACATGTGTCTTCGGTATGTAGGTACTCGTAGTCTTGGCATTTAGGTATTCGAACACGCGCGTATCTTGGAATCCAGGTGCAAGGAATATTGACGAATATTGTGAGGTTCCCCTTGGAATGTCCAGGTGTTCGGGAATTTAGATATCGCAGAAACTATCGAATTTTGAAATTTTTCAGGAATTCGGGTCCATGGGTCGACACCCAACGATCTAGATACATCGTATTTCTTAGTGTGTGTTTGGGCATTCGGAAATTCAGGTAGCTGGAAATTGTAATTAGTTGATATTACGTCTATCTAGTATTATTCATGGCTGTTAAAATTTTCATTTTCGTCGTTGAAAAATTCATGCAATATCTCTACAGTCACAGTCTGATATCTTCCATCATTGGAATATTTCATTCATAGGAAGCACGAGTACATAAAATATTCGTCATCTATTAATAAAACTTCAATTCTGGAGTCTGGACATCTCCAGGACCTCGTAAATGTCAGAAATAATTCTCTCTCTAGTTTTTTAAATTGGATATTATGACACAACCATTTAAAGATCAATTAAGCTAACGATTAATTCAAACGCATAAATCTTCTGTTGTATGTGCGTTTAAGGAAGATACATATTAAAATAATTCTCTCGAAATTTCCTCGAACACTTGATAAATTATTCGCGAAAGACGTCTGAATCTTGAATCTCGTGGATATGGGACGCGTCCTCTGCTTATCGTGCACTTTCCGTAGCCGTATTGCGCTTATAATTGCGCGTTCATTTTCGTCCAAGGATTAAGCGGCTCAGACAATAAGCGGTTTAGGTATCTCGCTATGATGCGCGTTCTATCCGGATCCCCCTTGTGTCTCCACCCTCTGTCCCTTTTTCTCCTCCACCCCCTGTCGACTCGTCCGCTATTGATTCCAGGTTTATTCTTGGCGTGCCGGTCGCTTTGCTGGCGTCAAAACATCGGAAGCAAGGGTACCGTGTCGAGACTCTGACGCTTAACGCTCCTGGGTCGTTTAGTGTCTCGGGAGTATCGTTTTGGGGTGCAACAATTTACCCTATTTGTAATTTCACGCGCAGAGTCGAAGCTTTTTTATGCGAGATATGATAGGTTTAAATCGAAGAAAGGCTTCTAAGTTAGGAAAAGCGTGTGTTGTTTCGCAATTTTTGGTTCGATGAATTTGGTAATTGCTGACTCGATGTTTGATCCGACTTTGGAAAGACAAATTTAACAAAGCCAGGGTTGTAGTTTGCAACAAAGGAATGGCTTGTATCGTAATTTAAGAAACATTTGGTAACCAGATGTACAGAGTTTGAGAAGTTAGTGTATTTGAATTCTATTTCATCCCTTAAATCGATACTAACCACGAACAAGGGAACGAGAGAAGAAATTCATCTCTGTAAATTTATCTAATTTCTAAAATCACAAAATATTACAATTCTATGTGGTGGAGAACAATAGTCTGCTTTATAATATTCTTTCATAAACGAAAGGATTTGTTGTCGCTGTTAACTGGTTTATGAAATATCGTTAACGATATGAGTTCGATCATAGAAAAATCCGAAATGAGCGAAAATTTAACGTCGATTCGTTTTCATCCCTTCGTAAACAGCGTATCTGTTTTGCCACGTTATTGACCACGATCAACATCATCGTACTTTCCTCGTCCTTCCATTGCTGCCATCTTCGCTGGTCTGCGAATCAGCAAACGGGTGAATTTGCATGTGCCGTTTGCCGGACGATAGTCGGACGAGCAACGTCCTCGCGAGCTGAATAAATTTCTCTTTCCGCGTAAGCTGGTCGTTTCGCGACCCAAACGGCATTAATAAATTAGCATTACAAGCACGCGCTGAATTTCCATTTAACGAGCCGTTTAATGGGACCGGTGACTTGTAAGTTACACCCTGTTTCAGCAATTAAATCTGGCCACGATAAAGCCTTGATCCGCGAGGGTACATTGAATCCAACAGGATACATGAGACGTTTGGACGAGATCGTTACGCTTTTTCATTTTATTGCTAATTAGAGATGTGACTGGCAATCATTTTTAACATTTTCCTTTTTGTCCCGCGTCTCTGTTAGACGAACGATGCCGGCTAATTAATGCTTTTTGCCTCGACGCTTTCAACCAGATCCTCTGGTAATTGAATATTTAAAACAGCGAATGCTTGGCAAACTATTAGCATTATCTAGGTAGAACGATAATTGTGCTATTGCCGGTATGTATCGACTCGAATGAAACGCGACGAGTATTTGAAAATGTGCAATTTCCTTTTTCTTTTTATCGAATTATACTCGAGACTTGTACATACAAGTTCTACCTACCTTTTCACATGTTAATAGCGTCAGAATTACACAACATAGTAGACTTAGCAACAATCGAAGTGGTGAATAATAATCGGCGCAAACACTGAATAATTGAACTGTTCAGATCGTTGCCAGACGAGTAACCAGAAAGTTACTGTCGTCGAGAATTCGTTAAATTCGCGTAATATTAGTTAGGAAAATCTTTTTAAATTCAGCGAACGCTCATTTTCCGTAATTATTCGACTCGTAGGTTATTTAATTCGCGTGCCGTAAGTGTCGTGAGAGTCGGGATACGAACGAGATTTCAGCGCGTGAATAGCGCGGCTACGGATGTGGAACGGTTTCATTATGTCAGGAACAAGCAGCACCGTGAAGAGAGCGAGCTACGTTTCAACGTTACGCTACGCCGCGATACTTCGTATGTTAGATCACTCCTAGTGTGAAACCGACGGAATACGAAACGATATTTAGAACTTCTCAACTTGATATCTCAGCGGTTTTGCAGCCTCGCAGAGTTAACAGTTTAGCTGTTATTGTACTGCTGGATAACACGGAGACTTTAATGTTTAGACTTTAGGTTCAGGGATTTTGAAGTTATGTACATGGATATCGAGTACCTGGGAATAATTATTTATATAGGATTAATTATTTAGAAATGGGGTAGTTCGATGCTCTGAAAATCTAACAACATAGCCAATTAGAAGCATGAATTCTCAACTAGATAGGCATCTAAATTTTGTAGCTGCTATCACTGATTAGACATGAAAAGAAGCAGAACAACTAAGCATTACGACAAAGTTCTTGATCGTTCGTGTTCCTTTGTCATTACTCATTGACTGTGAACAGTTTCACGAGGAAACGAACGTTAAAAAAAAGGCGTGTCTTCACGCTAGCTATTAAACGCTAGGTAACATTTTGCTGTATTTTGCTTGTATTTACCTCGTCAATGGAAACGCGACGTACATAGAAACATTACATTATCTTTCGTCTATGCGACGCAATTAAAAGTAATCTTGAGACTAGCA
Organism: Bombus vancouverensis nearcticus; assembly: GCF_051014615.1. Classification (NCBI taxonomy): domain Eukaryota; kingdom Metazoa; phylum Arthropoda; class Insecta; order Hymenoptera; family Apidae; genus Bombus; species Bombus vancouverensis. The sequence continues at coordinate 17,532,466 of NC_134913.1, forward strand.
TAATGTCTCAACACTGACCAAACAGCTTATTCGAGCCCTATCGGAAAGATCTCTAGATCTTTAAACGAAATTGCATGAAAACAGGCTTTCTTTCCGTAAGAAAATACAATGAATACGAATTCACAACGTTCGTCGATGCTATTACGTCACCGTACTTTGGTATCATGGCTGCTATTGCGTCACTATAGCGTCAGCGATACGTCAATACCGTGCCCATGTGTGTTCGCTCGTTTTCCATGGCGATGCATCGAATTGGAAAGCGCCTTAACGTTAACCAGTCCCATCTACGTTCATCTCCTACACTGCCCGACTTGACCAACCTCGATCGGTCACTGACTTTCCTGCTTTATCCACGCCGCTGCCGGTAATTCATCCCTGCACGCACCAGCAAAAAATCAATAAGTTTTGTCATTTTCTATCGTAGCAAAATCTATGGAAAATATCTCTTAATTTTTATTATACTAATGTGAAATCTTTGAAAGAACTAGAAATGTGTAGAATTCCAGAAGTTTGGAAGTTATGTTTCATATAGGAGTCTAGAATTTTGACGGTCTAAAATTCTAGAGCTACAAAACATTTTAACTCGAGAATTTTAAGAAATTTGTACAAAATAAACTTTAGAGTCTTTAATGTTTAATTCCTGCAGGTTTAGCTTTCACACTGCATAATTAATTTCTTCGGAATACATTTCTTGTAGAATAAAAGAATTGATTAATTCTTAACTCAAAGAATAGAAGAATTGATTAATTTTCAACCCCTTTTGTGTTTGTAATAGTATTACCGTTATATATATATCGTTGTCGATCGTCACAATGGAAGAGAATAAATTCGACGAACACGTGGATTAAAATCGAATCCCAAGGTAGATGATCAAATATCGAACGTCGAAAGGTAAAGACTCAGTTAATTCCGGACAACGTTATTTCGGGTAATTTCATAGACCAACGAGCCTAAATAATGAAATCCTCTTTCAAATTTCAAAAAAAAAAGGCCTAAGCATCTCTTCGTAGATCGTAAATTTCACCACTAGAACAACGCGTGTCAATTTTTTACCTGATTAGACGTGTATTTATAACAGATCATAATTAATACTTAAAACGTTTACAGAAAAATAAGGAAAGCTAACATGCTCATTATAATATTTAGTAGGTGAAATAAATATTTATTGAGTCACATAAAAATTGACAGCTCGCTCGTAGAAAGTTAATCTCTAAATAATCAACTGGCAAATTCTATAGAAAGTCAAGTACTTTCCTACAAACCCGAAATTTCCACACAAGAACACTGTTCCAACTTTTTACCTAATTACACGTCTGCAAATCGCAGTCGAGGTTCGAACATCGACTAACCCTAGTCAGGGCTTTTCCTGTTTCTCCTCGTTTCGCACGCAATAACCACAAGACCCAACGAACTCCAACGCTACGGTCTACTGCCCCCGAAGGGGAAACGCTCACTGAATGGCCCCTTGTGTTATATCGTAGCTAGTTTGGATCCGACCCTTCGCAAAAAGCCGGACAACGAAGAAGAACAGACAGACCTGTTGTTAAGAACATGGCGATTTTTCTCTCGTGGAACGACGAATTCCCGCGAAACTGACCACACGCGGAGAAAAAAACAACGAATTCCTGTGCCATACTGATAACGTTCAATGGACCTTCTTCTTTGAACGAAGAAAAATCGCCCCTCTTCCGAATCTTATGGCTCGGCTTCTAAATGACGATAAAAAAAGTGCTCGTTAATGATCGTTCCAGACACGATGCTCGCTATAAAAAAAGTTCCTTCCTTATTGTAACTGCAAATGGTACAATTAAATTCAAGGACGGTCGTTTATGAAAATTGAGCAGTAAGATGTCGGTGGTGTTAGTTTGGTTCGCGTGAGAGATTCAATGGAGAGGTTGAAACGAGAATAAAGTATTCCAACGAGGAAGCGTATAAATAAATTAAGTCGAAGGTCATTTTTTGCTCGTCTCCTTTGTTCATTAATACATGCTGATGGTATTAAAATATGGCTACGTTATTTTTGGAATTGCGCGTCTTGTTTAGCAAAATCCTCTTGCTCGATCGAAGCAATATCGTTAATGAGACTTTACAAGACATAAATCGTAATGTAATCGCATCGACGCAATATACGCGCCAATAACAGCAAATGTATTAATCGATTGATCGTATTAAGAACGAGGAGAGAATTAAGACGATTGTTGGAGGTTAATCCATTCTTACGAACACGTCTTTTAACCGGTTCTTCTCAGGTTTCTGTTCTTCCCGTGTCCCCTCTACCTCGCCAAAGAATCTCGATCCATCGTTTCTATCTCTTTAGAAAATTGTAATGAGTTACCAATTACATACAGGTTACGTACATTTCCTTTTCAGAATTTGATAACTTTACGCTAAATGGAATAATCGAATAGTTCAGAGTGTGTGAAAGTCCATTTGTTTCATCGCTGAATTTATTAACGTTATGCAACGATATGTGTTACGGCTAGCAAATTGTAACTCGTCGCTTGTAAGATATCACCGATGATATTAAAGTCGAATCGCGCGTTTAACTTTCTTTTTCTTCGCGTAATTTTTTGGATCGTTGCACGTCGCTGGTCGATTCTTCGTTGCGGAAAACTTGTCAGAAGTTAGCACAAAGCGTTCTACATCGTAGGAAATTAATTTCTGGCTCGACGCGTAGCCTCTTTCGTGGAAATGGAATTCCGTTCGTCTTGCACGTGGCATCCGGAGACTTTGATGGATTCTGCCACGTATCGGCGGCTTGTTTATCGATGCCAGAAGAAATAAATTGGCTGGCTAAGTTCGAAGAGAAGTTTCAGCTTCTCGGAAGAGGAGCGTTGGCCTTGTACGGTTGATTCGATTTAATCGGCTCGCACAGCTGCTGACCGAAGTTTACGAAAACTTCGCGAACCGCATGGCGTCCCCGACTTTCACGCACCTCCCTCTCTTCAGTTTCTTCGGTTCTTGTACTTTCTTTCACGTTAATAAAATACACGGTTAACCGAAAAGTTGCAACATATCTTCATAGAATATTCTCTTTCGTGCTACTTTATTTTCTCCGTTCTCTTCATTTTTCTTATAGACCTGTAGGTAATTGTTAGATAGAAAACGTACATATGTGTGTACATATACTATAGGAACATATATGTTCTCTATAATACACAGAATTATATTACCCATGCCATAAGTGTGCTACAAAGAAAGGGTTAACCAGCATGTCAAAGAAGATGGATGAGAGTGGGCAAACTCGTTACATGTACATTATAAGCAAAGGTCCTTTTATCATCGTAATTATCATCAAAATGTACTACATACAATTATACATAAAGTATTACGTATAATTGTAATATATTACAATTATATGTAAAGTATTCTACGATATGTTCTTCAGACGCTATGACCAGAAAAATGTGCAAAATACTTAATATACAATAACTAAAATACAAAATAAATAATTAAAAAAAGAAAACGGATGCTACAAAAATGTAGTGAATACACGTTACGCAAAAATGTACAAAGTATGCATAAATACTTCTTAGAATTAGGTTTCTCATATTTGTACAAATTCACAAACATAGATACAAACGTCGATGAAGAAACTAGGAGAAAAATTGTCTTTAATCGTCGGTTTAATTTCAGCGATACGAATTTACATAAAAATTCGTCGTTTAATTACCAAAATCACGAATAACCAATCTTACCCTGTGAGATTCTCAAAAATATCCAGCAAAACGTATTTTCACAGCCTCGTATTTTCAGCATCGATCTGTAAATAACAAACGACCAGTCGTACGATCCCCTGGCTAGCAAAATGGATCTGCCAGAAAAATGGTTTCGCAAGGGTGAACAAATTGTAGTTTGGAGCACCGCGTGTTTCCAAATAATCTCGAAAGATGAGCACCGCACGAAACGTCCGTGAGCTGTCTCTTTGGAGTTATGTCGGCGGCGCTCATTTTCCATCCTGCCCTCGCAAGAAATCGGTTCCATTTTGCGGCAGGGGTTGCAGGCCTTGGACGCCGTGCGCATTCGTAACAGTATTCTTTAAGCGGAAGACGTTAGTCTTCGTTGAGAAGAATTGTCTTACGGTGACGCGACGATCGCATGCAAATGCGGGATTATGTAATTGCGAAGAAGCGCGAAGAAAAGAGGATTACCGCGAGGATTGAACACGGCAACCTGGAAATGGAACCGAGATGGTTTTAACGTGTATTAGGAATTCGTAGAAAGGAGACGAGCAGGATTCTCTTGACGAACAGGGATTTTTAGATAATACTTTTCACCATGCTGACTCGTATAGCGTGTAACTTGAATTATTCCAGTACATTGTTCAAACAATTATCGTGCTTTTGTTTTCGTATGTTGCGACAAAATGATTTTTCTGTTGATAAAAATGTTATAATTTTAAGAGTCCTTTGGATAATTGGATTTTGTACGTAGAAGAAAATTAACGAACCAATTTTCTAAATCTGGTAGCTTGCAACGTTTCTGACATTTCTATCGAAAAAGATTCTTATTTACTAAAGCAATATGTACGTTAATCCAGAACTAATTTAACCGAAATACATAGCCTATGGTCGCGTAACAAGCGATAATAGAGTATAAACACGATTTGTACACGGGTCTCCATTAATCTCTGTCCATAAACCCAATCGTTTTGCACAGGATTCAATTTATTCGTTGATATTATAATTAATCCCGGTATACGTTTCATCTATACCATAATAATACTAAAAACAGGATTATTAAGAGGTTGATGAATGAAACGATGGAAAAAGTAACGAGCAACTTTCTTCTTATATTTTTTTTTTTTTTTTTTTGCCTTTCTCGACATTTTCATCGAATCCTAAGGTAAAGAGGGAAAAAACGAGAGGGTTGTAGCATGCTGTTAATCGACGCGCGTGCAACACGCGAAATGATTTGTGGTTTGTCCGCGGCGTCTACTTCTAATAGCCTGTATCGAGCGTATTTATTGTCGTCGTGACGTGAAAAATTCATACGGGCACAAATCATCGTCTCGTTCTCAAGTCGCATTTAAAATTCTAAAGTCCGAGTTGTTGTTGCACGACTCTATCGGGATTCCACCAATGGAGTAATGTTTATTCGAGTTTCCTATTTACGTAAGGCGTGCCAGTTCGATCCATCGATCCTCTAAAATATACATAAGCGCGATAAAACGTTAGGATAAACGGGAAGGAAATATGGCGAAAACAGCTTCGATGTTGCGTATTTGCTCTTGGAATGAAAGGATTAGTCCGCGATGCAGCGTAGTCCTTTTGCTCGCTGAATGGTATTATCTAAACGGCCGCGGTGAACCGCGACACTCTGGTGGAGATGTGCCAAAATATTTGCTATTTATAAGTGCGGTAGAATATCTAGTATTCTAAGAATCTTCATTAGTAGGAATTTCTAAGAGGTATAACTTGGTGCTTAAGAGTTGCGATATGTATTTGAGAATTTTCGCGCTCAAGCAGTATGTTTGAGAACTAAGAATTCTGCTACTTAGATATTCTGCTATGTAGCAATGTTTGTGTCAAGGAACTTTGTTGCTCGAGTACTCTGCTACCTACGATATAAGCTTAATATATGTAATAAAGTAAATGCTTAGGGTAAGTCAGGCGATCGATTCTGGAAAATCGAGTTTATTTTGAGAATAATTAAATTAAACGCAATAAAAGTTAATAACAAATCTACTACAAATTTTACCTGGAAAATGGAGAATCGATTTTCTAAGTGCTAAATTACAGTTCTTCTCTTGCGATCTATTCGATTCAGCAAATCACTGCCGGTAAAACAAAGCAAAAGTAAAGATATCGGTTGGCGGGTAGTTTGAATTCTATAGAATTTACATATATATTTTCTAAATTATTTTCTAAATATTTTCATATTTAAACGTCTTTACGTATTACAGATAATTTAGAAATTCCAATAGCGAGATATTTTGCCATTCAGGCATAATACCTAAGCCTTGCTATCTACATAAATATTCCATTACCTAGAGGAATTGAATGATTTTTCCAAAATCGCTATTCGATACTTGATACTGACCAAACGAAAGGAATACATGGCATAATCAATTTTATTTTTATTTGCAGCACATGGTGCAGACAGGCATGGCTGCGCCCTACGGTGGGGGTGTCTTCCCCCCGCCGGTAAATGGCGTAGCGGGTGTCGTTGGGGCGGCTGGTGCGGCCGGTGAGGTGAAACCACCGCCCCCGGTGCCAGTGAAAGAAGACAACAGTGGCGCACCCCAACAGCCACCACCCAGCGGTCCTCAAGTTCCACCACCGGCTGGTGCCCCACATCCTACCGCCCCCGGTGCCCCAACCGCGGCCAGCTTCAGTCCGCCTCCACCACCGAACGGCGTCGATCAACAGGCTATTGTATGTCATACTTCCGTTCCATTATTTGCTACTTTTATTTGCTTTAGTTTTCCTTCGTCGTGATTGGTCGGTACCGTTTGATAGTAAATAATTAGTTGATTACCGATTAATCGATTAGTCTCTTTCCTCGCGTCGATATCATAAATATGCGAGCGATAGAATATACAAAATCCACGATTGAATGTAAGCAGATAATTCGTCATTTTAATTCGTACGATCAAGGGCAAGGAAAAGAGCATTCGCTCCATTTCTTTAACGGAAACTTTAATATTTACACAGCCGCGTTTACGAATAATAATGAGATAGAAGGGCGACATAGTTTTACGATTAAGCTATTCTAAGAATTCTACATTCTGAAAAAAACTTCAGAAAAAAATTTACCGCCTACCTGAAACCAACATGCAACGGATAAAACATAGTTTCGTTGCAAAATCTTAACGAGCATATCGCACGTGTTCGTACAATTTCCGCGTGGGAAACCGTGGCCAAGATCTTCGTGATATTCAACACGAAAAGAATCCTCGGATTCACCAAGCCGTTTCATGTACCGCTCGTTGACATTCTCGCTACACTTCACAAGTAGGGGAAACGCTCTCTTCCGGCGGATGTAGCAGCGGAACGCGACCCTGTGAAACCGAGGTCACACGCCACGTCGGTCAGTCAGTCGAACTACCACACCGAAACCGCATTTGGTTCTCTGTCCAGTCGCTTTCGGATCTCCATTCGGAACTGCTCGTCCTTGCTTCGCCGCCTTTGCGGTCTCCGACAAAAGTTGCCACAACCGGTGCCTGATTTCCTTAGCTGACGTTACGTCACGTACATGATCCCTCGATGATTCTACGCACGTACGAGTCGAGAAACAAAGGGAGATAAGTGTAGGGAGAGTTCGATCGAACCAGCGGGGAAATATTCGTCTGGCGAAAGTTCTGGAGATCTGAACAGTTCCCCTTGGAATTAAGGACTGAGAAGGATCGGAGATCTCGAACAAGTAGAATTTGATTTGGATTAACTTCCAAGATACTCTCTCAATTTTGTATATTTCTGTAATCACGTTCGTTTATTCGTTCGACGTATAACTGCCGCGACTAATAACAGACAGCTGTATACTATAGACTCTAGAAGTGTACAAGGAGTACATATTAGCTAAAGAGGCAAAAATCTACACAGATTTGTATTAATATTAGCGACACGATTATCGTCATCTTGCACATCATCATCTTGATTAATAGAAGGTTATTCCTCGTGTAATGTAGAATTTAAAACAGCTAAAGAAACACGTTCTCGTCTAAAACCTACAGGCGACTAAGTTAAAGATCACACGCGACGTCTAATACAATTTTATTTACCACGATGCAGTCTACTGTAAAACATTGTACGATAACAACTTGACTGAACCATACGAACGTGCAAATTAAGGATCACGTGTGACTGGAATCACCGCCAGTTTTAACCAGTCGATTTACATCAACTGACTCGTATCGAAGAAACGATTTGTTTCCTCGACAGAAGCCAGACTAACCATTGCTTTCCGCGTGGTTTAACAGCTTGATCAAACAAATATCCTGTAGTTGTTTCCCCCTACGTCGTTGCGTTCCAGCGAAGTTGAAACATCCCTCGGCTCGCCGTGCAAACGCTCGAAATTTGTTTAAGCGCGCGATAACTCGCCGTTGGATGGCGTGACGCGCGTAGTCGCGGTAATTAGCGCGACTCATAAAGCGGCCTAATTAGCCGCGCTAATTAAAGTAATTCCGTTCGTTAATTCGATTTACTAGACGGCTGGGTGGATTCTGGACTGGCCAAGAGAATGAGAGAGCCAGAGACTCTGGTAATCCTGTGTGGTGCCACGTTAGTCGACACGCTCGACAACAGCTTTTAATTAAAGGGCTCCGTGGAACTGTAGTGTTCCCTCCCTCCTATTTGCTCGCCCTTACCAATTCTCCAAATCTCCTCGCCTGTTCAGTTTAAAGCGCGGTGCAGCTTTCGCTCGCAGACTGGAAAAATGGGCGATTTGAGCGAAAGGCTGAAGGAAGGGAACGTAGGACGAAGTGAAACGAGAAGTCTGTTGCGAGTTGCGCTGTTAGAAACTAGATAACAATTTGTAATTCCGGGCAGGAATTGTAATATAAGCGACAATGTTTCTAATTTGAAAAAATCGCAGATAAATTTAGTTTCTGAACGCTGTAGGTACTTGCTCATGTTTGGAAGCCGGTTCAGTTTAGGCTACGGTGGAGACTCGGGTTGTAGGGTGGAAAAATGATAGGATTAGAATGAAAGATTCGAGGCGAAGAAAAGGGAAAATGAACACGAGGTGTGAGATGAAGTGGATTGAGAATTCGAAGTCAGTTTCTCTGACGGAATAGAGTTAGAAGGTATAGTATACTTGCAAAAGTTAAACAGAAAAAGATGCAGGAGGAAATTTGTCATCGAATGATCAAATTAGTCTTACTCGTAAATCTCCACTAACAGACTCCGAAGAGAACACGCTCTTCTTTATTTCTCCATTCATCCCTCCTTTCTTTCTATTATCACATCCTTGTGGAAGAGTTTTTCAATGAAATTCTTACTTCTTAATCAGCCAAATTCCATCGAACATTCTTCCTCCAATCAGCCTATCGATTGCCACTAAAATCCTCCATTTTCCAATTTTAACTTGCAAGTTCCACTTTGTACGCACGTCTATAGTAACTGGATCGTTTTACACATACACGCGCATACAGACGCGAACCATCGAGAATCGAAAGACAACGATCGTAGGAGCTGACTGTAAATTATCGTGATTCGAGCAAGATTCAGGACGTGCGATTCTAAGGACAGTTTGTCGAATAGTCGTATCTAATTAACCCAGGCGAACGAAGTGCACGCGGAGCATTTCGGACATGGTTGAGCCAAGCGTGAAGAGTTTCGAACAATGTCGTGGTTCCGGACGACGTGGTCGCTTTGTTCGTCGCTCGTCTGTTCAATTATCCGGTGCCGGTTAGTCAGCGACTCGTAAAGCCGCATTTCGTTCTGACCATTTTGCGCATGCAGACCCGCGTGATTTTCCTCTTCTTAAACATCGTACGTGCCAGGTTTCTATTATTTATAGACGTGTCGCACTTCGTGGCTAATCTTCTTTGTTGATGGATAATTATGTTGACGCGTTCTCTTGAATATATATTTTTAAAAATATTTTCTTCGTACTATTTTGCTACGTTGCTTACAAGCCTCGCGTTTCGTTGTTCATTTTCATTGCCACAGTTAGAGTATAACTGCGTTGTACGTCGATTTACGCTTCAAAATTTCAAAAAGATATCGACTGTTCTGTAATGTCTAGTCTGTAATGAATTTTTCGAATAAAAGAACGTGAAAATCCCCCACTGTCTGAGAGTTCTACTCTTTTTGTCGAAATATTTTTGTTAACTTTCTCAACGCTCACGTTCGATCAGGATTCCTTGGAGATCGTCTCTTTTGGAAAGTTTATTTGTAGCTTGAAATTCGAATGTTCTTAAATATGCGATATCATGTAGAATACGACAGGGATTTGTCGAGCTGCTTTGAGACTAAAACAGCCTTTGATAGCGTTTTCTGAAGCAATCGATCGAAAGCACACGAAAAGTAATCACGCGTCTAGGGGATTCTCTAGGAATCTACTTTGGAGATCTGCTCTGAGTCTCAGTCTTCGAAAATTTACTCCTGAACCGAAGGATCTACCTCGGACTAAGGATCTATCTAAGGATTAGGTGATCTTAGAGAGTCACTTTTGAAGTGGAAGAATCTCGGAAAGTTGAGATCCTATCCGCTAGGAGACACACGCGAAGGGGGGGATCTGAGCTGCTCCTAGAAATTTTCTGTAGAATTCGAGAGTCGTCAGGCAATTTTGAGAACCGCTTGAAACGTCGAGGGCTCCTTGCGCTGAACTTTATCTCGAGAGAAAAAATATTCTCAGAGAACCTGCGGACGAATTTATCTCTATTCTAAAACAAGGATGAATATTCTTATTTTTAACATAATTTTCATTACAAAATCTCACGTCTACGATATACAAATGTTAGAATCTATAATATTTAAATTCTATCGACTACGATAGAATTTCATTAATTTGAAGTTACTGTCAAGAGACAAACAGTTCGTACAAATGAAGTTCATTAATTCTGCCCCTTAACCACAATTCCTCCATTCAAATAATAGAAGTTCACGTTTGAATAAATGGACTCGATCAAGAAGGAGCTGAGTTAATTGGGAACTGGCTAAAATATTGTTCCAACAAATGAAGCTCGGATAAATGAAGCTCTGTTATATTCCGAGAGATAACCCTTTCTTTTTATTCATTTAACTTACTTTCAAACTTAAATCCTTTTATCATAAAAATCCTCCCACTCTTATTATCCCGTCTTCTCGTCATCCTTATTTTTCAATCCTTTTCAATCCACAACAAAACCACAACACCAACGCACACAACAACATCAATTATTATTCTCTAAATATCTCAAATTAATCCCAAAAATTAATTAATCCCAAAAATTACTCGACTCTTCCAGGCCAACCATTGCCATATCACGTAAAGTATCAGCTCATTCTTCAAATCTTATTTTCCAACCATCTTAAAGCGTCTTTCACAACAAGAATACACTAACAGTGTCTGCCGTTTACTATTCTCCGACGATCTTCAACTGCCTCTTCAACCAAACTGTAACACCCACTCGAACGTTATTCTCTTAACAAATTTCAAGTGATCCTGGCAGGCAAATTATCTTGAAAAAACAGCCTTTAGTCGTAGGAGAACCATTATCGCGAGACAGCGCAAGTATCGCACAGTTTTGCCGCACAATACGAAAAGTCGAACGGCGCTCGGGCGCCAGGACTCTATTCAAATCACTCGGTGGTGCAGAGGCGCAAATTAAAAGTTCCTTTTCAACGAACACGTTGAATGGCCGCGTTCCCGCGGATGTCGCGTCGTTCATTGAACGACGAAAAAGCATCCAGACGATCCAGTTTCATCGGCAGCGTGGAGTGAGCTGGCCGTAGGGCAAAGTCCACCGGCCGATGTCTCGAAAATTTTTCCATTCGCGCTTCTTCACGGAGCCTCGTTAGCCGATACGGACGTCTCGAGAGTAGTTCAAATGTTTCGTGGGTTTTGCATGGAATTATCCACCCCCTTTACCCTTCCGCCGCCCGTGTTGAAAGGCTTCCGCGAGAGTTTCGCGTGCTTTCGAGTTGTACGCGCTCGAAACTGTTTCCAGCACGAGGTTTTGAAGGGAAGAAGACTCCCGGGGGTTGGGTAATTGGTTGAGATAGTTGTACCATGAAGTTGGAAAACGTGCGCTCAAACGTGGGATGTTGATTTATTATGAATATTGATCTTTTTTTTTTGTGTGGTAAACTGTGCATCAAAGGATTGAATTTTAAGTTTCATACACGACGATTTCGATTTTGATTTATTCTGAAAAACTGATAAGAAACAGGCGACCGTGTAGCTACTTGTATGGCGAATTTGCAAATTTAAGAGGAAATTGGTTGTTCGATTGAAGACTGGAAAGACTAACGACGCCCGTTCTTGGACAGAGTTTCCGCAATTCCCTCGCTGTATCTTTTTGTAGCTACTTCTTTAAAGGAATTGGGGAAGAAACAAATGGCCAGGAGTTTTCGGGAACGATAAATTCCTGCCAGTGAAGAGAGAAATCCCTATTATTTGTATCAGTCGAAGGACCATCCCCGGGCAATCTACCAACGTTTCGGGGTTAATAGTACTCGATCCTCAAAATCTCTGGCGGTTTTGCTGAAAAATACACCTGTCACATTCAGACGTCTTATTTTCCTAGTAGAAAGCATAAAAATCTTCTATAACTTCGGTTTCTTTACAATTGTTCTAGTCAATTATTTCTCTTTTCAGACGCAAAGTAATACTTGTCTACCATTTATCTGCAAACAAAATAAATAAATGACAATCATAATGTTTATATTTTCACAAATATTCCTTTTTCCAAACAGACTTATCCTGAAAATGTTTATTTAAGCGCAAATGCTGTAAACAGACACGGGAAAAGAAATCTATAACTATCCAAGAAACGATAAATTTTTAATGAAATTGGAACAGTGTACGGTTCGTCTGTCGCCCATCGAATTGGAATAATTTTGGCTAATTGAAACGAGTGTCCGACGCTCGTAAAATTTTCCCGCGCGGATTGAAACGAGGCAGCAATAAAAAAAAGCTGGAATGGCAATTTCGTTCGATTAAACGCGACGCAATCGGCCTCGTTTTCGCAAGCTGCTTCGACAGCCCCGACGGGAGGCGAAAGAGCGATAAAAACGCGGAAAATTCATATACGATCTTTCTGTTTTTTGCCTCGTGTATCCTTCTGTCACTCCTTCAATCAGAATTTTTTCAATTAATCGTTCAGCTCGCATATCTCGTCGCAACTCTCCAATATCATTCTGTAATCTTCTAAAAAAATTTGGGAAATTTTTAATTTTCCTAAAGAAACGATTGGAAATTAAACGCAGAATATTTTGATAGAATTATTCCCTTCGGATAGGATAACGATTTTTCTCTGTTTATGTTAGTATTCGTTCATAAGTGTTTCGCTAAATAAAGCAAACCAAAGATAATATTCCAAATGTTCGTTGGATAATCGAAATATTCCTATGATATCTTATTAATGTTCCAGACCCATAAGACAAAAACCCATAAGAAAGGAATACGCAAAAATATCAATGACACGATTATATTTCATCATAAGAAGTCCTCGAAAAAGAAAGCTGATCGAGGGTGTTTTCGAGTAGCCATCGAGGTGACCGTCATTCTTCCATTCTGTCGCTGCCACTCTATCCTCTTTATCCCAAAGGCTCGAGCAAACAAAGTTTTAATCCACCGTGATACAAGCTACCCACGTCGTAGAATACGTCTGAAAGCGTATCGAAGGCTCCCTCTGCAAACCCTAATCTCTGATAGTATCGGGCATCGGTGGGCATCGTCGATGCTCAATGAATAATTCGTGAGTCTCCCACGGAGAGGGAAGGAGCCAGTCTCTAGCCTCTCTGGCCTATCTAAATTTCATTACGTCTGCCGCGTTCTTGAAACGTGGCATCAAACTCGTCTTCGATGAGTCCGGTGCTCGACGTTGAAGCAACGTCGTCCTTTGCTACGAAATTAATCGAAAGAATAGTAGATTTCGATATGCTGCTACGCGAATGAAATTTTAATCAAGGTACAAAATTAATGAAAATTGAACTGGAATATTATTACGTAGCTTGCTAATTTTATAATTCTAACGTAGAAACTTGAAAAAGTAGGAATTCTGTGATTAGAACGAGAATAATAATTGATTATTATTATGCGTGTACTTGAAGCCATCAACAAAATTTTACGAGCCATAAGATACGAGTTATCAAAATAATAAATCCTCTATTAAAAATAAATATATAAAATATATCTATATAATATAATAAATAATAAATATATCTATATTATATCTATATATAATATAAAAATATATCCATATAAAAATAATAGAAAATGTTTTATAATTTCTATTACAAGAGCGTAAGAAATAAAATTTTCCAAACGAATTTTAGAAAATACAATCACCGGATTGCTCAGTTCAACGTAAAATTGTAAGAAAGAAGTTTATAACTTTCAATTTCTAATTTATCGGCTTTTTAATATCGTTGCAATAATTTAATAGCAACTTAACCTTGAAAGTTAGCGTGATATTACATCGACAATTTGTAGTCATATTCCGCCCAATTTTGTTCGTCACAAAGGACACCGTAATCTATTTTCTACGGAAGCCAGAGGAAACGTGTCGTTCTAACAAAGTGTTTATTAATAGCCGGCTCATGGCTGAAATTGCTTTAGTTCCAGTAACCGTGGATAGTTACCGTGGCGGTATAAGCAATGACAGACGTGATAAAGTTGAAGGTGGAACGGTATTCAGTAGCACAGCCAGAAATTCCACGCAACGGCAGCTGCGTCTGACTATACGCGACGTGTGTTCACTTAGCCTCGTTAGTGGCGCGAACGAGATAAGGTCGGCCGGTGTGGCTGACCACTTACAGCCGGCTCTACTTGCGGCTTCTGTACCGTTTGCGGAATCGGAATGCTAACGATCGCGTCTCTAAACCTCGCAGCAAACATCTTGTCTCCTTTTTGCGAATATTGTCAGAGGCATTTACGGAGAATTCAATTAAGTCGAGCTTTGGAATTTTCCGCTTCGTAGGTAGAGGATTATTGGCGTGAATAAAGAAATAGAAAATATTTGCGTTCGTTAATTGACTCTTGGGTTTAACGATTTTCTTCGTTTGTTAGGAATAGAGATTGGTTAAGCTCCGATTGGGAATATAGGAAACACTGTCTGTTGCAAATGAATTGTTTGGCGGAGTTACAATGGTGCAATGATAGAATAGATTAATAATTATTATTATAGTTACTAATAATTAATTTCTAAATCACCTTTAAGTTAGAAATCATTATTGCTGGGAGTTAAGAATCTACGATAGATATCATAATGTTATATAAAATTTAATAAACGTAAAAGGATGTTTTCTTTATATTTTTAAGAAGCACTTGGTATAAGAAATAAAATCATATAAAATTCGAAAGTATCTTACGTCCATATCTTTAAAAATCACTTGAAATTTCTTACAAAGTCTCGCATGTCTATTAATAAATCGTTGTAAATACCTTTGAATATATATATCTTATGAATATAAACGACAAATCTCAAATATACGAGGTTCACGATAATTCTGATACTATCTCTGGTCTTCGACGACAGTCGGAGGTGTTTCAGGCAGCAGTGGCGGCTGCGGCAGCTGCAGCTGCAGGAGGAGGTGGCCAGCAACCAGCACCCACACCCGCTGGCAACGAAACCAATCCTGAGGGCGCCGTCGAAGGCAGCGCTTTAGTACCTGTCACTTCAGGTGCAACTACACCTGCGACAGCGACACAGGGTTCCGATCTAAAAGGTCAACCAAAACGCCTTCATGTCAGCAATATACCTTTCCGTTTTCGAGACCCTGATCTCAGGGCAATGTTTGGAGTAAGTCTCATTTTTACCACCTGAAATCCTTGGAAATTCTTAATTTATTTCGTATAATTATCTTATTACCTGGTTTATATCGTTAAAATTTAATAACAACTATGAATATGAGAAAAAAGAACGAATAAATAAATAATTCTTCTATCGAGCATTGAAATGTTTCCAGTTTCTATTCTTATGATAATAGTTCATCTTAATAGTTTAGATTATCACGCTTAATTTTAGAACATATAGTTTTATTTAGTCTTGTATATTTTACGTGATAAGGATTGTTCTCGATAGAGTTGTTTTATTAAATTTTCCTCTTGCTCTTATCTCATTAAACACACTCTAACGAATTCTCAAGAGATTGCTTTCTGTTTTCCAGCAATTCGGGCCGATCCTCGACGTGGAAATCATATTTAACGAAAGGGGAAGCAAGGTAAGCTCACGTCGCCCCTAGGCTGCGAGCCACCCCTGTCAACCCACCCCTAAGAATACAGTTAGACTTAAGCCACACACACAGCCGTGTCCTAGCCACGAAATCCTCGTCACCAGGATGGATTCGCGTTCGAAGTCTCACCGGCCCTAGTTCGTTTCTACGCTCCACGTTAATCCAACACCCTAGAACTACCCTCCTTCCAACTTGCTCGATTCACGAGTTTCTCGCTCGAACTATCCCTCGAGTTCCTTTACAGAATCCAAAATCGATCCACGAGTTTCACAATCTGATGGTGGAGAACAACCTTTTTATGTCTCTCTTCCTCTCTAACTTTCCCAATCTTCCTCGTCTTTTATGCGTTCCCGTTCTTTTCTGTTTTGCCCCTTGACAATATAAAATAATCACCGCGCCAACGTGACACGATTTCTCTTATGGAAAAACTTTTGAAAAAAACTCAGCTAGAAAGACAACCTGGTCACGAGGACGTCGCGGGACCGTAATCATTCGTTCGAAGAGACGCAGCGCCACGGGGGTCGTTTCATCCCTCCAGAAAGTTTGTAGTTGCAGAAAGTAAACAGAAAAAAGAAAAGGCAAGAAAGCCAGGTGGGTTTGAAAACCGAAGAAAAGTGAAAACTGGATCGTGTGGCTGCGTCCCTTCGTCGTTCGTTCTTTTGCAGCGCGATGGCGACGAGAAACGTTCGCGTACCCTAAACTACCCCCAAGCGTAGCGTAAAACCGTCGGTGCCATTGTCGAGCGATCTGCCTTGTCAAGAACCGCGTCTCCAGTGATTTCTCTGATCCTGGTTGCAAAGTTGTCGTGACTGCTTCGTTTTATTCCCTGTTCTCTTGTACCGAGTTGCGGGATTATCGGCTTAGGTGTAGCCTAAAGGGAAGAAGGTCGCGCTTGAAAATTGTGGCTGCGTGAGGAATGAAATATTAAGGGTATCGCGAGATGAGACGACGAAATTGCTTCTGTCGAAGGGTAGAGGTTCTGTCGTTAGTCAAGTCTGTCGTGGAACGTTCCTCCGGATTGTTGAAACTTTTCTACTAGAGATATGGAGTGCGTGACAAAGAGCAGCGGTTAGATACGGATATCGGAGATGGAAGAGACGGTTCTCGCAGTTATTTGATTTGATTATTCGATTGAGAGGATACGAAGTTTGATATTGAACATTCTGTCCTTATTGACGATGATAAAGCTTTCTGTTCTTATCGAATCGTAAATCAGAACTTGGGTTATTTAGCTTGCGAGATTGCAATTGTATAACTTGCAGTTTCGATGTCTGTCTGTTCTTAGAATTCGCCGATTGCAATTCAATTTTCTGCGCAATGTCTGCAACGAGTGAGTTAATTAAATTTCGTAAATTCATCTTGCAGATTCTCCTGCGAAACGAATCGAACGAATCATTCGGATTTTTAATCTCGTAAGGTAATCGAGTAACTTTGAGTTACAGCGTTCACTCTCAAAATTCAATAGTCTTGATCTAATTTGCCGCGCAATGTTCCGCGAGAGCTCTCGACATTCAAATTCCTTAGACTCACGTTGAAGATTCTCCGGCGAATCGAATCAAACACCAGGCAGAAGTAACGCGAGCGTGCAGTTCTAATTGTCGCTCGTTTATGCATGAGAAAATCGAAGCTTCCAGAGGAAGGACGAAAAAAGAGATCTAGGAGAATAAAGGGAGAGAGGCATAGAGGATTCCAAGTGTATAGGAGAGTTTGAAATGCAAATAGGTTTCAATATGGATGACAGCGGTCTGGATAAGATCCGCAGTAATACATCGTGCCGACAGCCGGCATCCGGTGAGCTTGCATATTCAGCGTCTTTGCGTCAAGTACACTCAAGTGCACTTCATCAAGCTCTGGCGGTACCAGTAACCCAATAGCATCGGTCGCTAACGATGTCACGCACGCCCGTCCATTGTCCACTAGATTATCTTCTTATAAAAATAAATTCGCATCGTTCTAACAATCATCTTTGTTGTTGTAGGAAAGACCGTAGCGAGATTTTATCGCAATTCTAATTCAAAATTTTAGTGCCAGAAGTATCAGGGGCGATCACAATGATCCGTTCGAATGCGGATAATTTTTCATAGGAATTCTCGATGCAAGTGCTTCATTTTCTTGCATCCTATATTTTTGTATATTTTCAGACTTTGCGATAATATTCTGACATTGTTGTTTAGAATCTTCTCATAGGGATTCTCGATGCAGGTGCTTTATTTTCTTGCATCGTATATTTTTGTATATTTTCAGACTTTGCGATAATATTCTGGCATTGTTGTTTAGAATCTTCTCATAGGGATTCTCAATGCAGGTGCTTTATTTTCTTGCATCGTATATTTTTGTATATTTTCAGACTTTGCGATAACATTCTGAGATTGTTGTTTAGAATCTTCTCATAAGGATTCTCGATGCAAGTGCTTTATTTTCTTGCATCGTATATTTTTGTATATTTTCAGACTTTGCGATAATATTTTGAGATTGTCGTTTAGAATCTTACTACCGTAATGATCTTCAAATTATATTGTCCGAAAAGTGCTTTATTTTCTTGCATCGTATATTTTTGTATATTTTCAGACTTTGCGATAACATTCTGAGATTGTTGTTTAGAATCTTCTCATAAGGATTCTCGATGCAAGTGCTTCATTTTCTTGCATCGTATATTTTTGTATATTTTCAGACTTTGCGATAATATTCTGAGATTGTTGTTTAGAATCTTCTCATAGGAATTCTCGATGCGAGTGCTTTATTTTCTTGCATCGTATATTTTTGTATATTTTCAGACTTTGAGATAATATTCTGAGATTGTTGTTTAGAATCTTCTCATAAGAATTCTCGATGCAAGTGCTTTATTTTCTTGCATCGTATATTTTTGTATATTTTCAGACTTTGAGATAATATTCTGAGATTGTTGTTTAGAATCTTCTCATAAGAATTCTCGATGCGAGTGCTTTATTTTTTTGCATCCTATATTTTTGTATATTTTCAGACTTTACGATAACATTCTGAGATTGTTGTTTAGAATCTTCTCATAAGGATTCTCGATGCGAGTGCTTTATTTTCTTGCATCGTATATTTTTGTATATTTTCAGACTTTGCGATAACATTCTGAGATTGTTGTTTAGAATCTTCTCATAAGGATTCTCGATGCAAGTGCTTTATTTTCTTGTATCGTATATTTTTGTATATTTTCAGACTTTACGATAATATTTTGAGATTGTCATTTAGAATCTTACTACCGTGATGATCTTCGAATTATGTTAGGTTGCCGGAAAAGTTTCTTGCGTTTTATGAGGAAATAATAGACGCACAACGTTTTTCGTTTTATATTATTTCGTAGAATTACGTACGATCCATTTCGTTTTGTTGAGATAAACACCATGACATTTCACAGACCTGATTTCACGTTTGTACGAAGGTACACTGTTGTAAGAAACACGTTTGCGGAAGAAAGACACTTTCAGAACAATCTAATAGATATCGTTGGATGATATAGACATTTTTATTTTCAATTGGACTATCTTGGTATTTACGAATCCTTTAAAATGTAAAATAGGCGAAGTATAAAATAACCATATTCGTCGATATAATGAAATATCAAATAACAAAGAAAAATCTTTTTACTATCGTGGTACTTTGATTTTTGATCTCGTTGTTCTTTGAAGACTCGCTTCTCTTCTTCTTCCTTCGTACGATTACTTCGAACGATACGATTTTATTTTCATAGAAAAACACCAACTCCATCTTTCACTTTCAAGCATCGCGATTAATTCGAATTCAGGTACGTTGATAAAAATTTGCATATAATTCATCAATTAATTATTCACCTTTCTATTATCAATCCCATTTATTTTCAGTATTAATCGAAATATTCGTAACATCCAGCTGCTACTATCGATATATTTTAGATTCTCTGCTCAGAGAATCTTAAGAAGAAGTATCGAACGCGATATAAATTGGAATGCAACGGTGCATCGTTCCCAAGAGGTTAATTGGAGTTGGTTGGACGATCCCGTTGTTCCTCGCACCATCAAACTTGGCGAAGTTCATCGAGATTATGAAATCGCGTGGAAAGTTTCACGCGGAGCAATAACAAAAGGCGAATAGTTCCCAGAAAGAAAAGGATGCTTCTTCGGCAGTGAGTCTTGGCCGGCGTAATTAGATCAGAAATCCATTATTTCCAGCAACGAAAACGCGAATAATGATTTTCCAAGACGCGGCACGACCATCCTTGCCCTCTCACGGACTTTCCACCGCTCGAAGACGAATTTTCGAGGACCCTGGTCCAGAAACTTGACGCGATGGAAATTTCCAAGCTTGCATATTGCATATTCAAAACTATTCTCGCCGAATCGCTAAGAGCGGAATTCATTGTTGCTCGACGAGTAATCGAAACGTGCTTCAAAGTTTTCGCGTTTGGGTAATTATTTTACCAGTGGCTTTAATGAAACGGCCAAATGTGCCGTAAATTGTATTAAGAATCATTCCGTCGAGTTGTGCTAAAAACTTGGTCCGACTTCTTTTCACGGAATGACTTGTTCGTTTTTGCTTGAAAGATTAAGATTCGAGAGTTAGAGCGACAAATGATTATTGTCAGTGAATGATGAATTTGATATGAGATATAGAATTGAGATATAGAAACTTTCAGGTTTTTGTGAACTCGTTGAATTAGAAATTTACTTCTTTCAGTTCTTCGATCAGTGTGAAACGTTTAAACAGATTTTTAAAAGACGCTATTTCTAGCGTTAACGTTACGTACAAAGCATCGATGCAAAGTACGAATCCAGAGCACTTGCAGTCTTAGTATGTCGCACAATAAATTCCACTTTGCCTAATTACACACTATATCGACGTATTGAGATTCTTCCAAACGTTTAGACACCGACCTTCAATTATAAAAGACTCATTAACCTAATAGTCGCTCTATCAGAGAGCAGCCAATCAATCGAAGTCGCTAATCGAATGAAAGACGACGACAATCGCTAATGCTTGGCTATTAGGTCACGACAGGGAGGTCTATTTCGATCGTAGCGTAGAATGCTGAGAGGAAGTGTAGCTCGAGTCACATCCGTCGTTGCAACAGCCAATCCCAAAGCGGAATATAGCTGTTCCAGTTACAGCATGCTGAAAGGGGATTAATTAAACTCGTTGACGATAGTTATCCAGCAACCGATCATCCTGCATCCGTGAAACGGCTTTTTTTTCATCCTCTTTCTTTCGCCGCTTGGCGACGCGTGATCGGATCCGATTGGTCGCGCCAAGTTTCACGGAATTCTGGATAAACCGAGCCTCGATAAAAGGCCACGCTCCAATTCAACCAACCAACCAGGTCCCCTGAAAAATCGAAGTAATTGCGGTTTTGTCGCCTTTAATCATTTTTCCATTTGAAAGTTTGGCGTTTTCTAATTTTAAATTTTTATGATTAATCGAGGATTTTTTAATGTTTCGTTAGTATTTAGGCTATTTGGAAGTATACTCATCCACCGCGTCTGATAATTTTTTATCCATGAACGTAGAATTAGTTCAACTACTTGAACATTTTTTTCATTTTTACCAAATTTTAATCAATCATTGGATGTGGTACTAGTCAGGATCGAACTGCGTTGTTAAGGCGTATGGTGATCGTAATGTGGTTTGAGTTACAACAGTTTTATCGAGGTTCGAGGTCTTCGTTCTTCACGATGACGTTGTAGGTTAACGCTTAGTTAAATTCTATCGTCTCCAGTCTGGTACTATTGGATAATGGTACTCACAGGCTGTTTTCTAATCTGAAGGTCGGAAAATATCCATTACGCTGTTATACGTACGTAGAACATTTTTTATTCTTGGTAGAACTCGAGTAAATTGTGAATTCGAAGAACGTGAGCTACCATAACAGAAAACATTCGAGAAATTGACACGCTAAGAACCGAATTCTAGGAATCGGGACAGTACAGAGTTGTGTAAGAGCCCTTGGCCGAGCGGAAGTAACGGGAAATCGGTCGATAGGAAAGCCGAGATAAATTGCAGAAAAGCGACCTCCGTCGATGCGTTTAACTGGAAGTACAAGTCGGCATTCATTACGCGTCAGAGATCCAACGACTCGACAATGGCACCAGGCGACGCACTTTTTGCATTGCAAATTGAAATGCCGCCGCGACATTCTCTAAGAAATATGCGCGACAACGGTGAACGCGTTGCCATCGCTTTTTAGCATTTAAGTGATCGCGAGGACGTGACGGGATCCTCGATGTGAAATCTACACGCAATTGGCAAGAAAAATAGAGAGGAAAAAAATCAAGAAAAGAAGGAAGGAGAAATAAGTAGAAGCAATTCGATAATTGTGTAAAGTAGAAACCAGAGTATATATCGTGATTATTAATTTCCAGAGAAAAGATTAGAGAAATTTAATCCATGTATTCGATGAAATTGCTCTTTAGGATACTAAAGGATCCCGTCACGGATTTAAGTTATTCGTATTCTTCGTGTTAACCTAGTAAAATCGTTCGACATCGACTCGATTTCTTTGTGAAATAATCGTCGATTAACGACGATTATTTTAACGGAGACACGAGCTAGATGTTGACGTTCGACTAAGGATATCATGAAATAAGGATTAGGCTAAGGCGAACGAGAGAGTGTGTGATGATCGCGCGAGTCTGTGAGAGAGACCTTTTCTCGAAAGCTTCGTCAATGTAAATGGAATGTGGCATCCCTAATGAAGTGCAGCATTTTGGAGAAGAGATACTTTGAGACCGGCGCGGAGGAGAGCGCTAATCGACTTACCATTTTTCTTTTCATTTTTTCGATAATAAGATTGTTTCTCGTAAAAGTTACTGGAAAAGGAGGAAAAAAGGGAGGGGGATAGAAGGAGGTATACGTGAAATAAAAATACAAATGAAGACAATTTTGGTACAAAGTGATATAATTGGATAAAAAGTAGATAATTTTGTATAATTGTATAAAAGGTGGTGATAGTTCGAAGTTCGAAGGTAGTCGGTTGGCGCACTTGTCTCGCGCTGAGTATGTGCCAGTGACACGTACATACATACCATAATATAACCAATGGTGTTAGTTCTCGTAGTTGTTAGACGAGCTATTGCATTTTTACTAGCTAGCATTCCGCATTTTATCATTATTTAGCTCCCATTGGTTATAAGGCAGCTCGGTGCACCTTGCGTAACTGTGTTCGCAGCTGCTTTTGACGAACTGTGGTATCTAAAGTAACTAAAATACCAAAAACCATCATCTCCTTCCTCCTTCTCCTTAGAAACACGCGACACCTTTTTCTTGAACAAATGGCGAATCGCCTCCACGATTCTTTTTGTGATCCTTTCGACGATCTTCTCGTCGTTTTGTACAGTTCAATCGAAGCTACAGTGGCTACAAAAAGTACTTGCACACACTTGCATTTTTTTAAATAAAGCTTCTTCCTCTTTTTTTTCTTTTTTATCAGTTTCTACATTCCTTTTTTATAGTACGAACGTTACTAAACGATAAGAAGAGATTTAGTATAATCTGGATTAATTAATTATTATGTACGTGTTATGGTAAACACGATAGTGTGCAAATACTTCTTATGGACAGTTGTAATACGCAAAGAAAACGTAAGAAAAGAAAAAGGAAAGCAAACGGCAGCTAAAAAGCTTCATGTAGTATCCTTCACGATCTTCTCTTGCGTCGGTGAAGAATATAAATTCTCGATGAGCTCAAAAAAAAAAAAAAAAAAAACATGCAAAAGGAATTGTTTAACCCTGATGTTCACCTCGTTTCTTCACATTTGCCTCCCTGCGGATATACTTCTTATTTTTAGAATAATTTATTCATAGAAGAACGGAGTACATAAAAGGCGGCATAAAATCATAGTGAACAACAATACCGATTATTTATAAACCATCCAGAAAATATTCTGCTAACAATGTTTTTAAGAATCAATTGAAATATAACACTCGTTTCATGTCGTATAAATCCGAGGAGAACAGCAGGGCTAAAGAAAGAAATAATAATAGCAATAGCAGAGATCAATAATAATAATAATAATAATAATAATAATAATAATAGCAGTCATTTTAAAAGCGAGCTCGAGAAATTAATGGTAGAAGAAAAGAAAAAAAATTAGATCGTTTCAAAATGGACGCAGCAGCGGACACACGGTGCACCCGGTGAGCCGGCTGCCGCCACTTCCGGTCGCGGAGGAGACCCTCGGGAGATGCTGCCCATTTGATTTGATGAAACTTTGTCACACCTCATTTTTTCCGAAGCTACATCTAACCAACCTCCATTCTTATCCTTCTCTTTCTCTTTCTCTGATGAGTTTCCCAAGGCGTTTCAAGGCCGGTACACGTATACACACACGTACACTTCTATACACAGAGAAAACATATTACGCACAAAGGAGACAGACACACTCACCCACATACACACACACACACGTACATACACACACAATTTAGATATTAGAGACGAGGCAAAAGCAGGAGACGATAGTAGTGAGAACTAACCAAAAACGATTGATAACGGCTTGCCTGTCGAGATCGGAATCGATCTTTCCAAACTGAGACCTGCGTTCGAACTTTTTCTCGAGAGAGACATCACTTTTTGTTAATTAGTCTCGCTACACGCCGTATTGTGGTTCACAGACACTGCCGCGACGTTTTACTAATCCACCTGCAAGTGTTGGATTGCGATAAGAAAAATGGCTGATTCCCGTGAATTCGTTCATTGTTGAATTTCTTCTTCGTTAACGGGGAAGATATAATTTTTCTTATTTTCTTTCTTAAGTTGTTACAATTGTACGAAATTGTTCAGAATTTTATAAGTAGAATGTTATTAGTATCGCTGGTTAGACTTAGAAAAAAAGTTTGTTTAACAGAAACCTACGAATTAATTGTTTGCCAATGATCGAAAAATGTTTCTGAACTTTTTCACTTGTCAATGCCCGAACGATCGAAAGAATATTTCATGGGGAAAAATCGTATTCTAACATTTAGAAGCAGACATTTTGCATGTCACAATCCAACGCAAACAGCATGATACCGTACATATCTATATTACCATTGCATCTTCCGAAGTTTCTTAAGTATCTCTCTCTCTCTCTCTCTCTCTCTCTCTCTCTATTATATAATGAATATTATATACGTATATGTATATTAAGACACGAGCACAGAACATATAGAAGACACACACACATACACACACACACATACACACTCTGTTCACATATTTATACATAACACCTGTACATGTACGTACGTACCTCTATCTGATTGTTATATCATTATTATATATGTAAATAGTAGTCGCACGCTTTTGTCTAGGCGAAGTCGAAGGTATTAATGAAACGGCCCATGCTTCTACCTCTTTTATTACTCACGTATGTGTCTTAGGATAGAGAAATGCTGCTTTCGATCTCACCAACCGTTTTGTTCGGTGTTCCAGTCTCACGTGTCGTTTGGCTCTTCTCGTTGCAATTTTATTCTCTGCCTTTTTCACTCTCTTTTTTACTCTCTCCGCCTTCGACGACCTATTTCCATTCACTTTCCACAGATACTCCTTTCCCTTTCGTACGTGCGAGTTTGAATGCGAGATCTGATCGTGCAGAAATAATTATTTAAAGACTTAAGTATTCGATGATTTCCTAGTATATGGTCTTTACGTTTTATTAATTTTAAAAGCAGGAAGTAGTGGAATGATCGAGAAGACTTATATTAAAAATAATTTACGTTGTTTCGATCATAGTTGGAACATACACGTTCTTATCAAATATCTTTAGTTCGTTGATTGTCATTTGTGGGAAATTGGAATATCCAAAAATGTACGCAATATATTACACAGAATATGGTAAAATGTAATGGATACAGGACAAAGCAAATTTTCATGTAGATTCCATTTCTCTAGTTACGTTCGTAAAAATTCGCAGTTGCCTTGAAAATCATAAATCGAAGTTTCTCAACGTAGAAAACCGTGACACTTGCTCTTCGTAACGTATTACGTGTATATAATGAAAACTATCAATTATTAAATAGCACAGTTTTTATTCGATGGTATTATCTAATTAACTATGTTCTAATTAACTATGTTACTTCTTTTCTATTTATTTTACTTGGTAACGTCATGACAGTCAACGTGTAAGAAAACTTCCGTTTCAGAAAACCATCTCCGCTGACCAATTGAAAATAACCGAGCCTTGGAATTCCTCGAACCTCTTCTGTAAATCAACAATCCCAATTATTTCCCTTCGATAAAACAAAAGAGACAGAAAAAGCGAGTAAGTGAGTGAGAAAATTTAAACGAGGGGGAGAAACGTAGGATGCAAACTACCGAACGCGTAGACAGACGAAGAAAAAGATCTCTCGTGCCACTTTCATCGCAAAAACACACACAAAACTCATATACACCATACTAGAAAGAAAAGTCACAAACCTACGAACATACTCCTTGTCTCTTAAAACTCACCTTCTCTCTCTCTCTCTCTCTATTTCTATCTTTACTTATATGTATATACATATAATATACATATATATATATAATCTTGAATCTCGTATTGTTTTGTGCGCTTTTATATCGCTGTTTGCCAGCTTCGGTTCAACTTCAAATATTCTTCGAGTTTCCTCTATCTTCGTTCTCCTTCATTTCTCGTCATCCCCCAACCCCATTCGACCCTCCGACGACCACTCTAATTACAGTCCTTTAACACTTTCTACACACACGTTTAGCCACACCAACACATCGTCGCCGTGCACACACCAATTATCTGCTTAATTATCATGTTTATCGGTTCACGTGACTCGTACACAGACGAATTGCACATTTTGCCATTTCTTTCTTGTTTCGCGATGCTAGGGCTCACTGGTAATCACCTGTTCCTGTTCTTCGAATTGTATTTTGCAATTTTCGAATAGATATTAATGCTATGATGACCAGTCAAACGAGCCTAATGCGTGGAGGTTAATTATGTACATTGTATACGATATATATCGCTGATCAAAAGATTGGAAATATTTTTTCGATCGTACTTGCGTCGAGTCGTTTGCTAATTTCGTCATTAAATTCGGTACTGGTGCTACAGATATCAATAATCGACTTATGTCGATAGATTTCTACGTATAAAGACTTTTAAGATAACAGAATTTTTAATTAATCTCTCTCTCTCTCTCTTAAGTTGTTACATTCGATGGAACACGTAGTGATTTTAATCTCTTGGCCCGTACGCATCTATTTATCTGTTTAGACTTTATATCGTGCTTTTCAAATATTCGAAATTATTGAATTTTTCCAGAAATATAACAAAAACGATGTTTTATTAATTTTCTGGAATAAAAGTATGGTTAACTGGTCGTCATAACGTTAAAGGAAATAATTACGAAAAATATTCGGTCTTTTTATCGTTGATAAAAATTTAAGAAATTCGTGGAACTTTCAGAGCAGCAATCTGTGCGCCATAAAAAGTTGGGTTGCAAAAACTTCGTTAGATATACACGTGGATACGTTAAAAACTTCGCCAGATTATCGTTCATTGAGAAGATCATCATCATCGTTACAAAGTTTCTTGGAAATTAATCAAACTGGTCTACATTCGTTTTTCTATGTAAGACGCTGCTCAACCGCGTGTTTTACTCGTCGCATGATTAATATTCTTATCTTGGTAGTCTTCGTATCGCTCATAGCACACGCTCACACTTGGAAATTAACGTTAATTACTCCGTGCCTCGCACCCGGCTGTTAACTAATCGTTTCAAGATCACCGATCGTCATAGATCGTTTTACAAACGTTCAATTGGAGTTTGAATGTGATTCACGATGTTTGATGGTCGAAGGAATCGCAGAATTAGCGATCGGAACTCTCGATAGTTACTTCGCGCGACAGGTACCGCAATTAATCACGCTCTAGGCCAATTAGTCATCTCAAGATCGCATCTATTACCGGCTACGTCTTATTTACGCGCACTGAATCGATTCTAGTCGATCCTAGACTGCAGTTCCGTTTTAAATTATCGAATAAGTATAGCTGTCCCTTCTACCTTCGAATATTATCAATAGGAGAATATGGTCTGAGTTTGAAGTTTCGTCTTGATTTACAAGTGTAATCTCTGAACATTCAGAATTAGGAAATTCTACTGTTAGAAATCATATATACTTCATTTCAAATAGTAAATATTCTAAAGGATCTATTCAATTTGAGAAATCTCGATGCAGGTCAGAGTGGATCTATAAAATCTCAGACGTGTCAGAATTCAGAAATCTTATTATAATATTCGTTAGGGAATACAGCACATGGCTCATTTATATTTTATTTCATATAGTGAATATTCTAAAGATTTATTCAATTTGATAAATATCGATGCAGGTCAGAATTATCTATAAAATCTCCGAGGTCAGAATTCAAAAATCTTATTATAATATTCGTTAGGGAATACAGCACATGGCTCATTTATATTTTATTTCATATAGTGAATATTCTAAAGATTTATTCAATTTGATAAATCTCGATTCAGGTTAGAATAGATCCATGTAATCTGTGAGATGTCGGAATTAGAAAATCCTGTTATAATATTCGTTAGGAAATACAGGATATAGCTCATATATATTTCCTTTCAAATAGTGAATATTCTAAAGAATTTCTTCAATTTGATAAATCTCGATTCAGATCAGAATAGATCCATGTAATCTGTGAGATGTCGGAATTAGAAAATCCTGTTATAATATTCGTTAGAGAAAATAGGACACAGCTCGTGTATGTTTCCTTTCGGTTAACGAATATTCTAGAGGATTAATTCAATTTGAGAAACCCCGAAATTAGACAATTTTGAGACCAGTTAGAGGAATAGCACGTTCGTCTATATTTCCCCTCGCTTAATTAATATCCTGGAAAGTTTATTCCGTTTCAGAGATCTCGAAATTTTAGAAATCTAATATTGATTACAGAGAGTAATTAGTTCATTTATTCGAACAGTATTCTGGGAGATTTATTAAATTGCAGAAACTTCAGGTTACCGATCGAGAGGAATAGAATGTAACGGTTAAAAAAATACTCCAAATTACTTCGAAAGACGCTATTCCCTACTCGAATTATCTTAAACTCGATTTCAGCTCAACAACGTCGCGCGCTCTCATAATTTTCACAAAACGTTTCGCCAGCGTTAATTGGCTTCTAACGACCCAAGGCGCGAGAATATCATAATTCTCGCATCAACAGCCCTGTTGAGAGTCTCGAAGACCGAGATCTCTTCATTCGTTTAAGAATCCTGATAACGCAGTTCTTGCGAAAATACTCGTCTCACTCCTCTCGAACAAACTCGACATTTCCTTCAGTATCGTTCTCCATCGTGTTCTCGTTTCGTCTCGAGAATTTTGATGCATAGTATTTACGCGGACGTAAGCTGGAAACAGTTCCGGTTCGTGTCAGAGGGAAGCTCGATATTCAATTGCTGGCGGGAAGATAAATCGCTCGATAAGGTGGCACGATTTCGTTCGTGACAGAGCTCAGCCAACCGCTTATCGAGCTTTGGCTGCTTGTTTTTCTAATACTCGTTTCCTGTCGCGAGATCCGTTCACCGTCGGAAGATCCACAGAGAAATGGCGGACGCGAAACGTTTGCAGCGATCGCGATAAATTAATGGAGGTAATTATATTTTTTCAACGGGTGTAGGACTAATCTAGAGGACTGATAAATTGCACCGGAGATTAAACAAATGATTTCTGGCCTTGCTTTTAAGCCGCTGCGCCATCAACTTCCCAGTTTTTCGACGCTTATTCCAGACTTTTATAAACTTCGTAGTAATTCTCTACGTTGCTCGTAATTTTCCGGATAAACCCTGTGAAATAAAGTTGAGAAAGAAGTCGTGCTGATTTATCGAGTTTGTTAAATTGGTGACTTTGCGCCGTTGAAAATTTCTCGAGTTTTAAAAACTACAAAAAATTAATATAAAACACGTCAGCTAATTTCCAGGGAACTGTAATTATGATAATAAAACTACAACATGCTTTTTTTTTTATTATGGTATGTAATGATAGCTTGATGCATACGAGATATTCATTTTTCGAAATCTGAATTTATCGATTGTAGATTATCAGCCACGTTGAAACAAAAGAAGTTCCTTTAGAAATAACATATATTAGATGTTAAGAAAGTTTATAGTAAGAATGACGATGAATGATTTTCGTTATTAACTTATTTATTAGTTTATAAATAACATTGTACGTGCACTAACATAATAATAATACAGGAGGCTTGAAAAATCTGATATCCGATCAATCTCCAACTTCATTCTTCTTCGAGATCCTCAAAGGTAGATTAAATGAAAATAAGAAAATTTAGAATGCAGAACATTTCATGCTATTTGAACTGAATTTAAACTTACTTAATTCCTCGAAATATCACTAGAGATATGTGACAGGGGTTTTCACGAAGGTCGCGCAATATCGCGCGATCGCGAGTCCTTTTTAACAGGATGGACGCGAGGATTATTCCGCAGCAGGCGTTCGAAAGATTGGTAAGAGTCCGGTGTGGATTAATTTCTTGAGAGAGGAGGAGTTAGGCGCGATGGCTGGTCGTGTATTGCACGCTAACCTTAATTTTCCGAAAGTCGATAAGGCTTTAAAGGAGGCTTTCGCCAAGATCGCGATCTCACCGTCACGAGAACCGTGCCTCGCCTTGAGAAGGAACGCCTCCTTTTTCATTATCCTCCTAGAAAATCGGCGAGCGAAAAATGCTTGAAATTACTCTTTACCTCTCTTAATCTTTTTTCTTCTTTTTTCCTTTTCGAGCGATTTCGAAAATTAGTTTTGGGAATAACAGATGATTTTTCCAAGATTTTTCCAAGAATTGGAAAGGATCGAATGTTTCATTCCTCTGGAATTGTTTTTCGAAGGAGTTTTCGAAATAATTGCGAAAATAGTAGATGAGGTTTTGTGAGATTGTGATATAGCGCAGGTTGACGAATGGAAGAAATCGACGCGATTCGGAATTTTTCATTGTCCGTGGAAAATATTTGCAAACGTTTGAACAATTCTTTTCGACTGGAATTTCGATGACAAAAAAGTTTTGGAAATAACTGTACGAGTAGTAGATGAAACTCGTAAGGTTGTAACGTAGGAAAGGTTGAAGAATTGGATAGAGTCGACGATATCGTAAAAACGAAAGAAGAAAACCATAGTCGGGCCACGAAAAAGCAGCGATCGTTCGATCGTGAAAGATTTCAGCTAGGTGGAAAAGCGTCGTTTGTCGCGCGATTTTCAACGGGTTTCTTGCGACAAACCGCGCGCGCGACGCGATTCACTTGGGAAATCAGCATAATGTCGATAAGCCGGCGGCGCAGTGTCAGTGTTACAGCTCGAAAACGTAAAGGGAATCGAATAATCGCCGAATCGATTTGCATCGCGACCACGGTGCTGCTCGCGATATTTCGCGTAGAAATTCTAACGTTATTGTTTGCAGAGAAAATTTATTCTTCAGAAGTGTATACGAGCAAAGGTACTCGCATTCGGATGTACCTTTAGAATGCAACTGTTGTATATGTGTACGTGGTTGATAAAGAATTCACGTACTTTAATGAATTTCCGGATCGAAACCAATTTTGCTAATTTCGTGTTTGACGTACTTTCTCTTTCTCTGAATAATTTAAAACGATGAATTAATTCCCATTCGATTACCGTGTAATAAATTAAAAGAACTTGAAATAGAATAGCTTGTGGCGGGCGAATAATAGTCGTCTGATTAATTATTCTCGTCGAAACACCATTTAATATTAATATTCGTATTAACTAGTATGATTTATTATTTATTGCAAAAGTTTGTATATTCGATTTTACATTTCGTCGATCGTTTCTAGCTCTTGTCGAATATCCCTCGAACGTTGTCCGATATTACAACAAAGAATAAACAATGTTGATAAGTAGAAAATAGCTTTTATGTCGCTTTAGGAAAAAGTTAGTTCAGTTTTTAATAAAAATATCGATCAGGAAGTTCGATTTAGAGAGGTTGAAAGGTAAAAAATTCAACGGCGCAAAAGGCAAGCTCGAAAGCAGATTAAAATATTCAGAAGTTCAAAATGGAAGTCAAGAAGTTCGGTGAGCAACGGCGAAGTTCGGAAAGCTTAAGACGTAAATCTTGCAGTCGAGTGGGCTTCGTCGTGAGAATTTGCAACGGTAACAAATTTTTCCTATGCAGATGGCCGATAATCTTCTCTTCGCTGCGATATAGAAGTTTCATGGAAATTTTTCACCTAAATTTACCATTAACGATTTCCAACATAAAAACTTCAGAAATTATAACATTGAATTATAGCAGCTGCGGATTATTATGCGAATCAACGTCTCTGCGAATGTAATTATAAAGATGGAACCTAGATAGAACACATTGCTTTTACGTATTAAATATAAAGACTACCTATATATTTCGGATATTACATACATTTTTCTAAATTGCTCGCATCCTTCGGATTGTTACGCTTTCGAAATTCTCATAAATGCATAAAGGTGCGCGATCTACTCATCATCGTGCCAGGCTATTCCACAGTCACTAAAATTAGTATCCGCACGTGAAAAATCAGAAATTCGAAATTTCCCTTGAAATTAACTCCTACCTCCTCGTCCTCGATTAACCAAGCGCAGCAACCGTTCCCTCGCCTCCGATTAATTAACGAAACGCAGAGAAATCGTGGCTCTCGATTATTCCAGGGGAATCCTCCACGGGGCAATTCAATTTCCTACCATCGATTCGATTATAGTCCTCCGGCGAAACGAGTTACGATGTTCCTTGAGAGAAGTGGGGCTGGAGGAGAGGGAAACAGCGGTTCCTTGGCCGCGCATTACGTCAGGAACACGATAACTTTGCACTCTCCTTTTTCGTTCTTCGAGAGTAAGAGGCCGTATTTGATTTGGCTTTAATGCGATTTCTTAGCGACGGCTATAGTCTGGATATACGTAGCCGCTGCTGGCAGTAACAGGGGGAGCCAGATGAGAGCAAGTTGATTATTCGCCCGACCCTCTTCGTCTTTTCCCATTTCTGATTACGCGAAATTAGTTTCTTTGGCAGAGAAAGACGTTTTTCTTCTTTTTCTTCTTCTCTTTTTTTTTTCTTTTTGCTTTGAAATCGAAGCTGTTTGATTTTATTGCGTAAGAAGCTGTGCGCCTTTAGAACCGAGTTGTTTCGACTTTTTGGAACAACAACGCGAATTTGTACTCTTCGGAATAGGTTTGTTTCATTTTTGCGATGATAACGTGGGTCTTTACCTTTTAGGGTATATTTGCTTTATTTTTGACATAACAATGCGAGCTCCGGCTTTTTAGAAAATATCGTTTAGAAAATCGTTTTTCCCAAGATAGAGTTCTTTTCGTCAATGATATTTAGGTAAGCGAAAGTCACGTTCAGAACGAAAGAATTTAGGTGCTCAGGAGATATACTTTCGATTGACTTGCTTTTAATAGGCTCTGGAAGTCGTATTTATGGTATGGAAGGCATTTGCGTAATCCTTTTGAGATTTATGACGATTCTAAGGTAATATATT
This sequence comes from Bombus vancouverensis nearcticus, assembly GCF_051014615.1. Classification (NCBI taxonomy): domain Eukaryota; kingdom Metazoa; phylum Arthropoda; class Insecta; order Hymenoptera; family Apidae; genus Bombus; species Bombus vancouverensis. Next base: position 17,565,770 of record NC_134913.1, read on the forward strand.
CACGAATTATATTTCCTTGATAGTCGTTGGAGGGGAAAGGAATATGTGCAACATATGTTAAAATTTATGGCGTTTCTTTCGAGATACACTTTCGAATTATACCTGTCTGATAACCTGTCGAAGTGATATTTGCAATAAGGAAATTTATGACGATTCCATTAAGGTATTTCCTTGAATTACGTTTCTTTCGAAGACTGAGAAAAGGTGTGAGCGTATTTGCGTCGAATATTATCCAAAATATCCCAATTCACGGCACTAAAAGCTTCGATTTTACAACTTCTTCAATCACTATCGTTTTCGAAGCGATCGCACAGACGAATGGCACCACACACGAGCACACACAGCACAAAAACACACCCAATCAAAGTCCTAAGATCCTGTTTCCCTTCCAATCGTTCCTCGTGTTCTAACCTCCTTCTCATATTTTTAATTTTTAATTTTTTTTTTTTTTCTTTTTTCTCGTACACGCACCTCTCGGTACAAGCAAGAGTCTTTAATGATATGACGATGACCATGATGACATGACACGATATGATATGATATGATATGATAATGAGATGATTAATGTGACCATGACCATGATTTCTTACCATGATTTTATATTTACTTATTTGTTGCACGTTGTTTGGTGCGTCTCCGTAAGCAGTATGACGCGCTCGCAGACTCTCTGGCAAACCGACATTTCGGCTGAAATATCGTGCTTCTTTATCCATCCTTTTCACGCGGTTTAGTTAGCCTATTATATCAAACACGAGTGCTCTCGATCCTTTCGCGCCCCCCACTTACATATTTTCCCTTGGAATGTTCTACTTGAATATATACATATCGAGCTGAGAATATCTTATCAATTCCATATTATACAAAATATCGCGTCGCGACCACTTTTCAACTTGAAACTATCGGACCTTCGATTTAAATGTAAAAAGTTCCATTCGCTCGAAAGTATATGATCTTTCCGATCGATCGAAGTAAAGTCGTCGAGCGAGAAGTAACTTCGATAAAATTATTTCAGCTAAAATAATAAAAAAAATGTCTGCTCGTAATATTCGATGAATTTCATCAAGTTTATTGTTTCCGCGAGATTATACGGTCGGAATAAATGTTCTAGCCCCGAAAGAAATTCCGCGAAAGTTTCGAGCCCCCGGGCCGCGTCTCGAGAGAGCATCTCGAGAATTAATTAGCGGCAGACGGCCATTGTGCATCCGAGAAATAAACGGAAGAATAGGTTTGAGAGTAAAAGGACGGTGCAGAGTGACGGCGAGTGAGAAGGCGTGAGATGGGGTGCGCGAGGGAACGAAACAGAGCAAAGAAACGCGAGCATCTGCTCAAGAACGTTGAACCGAGCGTCATATAGTAGCGTTCGCTTCGTTCTGCAATTCTTGAATGAAAAGTTAATCGAATCGATACAAATTCGTTCGAGACACGCGTGGAAAGGTTTCCCGCGTAAATTGCACACAGAGCACCCCCACAAAGAACTCGCACTCGTTAGCTTCCAGGTCGCTTGAAAAGGCGACGTCGCGCGTCGCCCTTTTCTCTCACCTTTTTCTTTCAATCTTTTTACGCCCGTTTTCTATTTTTCCCCCCTTTTTTTTTGTTTTGTTTTAATTCATCCCTTCATTTTTCTCGTTCTTTTCTTCACCAATATTTTTCTCTTAATTACCTGTTTATCAAACGACACAGATTGAATATTTTGTACAAAACAAGCACGAAATGTCGGGCCTGCCAGTCGGCCGTTTGCCGAGCGCTGGCAGTCTGTAAGTTGAGTTTAATGCATGTTGTTTTGTCTGTCCTTGCATGCAGGGATTCGGTTTTGTAACATTCGCAAATAGTGCTGACGCGGACCGGGCACGTGAGAGGCTACACGGCACCGTGGTTGAGGGCAGAAAGATTGAGGTGTGCATGAACATTCTTATACTTATATATATATATACATACATATATATATGTATACATTCGCCATTAATTCATTTATATTACACGTGTTGTTATAATTCTTTTCTTGCAGGTGTACGCGGGCAGCGCGATCGAGCGTAAGTTCGATCGCGCTTCTCGTTCGATTAATCAACAGGCGACCAGCGATCGCTTCTGTCGATCTCTTTATTTTTTTCTTTCTCTATTTCTTTTTTTTTTTTTTTACTCTCTATCTCGTAGCTAACAATACTACAACGTGGAACGCTGCTTCTAATTGAATTTCTAAAAACGTTGGTCGCCTAATTGAGACTGATCCTTAGATTTTAAGAAACGCGCGCAGTTTTCGTGCTCGTAAACGTTTGACATTTAAATTTAAACGACGCGTTTGTCACATTTTCTGCCAAACATTGCTAAACGAATAGTACAGACTTTCTATACTGTTATAATTTACCAGCATGAAATCTACGCACCTAGTTTTAAGCGTGAAACTGTTCCAAACGCTTGCGCCTTTGAAAACAATGTGTTTCGAGTACGATTCGAGACAGAATTATCAGGTGGATTAAATTCGAAGATCGAATTTGTCGAATTTTCACGGAGCCACGGTCACTTCCTTTGCTCGAAACGGATATTTTAGTTTAGTTAATTGAGAGATAATTGCGTGATCGGGACAACAGCGAATCAGGAAGAGCGTCCAGGGTCAATCCGGATCAACCACTCGGCACCTCGAGTACCATCGATCGATTGGTACTCGATGATCGTTCGAGAGCATCGAGAGATTCGTGATCCTGACTCCTGGAGTGACCTGGACACTCCATTTTCCGAACCAGACTAAATATACACTGTCTCACGAAAGTATTTGAATATTTAAAGACATTTTTTAACACATATATGTTGTATTCGAAACATTGGAAAATTTTAGTAGCGTTATAATAACGTATAACTATGGTGTTTATGTTGGTCAAGTTTAAAATAAACATAATCAAAGATGTGCATAAAAGCTAAGGTAGAACGTATATTATTTATAACAGCAATTTACACATCACGTTCGTATGTTGAATATTTATAAAATATTACAATATTAACGAAAGTTCAACGAGTTTTGCATAATACGCTCGATACGTTAATAAAAGTTCTTTGTAAAATGTGGTCAAATACTTTCGTATGTCACTGTATGTCATTAAAAATTCACGGTATGTTTCATTAACTGTGTCCATTAAAAATATTCTTGTTCTTTCAAATAACACGCGTTTCAAACGATAATATCGAATAAATTTATTGTTTAAAATAACGAGTATATCGTCGATGAAAAGCGTTGACTTGTTTATCTATAAATTATCTTTCTTTTACAACTCTTTATCTCTATCGAAGCGAATCGTACAATATGTGGATATTTATGTTCGACAGACCAATGGCTCCGTTAGAATCAATCGCGAGGTAGCAAATTGTGGCAATGGCGTATCCAAGAATCCGCGTAGTAATTCATTAAAGGGAAGATCAAGTTAAATATCTGGTTATCGACCCGATGGTCCCTAGTTAATCGTTCTTGCGAACGTGACGTCTGGCACAGTGTCGATACTCAGCAATAGCAACTTAATCTGATTGGATAACGCGATTAATCGAGCAGCTGCGATGTTGCTCCGATACTTCGAACACGTTGGCACAGTAATGTGGCCAGAATCGTTGCGTCACTGTGTTTCTTCGCTTTATGAGCCAACTTATTTTTAGATAAATTAACTTCTACAAATTGATTATGAAAATTCAGCTGCTAGCAGATATTCCGAAGAATTCGCGATCGATTCTTTGGTAAATTTCAGTCGAATATAATTGAGAAATTACCGAGATCCTTCCAAAGATTCGTTGTCAATTTTATTGTTTTTATTAACAAGAAATTCCAAAGAATTCCTGATGAATTTTTCACAACTCACAGCTAAAGTTGCCAATTTCGATGGTTCGATTAGCGTTAAATTTACCAACGAATTAAACCGATCCAATTTTCGCTGCACATGTTCCTGACCACGGAACGATCATCTCCGTGACAAATCTTTCGCATCAATCGTCGCGTCAGACTCACGTGTGCCCTTGCGACCATCTCATTCGTCAGTAGGGATCGCGATGTTCGTCCAATCGCCATTGCCAGGCTGCGTCGCGACGCCTCTCGAAGGCGCAAGCAAAGACAACCGAGGCGTGGGCCGTGCCACGAACGCGGACGCAGTCGATTAATCTCGTGGAAATTTCTCGAAAAACTCATTCGTGTCCATCCAACTCCGAATCGCGTCCGCGTGGTTGGCGCGAGTCACGCACACGCGACGATGTTGAAGGGGTGGACGCGCTCCGGACAATTCCGTAATACAAATATTTCCACTAAGAAAGTCGTCGAAAAGAACAAAAACTATGAATGCTAAACAGAAGAACGAAAGATGAGTCAATCGATATTTAAGAAAAGATATAATATATATGGAAATATTATACAGTAAGATTATAGAATAATATAAAAGGTACAGACGAGGCGAGGAATAAAATACTTGCTTGAACGTGTAGATGAACGCACGTGTATAATAATAAATATGAACTCATGTACTTGTATATGATATGAAAAGTTAAAGAAAGGGTCAAAGGTAGCCAGCGAAGGATATATACCGTGATGGATACGCGTATATCTTGGCTGGTGGCATCGAAATAACGCAAAGAAACGAGAGAAACAAGTATCTGATGTCTCTTTGTTCTCTCCAATATAGAGTCGTGACACAGAGGGGCAGACTTGTCGAGGCGCGCGCGGCAAACGAATAGTAGAGATCGGATAGGACTGTAAAATGAGAAAGAAAAAGAGAGAATCTGACGGCTAGTGACGAGATACGGAGAATTTTGAGAGAGCGAGCAAAGAGAATACGTATTAAAGTGAGAAAGAAAACGAGAAATAATGAGAAAAGGCAAATAGAAAGACAGAGATAAATATATTTTGAGAGATTGATGGGCAATAATCGCCGAACGACAGGGACACTGAGGAGGCACACAGTCGGTATACGATCCCCGAAGTGTCCAGAAAGGTAAGGAAAGCAGATGAAACGAATATATAAGTTGAACGATAAAATGTAACAAGTCTGAAGAGCGACGAAAGATATCGCCTCGCACTGCCCGCTCTCTCACGAAACACACGAATCGGAAATCGCACGAATTTTTTTCAAACAATACGGCAAGATCGCGTCGATTCCGTGGTATAATTCGTTCTCTTCGTTTACTCGGTCGTACGTGAAATTATCGTTCACGCGAATGGGACCGCTGAAGAGTCGTGCTTGAGCTTATCGTTACTTTTGCGAACGATCCTGACGAAACGTTAGGACTGCAAGTGTTGGGATTTTTTTGTCGAATTTTTATTCTCCCATTTAGCTTAATGATTTATTGCTTCAAACTGGAAGACTACGGTTTTATATTTTTGTTGATTTTAACGAGGAAGTACGGCGATTACTCGTATAATTCTACTGAAAGAATTTATAAATCGATATCGAGTGAGGATATGCAAAAATAGGCCGGGTTCTGCCCGACAAAGACTATTATGCACTTAGCGGCACGCAGAAATAGATTTATTCAACAAACCATGTATTAATGTTGTTTTTTCTTATATCGACTATAAATGATAAAATATTTGTTGTAGTTATTCGTGTGCCTTATTGTTAATTAAGTGTGTAACAGCCTTAATTCAAGGGAAAAATGAAAAAAGAGCGTCGATAATCTCGAATTAAAAAACACATCATATAAATAATAACTCGTTATCTGATGATGTCACCGAATCGATAAACAACGAATTGTAAATTGCAGACTTTGATTGCACAACGCGTGAACAGCTTTTTCAATTTTACGTTTGATTGGATAATCACTTGGCTTGTAGTTTCTAAAATTCACTCGTACAATTGCTTCTTTCGTTATCGATGTTACAGATTGACATAACAGAATTTGCTTTACGCGTTATACAAAAAAATCTAACTTACGGCATATAAAATTTCGTTATTAACATTACTGGAGCGGCGCGAAAGAAGTAAATTTTCAGAAGCTTCTTTTTGTTCCGACGATTCGATCGAATATCAGATCGTTACGAACATCTGGTTGGCTGTCATCTCGTTTTTTAACCGCGGCTCAGCAAATCTCCATGGAAAATAGATCTCCGTGAATAAAGGGGATTACGTTCAAACTGAGGAATTCGTCATTAAATTTATCTACCTGTCAGAAAGCAAGCTGAAATCCTAGCGTAACGAAAAATTTCCAACGACTATTTAATCACCATTTTTCCTCCCCCTTCTCTATTCGACTTTGCTCTTTTTCTATCGCGAAAAAAGAAAGAAAGAGGAACGAACTTTCCCAACGAGCCCGTTCGTACGTCGTCTGATAAATCGTCGTTAAAAATGAAAAATAAAAAAGACAAATTGACAACGTTCGCAAAATTCACGAAGTTCCAAGCACGATAAACATTTGCCTGAATTTTTTTTTACCGAATATTCGCGTAACCGCCTCCACGCGCTACACGCGCTCGTACGATCAATTTCCCGCGATTCGTTTCGCGTTTTCGAGAGAGGAAACAAAAAATAATATCCTTTTTGGCAATTTGCAAATTCCGATCGAACGTTTCGCGACTGTGTCCCACGCAACAAAACTGTTAATTTCTAAGATAGTTGAATAAGTATGCAACGAACGTTCGCACAAGTACTTTCGCAGCTGGTGAATTTCGAAACGAATTATTCGTACAAGAAATGTAAGATTTATGATTTTGGATATGTTGTTTCGCAGGTAGGGTGTATCGAAATGAAATATTCGTTTCGTGTAAAAGAAGATACAAAATTTATGATCTTTCATACACGAAGGTGACAGAAGAAAAACACGATAAGCGCGTGTTGAAATTTCTATCATTTAAATGATATTTAAAGGATATTTTCTTTTCCTGATAAATTCACGATTTTGTGACTTTTCAATGGCAAGGAATTGAAAGGACGCGCGAGATTTGACGCGTTAACGAAAGGAGCGACGAAATCGCGGGTGAAAATGAAAACGTCGGAGGTGGATAGTTGGCGCCAAATTAAACTTAACAAGTTTTAATGTTCAATTATGGCGTTACACCTGCCCGGGCTGGCTCTTATTTCTGTTGGCGTAATAAGCCACGGTAATTGAAATTTACGAGCGTGTTTTACGCGGGCCGGTTCGTAAACAGGGGAAAAAGCGCTGACCATCCGCGTTTGAACCCTGTTAATTCGACAAAGCAAGGTGAATAAACTTGAAATTCTTGATAACGCGCCCATGTTCTGCCACCTATGCACTTAACTCGAATAATTTCTCGATTACGTGAATTTTTTTTTTAGAAAAAAGAAGTCAAAATTACGAAAGAAAATGTTACTTCTTTCGGCAACTGATAGTAGAATTATACATAGATAAGATTTTTTAAATACTTTCTATATTTCTATATACAGATATTTTTATCAAGAAAGATAAGAGACAAATATTTGCAGCTGTTAAATAATCCGACTGTATTTCTACCTATCAAATAATTCATTTGCGAAAGGGTTGAGAAACGATTAAGAAAAACCGACACTCTGTAAACCACCCTTCCACGCAGATACAACTTCGTTAAAAATCTGGCTGTGCTCTCTTCGATTAAATCCACCGAGCTCAGTAATTTCAAGCTTCCCATCAAATTAAAAACCTCCATTAACGAAATCACGAATGTCCGCCGTGGAACGAGGGTCAAATTCCAACGCAGTAGCAGCAGCAGCCGCATTACATTCGCTCGGAGGATTCTCGCAAAGCTTCGACGCGGAGCCTAACGAGAAGTTAAAGACCGAAATGGCGAAGGGGTTGAAGGGGTAGCGAGCTCGACGTCGCATTGAAAAAGCGAGAGTCCGGCGATGATTCGCCTTTTTCGCCAGTCTAGCTTTTTAATTACCGGAAGGATTAAGGGAGATCTCAAATTAGAACTGGGCGTATTTTTCCACCCACGCCTTGGAAACAAGAAGAAAAAAAAAATAAGAAAAAAGGAGGGAAAGGAGAGAGAGGAGAATGTTAACGCAGAGGCTGGCGTGGACGCGTGTCACTTGAGAATCGCACGAGCCGCAGGATTCCTCGAAAGTTTATCGTCCAGCTAAAACAGCGATACGGTTGCTCTTCAAAAGCACACACGTTCTCGTGGAACTGGCTCGTAATTACGTCGCGAAAACGCGAGCTGGGAAAACAGCAGATATCATTGAGGGTAGTTGGAGCTTTCTGTCAGACGACGAATGACTTCGTGAATATCCTCGTTTTATTGCCTGCATGTTTGCTAACCGGAGATTCTATCGGTTTGTCGGATTATTTCCGTTTTAAATAGAAGTTGAGAACTCCACTAATATTAGGAGACAAAATTTAATCACCGATAGTTAAATTAAAATTATGAAGTTACGTCGAATTTCTCAACCCAAAATAATATTCTTAAATGAATTAAACGATCCTCTTCATTGAAAATTTATTACATCATACTGGTTATGCATAGAAGGCAATTGTAGAATTTCCATCGTTTTGAAATAACGAAGATTAAATTGAGAAATTTTGACTGACTCGTTCTAATCTCGCAGCTCGCGGCAACTCGATCCACACCATCGAATTACTCTGACATCGAAACCAGCCCCTGCAGCTACGCTCACATATTTTATCCTTCAACAACAATGTTTCCCAGTAGAAACATTTTCCGTCAAATATTTTGCCGGCTGCTCAAACATTATCTTCTCGTGTTTATTCAGCGCTGCCGTAGCTTTTCTCGCTTCACAAGAATCAACCGACGTTACCCGTAATAACGTCGCTTTAATTACTCTCGAATTTAACCCCGAACGAGGCCATGCCAAGGATCCACAGAATTTCCTCGGAGCAACTGTACTCCATGTTAAATCGCATCTCTCGATCTTAATCAGAGGAATTACGCGTTATATCCATTTGTAAATGAAGAGAATGCAAGGGTTGTAGCATTCGAAACGATCGTCTGATTTTATTTCGACGAAACGTTAGGAATATTTAACAACAGGGATCTGATTCTTGTCCAGCCACGCTAGAACTGTGGAGGATTAGTCGTTATTAGGTCGAGCGAAATAACGAGAGCGAAATATTGCTGTCGCAGTCCGTCAAATATATTTCTTGAATAAATAAATAAATAAATTACAGACGAATGTGAGTTGGTACAAATATAAGTTGCGGAATAAATACCCGATAAATACTCGGAGAAACTCTGTAGATCACTTCGGTACTCGTTTACACACGTCGATGCTCTTCGACACTGTTCGATAACTCTCTCGCTCGCGATCGCGTCCGTTTATTTATACTGGTCCGGGGGAGAACCGGAAAATTTGAATTCGTCTACGTTTGACGGTTGTATGTAGCGGCGACATACCTTTATTGATCCTTACAATACTTGTAACCTAACGGTCTTAATACTCCGAGGCAAAACAACAACAGGATTTGAATTGTCCTGACTCGCGTGCCGCTACAGAACGTTCCACAACTGTTTTACCACTGCGATGCAAAGAATCGGAATTTTTCCGTAGAATCTCCGAATATTTTATTCAATATCCGAAAAGTATTTTATTTAATATTTTACGCACGGTCGATGCTAAAGTCTTTAGCTTTGTCACCTGGTTCTTGCATTCCACAGAATCTGTACGAACACGGAGGATGAGTATTCCGTGCGGAGATCTCCAATAAAAATTACATTTCTCTATATTTTGAGAAACCGTAACGCTAAATTTTATTAGAACCTGTTATATACACAAGTATCAGTAAAACTTCGATGAAACAAGTATCATCGAAACTTATTTTATCCGCTCTATCGAAACTGCTCGGTTATCGGATAAACGAGGTTCTACTTTACCTGAAAAAGGATATCTCCTTGAACGATATTTTCGCTAGAAAGATAGAACGAGGTTCGAGTTTTCTTCTGCTTGGTAACGAGTGAACACAATGCTCGTGGACTACACAAAGGACGTTCGTTAAGATAATAGGCCAGCGAATAGGGTAGCTGGCGATGTCGCAAAACTGTGCTCGCGATTCAAACCTTCTGAACCTCCAGCGTAGCTCGTAAAGGTCCATCGGGGGAAGTTTAAACTGGTTTAAGCACCGGCAGTAGTTAGCGAACGGCCCGATACTCTCTCTCTCTCTCTCTCTCTCTCTCTCTCTCTTCGATTATCGAAGGTCTTTCGGCCTCGTTAGCGCGTTTGAATTTTGCACGCTGCCGCTGAAAGCATTGTTGACCGCCTCCGGGGCAGAAAGTATCGCTAAGAGGTGGTGAGTTTGTGGAGATCGGTCACGCGAACGGTCCCGAGACCGTCTTTATTCGCGAGCTTTTTTTCTTTCCTCGAAACGGATTGCTTTTGGAGTGGTTCGACAAAGATATCGCAAAAGAAGCGTAAATTTTTGAACGTTTGAAGTTCTGGAGTAGTTGAAATCATTTTCTTGCGCGCCTTTGCCAGGATGGTAGTTTGAAGGGTCGCGTTGTTCGTGTGGAATTCGTGGATTTTTCGATAATCTAAGATATCGATTTTTAGTTAGAAGTTTTACAATAAATGTTTAATACACATGATATTTTCAGAAAATTTCGTTCAAAGGGCGTAGACTCTAAGAATTGAGACAGTACATTTATGTCCAGAACAGATTATATCGGATAATTCATATCGAATTACTAAAATATTCCCTGATTCATAATATCTCCGTTTTCGTGTCAAAATCTACTTCGTTTGCTGCAACACTAAATTGACGGATAACGTGAAATTGCGAAAGGAAGTTGCTCGTAACCGCCAAATATAGGATTCTCCATTCGCAGTCGCCAATCACGCCAACAATTATTCCAACGAGTCAAACTCTTCTCGCCAGCTGTCAAATACAGCCGAGAAGCGAAAGCTAAATTTAAATCTACCGCATCAAAAGCATCCAATTTCGTTTCACCTCCAATTCTCGAATCGATAGCCTAAATCAAGCGTAGCACTAAGAAGATCCGGCGAAATGGCACACGAAGGTCGAAAGTGACTAACAAGCAAGAGCAAAATACCGTTGGTTGAAGCAAAGCCGGAACCGCGGCATTCCTTGAAGACGGAAGTTCACGAGCGACCTAGTGGCATCAACATGGTCGTAGCTCATGCTACTCGCTAGCGCAACGACAGGTGGCGGGTGGTTCGAGTTTTCGGGCTTAGCAAGTCAAATTTATGCAGATACAGGCCACGCGAGCAAGGTTGCGCGATACGTTCGAAGCTGTGTGTTTGCTTGTTCCAGGCATGCGACACATCCTGTACCATCGAGTCGACAGAGTGGTAGATTTTCGACAGAGGCTGGGTCAAATCGGGTCGCGCAAACTGACGAGCGAAGGCACGTCGATTATTAATAACACGGTCAAGTAGGCACGTGACTCTTTTCACGAGAATTCTTTATAGTATAAACTCTTTGACGATGGCCCGTGGCCTTTTCTTCGAGATGTTTTTAACCGAAGGTTGATAATGACCCTGGTATCTCGAGACCAGTTGGATGCCAGGCTTCATGGTCTTAGTATCGATCGATTGGTTAAGTCTTTTAGCGAGATGTCTGACGACGCGCGTTTGTTGCTCGAACCTCTCCGAAGCAAAATTAATTAACTCGGCTTTTTATTCGTTTCTTAGCTTTGTTACGTAAGTACGTGACTAACGTACAATTCTCGAGAAGCGAACGAGTTACTGTCGTAAGTTTGTTCGTCTCCACGATGTGGTAAATTCTCAGGGAAATTAGAAAAGACAGTGTTTAAAATATCATTGCTTCTGTGCATTTTTCGATTTATAAAGTTGATCGATATGGCTTTTGAAAGGCGGCATGCTATATATATAGGGTGGTAATTCATTGTAGATAAACCAGGTTGATTCTATGGCTCAAGATAACACGAAAATAAATCATAACAGAATCCTGATATTCGCAAGAATTGAATTATACCGATTTTTCATTTTACTCGCCAAGTTCGAATTAAAATTGGGAAGTATTAAAATTTGATAGTTCTTAAAGTACGAGTAATGGGGGAAAATGCATCCCATACATTTTCTAGCGAAGGGAATAAGTTATGTTCTCCATCGATCGTTCCTGGAGAAGAAACTCTTGGTAATAAGGGTAAACTTGGTTGCAGAAGAAGCGTGCGAGCATCGTCGTTATCAATTACCCTGCAACGAGTAGCGCGCGATATAAATTATAACGAGGACGACAATGCTGTTAATGAAAAAAGTTGCATATCGATCAACCAACCCAGTCTACCATCCAACAAATGCCTTCCCTTATTCGTTACGAACTTTAAGTAGACGCCTCTTTAAAGTTTAACGGTTTAGCGGCATCGATCGAGAAGCTACTTTATTTACGACAAAAATTACGACGAGGTTCCTGTCTACCCCACGATTGATATCATGTACTTATTTCAAAAGTTCTATTTATGGCATTGCTTTCGTCGAGAGAAGGGTGTGCCTTTTGGCAGCCAAGTGCACAAACACTTAGATTACAAAATTCCAACTTCCAGAGTTGCGAAGTTCAAAATTCCACGCTGAATAAATCTCATATTCCACGTTCTAAAAATTCGAAATTCCATCGTTGCAAAGTATCAAATTTCACGTTTCTAGAATTCGAGGCGAACAATTTCTGCGAGCGATTTTATTTCAAATTTTCTATCCACGATACCGTGGTTCGTCTCGCCTCTATCAACGAAGGAACGCGTATCATTCGATAGCGCGACAATCTTCCAGGCGCCTAAATCGAAAAATCCAAATTTCCGAAAGAGAAGACGGCACGATTCATACTACTCGTTCCAAAACTGTTCGCGATTATGCGGCAATTCGTATCCCTTCCACTAAAGCAAATTATGTGTGTCATTCGGGAGCGGAGTTAAGCAGGCGCGTAGATCGAAAAATCGATGGCCGAGACTGCGTTCCAGGTTAGCCTAACGAGACACGATTTACCGGAGGCCAGCTAGATTTACTTACTTCCTGTATTTCAATTCAGATCGCGCTGATACGACGGCGAATCGGCCGGAAATCGTGGATCGTTCGTGTCAGCTCGCGTCACGAAACTTCGTGAACCAACTCTTGGTTCCGTTTATTATCGTCGAGACTGTCTCTCCTCTCTCTCTCTCTCTCTCTCTCTCTCTCTCTTCCTATCTCTAAATACATATATACATATATTCGAACTACGACACGGAGACACGTTTTTGCAATTAATCGAACGTCGAGAAAATTGAACGAATTGACGGTGCAACCGAGGGATTCTCTCTGACCGGACACACAAGGCTGCCAATCGTAGAACCCTAGCTACAATGGTCCCCTTAATCGGATCGATATCGTTCGAACGAGGCTGGCTGGCTCTCTGTCCACGAAATTGAATCGAGAAGCACGATCTGCTCGAGTTAATAGCGGATAAAGGCTTGACTATCTATCGGCCTGGTGATAGTTGGAACAGAGTCTTTGTCAAGTAGCGCGGGTCGATGATCGAGGGATTCAGGATGGCGAACGTCTAGGCTTGATCCGAGTCAACGTCATTTTATCTGTCGGCAAACGAGCCGGTGACGGATTTACTGGTATTTGCACGGGCAAATAGAGGTAAGCCATGGCTAGACCGAGCCGACGGTAGAGATAATATTGTAACAACGCCGGGACAGGTTGAATCTGATAGGAGAAGCGCGCGATTGTAGGCCCTTGATGCTGGTATAGTCTCGTGTCGTATATGGCCGTGGTTGTTGCGACTTAACCGGGTTACACCGAATGTTAGGTTGTTAGTGGAATTGGAAGTCGCTGCTAGGAAATCTGTTACCGTGTTCCAAGGGATGAGCTATAAAGGGAGATTTGAATTTTACGATGCAAAGGATTTGATCATCGTGACTGACGTTAGCCATGTTTATTGAATCGAGTGCTGAAATTAGGTTGCCAGTGACATTGGAACAAATTGTTGGATATTTTGTTTCTCTAAACCGTGTTGGAAGATTTGGTTGTGAAAGCAGAGGGAGGTTTGAATTTTATGGCAGAGAAAATTCTATTATCGGCCGATGTTACGGAGGGAAATTTCGAAACTTTAATAATTCTGCAACTTTCGTGGTAAGCCTACGTTATGGGGAATTAAAGTAAGTTCTAATAAACAAGGAAAGCTGGGTCATGGCACCCCAGGGTTGCAGCTTCTTCTATAGCGAATCCGGGCCACGATAAATCATGTTACGCTAAGTCCGCTGCCAAGGAACATCTAAACTGCAGTATAGCAGACTGCGCTGTAACTTATGGCAGATCGGGCAACTCCGGAAGAAAATTCCATCCTCGCTAGATCGAATTAAAGTGTCGATATAGGAAAACTGAAGTATGAAAAATTTCAAATCTCGTACGTCCAACCTAAGTTTGCTAGAAAGACGACACATTGGGATAGACAACTTTAAAAGCGATCATAATTAATTAAATAATAATTAATTAATAAGCAATAAAATTATACTACGTGACGAGAATAAAATCACAAGGCTTTAGAAAAAAATTCGTCGGTGCTAAATGGCTGAATATTTAACAATAGTATAGATAAATAAAATACTTCTATATATATCTCAAAAAGTTCACTTTTCTTAATTGCCTCGTTCCTCGTAAACGAAAACGATTAGATCGAAAAATAGCCCTCGATATATGTGACTATGGCAATTTGCGACGCGATTAGACTCTTCAAAATTGATCTACGCTTGCTGCAGAAAATCACGAAAGTTCAAGTGAAAATGAAATTCAAATGACTTCCTTTAAATGGAAATATCGCTACTAAAATTTGCCAACAAAATTCCACGTCGGGCTACAATTTCACGATCTAACGATACCATCCCAATTATAATTTTCGATCCAAGCAATACAACAATAATCAGCATGATAAAAACGACCGGTGAACGAACAATCGACGTTGCAAACGTGGTCGGCCTAATTTGCAAAATAATCGCGACGTGGATTTACAGAGTGTACGCACGCGGATGTTCAACACGATACACGTATGGCAAACAAAGATTTCGGGGCTCGTCCGCGTTCGTATTGTTTGCTGTCCAACAAGGCAAAGCACGACCATCGATTCCGACAACGTAGACGCGGGTCCTCGTGTCTGTTCGCGTTTGTTTGCTCGTTTGTTGCGCATCACGCCAATCCTGCTCGTCGAATTTTCCCTATCCTACAATAAGATCCAGCCGCGCTACTGTTTGCCTTTCATTTGCTCGTCAACGATGGATATCCATCTTGGACGTTTTATTCCTCACGACAAACCAACGTCCTTCGTGACTTCTTGTTTACAATGTTGTTTATTCGAACTTTACTCTGGATTTTAATTAATTTCATCGTAAATTGTAAATTCTTTACCATTGTACCTCGTCGGATATCTCCCGATTTCTTCGAATGTCTCATTCATAAAATGAAAGTAACGAAACGAAGTAAAACTATTCTCGATACTAAAATCAAATATCCAAAAATTAGCTACGTTTTATTTCGTCGATTTTCTTAACGATCAACGCAATGATATGACAATGTAGATTTGAAAAGATGTAGATTAATCATCGTTTTGCCGAATAGTTTTAGAATGGTACGAATTGTCTTGGATATTTCATCTTTCTTCTGACGCGTTTGATGATTCATACCGCTTAATACTTGATACGAACTAAAAAGGAATAGAAGAGAATTTTCGTCGGACGGCGATCAATAATCTAGATATTCGATATCCACCGATGAATGAAAGATTATGGTACGAGCTGAGAAACTTTCACGCGGAATATGTATAAAGGATCTTGCTCCTAACGGCCAGCGTTTCATACTTGCTAAACGTTTCACGTCGATATTTAATATTTATGAGCGCGTAAAACACGCGTAACTGTAAAAGCGTCGAAACTTGTGTGCGAAGCGAGACATGAACTCATCGATAAAATCATATCGTTGATCAGTATTCATCGTTCACATATAAAAAGGCGGATGCCGATATCAACTACGAATCGTTCGATCCCGAATAGAATTTCATGTTTAATATCGATGTTCGTTATTCTTCCGACCAGAACGTCTCTTAACACTTTGACTGCCACGCCGAAATCACACGATTCGCTCAGGACGCCACGGGAGTAATTTTATTATTCAAAGCATATAATGGCAAAATAATAATAAATCGATGATGCAAGACAATGTTCTTCTCCAATGAACCGTTTATCTTATTGGCGCAATGGTACCAGTTGATAGCGACATATTATAACAAGGCTTCGTTTATTTCGACAAACCATTCGCATTTGTTATTTCGTCGCAAGCAAAACGTGCAGAATATATTGTTGAAACGTGTAAAAGATATTAGTAAACGGCATTTGCTCGTTCTATATACAGGGTGGTTGGTAACTGGTGGTACTAGCGGAAAGGGGGTGACTCTACGCGAAAAAAGATGTCGAGAATATAGAACAAAAATCTAAAAATTTTTAAATTTTAAAAATAACGTCAATCGAGACAACGATCTACAGTGAGATCCGTTATAACGGGACGCGATAAAGTGCACGCGTACCGAGCGAAAATTCAAAGTCGATTTTCTCGAAAACAAAGCCTCAAACGAAAAATTTTTATTCTATATTTTCGACTTCTTTTTTCGCGTAGAATTCACCCCCTTCCCGCTTGTATCACCAGTTACCAACCACCCTGTATAATAGTAAAATATGTGCACACTTCTAACTTCAATTATATGATTATACAGCAGCATTTGCGATTATTTTCTAAGGTGTGTTTTTAATAACATTCGTAGATTACCCCTCAAAGATGTGGATACAAAACACAATGCACCTTTAGATGCAAGATTTGTTCTCATTTTTTTTTTTTTTGTTTTTATTGATATTCTAATAAAAATGTTTAATCGTTCAATGGGGAACTTTTTATTTCAAAGTATCTTCTATTTATCGGTTATATTCTAAATCCCTTAATTGTCAATTTTCATACAATTTTTACAATTGTAAGAAGCTCAAGCGCTCCGGTCAACAATGATCAACGTGACAGTCAAAGTGTTAATCGATGTTCGCTGTTCACTGCTACGTAATTATAACGTAGAATATTAATATTCGTAGAAACAAGGATAAAGAGATTGAAAAATGATCTCTTATTTCGTGCTCTGGCATTTGCATGATTTACCATTTAAATTTCGCAATTATCAACAAGTGTTTCAAGAATTCATAGAAACTACGATTAAATCCGTGTCGACGATGGTTTTGTTAGTCGAATTGCAGAAGTAATTCCAAGAGAAACTCCTTGTCGACGAGTCTAATTAACCAATTTATCATGAACACCTGTGTAAAAGAGACCTAATTTCTGCCAGAGAGTTAAACACGATCGCTCGTTACGAGCAGGCGACGTTCGTTTAATCCGGCTATAACTATAACGCGACGAACAAACCTGCGCTCGTTGGAAACAGGATCGTAAAATGCAAATTGGTGGACCGATCGACGCGATTGGCCAGCCAGCTCTCTCAACGGAATACGGGACAAACAAATACGGGGTGGTTGAGATAACATTCACGTTCGAGATACGATGCTGTCTCCTAGAATATATAAATATAACGCGAGTATCTCAGGCAGAAAAATCGGCAGAAAATATGACGGTATCGTTTTGCTTCGTTCAGATAAAATCTAACAGGTGTTCGTTGTGTTTAGGCAAATTGAGAATTATGGAAAGATGGTTATTAACAGGTTACTAAACCAGTAGATGAGAGATTGCAGAAAGTTAATATATTAAAATCGTAAAGTAACTGTTCAGAAACATTGAAACGAATTCAAGCAATATTACATTAAAAATTGTAGGATTGTTTAAGAAGCAAGATACCAAATCGAAAATGGTACAGTCGGTGTAAGTAGAAAAATTACGTTAGGAGTTACGGTATATTTTAACAAATGAATTAAGAAAATAAATCAGAGACTACGAAATTGCCTTCCATCGAGATCCATAAATCGAAGATTACAATATGCTCGAGCGAATAAATTAACATGCTAATCGGCAGTTGTAAAATTAATTTGAAAATATTTCTCAAGATATCTCGGATTATAAATTCTACAAAGTCAAAGTACGTCGAAATCATAGATCAGAAATTGCAGAATTTTGAAACGCGTAGAAGATAATACAAATACATAATACAAATGTGGAGGTTGGTTGATCGTGTGTTTTAAATGGCGACATAACTCTATGTTATAATCGTCAAGAGTATTTAAAATAATTAATAAATACAAAAAACGTTCGTTAAGACGCTCGGTACAAACTGATTCGCTAAGACTGTGTATAGATCGCTATTAAAATCGCGAAAAATTGAGACTGAAAAACTGATATTGATTCGCACGACTGACTAACTTCTGAAGAACATGGTCGTCTATTTATACCGGTCGAGGGAGTACCGGAAAATATAAATTCGTCTTCCTTTGACGATTGCACGTAGCGGCGACATTTTTCTTGCCCGGAGTTTATTTATTATTATATTATGTATGTATCTTAACGATGTTGATACTCCGAGACAAAACAACAACATGATTGTTGCTACACAAACATAGGTGGCAAGCATAAGTGGCAGAAGTATAAAATTTCGAGACTGACACGATCGAAAAGATCGGAGAATGACGAATGGAATCTCCATTTTAACGAAAAAAAGTCTCGTGAACCGCGCAAGGTGATGAGAATGGAGGAGAAAAAGGAAAAGGTGAAGTCTAAACAGCGGAGACCGAAAAGTCCGAAGAAGAAAATCGTACGGTAAGAGCAAGCCAGCTGATACAGGGAAGCGTCGAAACGTGGAGATATTTCACCCCCTACGTTTTACTTTCTTTTTCTTTCTTCTTCTTTTTAATTTATCCACTAGCGACGAAAGTACTTGTGCGAGATCGAGATAATCGGAAATCTACGGCAACGGCTTTTATGTTCTTCATTTCTTTTCACCGTGTATACTTTTCTTCGATCGTCCGGAAAAGTGGAGCGTTCCAAGACCAAAGAGCAATAAAAAAAAGAAACGTTTCCTTTTTTTGTGCCTCTCACGATTGTTTGCTTCCCTCGGTAACGAGAGGAAGTTTCGAGATTTTTCAGAATATTCGGAATTGGTTTTCTTTTGCTCGTTTACGTACACTTTGCCGGATTTTCGCATGGAAAATGCTTGATCGATCGCTTCTCATATCCTCATTGATCGAAGAATTCTTATTTCAGAGATTTTACGCTTTAGAACGCAGCGATTCGAGAATTTTTTCAACGTTGATTAACATATCACGAAAAGAGGAATAAATAAACATTATGGATATCAAAGCGATCGATCAGATATTTTCATTCTTGGCCTCAAAGACAAAAATTCTTACTCGAACGAGTCCTTCTATTTCCATTCTTCGTGTTGTTATATATTTTATGAATTATCTTTCATTAATAATTGCATTTGCGAAGCATCTTCGAGGCCAAGAATTTAATTGCAGGATTTTTAACAGGTTTCTCGAATTTAGATAAGATTTCAAAGCAGGAGGAGGATCGAATCAATTCTAAATTTGGCGAAATTATTTATATTGTTGTAACAAACATTTTTTTTTTACATTAAAGTCCTTTAGATTTTTCTTCGTTGCCAAATTGACAAATTGATGATCGCTCGAAGAATCACGAAAGATATTATTGTACGGCAGCTGTACGTCGCCAGAATTGTTAAAATTATAATTAAATTATATCGGTCTAACTATTTTCCTTAAAGTTTCCATCTTTGTTTTCTCTTTTTGTGGAATATGTATTCAGTGAAAATTTAAAGGATGTCAGTTCGAAGGGAAGATGCGACTTAGCAACGCACAGCTGCAGTTATTTTCACATTTGTCAGTTGATCGATGCGCAGCGGCGATTTATCCAGACCTGCACGCTTTTCCGTGCTGAATTTCGAGGAAATGAAAATTGAGAGGCCGATATGGGGAGAAATTGCATTCTCCTCTTTGATTGCGCATCCATCAACGTGTCCTCGATCGTGAGATTCGTGCGTGACCCACAAAATTCCTGTTGTTGGTTCTTGAACCATTCCAATCCGCGTCTCATTCCTTTCTACGTGTCAGCAATCGGCAAATATAAAAGAACAATACATATAATTCTCCTTCTTCGTCAGAAGTGTAAATTTCACTCACAATTTCTATAACGAGTTCTTCTATTTTCTATTTCTCTTTTGCGATTTTTCCTTTTTTCAAATAAACGCAATATCTTATATAAAATTTTAAGAATTTACAAAATCCATATATCTATGTTAAAAATATAGAAGCTTGAGTTATGAGAAGTTCAAAGTGAAGTATCTTAAAGAAACATTTGCAATGTATAAAATTTACACGATTTTTCTCTAATTCTATTTTCTTTTAATTTTCGTTCGACAAAATTTTCGTGAAAATATCGATAGAAATTGTCGATGAAATTTCTATTCAATGTATACGAAGAAGAAACGTCAACACGAATCTGCCGATCGATCGATAAGAATAAAATTTGTATAGTAAGATATAACCGAGAGATATTTTAATATTTTGTTTATTTGACAGGTGAACAACGCGACAGCGAGGGTGCAGACGAAAAAACCACCGACGGTACCCAACGGTAGGTTTAATCTTATTTTTCACGCTTACAAATCTTTCTTTACAAAATACAAACAATGTAGAAATCTTATCCACAGTTGTGCGTTTTAATTCACGCGATTCTTTAATTTCCATTTCTAATCAAAGATCGCAAACTTGATGCTAAATAATGTTATGGTATTTTCGATGCTCGTACAATCTTCGCAGGCTCTTCTATTTTTCGCTAAAGTAAATATGCGATCGGTGCTTCGTTTGATTAAACGTTTATTCTGACTGAATTAATTAAGATGGAAATTTAGCTCCTTGAAACGCGTGAATACGAAGCTGTGAGCCATTCGATCGTTTTGCGAATGGAGATGAAATAGGCAAAGAATATTAGACGAATCGTAGAATATGATTCTTTACGAGGAGAGTCCGCGTTTCTAATCCGATCGATAGAGCACTAAGAGCTCGTGCAAGCGATTGACTTTAATCTAAATCTAATCGCGATTGCATTGCACGAGCTTGTTAAAATCGCAACTTAATCCGGATCAACAGCACCGGCCATTTGTGGACGAGATCTGTGTCGAAACGTCTATTCGTACTTGGAGAAACTCGAAGAAGTCGTGTTTCCTTCCATAGCAACGATTTCTTCCTCCTATGATATTTTCTTAAACGTCCGAAAAGTTTCTTTCGTTTTATGCACATTTTTCGTTTTATGTTATTTTATCGAATTACCTATGATTCGTTTTGTTCTGTCAAGATAAAGATCACAACGTTCGACAGATTAGATTTCATGTTTGTATAAAAATGCATCGTTGTAAAAGACGTGTCTGTAGAAGAAAGACACTTTTCGGACAACCTAATATTTCCGAATGGGGACGTTCGATCGATCGAAAACTCGGTGACTGTCGATTAAATGAAATTTCTAAGATGCTTTCGTAATTAATGAAACAGCAATGTTTCAAACACGAGTCGAGTATTTTTGTCGGAGGTAAATTACGACGTGTTCTTCGCGTTACTTCGCTTATCTTGAAAATTTATTAGAGCCAATTTAAGACTGATGTGATGTAGATGAACTTTCGACTTAGCGGAGGATTAATTAAATCCAATGGACAGATGTGATTGATAGAGAGGATGTGTAATAACAGAAAATTGACGTTTTGTTGAGTAACTGTATTCGAAGGAGAAGATTGATTAGCCGAAGTGATCGAATATTACAGAGATGAAATTTATTTGCAACATTATCGTATCAGTAATTTTTCAAAGTTGAGATAAACCCAAGTGAACAGGAAAAATATATAAAACGATGATTAGATACAAACAAACAGAACGATATACATGCAATGTACAATTATTTATGCAACTCACAGATAGTTACATACATGCAAAACGCGAAATTAAATGGAATTAGCTGTTAATTAATACAAATCTAGGTAAATACGATATTATAATTAATAATTACTATCATCCAGCTATCATAACACAATTATAAATAATCGACACTAAAACAACAATAACTATGATTGACTGCCAAGTATTTCCCAACGCGAAAGCCTAGTACGAATAACCCGTATCAGACGCACCAACGTGCGATGAAAGCGTCTCTAATTATAGTCAAACTTGTTAATCCATAATGGGTGACCGATTGACGCGCCACCATTTGAAGAAACGAGATTCGATTCGATTCGTTTGACCACGTGCAACGCGCGTGTAATGCATTTTGAAACGTTGCTTCTATCGCTCTCCGAGAAATTACGTTTGCGAAATACGCGTGTTCCCATAGATTTCTTGGAATCGAAACCGAGATACTGTCGGATAAATAAGGAGCTAGAAAGTTACTCTGTTGATTACGTAAAGTAAAATTGTCCGAAGTATCGAATTCAAAATTCCGCAAAATCAGAGCGAGCTGTAAAACTGCAATTCATAATGTTTATTAAATTAAAATGATAGATCAGAGATTATAGAATTAAGCAGAAAATCGTAGGAAGTAAAATTATCTAACATACCGGATATGCTGAAGATTACAATATTTTTCAACAAGTGGGTCGTTATATATACAGGGCGGTTGGTAACTTGTGGTACAAGCGGAAAGGGGGCGATTCTACGCGAAAAAAGAAGTCGAAAATATAGAATAAACATTTTTCGTTTGAGGCTTTGTTTTCGAGAAAATCGACTTTGAATTTTCGCTCGGTACGCGTGCACTTTATCGCGTCTCGTTATAACGGATCTCACTGTAGATCGTTGTCTCGATTGACGTTACTTTTTAATTTTTAAAATTTTTAAATTTTACATTTTTATTCTATATTCTCGACTTCTTTCTTCGCGTAGAATCACCCCCTTGCCGTTTGTACCACCAATTACCAACCACCCTGTATATAATATTTTTTCACGAGGTTTCAAGGTTATCTGTATATTTTTAAACGGAACCCTACATCTTTTTATCCATCGATTGATGCCTCTTTTCATTCTCTATACGAAAATATCGAGGTAAGACTTGGCGTACGACAAATTCATAGCCTCGTGTTTATCTTTCCCTCGTTTCTCATGCGATACATTTGATAAAATTAACATAGAAGTATCTTTTAAACTATACATTTTCCGACACAAGTGCCCACCTTAATACTTTTCTATGGAGAATAAAAAATTACGTGCGTTGACGTAGAAAGATATACAGAGTTCTATTTTTAAAAATACCGATAATCTTGAAATTTCCTTAGAAAAAGAAGGAGAAGAAAGATAGAATGAACTTGAAAAAGAAATCTTTCCACCGTTACGCGTTTCCCCTGAAATAGTTTAACCGCGTCCTGAGAAACTTCTTCGTGCGATCGCGACTAAGGCAGATATTTTCGTGATCTCATTTAACTGAGACACCCTGTATTACACATTTTGACTTAAAGAGGACAGTAGAATTCTACACAGAAAGTCAATTAGTCCACAAAGAAGGAATTTTTCTAATCCGCTAAACGATCGACCAACGAAAACAAACGACCGATTGATAACTGTTCCTTCGATCGAACCAATTCCTTTCTCGACCGCATCCCGCAATGAAATTCACTGCAGCATTCAAATCGCGCAATTAACCGCAAGCTGCAGCCACTAGGTACCACACGCGGCACGATTAAGGCCGACGGAGAACGTTCGACGCCTGACTGGTATGCGTCCTAACACAAACGTCTCGTAACAACCGCCTCGACCGCCATTCCCACAAATTCGCCTTAGTCGTACGTCGATTCTCGTCACCCATCGAATTCCTCCAACGATAAAGTCGATTTCAGTTCATTCCATTAACTGTGTTTCTAAAGCTTATCGAACGATTGGGACGCGGAGCGATTAATAATCCGCTTGTCGGCATACGTGTCGCTGATAAAACGGTGAAAGCTGGAACGAACGACCGCGGCGACGTTTTATCATTTGCCGTAACGTCGATGGGGAAAATGGTTGAGCCAATCTGTGAACGCAGAGAAATTTCCCAAACCAAACTCGGTTATGCTTGCACCATTTAACTTGTACAATTCCCTGCGCGCGGAAACTCGCGGTAAATCGTGCAGGAAGTCATCATGTTCTAATTTATTAACAGAAATTACAAGGCATTGAATTCAAAATCGTCCCAGACGAAGCGTTGTATAGGTACATAGAGGCGTTCGACCACAGTTTCGCTATTGTATGGATCGAGCGCGTTCCGGTCAGGACGATATTTTTGTCGAATGCCGTTAATCTTAACAAAAATGTCAACGTGACGTTAACGTTTCGTATGAAATTCTTTTTCGTCCACCTGACATCGTTGGACGATGAAAATTTTCATAAATGCACGAGCATTCGCCAACAACTGATTACGGATAGCGCGGATAAAAGACAATTTTAAAGCGAGTATAACGCGGCACAAAGCTGACGGGTTATGAAAAAATCTCTCAACGTTATTACTTGACGCAGATTCTTAGAATTTACGATTGCAATTTTAAAGTAAAGCCTCAAAGGAACGAACGAACGGTATAATTCCTAAAATACTAATCTCTGTCGATACGTTGCAATTGTCTTTTTGCCTGCTGTGCCGCGTATCCTTTTTCCTTGTTCGTCCTGGAAACATGTACAAAGCTATAGCAGAGAGACGACAGAGTGAATATTCCAGCGATCTATCATCCACGGAAAAAGCCTTTTTCCTTGACGCGAGTCTTGAAAATTTCATTCCATCGCTAAGCTTTCCTTTTTCCTTCTCCTTGGCTCGTGTTTCGTCATTTTGTCACGTCATCGAAGGAAAAGGTTTTCGCATGAACGCGTAAATTTCGTACCGAAACGACGCGACCTAAGGCGAAGGCTCCTCGCGTCGCGACCAAAAGTAGACGCTAAGTCGTTGATGTTACGCGTATTATACAATGTGGCCCTGAAAGAGAAACGTTTATGGAAATTCGCCGCTATAGGACCGTGGCAGTGAATTTTCACCCGAGTCGAAAATATAAAACGTAATCCGTTGATATGGAAATTGCTGTTGCGGAATAATGCCGATAAAATTGCGCTTGTGGCGTTATCTGTTATTGCGGAGAAATTAGATGTCGTCCGAATTAATTAAATTCTCCCCGCTACCCGCAATGATGGGGACGGGGATGGGTGGTATTTGTATGTGCATCATGCGAGATGTTCACCGAACGAGCCTCGATTTAATATTGTCTTTGTTGGTTGATTGATATCATGTCCAGTTCTTCTCGGTTAATCGCTAATTTTCTCTTATTAAACAATATTCTAGAAATAATCTAATTGTCATTTTGTATTTTCATAATAGTACATGTAATTATTTTGGTAGTATATATTACAGTAATATTTTGTAATATTACTAAATATATATTATTAAATCAACGAGAGCGAAAAAAATGAAAATTCATAATTTTAGTACTTTTAGAACACGTTCTGCATCAAATTATTTTTCGGTACGCTGTTTCATATACGTGTAAAAATACTCTCTTTTGTGGTTTTTGATCATTTTCTCTGATATGGAATATTACCTTTTTCATAAAATAAATATTCATTGTGTCTATTCAATTTATAAAATGAATAAATATCCATTTTCCTATAACGTATTCATGCATATGAAATGTATAATACAACAAATTCAATTTCCACCGTAGAAACTTCACTTTACTTTCATACGTGATCAATTACAGCTTTTATCCTCATAGACGATTCCATTAGAAAAGATCACGTTCCTTCTTATAAATGATCAATCGCAATCTTTATTCTTGCAGGCAAACGAAATTCCTATTACAGAGGGTTAAATGCCTTGCCATAATCGACTTCTTAGATAGCAGAAAAAGACCTTTCTGAATGCGCAGCAATTTCCTCGCATTTCACGAGAATTCCACGAGAATTTCGTTCTCGTTATCGGTGTCATCGATTGCAAGTATCGCGGCATCGTGTGAAATTCGTGTAACGATTTCTCCCGAGGCTTTGGTGCTCGGTAACTTTTAATTTTCCTCCGGCGATGGGTTACCAGCGAACCGACCACCCCGTCACGTTTTTCCACGCGCTGCTTTATGGAACATTTCCCCTGGGGTGATGTCTACGTGGAATCGCAGTTTCTTTTGCTTACTTCTCTCGCTCTCTGCTCGGTCTCTATACTTTCAAAGCGAATATTTCTAGCTGACAGACGAACCATCGTCTGCCAAAGATTGTCCTTGAATCACAGTTTAACGAAATGGCCACGATATCTCCAGGATAGAGTTTGCGGAAACTTGTCGTGAAAGAACACCGAGGTCACCCTGTTTGCCATCAAACTTTCTCGTTCGTGGAAAACCCGATATTTCAACGTTTCAAAAGTTAAACTGATCGACTACTATCTTCGTAAATTTCTCAGTTTTATCACTCGGGTATAGAATTAAGGTAAACTTTGGAAAGTAATTTTGTGGAAAACGTCATCGCTTCTTTTTATTTTTCGATTTATAGGATTGATCAGTGAGCAGTTTATTTAACGCTAGAATCGTCGACGGTTTATTTATGAAACTTCCACCGAAGAAATAAGAACGAGAGATGTACAAACGCCACATAACGTAGGAATATTGGAGTTTTATTCGCGAATGTAAATGAAAATATTAGCAGCTATGCGCAATAATAAAATAACAATAGCTTTCAGTGTAATTTCATTTCCAACGATTCGTAAAGAGAATTTTCTCGTTTCTCGATCGAACCATGGTCTTCGAAGAACATGTCTTTGTCCATATAGTTTGCAAAAAATCATTGACATTTCCAAAAACCCACCATTATAAATTTATCAAATTTCTGTGAAACATTGGCCTGTCTGATGATCTGTTACTCGAACAATTCCAGTATTAAATGAATAATTTCACCTGATACGAACGAGAAATATGGGCCAGAGTGACGAATTTATTTCTATCCATTTCCATCTCTACGGACGCTTTAAATTGCGTTGTTTTCGTCACGGACAAAGGTATCGCGGAAGATAAGCTGGCTCTGTTTGTCGAACGAATCTTCGATAGGAATCGACGTTTACTCGAGTATAAAAATATCGTCCTAGAAATCCAGTTTCGCCTTTGTACCTTCTTACAATCGTTCTACTTTTGTATTTTTACTGCTCGTCAATGAAATTCAATTGCATCTGTCTACTTCTCGATCCTAGGAATCAGTTCTTCTCTCATAATTCAATTTAATCGAGATTCTTATAAATAATAAACTTTACACTGTACTTTAACGTACGTCCTATTAATCTAGCACGTGTGTATGTATATTCTGCGATTCTGTGTATAATATAGAAGCTGTGTACCGGCGGAAATAATTTTGCAAATGGAGAGCGGAAGATCTCCCAACGGTAACATCGTCGTTCGCGAATTACCAAGAACAGCCTACGACGAGAAATATCCAGTGAAGCGAAAGTTTCGCGGCAGATCGAACCCTGGAATATTCGCTAGATTCGTTTCCCTCGCAAAGAAAGCCGTATATTCTTACCTCGTATCGAGGTTACGACGAACGAGACTTTTCCGACGAATCAGTCTTTTCAAACCTCTCGGATATCGATATGCGATTTTTTCTTTTTGCCTTGTCTATCGTTGAAAATTCTTCGAATCGGACAGAGCAGGCGAGGATCTCGATAAGTCACGTTTTATGGAAGAGCAATTTTAAAATTCAATACTCGTCGATCGATTCCACGTTAAAATTATCTTTCCATTTGATTTTTACATTAAAATACCTGCTTTCGTCGTCGCCTTAAAAATTTAAAAAATAGTAATAACGTCGATTGATTAATAACGATCGAGTTAAGCTAACGTAACGATTAAACTATTATTATTCATTTGATTTACAATTAAAATAATTCAAAAGGCCTATCCCTTTGAATGACAATATAATAATAATATTTTATAATCGATCTGTGATTATAATTATAAAAATAATAACTACGTGACAGCCAACGTGTTGACCGCAGTATTACTCTGTTATTATCTCTATTAAAGCAGTTTCACCGCGCCGGAAAGACACTCTATCGCCGTGAAAAATTTACGAAGCGACCAACCGCACCGGTCTTTCTCAGGGCAATAAGAAACAGAGACAGAAGTGTTCTTTTTATACGCCGTGCACGGTGTTTTCCCGGTGGCGTTTCGTCGACAGCGGGAACATTTCGTGCCGACCAGAGGAAATTTACAGTGGAATGGAACGGTGGGTGCACGTAGCCTCGCGAAAACATACCACGTAACGCCACTTTTCCCTGCTTGTACGTCGCTCGTTGTTTCCGTAATATGTTTGCACAGGCTATGTTCCCCTGTGTAATTTTAAAGAAACGGCCGTTTCGCGTTGCCCTAGAGGAAACGATACACGTTGTGGGAGACGTTGGCGGTTCCAACGCGGTTCACAGGATCGAGATCGAAATGGACGCTGAGAGAAACGCGAGAGTGCGTGCAATAGGAATCCGTGGACATACTGTTAAGATGGTACAGCGACTGAACATAGAATCGTGGAAAAAAAAATTGTCGCTTAACCTCGCCGCGTTTTTTCTGTCACTTTGAACGTAATTTTATTTTATTTTATTCTATTATTTTTTAATTGAAACATATCTTAAGTTGAAGCAAAATGCGATGAAATTGCTGCCTATACGCAATATCTCAATTCGATTTTATGTCAAATATTCCCTTGGAACATTAGAAATTCTTTTGTTCTTTTCAAATGAGAGTAAAAAATCGAAATATAAAAAATCGAGGATCGTAGAGGCGTCATAAGTATACGGACACGTGTTTGTTTTTGACAAAACGTAATTTGGCTAGAAAATTACTGGTAGAAAGACTGAGGATAATTTTATCCTTCATTGTATCGAATATAACTCTACAATAGAAATCGAAGGTATTGAAACAAAACTATTAGCATAAATATCGAAGAGACTGAAAATTTATTCTCTACGTTTCATTGACTGATAAAGATAAATTGATTGAAATTGTGAAATTTGACGAATATCGAACGAAGCAGGGCAAGTGCCCTTACATTACGTTCCAAGCTTTCGATATAAAAATACGAAGCTTTTTATCGTATATAAAAAAGCACATTCTACTGATTACACAGGGTCGAATATTTCCGACTGAAAATTCTTTTCAATAGAGTCAAGCGAAGTAGTTTCGAGTCGTTTCCCCTCCGAATCGAGACGGAGCTCTTTCCCGTTCGCTTTAGAGAAACATACTTTCCATAGAAGCGATGGAACGAAACCGAGTGTGAGAATCGCTCGAATCGAGAAAGCAAACTGTGCCAAGAGCATCTTCTTGATTCGAGTGCACGAGTTTAACAACGAATACTTATATTATCTTCTTGTAGAATACAGAATGGAACGAACAATGATACTTGGAATTTGTATTCGAGATTTGCATTTAGTTAGGTCGGATAAGAGAATAGACAATAGACAGAGGTAAAATCAAACTAGATTACCTTTTGCAGATGACCTTTTTCGAGGGTTTCTTTCTACGTAATTTTGTCGACCGATTGCTTAGAGATAGCAGGACAGAATTATTAGCATTTTACTTATTGTTCTGGAATAAATATCAAAATTCTAAAGTTTCGAAATTTCAAAGGCTGACAGTTCCAAAATTTCCAAGACAGAAAATCTCAGAGGCATCAAGTTTCAAAATTTCAAAGAACCAAATATTTAAATCCTCGAAGATTCAAAATTCCACAGCTTCGAAATTTTGTAAACGACGATATTTCAAACATTTCGCCTTCAAAAACTTCGACAAGAACGAAATTTTCTCTCCCCAAATCTCTCAGCGATAACCTTCGACACTTGTCAGTTAGTTGTCAGTGATAACCCGCGAATATTTCGCGCGTCATAGCGCAACGATTGTTTATCAAGGAAAAAAAAATTGAGATTTAAATTAGAGGAAGATATGCAGATAATTTTTTGTACAGTAGCTAGCGTGTCCGTAACTGAGGCGTTCGTGGGTCATCCGCGGTTGAAACATAGCTGTTCTAGACACGGGTTAAGGTTGAACGAATAATTCGCCACCTTCCGTTTCGCTTCACCGGAGATACAGCCATCTGGCACGCGAACCTACGATTCATTCTTCCGAGCGACGTCCGCTCGTCAATGATGGCCATCCTGAGCTGCAATCGCGAATCATTACGTGCACGTGAATTATCGTTCCTTAATAACGAGTTTATGCCGCTTCGAAGCTTTTACACTCGTGATTTCAATCGGTTGAAGATGATTCAAGATGAAATGCTGATGGATTTATACAAAATTAAAGGTTTCTTCGGGTTTTCCTGCAACCATTATATTCTTTCTGGGTTATCTTGATCTTTGTAGGCTTTGAAAAAATCTAAAATAGTTCTCGAATGCTTATCAACGTCTCTACTATGTTATACGGTCAATTCGTTCAATCAAATATTCGAAACTTTTTCAGTAGAATGTTTAACGATGAAATTTCACTTAAATCGTCGGTAAGTCGATCAATTCCAGAGAGATTAAATATAATCGCACGATATGTTTATATATAATGCCAGCTTCCAATTTTAAAATAGAAATTCAATTTCTAAAATTCAATCGAAATCAAAATTAAACGAAATATACTTGCAGTAATGAAGAAATAAAAAATTGACGAAAATTCTCTTTATTTCTCTATAGGTTTCGAAATGAATCATTACCTACGCGGAATGTAGTAAATTAAACACTCGATTCATTGAAAATCGAAAACAATTCACCGGCAATTTTTGCCCATTCGCGTCACTCGAATCTATATCGGGATTTTTGATGGATTTTTACGAACCATGGAAAAATGAGCAGGCAAATGTTCGCAATGTAATGTAAGCAACGTCGAATGAGCGCCCGTTTTTATTTGAAATTCCATTATCGGTTCGGTGAAGGACCGATGCAATCCGAATTACAAATGCCGATCGAAATTGCCCGGTGAAATACGATGTTTCGCGTAATTTATCCCGAACCCTCTGTTCCCGCGTAACGATAAATCCTGGTTCGTTCGCGTATTCATGAAAAAGCCAGTCGTCACACGCGTAATATACATAGACATCCTAGTTTTATCCTAGAACGCTATTCTTTCGCCTTTTGTGAAACGTCTGACAGCAAATTCAACGCGAAGCTTTCCTATAGATCTGTTACAATGGAGAAATATTATAATATTGGCTAGAAACATAATACTAAAACGTTATGATGGAAACATAGTCTCTTCGTTTTTATCATACAGATAAGGAAAACCGTCATCTCTGATATATAAATGGAAAAATAATTTCAACGGTACGATAGAAACGTTATTACACATAGAAAGATTGAAATATCGCAATACTAGAGTGGGGACGTATTAAAAATTAAATTTGTCATGTTAATTTAAAAATTTCATGATACAGAGAAGACGATAACATATGAAAAATAATTGTTTTTTTCATTTAAATTGTTCATCCATTTTGTTTTAATTAAATTTCTAACGTAGAAGATTCTGTACAAGAACGTAGCGTAACGAAATATCGAGACTTTTTTCTTAAAGACGACTGGTCTATGTCCACCTCGCCTTTAAAAATTTTCCCGGACCATGAAAACCAAGACAGATACACCTTTTCTCTCTTTCAAACGTTTCCCAACCAACGAATCGGCAAAATGGTACCACAACGCTAACGTGAACCGTGTGTATGTGCTTTGTGTTTCAGTATGCGTACAGTGGCCAGAGGGTAGGTGCTTCCACGACGTGCCGGAATCGGCACTGCTGAATCTCTACTTCGAGATCCGTGAGAATTGCCACGGGTTTTCCTGAAGGCGATGCCAAGAAAAAGGCAGCGACAGTGATCACGGCCGAATGAAACAGAGACGTTCAACGAAACTCATCGTCGCCGAGCTACGACCGTGCTCGAAGTATCGCGACAGACAGTGAAAACCTAAAAAAAGTTTCACAATTTTCGTTTGTTTCTTCCCCAACAGCCGCCAACACACCACGACCAAGCCAACATAAAAAAAAAACAAATCAAAAGTAGAACAAAAGAAAGACAGAAAAAGACAGCCACGAGAGTATCTAGGGAGAGACTGGTTCGCTCTCAAGGGAGAGAACAGTCTGATTATCTCCACGATTCACGATAGCTCTTTTATACTGCTATTATATTTTTTTCTTATTTTTTTTTTTTCGATCGCATTTTTTCTCCCATAAACTTCGCTGAATAAAAATCAGCGAGCGTTGTCTCTTGAAACATACGATTCTACGTGTCACAGAGACGAGTTAGAGGAGGGGAAAAAAAAACGAATCATTTAAAGTTTCATGAACGAACTTTACAAGTTTTAAGATTAGACGAGACATTTTAAGGTGAAGATAATGTAGACTCGACTCGTTCAAGACACGAAATATCGCGTGAAAACGATACTTTCTTTCGTTTTCTCGCGTTACCACAGGTCTAGCACTGACCCTTAGATGGTCCTCGCGAAAAACGGCTCCGTTTTTACCGTCCCCCCCCCCCCCACGCTCTGTCTGACCCTCTTTTTTAGGGTTCTCGATGATTCCAGCAGAACCAAGGTGGGTGTACAGACTTTATTTAACTACAACTAATTGCTCGTCGTTCAACCAGCTCGCGAACTACTGTCTTATATACTCTTACCTATCGAAGTATATATTTTATCTCACGTAAATTTTTTTCTTTTTTTTTTCTGGTTAATTTTAATCTTTTCTGTCTTCTCACTCGTCTTCCCCCACCCTTGTGTACGAGGGAGAGCTCGTGCTCAATATACCAGGACCCCGATCCTACGTCTTTTTCTCTTACACACACATACACACATGTAAAAACAAACATGGAAGTGTTTGTTGGAACGTGAAAGGAGCAGTCCGTGGTCTTTCCCCGAGCCAGCGGTAGAAAAGTTACGGGAAATCTTTAAGAAGAAGAAAAATTACGCTTGATACGAACGCCTCTCTGACATTCATTAACTCTAGTTTCCAATGTTTTCGAGATTTCTCTTGTATCCTTAGCTTGTCACTCAATTTTTTACACATCGAATCTCTTTTATATCCTTCGATCTTTTCTTCTATTGTCTTTCGAATGTTTCTTTTTTAACGAAGTCCTAATATTTTACTGTTTTCACGTTCACTACCAGGTGTAATTTTTTTTCATTATCGTCTCGAACGTAAATTTCGCATATTCTTCCGATAGATGAGTGAGAGAAAATTTGAAAATGAACACGTGAGTAGCATCTATCGGTCAGTGGTAGATCGACCCGAGACAGAGCGAGCCTCTGCCTTTCCTGGATCGACGGATCGATGATTCCTAATCGCGAAAACCGATTTCATATCTCGAAGGAAACTTGAGCGAACCATAAATACCGTAAAATACCACTAGGTTCTATCGAGCCTACGTTAGTAAGCGAGAAAGGATCGATGTTCCTCTCGAATCGGAAAGAACGATCGATCCTTGAGCTCTCGAGATTCAAGCGACGTCCTTGACGATTTGCTTTTTTGCTCTCGCTGACGTTTCCACACGACCATTTTTCGCGAGTTTTCGATTAGATCGTAAGGTTAGCGTTAGTCACGGAACTACAGGGTATACGAAAGTATGTATTTTTACGACATTCCAACGATCGGAGAAGCGTTTACTTGTTTCAGCGTTAGCGTAACGTTTGTACTTTAGCTGTTTCATCCGGTTTCTTTGGACATAAATCGATACAGGGTATTATTTCTAGTGATCGTAAGAGAGTTACCTTTTATAGCGTTTTCAAAGTGTCTGTTTAAGGGCAAACTATTACTTTAGTAACGATACATTCCGTATATTGATTATAATGATCGTCAACGTGCTGTTTAAAGTTTCATGAATCACTTCTTAGCTTTGTATTGTTTAGGGAAAAAGAATTCGTCGACGATCTGGATGGCCTTAATGAGTTCCTAATCGTTAATAATTCAACTTTTTATATTCTTCTACTTTATAACGAAGCCAACAATGATACGATAATGACGGGAGAAAAAGAAGATTTGAACGCTAGAGCTATCGGTCTTGTTACAACGAAGCATTTCAAATTTATCCTTTTACATCCATCGAAAATATGCAGGTGCCTTTGACAAAATTAATTTTGTATTTTACTCGGACAGAAATATAATTACCACGCTACCTCGTTTCTGTTATATCATTTTAACGAAGCGTACTCGTGATGTTTAGCAATACGAAGGGACATTATAGGAAAATTGTATGACACAAAGAGGATCCATAGCATCGTAACGTGTCGGGAATAATCTTTTTCTACATCAACCATTCTCAGATTTTTTTCAGAGTCACATTTGCCTTTTCTAAATTGAACTGTATAACGCCAAGCGTTAAATATTCTCTAACTACTAAACTGTAGTGACGAAATAGCAATTGAGACTTCTCTGTTAAAGACAAGCTGGCTACGATTAGAGGCTAACAATATACACGAAGAACGCGTAAAATACTTGAAATACACAAGTTACACGGAACATGTGTATAAGATATTTAGGCACACGTCGAAGACCGATAGCGTTAGCATGGAATTCTCACGAAGGATACAGCTATAAGCCAAAGGTTTCGCGATAGAATCCCATCGATAGAACGAAGCAGCTCAGCCAGACAGTTGCAAAGTAAACTCCATTCCAGTGATCCAGAACAGTCAGATCGACCAATTCTCTTTCAGGATTCAAAGCACGTTGGCTTTCTCGCGTTCGTGACTTCAGGTGTTTCGCACCTAAGAGGGAAAACGGTATTACTCTCGAGACGAATTTCCAAACGGTGCTCGACGAATCGAAATACGCTCATGACACATTCCCATTGTAACAAATTGGAAAGGTAAAGTGGTGCATCAACGCGCGTCCCTTTGAAACGTTTCACTGTTGTCGGCTTCCATTCGAAAAATATAAAAGCGTGCGCCACTTTAACGTTTCCGAGATGTCGATTCGATGGAAAAATGGTACTAGTAACCGTAGTAGTGGATGGAATCGAAGCGTAAAAAACGATCGGAAAAAAAAAGGGAAGAAGACATCGATGGGGTTGGAGACTATGGAGAAGTCACAATAGAGGGCACGCAACGAAGAGAGAAAAGAGAAGAGGGAAGCGACACGATAAGAAAACGGTACAATGTTATACTGGAGAAGACAGGGAATCGAATTAAACGCCGTGACGCCTCGATCGATTCGCTTCTAAGTAGTACGAGTTGACAGGACTTGTTAGTTTCGCGGAAACTTGATTTCGATGTTTCTTGCCTCGATGTGTACGAGTGTCTCGACGAGTGTCTCCAACATTGCACAGGATAAAATAATTACGATGGAATATCGGAACCTTGATAATGAATGATAAAAGAGACTGGAGATTAAACTTGTAGAATTTGACCTCTTCGCTCGTAATATCGAGCAACGTTCGTGGCGAGGATTATAATTTCGATTTAATTGTATTTATCGTAGTATGTGGTTCGAAATTTAACTTTACCATTAAAACGTTATAGCGTTATTTGAACTTTAATTTTCATACGTTGTAACGATGTACGTAATCCAAAATGCTAATGTTATATGTAAGTTTTATTTATTAACGAAATTTTAGTTTCAACTTTAGTTTCATTGATAAACGTAGCTTAGTGACGATATCTTTTTAATATTTTCGATCCGACGCAATGTTTTATAGATTGCCATTAATGTTATACGCATATAAGAAGAAACTATCAAAAAGCAAGAGTGAGAATTAAAGGAAGTAGCGAGAAATATTAGAACGATTGGTTCTGTGTCACCAATTAATCAGCTTTTTTCCATTTCTCTGCTCTTTTTATTATCAAGGTTCCAATGGACAGATCACTCGCGCGGTTTAAGGAAAGAATGCGGTTACTGTTCGTCGGAAAGCGAGTGATTCAATGTGTTTTCTGGCCAGGCAATAAAGAAGGAGTTTTCTACTTTATCAAAAGTAACACCGAGAATTCTCACTGTCCATCTCGAACTTCGATTACGTGGCATGCATCGTTCGTATCCCTTGCAAAACCTTTTATCTTTATTTTCCATCCCCTTAGTTTGATTATAGCCTTTTCTCTCTTTCGTTTTGCTCGAACCTCGCCATTCGAGCGTCATATTCTTTTCTTTTGTCTCCTTTGATTCATCTTTATTTATCTTCTTTTATATCTCTTCCCGAGTACTTTTTGTGTGTTCTGTGCTCTTCCTGTTTTCCTCGTGAAACTTTCTGACAATCCTTTAATCCTTCGGGTTTCTATTTATTTTTCTTATCTCGTTTAATCGTGTTTGTTAAAACAGGGGAGAAAGATCGAATGATTTTTTAAAACATCCACTTTATCCGTCTGTGTTCAACGATCCTGGAAATTCTGTTTCCTTCGAGAAGTATATATCGATATTAATCGATGATGTTCCAAGAGTTACAAAATTTATGCGTATTTAAGATTCTCTTCGTTGTAGAAGCGAAGCGTTAGGTCACAAAAGCGCAAAGCAGAGTTCGAAGGAATGCATGCAGTAGGCTTTTTTTGGTCTTGATTAGTGGCGTCTAGCTTTCAGTGAGTAACACTGCGACAAGAATCCCGAACTCGATCGTAACCCGGTAGATATTGGGATATTTATCGAGCGATAGATCTTATACCAAAGTGTAGAAAGGGAAAACTTTAAATTGCTATTCTAAATTTGAAAAGAGAGGCTTGATTATATTTTTAACGTAAATTTGAAGAAGCAAAATCCAAAATTTGGAAAGAGAAAATCCTAAATTTCTAATTTAAATTTCTAAGGAGAAGGTTTTAAATTTCTATTCCAAATTTGACAAAAAGAAATTCTAGAAAAAGGCAAAAATTGGAATTTTTAGAACTTTCCTAGTTTCTTAGAAACTGTAAAAGGACAAATATCGAGACTTGAAAATTTCCCATTTTCGTAGAAAGTTAGGAATATTGTAAAGATTGATATATTGAAAAAAGGATAAAATAAGGATAAAGAAAATTAAAAAATGACAATGGTGAAAAAAAGTTACCTGTGCGCAACGAGAATGGTTCTATCGCTCGATAAAGTTCTTTTAAAGCTTGTTCGACACGCTCGACAACCGTATCCAGAAGCCCCGTCACCGTTTGCATGCCACGTGTACCACCTTTCTTCACACACGTAAAGCATTTTTAAAGGTCGTTGCAAAACCGTGTCTCTCTGCCGTGTTCTCACGTTCTCTCTGTGTCGTTCCCTGCTCTCTGTCGGCTCTTACGATTCACTTGCTACTGCGCGCCACGATCGTTGTTGCTGTACATCGTTGATGTGCACGTGCCATCCAGGAAGAAAGAGACGGACAAGGAACCAGACATCCGAAGAAACAAGCGAAACGGCGGTGTCTCGTCTACGAGTTGGTAGCTTTGTGCATTGGAGAACTCCGCGGTTTTCCATGATGCTCGATATGTAGTTGTTGAATATTCGAAGCTTCCGAGATATCGAGATACCATTGCGGAAGAACATTCCAGCAAATGTACCGCGTATTAAAAAAGAATGTTTCACCTGAATTTGAAATTCTCGTGCGCGATATGTTTGAAGGAAATTGTGAAATTCTCAATTTAGGAATTTTGCAAAACTTCCTAAATTAACGAATACTAAAAGTCTACCGATTCTGAAAATTCCTATTGGCATTAAAAAATGAAGCACGGTATTTCGACATCTCGAGGTTGCTAGACTGAATCCTATTATAAATTTATCACAAACGCACAAAGCTACCCTCGAAGAGGAACTCGTTCGCTCGAACATCCAAGCTGAAAAGGCAAAAGGTCAAGAGCACTGGAAAATAGCTCGTAGGCTCGGAACATTCTGGACTTCTGCAGGATGTCAAGAAAAATAGAGGATAACTATCGAAACTTCTCAAGCAGAGTGGACGAACGATAAGTTTCCACTAACAATAAGAGGCAATCGAGAAAATCAAAAGAGGAGAATCGAGGCAGAATCATATAGAAAAAAGATTCCACGTTGACAATGCGATATAAAGGACAGATATATGTATATATAATACACACATATAACAATCGTGAACATGGGTCAAGATCTGGTAGTAAAGAAGAAGAAGAAGAAGAA
Organism: Bombus vancouverensis nearcticus; assembly: GCF_051014615.1. Taxonomy (NCBI): domain Eukaryota; kingdom Metazoa; phylum Arthropoda; class Insecta; order Hymenoptera; family Apidae; genus Bombus; species Bombus vancouverensis. The sequence continues at coordinate 17,603,684 of NC_134913.1, forward strand.
GAAGAAGAAGAAAGGATGACGAACCTTTGTGAGGATCAGATGGCCACCACCTTATGTGTTCCTCCCATGGCCTGAAACGGATAGTCGAAGAGCAGCGGACGCCAAAACGCGAAGAGAAGGAAGGAGAAAGGTCGGGATTATTTCTTAGTGTCGAATGCCAAACAAATTTTTTAAACAGAAACAATATATATATATACGAGTCTCGCCTGTGCTAGCTTTTAGTCTCTAGGGTTTCCTCTGTCCGGTGGTAAAAGCATGAGGTATTCTCGTACGTAATAATTCGTATGATTTGATTAATTTTTAGCGTAACGATTACTACATTAACCCATCGCTCTGTGCCTACCTTAAACAGTCCTCGTACTCTTTGTACCAATTTCTCTGTCAAACCGATTTATTCCTTTTCTCTCCTTCCCCATCTTTACATCCAGAAAAAACCTTGGCTGTTTAATTCCTATTTTTTGTACTCGATTAATCGATTAATCCGGCCGAATCGCGGCTCACACCGCTCGCAAACACCACCAGTCTCTAAAAGCACTCTCTCTCGTTTTTGTTTCACCACGTATCATACATTTCTTCCTTTTTTTCTTTTTTTTTTTTTTTACTTTTCAATGTATAACCGGCTGCAAGCAAATATCTCGAGTTCATATCCCGTAACACTTACGTTTGACGCATCAGTGCTGGCCTTTTGCGCGGAAACGTTGGATGATCATGGACACTCTGGTTTTTCTTTTTTTTTTTTGTCGTAGTAGATTGTGCCAAGTAGTTTTTGCGGGGATTTTTCGATAGTGGACTGACTCGCAGAGAATGGAGAGTTTTTTTTAGTAATTAGAATACTTTTGGGGGTGATTGATGCACAGCATACATTTTTTTGGATTCTTTCTTTTTCTGTGTTGATTAACGTATAGTTTCGAGGTGGTAGTGTATATAGATAGTTAGAAAGATGTTAGTCGCTTCTTATATTTAACGTAGCATGATAAATTAACCAGCGTCTGTGGGATATTTTAGAAATAGAAAATGTTGAGAGACCAAGAAAGAAATTCCAAAATTCGGAAATTAATCCTGTAAATTCTACACCTTAAATTCTTTGACATTTTAACGTTAAAATATAGAGTGTCCAAAATTCATCCATCGAATACGATAGAAACGATCAATCTGTAAGAGAAAGATCATACGATAACGTGTAGTTAAATGTCTCTCGAGCCAGCACTGTTCCGCCATCACGTTCGTTGAGAATCGAGATCGAGCTACTGGTCGAATCGTTTAACCGATTGCTACGTATTAATAATCGACCACTATGGTTAAACAATAGTCGTATTAACGATCACCACTTTGACGGTGCTCGTCACTGGCTCCTATACACTTATTATTAATCGACCCTCCATTGTCCTACCTTTCCTCTTACACTGTCTCATCCCACCTGTTCCATATCCATCCACGAAACCATAAAATTAACCCATCTTTCGTACTTCATACGTATATGTATATGTATATATAGCTATACATATATATATACATACATTACATATATATATAGATTTTTCAAATTGTTACTATTACATATATATAATAATCACGGTAATGCGCCACATATTCACTGGTTGATGACTGTCTCGTTGACAAAGGCCCGTACCTTGCCTGTGGTTGTGCTTGGTTGTGGTTGGAAAGCGGTTTTGGGAGAGAATTTTTTACTTGCTTCTTTTTTTAATAATTATTACCTTTTTTAATTTGCACGTCTCATGTCGTGGCCTTGGCTTGCCTTCATATGAGATTCACCTGTGAATACATTATATATATATTATTATATATATACCGTACATATATCTATATTGAATATACGTAACGATAACGCGTATGTATTCGTTTGCACGTTATTTTATGAAACTACGTCTCAATTTATCAGAAGATAAAACTGTAATGTATATATACAGGAAAAAAAGAAGAACAGGATCTTTATCTTCTTTCTCTTGTCTTACGAATCGTTTTTCAAAAGAAAATTCTAAACACTGTGTATACGGATACATGCGACTATACCTTATTATATTATAATTTCACGTGTTATGGTACGTCCGTCCTGGCAGTCGTACAGATTACTATACATATATATATATATATTTTGCACCTACGTACACGTACGAGAGCTGAGTAGTGTGGATTGCGGAAACGATCTTAACGTTTCCTAGTGTATCTTACACGTACGTTTTTTTTTCTTTCTTTCTTTCTTTCTCTATATTTATTTTTTTTTCATTTAATTCTTCACTCTCTGTTTCATTTTACATATTATTTGTTCCCTTAGGTTTTTTCTCTTGTTTGTTCTCTTCGTTATTTCTTCCCGCCTTTCTATCTTTCTATTCGCAGCTTGTTATCCGACGTCATTCGCGTTTTTAACGGTTATTAGCGTTCAGATGATCTTTATTCTTTTTCTTTCCTTTCTTTTTTTTTTCGTGAACGAAGAAAAGAAAAAATGTGAAACGAAAGGGTGAAAGAGGGAGAGACGGTAATGCAAGTTGTACTGGCTAATTGCTCGCGTCTTTGAAAGGCATCCGCGAAAAAGAACGTAACGAAGGGGGGAAGGGACAAAAAAGCATGCCGTCTACCAGAGAACGCTTTCTTTTATTCGTTCTTGTTACTACTTTCGTTCGTTTTATTTTTTTTTTTTTTCATCTCTTTTCTCTTATCAGAGAACGTAACGTTATCTTCTTTTCAATTAGCGTCTCTCGCTGTGTTCTCATCCGTCCCTCTTATAACAGTAATATCCTCTCGGATTCTGACGCCGGTTTTTATTTCTTTTCTTTTTCTTCTTTTTTCTTCCGAGATGAGCTGCCATGGCGGCACGGTTTGATAATATCTTTCGTTTATACTTGTTCTTTTTTTCATACTTCCCTTTTACTTTATTTAAATTTCTTTCCTGCGTTTCAAGTTATTCTCATCTATTTAATATTCTACTGATCGTTTATGATATATGTACCACTCGCTATTTTCGTTATTTTCTTTTTTTTTATGTTCGTTCTTTTCTTCATTCTCTTATTTCATTTTTATTTCTTTGGAACTGTTGTTATTGATTAATGTTATTGGATCGTGGCACGGTGTGTTAGTTGGCGAGAGACATGACAGTAATTTTTTGGCCGGGCGAAGGTTGCTGCATGCTCGACAAGTGCCGCCTTTGATTTAGTGGTAACTAATTAATTCTCGTATCGCATCGTTCAGACAAGACCGCCTCGGTCACGCCGCTCGCTGTTTCTTTTCTAACACGATTATTTCTATAATCGATTCCTTGACAAGCAGTCGACTGAATTTGTCAATTCAATGAATGTACTATTTCTAAGTGAGCTTAGTTTCTTCAATGGCAAATTTTTCCGATATCTTTCATACGAAAATCTCGACATTTGAAAATATCTTGCACAGAGGTAGCACGTAATATACAGAAATATATGAAATATCCAAAGTACTCGCTGTAATATCTGACAAGTCAAGAAAATCTCTGTTTAGATTTCGTTTCCTCAGTTGTATCTGAATATTCGCCATCCAGTAATCGATTGTAGCAAAATCGTAAACATGGAATCGAAAAGTCACTGAATCACCGAATCAAAATCGAAACAAAATAAGATTGGTTTTCTATTCAGAACGGAGTAACATCCAGAGTACAGCTATCGCCATAAAAGTCAACCAAAATTTACACGCGCGAATCCATGGAAATTTTGTCCAATCGAAATCCATAGAAAATTAAAAATACGAAAATCCTTCGACACGCGAGACAAATAATTCTCGAGTTCCGCAAGACCAAAGATGCCTTCAGTGTAGTAAAAAACGCGAGCTTCGTTGCCGTTCGCGGTGTCTTTCTTTTTTTTTCCAGCAGACACGAGTACATCTATACGTATACATATATTTATAACGTTCACCTTACTTACTGATTGTTTCGCCTGGCATTCACTAATTAGTCTCAGTGCGTAGCCTTAATTAGTTACCGCTGAGCGTGCAAGCACCGCCAGCAATTAGTAGTCACCCCTCGAAGGGGTGCGCTTTTTTGAAAGCTCGACAGATAATCCTCTGCTCCTTGGAACAAGCAGAAAAGGGAAAAGAGAAACGACGTTCGTATTTCCTTCTCTCTCATTACATTTTTGTTTCTTCCTTTCTTTATATTTGTCTCTTCTTATTTTATTCTCCGTTGCTCTTTTTTTTTTTTTTTTTTTTTTGTTTCACGAGAAAAGGTATTACGCTTTTAACGCGTAGACGATTCTTCGGAAGAGAAAACGTCGATTCCTTCTGTTCTTCCTTTTTGTTTCTTTCTCACGGTTTCGTTAGGTCGAATGAAAGATAACCGGAGAATCGCGTGGTCCGTGTAAACGGCGAAGGAACGGGATTATTAGCTGCAATGATGCCTCGCAGGAACAGTGTTTTTCTTTCCGGATCGATCGGAGCGCGTTGCGTTTAGTCTACGAACCGTGGGATCTTCGCGAGCTATCGAGATAAACGATGGATGTTAAAGGTAAAATAATCGTAGCGAAGTAGATAAAGTTATTCTTTGATTAATGGAAAAAGAACGTGGAGAAATAGACGGTGGGAAACCGTCGACTTTGAAAACGTGCGAAATGATCAGGTTCAAATATTTCGGAAGTAAAGTTCACGATAGAGTAGACAACTTCGTGGTATAACTCGTCGTTAACTATTTTCTTTGTTTTTCGTTGATTTTGTTTAGCAAATTGATCGATTGATTTTAACTAGATGGAAAGAAAAATTCGACGAGGATAGAGTTTCAAACTTTCTGAAATAATCAGCTCAAAAAACTAATTGCCTCTCCCTCTGATGCTTACATTAGCATTTTATTAATTCTATCTGGAGCGTAGGACAGAGTTTCAAAATTTATGCAACTCCAAAGCAAAGTTTACTCGCGATAAAAAAAAATTTTGTTTCGTCTTTTTAATATTTGTTTAACGCTAGAACTACTAAGATCCATCGAAACTATCATTTTTGCAAATTACTAAAAACATACAGGCGCTTTTAACAAAATGAATACCGAAATCCTAGAAAAATAACAACATGATTGTAATATGTCTATCTGTTTTCATTCGAATTTTCATTATAATTCTCTTTACACAGTGCATCTGGGAATATTTTTAAAAGTTGACGTCTATCGTTAACCTTATCGTATTATAAACTCCATCTACAGAGCGGACAAAGAAAAAAATCATAAAGACGATAAGATAATAGAATATTACGAGTCGTGCAATAATCAGGCAACCGATATAACCAAGAACCGAGCAAAGAACGGAAAAACAATATCCTCTTCTTTGTATTGCATAATCGTACACGTGTAAGGAAACACATTATACATATTCGCAAGAACAAAGCACGGTACGTGGAGTATCGCGATCGATCGAATTAAACGCGAGAACGATATCGTTTTGTGTAGCATTCGAGCCATTGGGAACTGCTTTTATACATTTTCTCGATAGATAATCGTTCAGTAGGTAGTTCGTTTCATCCGTTATTTTTTTCCCATTTGAGAAACATACGGAACATCGGTAGAGAAGCTCACTTTTTTTTCATACTAATCTCTGCATCTACTATTTATTTTTTTTGCGTAATTACTCACATTGCTCGGAGTGCAGTACCTACTATGTCTATTGTACCATTCGTTTGTGTCTTTGTTTCTTTTTTTTTTTTTCTTTTCTTCTTTTCTTTCCGTTCTGTTGAATGGCTTTCGTACGAAGATCATTATATGATATTATTATTATCGTTATTAATGACTATGATTGTTATTTCTGGAACGAATCGTTTCTTAGTGCATGAATTATGGATCGATGAAAGAACTGTGACGAGGCCCGGACCAGTTTTTTTTCGAAATTGCGAGTTTTTCGAATATTTATCTGTGTAGCGACATCGTTGTATACTAATTGTTATATCCAGCAGAGAATGCATTTTGTTACCGCTTCAGGAACACGTGTTGCTTGCTCGAAGAGCAACGAACTTCCGGTTTTTCGCACCTTGGAATTTAAATAGAGTTCATCCTCCTTGTCCACCGACCTCGAACGATCCAGCGTTCAAAGATGCGAAAGATTCCGAGCCCGACAACAAGATAGCCGTTGCTACTGTTTCCAAGTGTTTATCAGGCAAAGTTAACCGTTTGAAGACTCGTTGGAAAGTCGAGTCTCGATTCAATGAAATTTTCTAAGGCCGAACTAATTTGTTACCGCGTTAAACTGCGATCTCTCCTTTCCGCGAAGTTCACTTTCTTTGACACAAATTTCATTCGTTCGCCGAAGCTAAACGAGCACTTTACACCTAAACTTTTGCTCATTACCGACATCCCTTTGACGAACTTCGATTTTCGATTTCCGACAATGCGCTTGATTTTAGTCCCGCATAATCTCTAAATATTTGACAGTGATATTTAGCTTTCGCAACTGCTACAGAGAAATATGTTAATTCGTTCAAATCCTGAGCTATTACAATGAAAAGTTTCAATCTGTATTTACCCATTAGACGTATAAATAATTGAAAGTCTTTAGATTTTACCAATTTTTAAGAAGTTATTTCTTTAGACCGAATGATTCCTCAGATCTACAGCGAGTTTTAAAAAATGAACAATGACGCGTTGCTGTTTGAATAGCGAAACGACGCGTTTCAAACCAGAGATGGTTCACGGATCAAGAAATAATTAGCTTTCAGAGATTAAGAATCCAAGCGACGAATTAACTCGTTTATTCGTTTTTTTCGGTTCAAAACAGGTTAAAATATGCTTGAAAGCAAAGGCGGCTAAAGTAAAGGAGCTCGGAATCTTTCGCGATAATCCAGCCAACATCTTTCCCTTTGAAATTTGAAACCATCCCTATTCGAATACTGAATACTGACCAAAAAAAGATTGGTCCAGTGATTTCTCCTGGTCGAGAGATGGACAAACCCGCTCTCCTATTCAAGAAAGATGAAAATTGCCAGGTCATGCGACGATTACCATTAGTCGAGTCCTGAGAACGTTGACGTTACCACGCATAATTGGCAAAGAGGAGTAGCGAGTAATCTACACACACCTAATCACTGTTGCTTTACTCGTGGCTCATGCGACTGTGGTTCTCTAGTGCATTTGACTTTTCGCCCCCGGGTCTGCCGGTGTTCCGCGTCTGCCTCGATGTGTGTACTCTATTTTCGCTCTACTTCTCTTGTCACCCTCTCCATCCTCTATTCGCCATTCCTTTCTCTGCTGTCACACCTTTTGCGAATCATTGTCGCGAGTCGTAACTATTCCTTTCTATCGAGTCGTGATTACAAGACGTGATTATTTTTCTCAACTTTTTTTTTTCTTGTCGATGAGATTTTTAGGATACGAGTTGAGAAATTTTTAGCCAGTTTTAAATTAATTACGTTTGTTGAGACTAGCGGTTCTCGGAATTTTTCGTATATTTTTTCTCTCTTTTTTTTTTAGGATCGCTCTGGAATTTTTATCGCGAAAAATTCGATGAAATGTTTATGGAGGCTGCAGTTTATCGAGACGAGCGATTCTTGGAAAATTCTTTGGAATTTCACTTGCAGAAGGTGTAGCGAATCTACTCATCTATATGTATAGGATACGTTTGTTAGAAGCAAAGAGTCTTGGAAAATCTCTTTGGAATTTTGATCGCAAAGGATTTAGCGAAATTTACGTAAATATCTTTGATACATGAAAAATATCATATCGGTCGATCTTTATCGAGGAATCTTTAAATTCCTTAGATTCTTTCTATCCGTGTAATCTCGAAAGCGTGTTTCTATTATCTTCCATGAATCTTCAAAAATTCATCCTTCGAACGAAGAACCAGCGGTTGTCAGAAGAAATCGAGTCGTGAATTTAATCTGAACGCGATTTTAAAGAGATCATTCAGCAGGTAATTCGGTTGATCGGCACATTCGATCTTTGCGAACGCATTAATCTCTTGGCTGCGAATTCGCCTTCCTCGTCTCTAATTCAATCTCGCTTAACGATCCTCACGTGACGTTCCTTTTCTCTTGGAAATCACATTGTCATCCTGTCTCTCGAACGATTTGTCGATGGAAAACTGTAAATCAGGCAGCCAGGTGAAATCTAAAGTTTCGTCTAAACGAGTTTCTATTCCATGTTTCAATCATGGTAAGACCTTTCAATCTTCCACATTCCAATCTTGCATTCGTTTTAATTGAAAGAAGGATTTTTAGTGTTTCAACCCTTCCAAGACTAACGAGATCAACTAGCGTGATCGAAGATATTCGAAGAATTACTTTCCGGGAAGATAACTGAGTTGCTATAATTTTTTCGACAGCGCTGAGACCTATGAAACGTTCGGAAGATGACAGAAACGATAAAAAGTATGTTGACTTTAGAAAGTTTAGAGATTCGGTGAGGAACAAGCCAGAGAATGTTTCTCCATTGGGATCATTTGCTGTATAAAAATCCTTTGTACGGTTAGTCGGTGATTTTGCTGCGGAAGCGTCGAGAAAGACGAATTGTTTTCTTTTCACCGTGCAATTCTTCGCTATACGGATACGTCCGCGGGAGCTTTCGAAAGAAAATTGCTACAATAGGAGAGAGAAATTCGAGCTGGTTCGCCTCTCTCTCTCTCTCTCTGTTGTATCGACTTATTGCCTTTCTTCGCGTGGAAACTCTCCAGGCAGCGAAAAAGGAGTTGATGGAACGAATTGAAGGACAAAGAGGTGAATCGTGCGCGGGCAAAGCAAAACGGATGCTGCAGAATAAACGGCGGTGCGATGAAATAATATTTGGCGCTGGGATAGATGAGAAGTATTAAGAGATTAAAGGATGTAACCGTGAGACCGTGAGTAGAGTAAAATTAAACGAGAAATTGCGACGTAGCAGGCAAAGAAGCGAAAAATGGTAAAAGAGTCTATCGCACAGAATTTTCAATATTTTTTAATAGAATAAAATACATAAAGACGTAAGAGGATAAAAGAAAAAATCGTATATTACAAGCGAAAATATATTCTAAAGACGGGTACGTGGTGAAAACGATGGGAAACCATTGCGCAGAATTTTTAGCATTTTATTTTTAATATAGAACCGAAAGGAAATGGAAAATTGTATATTATTAGCCGGCAAAATGAATTTAAAAGGGAACGAAACGACGCAGCTAATGAAAAAGTGTTGCACAGAATTTTCGGTATTTTTTAGTACGAAATATATCTGTACGTGCGGGAGCAGAGTTGAACGCGACAAGGAGTAACAGCGAACATAAAAGTGAATATAAAAAGGAATATAAAAATATAAAAAGGAAACAGAAATTTGTATTATACGTTACTGCGCAGAGTGCAAGCGAGAATTCCCTTGGCAGGGAACGCAAAGAGGGAAAGTGTATCCGAAAGCGCGAGAGCCGTCTTGCGAAAATAAAAATCAAGACGTTCGTGGGAGAATCGATGGGAAAAATCGAGAGTGAAATCCAAGGGATTTCTTCGCTCGACAAAGAGACAAACTGAAAAAGAAAGAAAAGGACGAAGACACCGGAAGCGTGTAGGCAGGCACGCGTAAAATCGATCAAGAGGAAAACGTAGAATGAACTTCAATCTTGAAACAAAGACACAGAACAGCGAATCTCTTAGGAACTACCCTTATAAAAAAAAGGGGGGAGGGGAAGGAAAGAGAAGAGACGATCGGAGAAGGAACATGGAAGATTGAAACGAGTTCTAGACAGAAGGAGACGACGAAGTTTCTCGAGAGGAGATGCGCGTGAGGGAAAAAAGATGTCGAGAGGGATGAAAACAGAAAAGAAGAGGGTGGAAAGAAAAGACAGAGAAAGAGGGAGAGTGGAGAGACGTAGATCCAGGGGTGGATGCTGGCAGCGGCGTTTATTGATCGCTCGCAGCAACCCTGCCAGCACAGCCACCCCTCCTGCGACCCCATCGTCGGGCCACCCTCTCCTCTCACCATTCCGAAGCTTCTGCAGCGCGCGAAAGCCTCAAAGCTGCTGCACCAGCCCTGCAGAATAGAATTCAATCGTATTAATTACTCACAGCCTCATGGACCGACGATGACTCCCGATGTACGCAAACCCCGATGCGCCAACTCCCATTGATCCGCGACGCTGCGGAGCTACGGCTTTTCATCGATTCAAGGTTACGCCAGCACACGCTCGTCGCTTCCTCACCGCATCTACGATCGTGTTGAATGATCTTTTGTGAGAAAATTTTGCGATTCTACACGGTAATGTTGGTGGACTTTTTCTGCTTTTTCTCTTTCTTTCTTTTTTTTTTTTTTTTGAGAATTTTGTGGAGAAGCGGAGGGGATGTTAAATGATTCGACGAAGGGATGATTTATGTTGGGCGAGGAATGGCGAGGAAATGAGAACTGTATAAATACGTGTGCGATGGTAGAGGTTGGCTATCGTTTGGACTCGTTGCTGATTCTTTGCAATTATTCGAACTGAGAATATTTGGATAATCTTCTTGGATATTCGCTTCTGCCAAGTGAATTGTATAAATATTTGGGCGATAGAAATTGGCTGAGAAGTTGGTTCGAATTTGTTGGAAATTCTTTAGGATTCGTTGAAATAGAGGGTGGTTGGAGTGTTATGAGAAATAGGAATTGCACAAATATTCGTGTGACGGCAGAAATTGCCTGTTGTTTGAATTCATTGAAAATTCTTATTCGAAATAGAGGCGATTCGAGCGTTGTGCAATGGATGGCTAGGGAATAGGAATTGTACAAATTGAACATTCTTTCCAAATTCTCGAAATCGTTCAAATAGTTCTTCGTACTTGATAGATTTCGACGAAGGAAAAAGAAAATAAAAGATTCGTTTTAAATGATCAATTTTTATGAGCCGTACCAATGCCTTAAAAACGCATATTTCATCAATTAATGAGCAACTAGAGTGAATTATCGTGCCGAAATGGATATAACCGATGAATAACAAAATGATTGATATTATTCATTATTCAAAGATACATCTTGCCACCCTACATCGATTTTACGGGAGGATTTTCCTTGTAATTCATTGGTGAACCGCAAGGGGGTTGGGTTTTCCTGCACGTCCAGGGAATTCGTTGTCGCCCGGCTCGTTAATCGTCGCCGATTCAAATGAATCTAATAACAAATTGAACGCGCTAGTTATTTGCATAATTAATTACGACTGAATTCGGCGGCTGTTAATTATTCAACGTAATCGCGAATGACTGGCGACGCACGTGGCTGCCAACCAACGGCAGAAATTTCATTGATTCTCCGTCTGGGCGCGTTTCATTTGTCCGCTTAATAATTCAAAAGAAACGCTTCTGGCGCTCGTCCCGTGTCGCGTTCGTGGTCTGGCAAATATTGCGAAAAAATGCTCGAAGGTTGCTTTAAAGGGGAGATGTCGTCTCGAAAAATTAACTTCTACCGTACAGATTTTCTCGCGGATATTTACGATAGTTTCTATAGTTCAATAATCAACGATTGAATAATAACATGATATAAATCAATATTCTATAATTGTACAGATTATTACGAGTATAATTTCTCGTCCCAAGAACTTCGGTTCTTTTGGAATTCGAATTTCTTCTTTAGAGATATCCTCGTAAAATGTATAACTGTCCTTCGGTTCTTTTGGAATTTGAATATCTTCTGCAGAGATATCCTCGTAAAATGTATAACTGTCCTTCGGTTCTTTTGGAATTTGAATATCTTCTGTAGAGACATCCTCGTAAAAACGTATAATTGTCCGTGATTGGACAACAACGTGATATAATTCGATACTCTGTTATGATCGGATAGTGCGATTGTTACGGCTTATACGTTTCTAGGAAATTTCTAGCTCGTGACGAAACGAGAAAAAATACTTGTGTCGTAATTTGCATTACCTTTATTGAACGATCGTACAAAATGTACCGATTCTCCGCGTCGAATCGGCAATTCAATCATATTAATTACTGCGGTGGTACTCGAGGCGTGGCTGCAGGAAGCCCACTTGACGAGCTCGCTGCCGGTGCTCCCTAGGGAATTTATAGGCAAGAATGTCCCAGGGGAAACGAGAATTGGAAATTTCATCGAAGGGAGAGAGGGAGAAATCCTACGACGCGAATAAACCCCGTTACAATGCGTGAAATAGCCTGCGACTCTCTTATCGAATCTTGTTGCTCGTTGAAGATCAAGTATCAATGGACACGTGTCAATTGAATATTAAATACATTCGCAATTTTCATTTATGATAATTTCATTTTTATAATTTCTGGTTAAATTATATCGTGTACAATGAATGATCGAACAATCGAAAAATCGGTAAACGCGTAACGCATAGCTGTTAAATTTCAAGCGATACTAACAATTTCCATTCATCGTAATTGCTGTTTTATTTTCTCTTGTTTAAACCGCATTGTATACGAAGAATCTTGTATTTGATTTCAACGATACCAACGAAGAAACGTGGAATCGTAATGGGCGTGCAATTACGCGAACGTTGATAGAGAACTATGCAGAAAAGAAGAAGAGAAAAGAAAGAGAAACAATAATCGAGGGTTTTCATCGCGAGTCGTGTCAGTCGGATTGACGAGGAGTCGATAAATAAACGCAGTCCTAATTAGCAGTTCAATCGTATTCGCGGATAAATAGGCGGCGTATTGTTGCACGAGTAAATCAACGTCGACGGGAGGCCGAGTTAATTAATAATACATTGTCTCGGTTCGCCGAACGAGTATCGTTATGGAAATACGGAATTTTAATTAAAAAACTCCCGGCAGATCGTGTAAGTTCGCCCTTCGTACAATAAAAGACCGAACGACCGATGTACAATATTATTGCGTACGAAATTATGGAGAAGCTGCAACGAAAAAATTAGAAAAATGTTACCGATAGTCGAATGTACGAAGGAAACTTTGCGTTAGGTTGGAAGTTCTAGCCGATTGGAAAATCGATAGAAACACGTAAATAGAAGTTTTTGAACGATTGTCGTAAAACAGGAACAGAGAGAAGCATCGATTTCTCCGCAATGAAAATTGAATGCTCGCTACCGTTGCGATTTCTCATAGTTTGCTATAGTTTTAGACTGCTCTTGTTCCACCGGGGTAACTTGCTTTCTGACAACCGCGACATCCAATACTGTTAGGTTCGTGCACATTAAATATGTACCTTCCTTTCGAATCGAAAAGCAAGTATGTATCTCGAAAATATCGTATAGTTAGTCAAAGCTATTTCGACGTGATTCAGTGGATTTTCACGGCGACTAGTTTCATTGTTTTAGATTTGGAAAAATTATCCTTGCTAGAATTAAAAAATTAATTAAAACGAAGCTACTTACGGTCACTTTCCAAATAGTTTGCGTTTCGGAAAATTGTCTGTATGAGATAGAACATTGTTTCAACGTTTTTGAAATTCTCAATTTGTTTCTAACAACTTTTATAATACTTTCTATTTTAAATCTAAATTCATAGAAAATGTCACGACACGAACGTTGTGTATTCTTCATGATGTTGCTCGTTTATGGTTCCTCCTAATTGGCAAATATTTTGAAAACGTAAGAAATAGAATCGTGATGCACGATTTCGAACAAAGGAGGAAGAATCGCGTTTCTAAAATACTAAGAAAAGATTCTAGGAATTTATAAGCTTCAAAAAAATTTCGGAAATTCCTTGTAATAAACGATTTCTCGCTAAATACTCGAGAACACAGAGTCACGGGAGGTATGCGAAAATGATGGTACAATATACAGAGGGAAGAATGACAGTGGTTCGGCAGAAAATTCGTAATTAAACGAGAATACCTGGAATTTAATAAATCCATATCGAAACGTTGTTCCTAACGAATCGCAACTGCCGGTTGCGAAACGCAGACCGCAGTGACGCGGAGATCTGCATGAAATTTGAATACGCGGTTCCGCGATGGTGTTAATCTGTTCCGATATTTGATTATGCCGTTTCTCGCGTTACCCACGCTTCTGTAATTCGCCTGGACGATTCGTGGGGACGGTGTTGAATTCCTTTTGTCGGTGAAACCCCCTTTCTCGTGGCCATTCTGCAATTCCACGATAACGATATCGTGTGTAGTCACTATCGTTCAAGCTTATAACTCGATCGTAGGAATAGCAGGAAGGTTCAATTCTTCGTGATAGCTTAACTGGAATTTATTAGGATTTTTGTCCTCTGTTATTAGTAATCTTGGTTTAGGTAAGAAATATTGCGCACAATTCTACGTTGCTCACGAACCAGGATTGATTCAGGGCTTAAATATATCTTTAAGAAAAGAAAAATATTTTGCATGTATATGTTTCCTGTATTCGATATCAGCTTGTCTTCCATATAAGTTTATCTTCGATATCGTTGCTACTTCCTGATTTAGGTGAAAGATGATCAGCGTCGATAAAGTTCTGCTTTATTGTAATTGTTAGGAGATTAGAAAATAAGGGAGAGATAAGGTGGAGTTTATTTAAATTTCCTACAGAAACAGTTCTTCGAATCGGCGTGACTCGCTGATTGATGTTTTCATTAAATTTATCGTTGATTTTATCAGAGAAAAGATAAAGAAAACGATCGATCTCGTGTGATCGGAATAGAATTATAAAATAGGATCGAAGAGGTTCGTTAATCGAATTATTTTCTCGCGAAATGAGGAGGAAACAAAAGACAGAAGGATGAGACGAGAAGAAGCAAATATAAACTAAAAAAGAAATAACTTTCTAATAGAAACATACTCGCTAACTGACACCGAGAATGCCATAATTGTAAAACTGCAAATGTCAATTAATTCATCGGATCGCGTGTTTGTTGTCCGTGGAGGTCGCGCTACGTATCGAAGGTTATCGATCATTCGACCAAACATTTCCAAAATGGTATTTCCGTGTCACGGACAATAATACGCGCATTAATGAAACAGAGAGATACTTTAACGACAAGCTGCCATTTTCAACCCCTAATCGGCACCGTGGATCCAACTTTCCAATAAACTCCTAATAAAACAGGGAACACCCTGAAACATTAATGCAGATACTCAGAATATCGAGCCAGAAATGTACCACAGGTATGAACATAATCCCAAGCAATAACCAATCAGACGTATTAAATTGTTCCGGAAACGCCCTACCAATCAATATATATTATCGTCGACGTCCAATTACTATGCTCCCTCTATAACAAATCACATGCACTGTAACACAGAGAGTAGTCAGTTCAAACTCGAATCGACATAATTAACGCTAAATCATCTCTAAAGTAATATATTCTTAATAATAATAAATTATGAAGCAATAATAGATTATCGATTACACTTCTATATTACACGTGTATATGCTCATGTATACCGTATATACTCACGTATCGCTGAGTTATACCGACTCGTAAAAGTATTCGAGCATTTACCATAGAAAACTCTTATGTTCATGTTGTATGTGTTACATCAAGCATTTTGGAATTTCATTGGCACTGCGATAAAACACAATTGCTGTGATTTTATATCGAAATCAATCTGACAGTGTATAAAGAAATCGCCAGATATTGGATACGTACGTTTAGTAAAAGAATTAGTACACAGCGTGCATCTGATCTCAGTTATTTTAAATGTATAAGCGTTAAATATACATTTTCAGATCTATTTATTATAAACATTATCAATACGATCTTACTAATGAAATTTCAAAATCTTTCTATATAAGATGTGTGCGTGAAAAACGTTTACATATGATCGAATACTTTAGCGAGCCTGTGTATAAATGGTACTTTAATGGTATAACGGGCAAGTTTAAGAAAAACAAAGATCCACAGTGGCAAATAGGGATTGATCGGGACGTGATGTAGCCTATAATCGCGAGAATAATGGTACGACGATGCAACGAACTAACAGTTTCTGACAAAAACAGGATACAGGTTGCCGGCCATGCCGTGGAGCTGGCTTGGGGCGGCGGCGCCATCGGCAGCTGCAGCTGCAGCAGTCGCCGCAGCCGCGGTGACCCCATCCCCTGCAGCTGCACCGCTCGTCCTTGCACCCAGGGCGGCGGCGAGACGAAGGTACAGAGAGACTTCTAATAATCCAGCCCGGAAGCGACGCGAGATTCAACGAAACCACACACCAGCACGTCACTTATTCCCCGACGTTCCATCCTCTTCTTATTCTTTGTTCCGCTAACCCGGTTTCTCCATCGTCACGATTCCTCGGCTTCGGAATTTTCAGAAACGCGCCGATGTCAAGGGGAACGAACGTCTCTTTTGTCGTCGTCTGATCGATGCTATCGGTACAGGAAGCTTCGGACGTTATTATCGTCGCGATGACGAGCCGAAGCAAGATCGACAGATCTCGAACGAGCGTTTCGCGATGGGAATTTCTGCAATTTTTCTTCTTAACAGGAAGCGTAGATTTTAGGCTCGTTCGTAGATCGTGAATGTTCGTGTAAATTTATATTTTTGTATATTTTCTGTTTTCCATTAACATTCGCGATTTATTTGTTACTTCGATAGATCTTTTCCTCTTCTTTTTACTCCTCGACATTTGGAATTCGTCGATTAAACGAAATTAAGAGACATCTTTTCCCTCGACGAACCGCAAAACCTCGTTAGTTGAGAGATTGCCTCCGTCGAAGAGCTGCAAGTGGATGTAATTTCTTCGAAATCGAGGATGACCATCGTGATATCCTCGTTGAACGTCGATTTTCCAAAAAGATTACCTCTGCGGAGAGCAAGCGGTCGAATTAGTTAGTCAGCGTTCTAGTAGGCTGACTTAATTAACAGCGATCGTGCAATGGCCGCGTAATCGATAAAGCAGATTAGCAGGGTGCGATTAAAACGAATTAATTAAAAAGACTACTCTTTGAATTGCACGGAAACCCGACACCGCGATGCCTACCGCGTATTTTCGGATAATTGAACGATCTCGCGTTTCCACAAATTGCGTATCTACCTTTGTTTTAGCTTCTGTTTCGTGCTAACATTCGTAACACGATTTGGCCATCGTTCCATCTACTCCACGAAGAATACTTTGCAAGAAGTCGATGTTCTTCGCGTTGATTTAAGAGGCAATCTCTTTTGACGAGATTTATCGAAGCTTCTCCACCGTATTATCCTGCTTTTCCTCCGATCTGTTTTTTTTCTTCGACGCGTCAACTCTCACTCCTTTACTCCATTTACCCTGATCGTACAATGCACACAGACAATAACAGATGCGTTTCCTTTGTGACAAAAAAAGAAAAGATGACACGAAATACACGATACGCAGCGTCGAGAGGATCTTCGAGTTCGAAGAACGAAACAACGAGAACGGGGAGAATACATCGGAAGCGACGGTGCTGTTGCATTCTCGCCACGACTATTCGTCGAGCACCACCGTTTCTTTCTTTCTTTCTCCACCCCCTTTTCTCTTCTTTTTTTTTCCATTCTACACCGTTACGCCCTTCCTCAGCAACCTTCTTCTCTCTGGGGCACACATTATCGATGTTTCTTTCACGTAATTAGCAAACCCCACACGCCATTTAGGGCGACGTTACATACGCGACGATTATCGATCTGTGGTCCAACGTGGATTGTGTATTTTCTCTCCTTTTTTGCTTTGTTTGTTTTTTTTTTTTTTTGTTTTCTCAACCCCTTTAATTCTCTTTCCATTTGTTTCGCAACGTGTCGAAACATCGTTGGCCTATTTCGAATCTTTGATCTCCGATAGAATTTTTATTAGAATTTTTATCGAGACATATATTCCTTATAAAATTCGCGATATTAATTATAAATTTTACTCGTACAGAATTTCTATTAGAATTCATATTCATTTAACGGAGATCTTAGCTTTATTTGAAATCGTTCGTCTTGAGAAACTATTCGATAAACGTGCACGAATCTTTCTCGTTCCGCTTTCTTCGTGCATATTTTTAGTTTCTTCGGATCGATTGGTTTTTATTTGCACGAGCGCGGAATAACGTTCAGGAAATTGAATTCTCCACATTTTTGGATGTTTCGGGATCACGTTATTGAATACCCAGCTTGCCACGGCTCATGTTCATCAGTACCAACCCCGACCGGTATCCGGTCGTTAACCCATTAATTAATTATCGTTAATTGGAGGACATACACGTCACTATGAAAACCGATGAAGATAGGCCAACGAATTTTGAATTTCTACCTGGAAATTCCTTTAGTACGTAATGATTGAAAAGTACAATTACAGTTCAATTCAATTTTCGCAGACGTAGATAAATTTTATTAAATCGAAAGAAACGGAAGATCTTTCGAGAATATGGTTTTAAGAGGACATTCGCCAGACCACAGATCGATTCGTTACGATGTTCGATTTATTCTCTTGTTTAACTCTCACGATCTTACCAATGTGTTTTTGGAATGTGCCTGCTGTAAAATGCATCACGCTCTAGTCTTGTTTTCTTGACGCACACCCCAAATTTTGTATTGTACTAAATAGCGACCGGATATCAGGTCTGGCTTCTGTAACCATCCAGTCGAATAAGCGGCTCTGGTTTTTAACTTCCGTTTTTGTACTCGCGCTAACCACACGTGCGACACTTGCACGGTAGTTGATTGTTTAATACTTATTCCGTTGTTGTTGTTGATTGTTGATGTTTTACTTGTTGCTCGTTGTATCAAGTTTTCTAGCCTGTAGCCAGCTGCGCCAATAATTTTCTCTCTTTTGTACTAATCCCCACGGAGACCTCTGTTTCTTGAAGAGATTCGGAGCGCACGATAGAGAAAGAAAAGGAGCAAGCGAGCTTGGAAAAACCCCCGGGAAAATTGTTAAATATTGTCAAAAATTTCAAACGTTCGTATCAGTATCGATATTTAAAAAAAACAAAAATTAGATTCTTTTCTGTAATTAATCCAGATATAAGTGAATTTTTGCTTCGTACTATTTTTAAAAAATAATACATATTCTACTTTATACATTATAATAATAAATAATATCATTTTCTTCTACCGAATATTTAAAACCTCTATTTGTTATTTAAATTGAACGTGTTAAGTAAATTCTTATATCATTATTGATATCGATGGTTAGTTTATTGTTGCAACTGAGCTTAACAAGCAAAAGATATTAAGTGAAACGCGAGTGTTGGCAGAAATCTGGAAATAAAAAAGAATTGTCTCGCTATCAGAATCTTAATTAACAGGCATATCTGGATTAATAGCTGAAGAAAGTTGGCCGAGCGACAGAGAAAGAAAGTTTACTTCGTTAAACGAACTAAATTACATCAACTGAGCGCTTACTGATACACTTTGCTTTACAAGTCGCTTTTCCTTCTCTCTGAACTTTGCGACGATAAAGCAAAAAAAGATCGTACGATAAAAGTGAGGGAGGAAAAGAAACAAAAGACGCTAGTCGCACAAACGCTCCTTGATCTCTTCGAGGCGGAAGTTGAACGTGGACCGATGCTGAAGTCTAAAGACAACGAGTTAGTTGAGGCACACGCACACACGGTGACAGCTCGGACAAAAGGTAGGCAAGAAACATCAGTTTTTATTGCTTCACTGTCCGGATCAAAGGACCGAGAGAGTCTGTCTGCGATCAATCGAGGCCGGATACGCCGCCGATGCAAGCATTTCCGGGCGCCGAAAGAACCGTCGTCTTCCAAGAGTTCCATCAACGGAACGAGCTGCACGAACACCCGATTTCATCCTAATTGTCGCTCCAACAGTCGACCAAATTTCTCGTCTTTGATCGTTACATTGAGAGCTCGCTCGTTCTCTGCCACCTTTCACCAAAGAATCGTCGATGACGATTTATCACTCTGCTCTATCTGAATTCGTTGCTGATCAGCCGGATTTTATCTTCCTATCTAAAATATCAGTTCTTCGTGGCTGATCACTCGGATTTTATCTTCCTATCTAAAATATCAATTCTTCCGAAAGGTTCGAACAAACTGTGTAGAAGCGTTGTTATTGAGATTTTTCAGCCGATTTGTATCTTGTAATCGATACTCGTGTCGAGATCTATGTCGACCCTATGGTTTCTTAAGAATTGTTGGAATGGAATTACACGTCATTCTTTGCCTGGTTCGTTGTACACGAATGATGGACACGTGTATTTTGAAGAGCCATGAGATGTCCCAAAGAGATTCGTTGAACTTTACTTCAGTCAAAATTTTGGCCATGAGCAATTTTAGCCAAATATTCGTCAAAACTATTTCATTCACGGATATCATTCATCTTGGAAGGATGTAGATTCCTGGTGCACGTTCGGAAACTCTTCTGAACCTTACGGAATTCACGTACGCGTTCTGCGTAACTTCCAACACTACACGCAAATCTTTGGTATTTAGTTTATTCGATATCTTCGTCTTTTGGACTCATCGACGTTCCAACCACATTTACGCTTTCAAGTTTTCCCCCGAAGAAAGAAATTGCCTCTTCTTCCTGAACTTGTCCAGGAGGAAAACAGCAAAGTATGTCAAGACACGCGGTAACAGAGCGCAGAAAAATATGACCAACGTGAGTTAGCACACGGGTCTCCCGCAAAATCTTTTGCATTTACTCCAAATATTTCTGAGTCTTGGAGCTTCCTGCCGTTCCTGCGGCAGAGGAAATTTTACTGCACTCACAGGTGTGTCGTCTTCCTTAGGTGTTATCCGATCGATGTTTATAGTAGGTCTGGGAAGTTTCACGGTCTGAGAAGTATCTGCAGACGTAGAAGCAATTTCCATGCGTCGGTTTTCATCAGCTGCAGCTGATGGACTATACTTAGACGTAGTTGGTTTTCCAACATACCTTTTCTCCAGATATTGGCTACTTTTCTTAGACTCTGTTCGACTGGATCGGTAACGCTGCAGCCAACTATTTATGAGAAAATCCGAATCTCTCCGTCGTCGTTTCTCGGAGGAAAACGGATAACGTCGGTCCTTCTTCTTGTCAGAATCAGGTACATCCGAGCGTACATCTCGAGATTCAGATCTCCGTGCCTCCATAATCTTTGATTATACTTCTAATTCATTTATCGATTCGCCGTTTTAATCTTCCCTTCAAACGTGCGATTCCGTCTGTCGCTCGAGTATACGATGCTGAAATAGACATTTGAATGACAGAAACGGGATAAATCGGTAGGATCCGTTGTTACGATAGTTTCGCGCAAAGAAATCAATTTTTAAACGTCTGGTTAACTTCCATCGAATTTCCATGGGAATTTCAAAGGAATCGCCTTCTTTGGTGCAACGAGCGTTTCCAAGATTTTCCAAACCTTCCGTCCGTGGTCGAAAGTTTCCCTGAGCCCGTTCAACTCCCTGAAATTCGTCTAATCTCGTCTCGTCGTCGCCCTTGGTTTGTCAACGATTTATCTCCAAGAAAAAAAAAAAAAAGAAAAGAAAAAAGGAGAATATCGATGAACGTCGAAGAAAGTAGAGAAAGAGAAGAGCCAGCGAAGCGATTTTGGCCGGCAGCACAAACACTAACCGACGCTGTAAAAGCGCTACGAAGAAGGTAGGCAAACATTGGCATGTGCGTTTGTGTGTGTTGTTACAGCAGCGGCGCTGAGAGGAGTTGCCATCCAACGAGGAAGAGTGGGCGCTGCGAGAGCAGCTTTCCCAACCAGTGCAGCGGCGTTGGCTCTTGCCAGAAACCCGGGGCCGCTCGCAGCCGCGGCTGCGGCCACGGCCCTGCATCCCTTCGCACCTGCGTAAGTAGATTCCGACGTTCTGCGCCGTCCTCGACGCGCCATCCAACGATGGCAATTCAACGGTACTTTTGGTATTTCGAAGCCGCAGCGGGTAACTTTTAATCAGCGGGGTTGCTGGATGCGTGATCTATCAAATGGCGGAATTTCGAGGTTTTCAGTTTAAATGAAAAAGAAATTGAGATATCGCGTGTAATTGAAAATATAAATTACATCGTTGAGGCACGGATTTTTGTAGATTTTAATGGTACTCGTATATAAAAATGCAAAGAAGGTAGAGAAATATGCGTAATACCCGAAGTAGATTACTCGTTGCAATTTTATTACAGGTAAAAATGAATCTGTGTTTAAATTATATCGGTTCAATTATGGTTCGTTACAGGAAAAGATTAATTTGCGCGAGAAGCTGAAGTCTAACCTTTCGGTAACGAATGTTGCTTTTCTGAGGGGCGAACTTAAAATAATGGAATTATTTATAGGGCTGCTTCGTAAGATAAGGAGGAATAGAAAATTTAATAATTTGTTAGAATACACATTTTTTTGTATCTTAACGAAGCAACGTGTAATTCCTAATAACACCGTGTTCGTGTAATTGCTACGCATAAATTTCTCTGCTCGACGAATTATGCTTCTTAACGAATTAATCAATGCCCTGTACTCCCCAATTTTTCTATGATCATTTGTCGTCTCATCAAAATTCTCTATTTGTAGAAGAAACGTCTGTCTGAATTCTCAGAAAATGCACGTTATTTATAAAACGGTCTCGTATATTTAGCCTGGCGATTATTGAATATAGAGGGGATAACGTTAAAGAGTAAGACGAAGTTTTAGTACACGAACAGCTCTGTAACAAAGTAGCAAAGTTCACTGGGTTCGAGGCATGTCTGGGGTCTTGGCACACACACAAGCTTTAATTGGAGCGGCAAAGTTTGTAAGTTGGAACAGTTACGTGAGAAAGTTTAAGAGATACACTGTTTAAGTCCGTGAATGGGAGATCGTATAGTTCACGAGGTGTTCAGAGTACAGAAGAAGACGTTCAAGTGCTTGTTCTGGCACAAAGGATGGTGATATTCGTTGTACGAAGTTCGTGGTAGTTGTAGTTCCAGCCAGCTCGTTTCTGAGAATGTTGTTTCAGAATGGATAGCGTAGTTGTCAACTGTCGTCGAGCAAACTATCCATTGTGTCACTTTAAAATCGTTAACATTGTCGATAATACGAATATCCCTACATATCGGGCGTGTAATGGAATAGTAAAGAATTTTCACAAGTTTCTTAGTAGTTAAAACGAGACGAAGACAATTTTTGGTCAAATTAAAAGATTTTTCAATCGTAATTACAACACAGATAGAAAATGAATAAACTTAATAAACCGACTCGTTTCTAAAATACGTTTGCAAGTTTGTACAATACGTTTTTGGAATTAAAAATTAATAAAATGCTATATTAAACTATCAGATTTCTACGGATACATATCTTTCAATAAAAAATATATCTTTTTGCTGAAAATTGGCTTGGTAACTTGAGCGAAGAATCATCTTTTCTAATACGTGACTTCGAAATGAAATTACAAATAATCTTTAGAACATATATTATATATTACAATTAGTTCGAAAAATTTGAATATTAGCGAACATAAAATGAGATGTCTCGTCTTGGCGTTTTACACAAGCCGACAGGTTAAAATTCAGGATCTCGAAATAAAAGTATAAATCGTTTTATAAATACAAGATAACACGAACATAGATACGCAAGAGAAATACAAGATACACGATATAGCAAAAGCACTTTGCAACAGAGCTGTTTCATCGGATTTCCCTGAGTTGCTCGTCGGATGAAATATTTTTTAACGAGACTGGCGAATAAGAAATATTCGAGTTACTGACCCGGATTTTTTCCTACCTATATCACGTTCCTCTCTCGAACGCAACAGCCGGCCACGTCGACGCCGTAGTTTCACGTGGAAATTCACACTTCGTTCAACAGCCGATCCAGTTTTGCGCGTCGACCGACGACCGTACAGAAATTCTGCCAATTTGTCGCCGCGGATCATCGAGTGTCATCGAAATCCAGCCCGCTCTTCTGGTTACCCACTGCGACCAGCCCTCTTGCACGTGTCTCGCTCGTTATAGTCTGCTTGTCGAAATCATCCTGCATGCACCGATGTAACCTTTCCACCAGGTCAATCGCAATTTCCTTTTCCCCAGAGAGAACCTTCTATAGAACGCACTTTAAAAAGCCTTTTAGTCAACATGGATAAACCAATATTACACGATAACGAAGCGTTTTTTTTTTTTTTTCTTGTAAACGTGAAAATACGATCGGCGGATAGTGGAGGAGGAGGTTTGTAAAGAAACTTGCTTGAGAGGAACTTGTTTGCAAGGAGGAATTATCAGAGGTTAAAGGAAGCCTCGAACGGATAAACGTGATCATCGTGAACTTGGTGCGGTTGATAGAGAAACTTTTATAGCGTTGATATTTTCGATATTTAAATAAAAAGGAAGTACGAGGTTTATAGAGGATTTCAAAAATTAATCGCTTAAGGATATATTAATTTGAAGAAATTTAGATATGCAACATTTTCTTATCATACCTTCTCTGATAATGTTATTTTTCTTCCGGAACGTCAATTGGATGTATTAATTAAATTTTTAATTACAGTGTAGCTAATGTAAAGAAAATGGATATTCTTCCAAGAGGATATCGGACAATGTGAATGATATTATAAAAATCCAATCCAAGTCCGTTAAAATAGGAACACTGTACAATGAACGAAACAGTGTAATTCGAAGATTTGTCGTAATTCCGATCATATAATTAATTAATCGAATCGTAATTACTTGCAATGGCGAAATGTTACTAAATCAATAGTAGAAATTAAATGTTTTTTTTTAATAGAATTTCCTGAACAAATATAATTCTTAAGCGGTTAAAGAATGATAACAGGGTAAGTTACGCGCAGCGATAGATCGTTTAGAATGATTCCTTAATTTTTCACGACAAAGAAATTTTTAATTAGTTTCCGTCGGTGAACGCGAACAAATACGCGCTCGCGCGTCGATAAATAGCATCGCTCGTTAATTAAACAATTTCGCACGGCGCGAACCGGATAAAAGGGGATGATGGAAAATTTCGAGGCCGTCGATGTTTCCGCGTGGCAACCATATTTTCCCACCGATCAATCGTCAGTTTTATTACTCATAAATAAGGGTGGTATTCCCGTGCGTTCGTAAATCGTTGAAATCGTTCGTTACTCTTCTTCGATCCACCGATCACGCCGATGATACCGACACGTTTTTAATGGAAGAACACGCCGGATGTGATTTATGAATTTTCGTTGACCTCGCTCGAATACACCGTGATAACCGGCGACGGATAAAATCGACGGGGAAATGGAGATGGCGAAAGAGAAACTTTCGCCTCTCGTAAAATCGATCGACTCGGAACGTTTTCTCGTTCGGTTCGAAAGAAAAATCACAAAATATGATTGTTCGAAAGAAAAATTGCAAAATGTGATTCTTCGAGACAAAAATTGCAAAACGTGATTCTTCGAGACGTTTCAAAGTTTCATTACTTCGATGAGTACGCCACGGCTCATAAATATTTCACTTTGATAGGCTTTAGCAATAGATAAATTTAAATTCTGCTTGAAAAAATTAACAGTAACGCATTAAATCGTGTAATTGTGTTTTACTCGCTGTTTGGAATAATGTCGGTGTTCGTGTTGTGCCAATCGACGAACAACGTCAACTCCTAATTTAGAAGATTAAACAATCCGCAGATAACGAGCTTTCCAAACAACAAAATAATTCCGCAAGCTTTGACAATCACGAGCGTCGATTTTGTTATTGCATAGTAGACTTTAGAAATGAACATCGATAAATCCTTTTTTGGGGAGGGGGGGAGAGGACTTACGATTAAATTATATCCTGTCAAAGGAAAGCGAGTGCGTGATATTTTTGAGCTACAGCGTACAGCGATTTTTGACGGTTCGAAATTTCAAAAAAATCATTCCGCGATCTATTGAGAAGCGCTAGGGTTTTGATACAATTGTCGAGAATCGAACGAGAGCATTGTAACTCGACGAATAAATACGTCAGGTATAAGAGATGAGTTCGAGACTAGTTGCACGCGTTCGATTTCGGAATTTGATCGAACGCAGCGATTCTTTCATTCGCCAAATGGGCGAAATTCATCGAGTCGCGAGAACAGCGTGGTCCTCGATCGAATAAAAAAGATTAAATCATATCCTTTGACGCTGTATATCGTGTCGATCGTGGAACTCGAAGCTTCTAACAAGACGAGAGCACTCGGCGCTCGAATCGCGTTTCGAATGCCACGAGAAACGAAATTTTTGTCAACGGTTCGTTTACAGAGAATCGAAGGCAACCAGCCTCTTTTCGACGACGTTGAAGAAAGATCTGTTATTTCATCGAATAATTCAATCAGGAAAATTTAATTCGATACAAGTTTAAGTAAAGTTGAAACAAGTTGGAGCAAAAGATAAATCGAATAAAAGAGAGGTAGGACTAAAAGCTTTAAAAAAGAAACGAATAATTTATACTTCATTTTAAAGGGAAACGAAACACACACCGAGAAAAAGAAATGTATAAAGAAAAACATATTGGAAAAAAAAATAGCGAAATAATCGAAAAGATGCTGGTTGCGTAGAAATTCGTGCACATATACAAAACTAACATTGGTGATTTTTATTTTGCAGCGTTTATTACGACCCGTTCCTAGCTGCACACGCGGCGACACAGGATCCCAACTACAGGCTACAGGTGAGACACGAGATTTCCCTGATTTTCCGCCGGAAATTGTCGCCGGTGCTCTGTTTCCGGGGCGCGAACGACGACGAATGAGTTTTTAATTAAATCGAGCGACGCCCCTCGGCCAGATTGAAACGTCAGCCCGCTTAATCGATCACCTTTCAGACGCTGCCGATAGATTATCGTGAATTAATTGGTAAACGAATCCCGGTTGATCGTTGTTTGCGTATCGATTTTCTTCATCGATCTACTCGACAAGCATAAAATTGAACACGGTCCAACCTACCACCTGAAACTTCCAAATTAGTAAGCGTTTTTCGATGTTTCACTTTGGATACACGTTCCGTGGATAAATGGCAATTATTCTTTCTAAAACTACGAACCATATGTTCGCAATAATTAGTTTCTAGCTTCTATGTAAACTTACGTATCTATAGAATTATCGGAATATTAATTCGATATAGAAAAATGATCAGAAAGAATTGACAAATTGCACGGATATTGGCAAAGACGCGATTGAAAATTCGTCACGGACAATGATTCCGCCACTCCAAAATGAAGTAGCCTTTGTACACACCGATCGACCAGGAAACGGCGGTTTCACGTGACAATGGCGAACCGGTCGGTCGTTCTTATCCCTTAGCAAAAGGGAGAGTTCATTGTTACCGATAAAAAAAAAAAGCTACCTTTTCTAATCGATACGTCGTCGATCGTGTCGCGGAAACAGAGCACGAGACGCGTTCAAAAACAAAAAAAAAAAGAGTAAAAGCGAGGAAAGGGTAAAAACAAACATCAAACCGAACAAAAAGAAAAAAAAAAGAAACAAAACTATAGACGAAAAAGATAGAAGGGGGAAAGAGAGAGAACTAGAACAAAGAGAAAAGAAGTCAGAGGAATATTGACTAAAGTCTGCAACTGTTCCGGACCCGTTTAGCTGGAATGGCCTCAAGCAACAGCTGACGTTAGTTGACACGTTTTGCCAGGCTTGCACACACGTGAAACGCAGAGAATCCCGATAACAATTACGCCATCCCTATCCCGTCCCTACGTTCTTTCATCTGCCGTCACTCTCGTCCATCTTTTTTTCATCCGCCTGTTCGTCCATTTTTTCTTCTCTTCTTTTCTTTCTTTTTTCGGTTTTTCATTCCTCCCTTTTTTCACCATCTCTCGTTTCTCTTTCGTGCCTTCCATCGTATACGCGAAAAATCTACGGGTAAATCTCGTTCGAACGAGATAGAGAAAAAATTATAAAACAAGCGAGAGGCAACGAGGAATTGCAAAAGAGCAGACACAGGAAACGGGTAACGACAGCTATCGTTTTTGAGCTTTACTTCCTCGACAGCCGGTTTGCAGCTCGCCATCGCGCGGCATGAAAATTAATTTCGAACACCGCGCTCATTTCGCCAACTGTCCTCTTGTTTCGACGTCATTCCGTTACAAAAATCCGCTCTGGTAATATGGCAACGACATACGCGGGAGAAATTAGATTTTCGAATATATTCCACATCCTTCTCCATGCTCTTTTTTTTTTTTTTTTTTTATATAAATGGAGATGAGTTTATTTTTTTGTACGTTAAGTGAGGGATAAGCGAGATCGATGCTCTTTTGCAATTTCGGGGAACAACGTTTGTTCATACTTTGACACGTTCGGAAAACTTGATAAAAGAATTTATATTTTTAATAGTTGAAACGTAATCGATTGCGCTCAAATACCTGCCAAGTTTTGACTAATGGAATGCCAGTGAACTGGGTCGAACGTGTCAGCATTCTCGATTTTACGTAATAAAATCTTTTTCTCTAAATATATTACTATTTCGCGATATTTGAACAAGAGACGTTTTCGAATTTTACATTTAAAAAAGATTATATTTCTCATTTTATTTATCTGCTCTCGTTATTGCTAAGTAAATACATTTCACAACGATGAAATATCGATAAATCAAATATCAACAATACGATATCAATAAATACGATAAATCAAAACTCTTGGAAAGCGTCTCTTGCGATTCGATCATTGCACCACATCGCGTCGCAAGATCGTGCAGCATCTTGTTGCATTTTGTCGCCTGATCTCTCTTCATCCACTCATTTTCCACCCCTTCTTTTTCATTCATTCTCTTTTCACATTTACTCGAAGTATCAAAATATACGAAACACCGTGGACACGAAATCGATTTTATCATTCGAATGCTATTTACACAGACACTAAACGAACATGTATAGATTCGTTTCTAGGTTCTATCACACTGACGATGATAATAATGATAATAATAATATTAAGCAACGACCACACCAACGACAACGATCCCTCGTTAAACGCGACGCCATATTAAAATCCACCCGAATCTGGCCGGAATTTCTTTTCAGGTTTGCCGTTTGTGTTTCAGGCTAAAGCGCCCGCTCTGGAGGTAGGAATTTTAAGGGTCCGCCCTGAGTGATCTTTCTTCGCCCGTTGTTTGTCTATTATTATCTTCTTCCTGTTTTTTTTTTCATTATTTTTTTAACTATTTGTCCCTTTTTTTTCTTCTCTCCTGTCCTGTCTTCTTGGTGGTTTCTCTCGTTTGGACCTGGCCGATCAGGAGTGCTCACCGATCGTCGTACCAACGTCTCACATCTGTATCACACTTTACTTTCTCCGTTTAATACAAACAACGATTTATTTATTTTTTTTTTTTATTCTTCCTTTCTGTTTTACGATCCCAAGTATTATAAACACGGTCTGTCTCTGTCGTTGCGGTTCTTTAAGCTTCTCCCTCTGTTCTGTGCATCTTCCCCGAATGTTTATTATCTATATCTCCCTCTTATTCCTTCTTCTGTATCAATGTAATGCATGTGATTGGTAGTTTTTGTTTTTCTTTTCTTTTTTTCGTTATTATTATTTTTGCTCCTACCCTCTGTTCTTTGTTGTTAGAAAGTGATACTTTTATTCTCTTCCATGGGTTTGTCGCTTTTACGTAGACATACACGCGATATTGTACGTTGAGAATACTAGAGTATATAGGAAGTAATGTGTGTATCATAATTTTCAAACGGAGAAAAAAGTTCCTCGCCGACACGACAACTGCAACTTTCTTCCACGATTATCGAAGACAATCGTCGATTACTGTTTTTGAATAGCTCTAACATCATCCTTCAAAGCGATGCAGAAATATCGACAAAAATTCTCTATTTCCTTTTCTACCCTTCGTTGTTTTGCCCTTCCACATACGCTGCTAGCTACATACGAGTATTCGATACAATTTACTGGCAATCTTTAACAAATTTTACATTTATTGATTTACATAATAATTTACACAAGCGACGTTATAGCGCTGTAGAATCACGAGAATTGGAATTCAAGCGTGTATTTTAAATTTTAGTTTCAAAATTAATTAGCTTCTAACTTTGTTCGCCAGCGTGATACACTTTCATAACTCGGAGAATCAACTTTTTACGATAGTATGCGTAATCATCAACTCGTTAAGTAGCCAGAAAAGTGTCTGGAAAAATGAATTTCGTTGAAACGGCAAAAAGCGCAGCGAGCTTTCCAGTCGGAATATACGTGAAAGTAAAAAGAAGTATAAAATAGGCCAATTATCCGGCAAGTTCGAAATTTCCTTTGTTTCTGCATCCTTCCCCTCCATTAATAATACGAAGATGAGACGCGTCTGAGCTGCAAGCAACGGCTGCAATTGGTGAGCACTCCGCGGACCCGGCGAGTATCTTAGAAAGAGTTGTTTAGCTAGTTTAGAGTTGCTCCGAGTTCACCCATCCCACAACAAACCGACACACCCCATGGCGACAGATTCAGCCCCTTGAAATTAGTTCTCTGCCCGGCGACTTAATCGAGAACGTGTTAGAGAAGCCGAGTTGTCGCGCAACGGGGTGGTTCCTCTAAAGCTTTTGACGGAAACCGTCGTGGATGTAGTGACTGCTGGAATTCGAGATGCTCGACGAGGCACTCGAGGCGTCGTCGAGCATCGTCGAACCTCGCCCCGTCTCGTGCACTCGATTCTCGAAACGTCAAGTCGATAGTTCGAACCTATCTACGGATATCAAGCTCGAAGCTTTCGAGGGATGACTGAGAATCCTGCAAGATCATTTGCAATTTGATAGAGCTTAATATCTTCCGTCTGTTGTGTTTCGTTGGCGTTTCAACGTTTATGCTTTAGTTGCGATCGTATCGGTTGTACATGAACTGTAATCTTTATGCAAATTCAAACGGGCAGTCTGAACAGTGATTTGTGTTTCAACTGCTAGAAATTAGAACGAGTAATCTACCGTAGAATTCTGTTTACGTAGACTCCGTTTATTCGAACGAAACCTTAGTAAATTTCGCAAGATGAAGAAATAATTACTCGTTAAATCGTTTATTCTCAAGTCCCGGTGATTTTATTACGCGATCCAAGTATTTCTGTCGAGCATATCGATTTTCACAGCGAGAAACTTTCCACGTGAGATACGTTTCATCATAGTTGCGTTCATCGCACGCGTCATGTACATTAGGTACGTAGCTTGCTGGAATCGGTGATCGAGTTTTCGAAGGGATCATCACAATCTCGTGGAAATTTCACCGCCCCATGTCTTCGTAGAGCTGAACGTAAACGTTTTCTTTGCGTATACATAGGAGGCATGTCTCTTTCCCTTAGGAATATTAGACGCAATTATCGGAGAGTCTTTAGCGAACATAGAATCTCATTATATTCCTGAAATACATTAGCAGAAACGTTTTGATTCTTGAATCAAGGATAGCTTTGTCAGAACTATTTGATAAAGCCAGTTTGTAGCATTAATTCATTTTAGAATCGTTCCTTCCAAAGCACAACACGCTAATGTACGCTCCGTCTAATATACTCGATCTAATTTCAGAAATTTAATCGGAAATTATAAATTGAAAAGATCTGAGATTCGGTGCCTCAAATTTCCCACCGTTCGTACGATAGTTCAAGAACAAAATTATACCGTACAGAGTATACAGCAACGAGTATACTCGAGAAATTTATCTTCAATTTCGGTCTAGAAATTTCGAAAGCCTAACGTTGTTCGTCCACTTG
Organism: Bombus vancouverensis nearcticus; assembly: GCF_051014615.1. Taxonomy (NCBI): domain Eukaryota; kingdom Metazoa; phylum Arthropoda; class Insecta; order Hymenoptera; family Apidae; genus Bombus; species Bombus vancouverensis. The sequence continues at coordinate 17,634,994 of NC_134913.1, forward strand.
AAAACCGTCCGCTGTTCGTGTAAAAATGAACTAGAACCGAAATTGCAGCAAAAACAAAAACGGTCTTCGATTAGGAGCAACGGCTGTACAAACAAACTGGTGATCGAACAAATTTCACGTCGAACGGTTAGGGTTAAGGAAAAAGAAAACGTAAAAGAGCAGAGAGGGGGTTGCAAACCGGTTCTCCGTGGGATGAAATGTAAATGGAGCACGAACGATCGACCAAGTAAATCGAGAAGCGAAAGAATGCAGCGTCGTAAATTTGCGAGAGACACGCGTGCGTCGAATCGCGGCCACAGAATTTTCCGCGGCTAATTTCCTGCTCGGGACCGCGCCAACGATTCGATTTCTTTCTAATGGTACCGGCGTACCGGTTCGTCTTTATTCGCCTCACGGAACCGGCCACGAGGGATCCTGGTTGTCGGCCAGGATTTACGAGCTTTTCAGGAAGAGAGCCAGTGGTCCGCGCGGAAGCCTGCCTCTTCTCTCTTCATAAATCAACGTCGCGTCATTTCGTGCGTCCGACAGCTTCATTCCGGCTATTTCGCTGAGCTTCCGTCTTCCAAGCTGCCCTGTTAAATACGATAATTATTATTCGGTGGAAAAAAGAAATTGAGGATTTAGTATTTTTGTTGGGAGAATCGAGAGCTTAGGGGGATAAATTACGACAATAGTCGATACCGGTACCAATTGCACTGGAAATTACAGTTGCGTGAGTCGAAGTTCTGAGAATTTATATACAGGGTGGTTGGTAACTGGTGGTACAAGCGGAAAGGGGGTGATTCTACGCGAAAAAAGAAGTCGAAAATATAGAATAAAAATTTTTCGTTTGAGGCTTTGTTTCCGAGAAAAACGACTTTGAATTTTCGCTCGGTACGCGTGCGGTACGTTATAACGGATCTCACTGTAGATCGTTGTCTCGATGGAAAAATTAAAAAAAAAAAAAGAAAATTAAGAAAAAAATTTTTATTCGTATCATCAGTTATCAACCACCCTGTATAATCAGCTATTTTAACTTTTAAACGTGTCATCCTTTTAGTTCCGTGATTAATTAAGTTACAATTTCGTTCTTAAACGTAACACGGTTTGACGAACTGGAAAAATATAATGAACTCTTTATGATGATAAACGCAGAACATTATTTTCATAGTTATAAGCATATTTCAATTATTCGTTTCTTATGAGAATTGACAGGGAACTGAATATCGTTCTGATTCCTGCAATTTCGAAATAAAGAATTTTTTAAAAACACTTCTTCCAATTAAAAGCAATCGCAATTGTCCGATACTAGCTGTTTAAAGCTTCGTTTATATCGACATTAAATTTTCAATGTTTACGTATCTATAGACAGCCTAATAAAGTAAATTGCAACGAAAGTCGATACCGACGTCGATAATTAACGTTTCAATTATTTCACAAACAACGAAAATATAGTTGTTCGGTATCCAAAGCGTTGGACAAATTGCACGAAATTCCGTACGGCCGTCGAAATTTTTCCGACCAATTAGGACGCATCGACTCCAATTTCCGGGCTAGTTGAAACAAAATCAGCCCCGCGTGGCGGTGAAAGTGGATCGAGCATAGGACGAAAAGGGAGTAATTATCCAGATACGTTCTCGTGGCTACTGGTGAAACGTTATGTCGGGAAAAGAGGAGATCGTTAACGTAACATCTGACCCGTGAACCAGGCCGGCGTAAACGCGATATCCCCGTTGCGGTTTTGTCGTTTCACGGAACGGAGGTTCAGCGAGGAATAGGGAGACGGAAACGGACATGGAAAAAGGAAAACGATCGGCGGGCAACTACGCGATGAACGTTGTAACGCTGGTTTCCAGCCACCTTTGCATCCACCCTTGAAAATAACCGAGAGTTAATTGACCCTGCGGCGATGCGCCTTTTAACCGCGCTGGAATTAAGTATCGTACGCGAGCAGTTTCGTGTCGAAATGTTCTACAGAGATCGCAACTCGTATCTCGTTAAATATATTTTCGACTCGATGGAAATATAGAAGTTTGAGATGCAAGAAATTTTCAGACTTTAACGTCGCTCGAGTAGAAGTAGATAAGCCCGGCATTGGTCAGACGTGAACGCTGGGCTCGCACGTTCTGAATGTTTCGTTTCCAGAGGAATAAATTAATATCGTGGAATGTTCTTGTGAAAAATCTGACCTTCTATTTCGTTCTAACATTCGTAATTTTATTCGAAAGTAAAAGTAGAATCTCTGTATTTGTCGGACATCGTTTCTATACTTTCGACATTCCGAAATTCACGTTCTCAGAGGAGTAGAGTCGCAATATCGTATAATTTTCTCGAAGAATTATCGCCATTATTTAACTAATTAAGATTCGGTATTTACGTCTTGGACGTTGGCTTGAAGTAGATGCTTCTTGCGTTGATCAGACATTGCTTTTTCCCCAAGCAGTAAACTGGCGATGTTATAGATGTTATACTTGTCTAAGAATTATTACTGTTGTTCTTCGATTTTATTAGAACTGACATTGATTAGACATCAGCTACGGACTTTCAATATTCTAAAAGCTTCTCTCAGAAGCCAATATCGTTGAATCCTCTAACCGTGTACTAGATTCGAAGTTCTGCCTTTCTATTTCATCAGAATTCATTGTCCATAACTTCGATGAACAGCGAAAGTAGATTGTCCCCGCATTGGTCAGACGTTAATCCTAGGCTTCCGATGCTTCAAAAATAAAACTGAAGCAACAGCACTGTAGTATTTTCGCAAAGGATTTTCACTGTTTGCTAATGAAAATTCTCTCTGAAAATGACGTTATTAAATTATTTTCTCGCTGCACGAATTAAGTTTAGTTTATAACGAGTCTACTTCATGAACACGGATAGGCCCACAAAAGTACATGTTCGAAAATTCTCTAAATGTACTGTGTGCATCGTACGAAGCTAGTGAAATTTCAAAATGTTTATCAAGCTCATGTAATACGGCCAAAAAAATTTCCTGTGATAAATGTCGAAATACTTTTGCTGGCCGATGTACATCGCGGTGGTCCATTTTCGAATCTCACTGACTGTTGTGAAAGGCAGCAAGGTAATAAAGTTGCAGGATTTCAAGGAACGTTAAATAATTTCCACGGTTGGAGTGGTCGGTTGGCTAAACAGCGTGTGCAGAATAGGGCAGACCAACCGAGAGTCACTTGACCCACATACCACGATGTATCCCGGTCGAAAATCGCGCAACCAGGAACGTGTCTCGCATTTGGAAATGAACCGCGACCCAGAAACTTTCCCCTGAGTTTTTCCCGTCTCCAGGAACGTCGGCCACGGATTCTTATTTCCGTTGTCGCGCTCCAACCTCGACCTTCTATCGCAGTACGCACCGGCCTGTTCCACGAGTTCCTGGCGCCGTTGAAACCGTGTTTCCGCTTCTTTCACTCGATGTTCTTCGTTCGCCGGAGAGGAGATTTGTTAACGAAAGTTTCGCGACGATCGAGGATGAGTAGGGGAACCTTATTCCTGGTATTTCAGGCGATGTTGGCGAAACGTTAACGATATTTTTATCGTGGAAAAATATTTCTTTCCTCTGGTCGTTGTTTCTTCAGTTTCTTTGGCATTTGTCATTTATTCGTTGAATTGTTGTTAGGGATCCGAGAGAAGAAAGTTAAAGTATTTAGAAAAGAGATAGATTACTTGGAATTTGGACTTGTTTCAACGGGGTGAATTTTGTTTCTGTATAAAGAGATTGAGTGACGTTAGCGTTTCTTAAATTAGACACTCGTGAGAGGAGAAATCAAGTACAATTATTGCACAAAAAGCATATGATGTATGATTTATGAGGAGTTTGCTCGATGCACACGTTGCGAAAGAAAACGACGTGCTTGGAAAGCATCATTAATCATCGCGTCTTGAAAAACGTCCGCTTATTTGGCAAGTGAGCGTTCCATCTCGAAGGGGTTTGCAAGGTGCGCTCTAAATTCCCCCTTGTATGGTAGAAATTCTCTATTTAATTTAAAAAAATCTTCCTCGTACCTGAAATACCGAATCTCCTATAAAATTTGTCACGAAAATTTTCGTACTTGATTACCATTATCGTGCTTGTGAGTTGGAGATACATTTCAAAACAGAAAAAAAACGACAAACTGTGTAAAATATCATAGCTTAAAGAAAGCAATGACAGAAAAAGATAATATCATGGTAAAAAGAAAGATTGTACCAGAAAATATATAACCGAAGGATAACAATATTTTATATTAGCGACAAATGTTTTATAGAGAAGAAAATCAAAAGTCGTGTACCTAAGAAGATATGCAATTTGTTGCAGGTTCGTGGAACGCATATAGTTAATTAAAAGACCCTGATCTAGCGAATGGTTCGCGTTTCATTAGCGGGAGAACCAGTAGACGAATTCTCGACTTGCGGCTAACGATTTCGTTTAAGAAAGAGAATAATATGATCGCAGAATTACAAGCGGGACAAAAGAGTTTAATAAAACGGAACAGAACTAAAGGCGAGATTTAATTTCGGTGCACTTAAGCGCTCTCCCATAGATGGTGACGGAATAAGCCTGGCTTCAATCCGTCGAATGGATAATTCCATGAAAATCACCAGAAGTGGATACACTTCTCGCTACGAACGTCAAATAGAATTGCAGAATATTACATGAAAAGGAACTCTAAGGATCCATTTCTCTTGGGAATTCATGGAATTAAGTTTAACAAAATTTTTATATTCTTGTATCGTATTTCTATATTTTATCGAATATGAGAGTAACGTTTTTTATACTTTCTTCTTTTTCTTTTTCATATGCAAAGTATCGAACCTGCATATATTTTTCATCGTGTCGAGAAAAAATTCTCTTATGCTCGAGCGTCGCTATTCGACGACGCGAGATGAAAATAGCGTAAAAGCGTTTTGACAGGCGAAATCCCGTGATAGAAAGATATCTTTAGAGAAGATACACTTGTATTCTAGATGCATGCACGTAGATTTCGCGTTTCCCCCGAGAATGAATGGTACACTCGATGGATATGTCTTAATCTCGACGTGAACATCGATACTCGCCGCGTTCGGAAGTTATCCGAGACAGTTAACATCTCGTAACTGAATCACTCTTGGCATTTCATGTTCCCTTTAGAATTCTATTATCGTACGATAAAACGTCTAGTTTCTTCCTGTGAGAAAAATAAACTAAAATTAGTTCCTTCATTAAAGAAAAATTTATTTGACCGCCTCTTTAAAAGGGACCTTTGATTAGTTAAATAAACGATAAAGAGTACATTGGTACGTTATTATCGCAGAAATCGATTTCGACGAGTAAATAACATGTAATCATTTTCGCATCATTCTCTGTACATAAATCACGCCTCCTTGAGCTTTGATCGACAGAAAGCAGTAGCTTCGAGAACCACATTTAGCTGAGTGCTCGAAACTTTTTACTATCTGCACCGTGTGGCATATGGATGAAACAGCGTTCGTTGTTCAAACAGCGCTCAAAATAAAAGTTCCCGGCTGCGTAAACAACGTCGTAAAAAATATCGTGAATGAACGATGCCCGCCTGTCTCATCCATATGCTTTAGAAACGCATCTATAAAAGTCGTTGCACGTTGTAGAAATTAAAAAAAAAAAAAAAAAAATACCCTACTTTGTTAAAAACTCTGCAAACATATGGAACTCTCCAGTGATTAAAAAGATTACAAACATGTCTTTACTCCTTCCACACCTTGTACAGAAAACCATAAAGTACCTAAAGCAATTTCCTATTTTAAAAAACCCATGAATTACCCAAGGAATCCATAGATATATCGAGATCGTAAATTACGTTGTTCAATGGTTCCATCCATCGACGTATTTATGTCCGGGGTTGCACACATTTTACAGCAACCCTTTAAATTTCAGACTAAAAATTTTGTATTAAAAGTGCGCTGTTCTTTTATCATAGAATACTTCGTTTTTTCTTTTTTTTTTTTTTTTTCTAAAATATTTTCGATTATTTGCGCTCTTTCGGTCGCGTCTTACGAAGAACCGTTGAAATCCTGAAAATTATATCGTCGTAAATCTAAACAATCTTCGTAACAACATTAAGAATATAGTAGGAAAAATATTCAGTGCAAGGAGAAATGTAAACTTTTGTCCATATTATTTCTGCAAAAGAATATCTACGTATTTTATCAAAAAATCCCAAAGATATCGTAGATCTCTACAAAATTCCTATAGGAAATTATCTTATCCCAAGTGTTCCGATGGTTCTAATATTAAATACTCTTTACCACCAACTACCCCTATTTCATTTTACGCTTGTTTCACGAACCAATCTAAAGATCAAACAATTCCTTCATCAAAACTACTACCTCACACCTAACCCCTAAGGAGTAAAGGTCATAAACAATCTGTGGATGGAGAGTTCCAATATTTGCGAAGCGTGCAGGGACGTTTATGAAGTAAACGCGGGAAGAGGACGCGTTAGTACCGTTTCTCCGCTAGGACATCCTGTCTGGTCTGTCTTGGAGCTTGCTTGAGCCTTGCATGGCGGGTCATGGTTCCTGTTTCAGGCCGCGGCAGCAGCAGCTGCAGCGTCACCGTTGCTGAAGACGCCCCTCTCAACAGCACAGCAGGCCACCTACGCAGCTGCAGCGACCTACACGGCAGTGGCTGCGCGCGCATACAGCGCAGCTGCAGCTGCGGCACAACCGGTCGCAGGATATGCCGCAGTCGCGGGGTAAGCGCACCACTACTCCCTTCGAAAGGCCTGCTTCGCCTTATCCCTCGGGCTCTGTTCTCCTATCTTCTCTACCTCCTTTATGCGACATACTATAACCCTTACGGTCTTCGACGTCGCGTGGGATCTCCTTTCTTTTTCCTTCTTTCGAGACGAGACGCGCTTTTCAACCACGACCGGCGAAGAGATTCGGTTTAATTATTAAGCGATTTGAACTTTTTTTAATTTTATCGGCAGCTAGTAATTATGGAGAAATTAACAGAAATTTCGTTAATTGGATATTAGTCGATTGCCTTTCAAGGGATATGAATCTTCGGATATTGGGAATTTTTTTTTATTATTTCTTTTATTAACAATTCCGATATAAGAGATTTGCTTTGATTATTTAATTTAGTAGAGTTGCATCGATACTCGAATTATAAAGAGATTAATTCTTGAGGATTTTCTAGTCGGATTTTGGTCGGTTGTTTTTTTAAAGGATTTTAATAGTATAATATAATAGTATAATAATAACAGTATCGATATAAGAGATTTGCTTTGATTATTTCGACAATGGTAGCGTTCTATTGATACTGTGATTATGAAGAAACTAATTGTGGAAATTCAATGAGGTTTTCGTAATTGGTTTTCAATCGATATTTTTTTCAGGAACTTTGGGAATTTTTGTGATATCATTGAATTTCGTTTGGTTATTTCGAGAAGGGTAATTTTGTTAGAAATTAACGCTGCAATTATGGGCAAATTAATTTCTCAGAATTTTAGAATCTGATTTTGATCGATTATTTTTTTTAAACGATTCCTACCCTTCGATATAAAATGTTGAGGAAGAGATCGAAGATTCTTACGATATCATCTTGCTTTTATTTGTTATTTGTTCATGAATCGAGAAGACTATATCTATTATAATTCTATATTTATCATATTCTACAAATCTAACTTCAGATATACGGAAAAAGATGTACAGTCGGAGTCCATTCCTTCCAGAAGAATTCGTCGTCGTGGTCGAGCTCTTAGGAGTCGCAGACATGTCGAAAGTCAACAACCTGATGATACTCTTACCGAAAAACCTGATAGTCCTATCGAAAATCCTTAGATAACGTCCTAAGTTTGTATCTCCTTTTATCTGTTTATCCTTTATTCCTTAACAGGCATCGATTAATTTACAATTACAGAATGGATACTTAATATGTTTCAATGTTGATGTTTACAGTTACGGGCGTGAATACGCCGATCCCTACCTTGGACATGGTATTGGACCAGTAGCTGGCTATGGGGTAAATGCAATTTTTCACCTCTCAAAATGATAAATAGACGGAATAATTTCAATTGCTGATACTTTTGTGAATTTATCGTTGACAATTAATAACTAAACCGTGGCTATTTCTTTTATTTCTAAACATTTTCGTAAATTTATTACTAATAATTAATAACTAGTATATAGATGTTCATGGAAATGTATAATTTCGTGAAATTAAGCAAAGATTCTCTTTCTATTTAGCTCGTTCAATTTTATAACAAGTACCGTACTTTAGATATTTCAAATATCTCTATTCGTAAATATTCAGGCGGAATCGTCGATCATAAAATTAAAATATAATTTCAATTGATGGAAAAAATCAATCTTTTTCACAGGCAACCGTATACAGAGGCGGCTACAACAGGTTCACGCCATACTAAGGATCGTCAGATATCAGAGCGCGAGCCTTCCAAGTACACCGTTATACTCAGCTGAACATGACCAGAACAAAAAGAAATCGACACAATCATCATCGTCATCCGTCATCGATCACGATTAGCCCACGAAGCGATGCCTGGACCCTCCGCGCATGCTGACGCTAGCCTTCTTCGTAGCACCGATACAAAATCATTGACTTCGGCTCTCGTCGACGCGGAACGAAAGCGTGTCTTTCATCCTGAAATCATCCGGCCATTATGGACAACGTTCCAATAAAGCCAGAACTACCGAGTCGACTACGAACGTGCCACGTATAAGTAGGACGAAAATTTCAAAATTGTTTGCGAAACGGGTACATTAAAGTTTTACACACAGTCGATCAGAGGGAAAATAGAAGAAGGAAACCCGTAGAGAAAAGGAAGAGAAAGAAATTTGCTTAATCGTTACAGACGAAAGGACGATCGAATGCATTAAGCGGACCGATAGACGAACAGATAGAAGGTTAAAGATCGTAGGAAGATGATATAGAACACTCAGAATTTAAATTAGATTGAAAGCGTGCTTCTCAGTTGGAGATAGTTTTCGATTGGGGTTGATCGACCAGACGACAAAGGTCTGCCGAAGCGTCGTCGAACTTTCAAACTCTGATCGATAATAAGAGGGTTGCGAGGAAGGACAGAGATATATGGCAGACAGGGAAATCGGTAAACTGAATTAGCGGACAAAGGGGACTGATTAAATTGAGTTTTGTTGGAAACATGTTAAACATCCGAACAAACGGTCGTATCGAGCGTCTTAAGAAAAATATCGGTATCCGGCGAAGGATCAAAGTTACAAGTTAGATGAAATAGAATCGAAACGTTCCGAAGCTGTCGAAATTCGTGTGTAAAGGGAACGTGGCATCGCGTCATTAAACTATCAGTTCGTATCGGAGTTCGGACCCGGCAGCCATTCCGACTTTACGAAGTTGAATGACAAAGGGGCAAATGTGTCGAATCTAGACGGTGTACGTGTATATATATTTGTGTATATACGTATATATATATATAAGTAGATAGATATAGATAATTGATCTCTCTAGAAATCAATTGTAATTATGCAATTCGTTGCTCGTGCACGTTTCTATAATCGTTCAGGAGAAACTTTTAAAACGCGACCCGGCAAGAATTTTTATCACTAACGAAACCGGGACTATTTAGATCACATTACAAAGTTTACGTATCATCGTAATGCGATGTTATTCATTGAGATCCAAAAAGAGTAAAAGGCATTCAATGAGAAATATGAATATAGAAAGAATTTTGTACATAATTCATTGACAATTCGCTAAAATATGAAAACGAAATCTGAAATAAAGAAACGAGTAAACGATCGTTTTCTTTCGTGTCCTTTTTTTTAATATTATTACTATTGCCATTATTTACCCTTGTCCTCCGTATGGACAAAATTTTATGTTTAATTGCCTGCGTTAACAGGTCTTTCCTAATCATGAATCAGAAACACCAATTATCAGACACGTGATAAGACGTGCAAGAGGTAGAGGAAACTCTCGCTAATGGCTGCCGGAAAGGAACTCTTCCTTCGTGTCGACGAGGTACACACGACTTCCGGTGACAAACGCCACGCTCGGTAATCAGCGAAGAAAAATACGCGAGACCCTCTTTAGGTAGCTAGACAAGATTTTAGAGGAGAGAAAACGACGAGAGCGACGAAGCAGTTACGCGTGACCGGTAGGGTTTCTATGCCAAATATGTGTGTGTCTATGTTGCGCGTGTGTGTGCGTAGATTCGCGAAACGAACCGCGGCTGTAAAGAGTAGAATAGTAAATGTGGCTGAAGGGAGAGACAGAGAAAATCCCTTGAATAACTTCTGACAAAAGCAAGATTCTGGCAAACAGAATCTAGTCAAATCAGTCTCTACCGGTTCCTAATCGAGATTATGACAATGTAACGCAGCTTTTCTCCTAATACTCACGGCCTTGTCGACGCTCCAATGGAAGATGGAACGTGACAGCCTCTTTTTTTTTTCTTATATAGTTAATGAAAATTACCTTTTAAGGATGGTAATTTTTGTTCGAATTTTGTGAATTTTGAAGCTTGTCGATCGAGGTTTCTACGCTCTCTTATTTTTTTTTTGTGACTACTTTTTGGTGCAGGAATTGGAATAGAAATTAATTTATGATGTTAGTAAATCTTGGTCTCGAATTCGAATCTCTCCGATTTGGAATACTCTGAACGTGAAATTGTCACTTGATTCGTACAAACGAGAAATTCGTTTGTAAGATGTCAATCGACGAAACGATTCCTATTCCTCGATGGACTGAGTGTCCACGCACGAATAGCAATTTTCATCGAGAATTACGATATTCGTCTACAAAAGATAGACACATTGTAACAGAGCTCGAGTGATCGAGGGCGCTGAAATTGATAGACTGATTCTTTGAATTTTGATGCAATCTCTTGGACAGCTTTTCACAGAAAGCTATCAGATTCCTTATGTGATATTTCCAATATTATTTCTCGACTAGAAATTAACTACAGCTATCGAAGATATGTTTTACTGTTCTACGTAGAGAACTAAACTCATTTACATATATATATATATACGATATATGTATACATATAATATGTACACGTATGTATGTATACATATACGTGTACATACGTATATGTATATACGTGTACATATTATATGTATACATATTGTTTTTTGCATTTTTCATTTCAAACGATGAACGATGGATTCGTCCAAGTTTAAAGTTCCTCGAATTTCTACCGCATTCTCGATCACAGAATTTGATTTCTCGATCGGTCGGAAAAATCTTTTTTTGCTAGACGTAATCACGAAGGCAAACGAGAGAGAATTATAAAACGAAAAAGAGGGAGGGAGAGAGAGAGAGACTCACACACACACAGAGACACACATAAACACAGAGTACTCCGAAGCAGAGAGTAAAAAGAAAAAAGAAACGCGATAGGGAAATGGTACGCACATTGAGCCGAGTGAGTGATAATCCATGTTGAACAGAAAAAAAAAAGTTCTAGTTAAGTGGAGATTTATCGTAATAAATATATACATATATATAAATAAATATATAGGTAAGTCGTTGCGTGACTCAACGTGGAGCGTAAGTGAGAAGGAATGCGAGTGGCCACGAGTGAATGAACTTGAGCGTGAAAGGGAGACATAAAAAGAAACTGATGAGGAAGAAAAAAACGACGAAACGTGAGGAACAAAATGGTCAAGGAAAAGAAACGCGATGGATAACGAGGGTGGGGTGGGTGGGGGGTTGGAACAAGGTATGACACAAAGAGTCGTGTGAAATAGCCAAATATGACAAAGATGTTCTTTTCTTTCTCTTTTTTTTTTTTGTTTTTTCTTCTACTTCTTCTATTGTCTTTTGTTCTTTTTTTTCTACGTAGATAAAAAACGCGACAGCAGTAGTAAAACTAACTGACGTGGTTAAACGCGACGTAGTTGGTTTACTGTCGTCGAGTAGATTTTAAAGCTCTAATCTATCGTTAGGGTAATTCTCTAGGCTAGGAAGAGAGGCAAAATGGTCGGTAGTTGGTCCTCGGACCGAAATTGGCCGCTAAATAAGAAGATACATATTCTTATTTTTTCTTTTTTCTTTTTTTTTATTTTTGCGTGTGCGAACGCCAGTACATGTAAATAACATAATTAGGGATCGACTGTGATCGATTTCGTCGAGCACAAAAGGAAGGATTAATTGAACGGGGGACGTCCCCGTTTTAGGAGCTAAACCGAACAATTCAGAACATACTCATTGATTCTTGTAACGTTAAATTAACGAGCGTAGATTTTAAAGGAGAGTCTGTAGAAACGAAACGAAGCGAGAAATAAACGATGGTAAAGGAAACACAAGATATATGCTAGTGATGCACGAGTATGATAATCTTCGAAGAAGCGAGAATGAAAGGGGAAAGGTTCTCGGGAATTCTCTGTTTGAGCGGCAAGAGACGTTCCCAGGATCGAAAAGAGACTCTTTGCTCTTCGAACCTTGGTCGCTTAATCGCGACTCGTTCCTCTTGGAACGAACACATTTTTCATATACGTAAGGCTCTCGAGATGCTGTGTGCTCGAAAATGATATATTGATATTAGAAAGGAATACGCTCTTGATCGTGTTCGTTCGCTGAGGAACACGCGCCAAAAGCGGAGCAACTAAGCAAGAAAGATCTATCCCTGTATATTGTACACTGTAATTACAATTTATACTTACTCGTAATCGATACCTTTATCGGTAGGCTATTACAACTAGTGGCTAGCGTAAGTCAAGCTCAAATCTAGGCGAGACCCACCGTCTTCGCGTCTTTATTCTTCGTCACGAGTGCACAACTCCCATCCCCCGATATTGCTCCTCTTGTTCCGGACTTTTATCGTTTTCTCGAGCGTGTTCTCCGATTGCGTACGCAGGCCTACCGTACACGATTCCCGTTATATTCACGATTCACGTCGTTGAGCTTACATTTTTCATTAATTTCATTTCTCTTTCCACTGTAATTCTTTTCTTCGGTTGCTTATTAGCTTTGTTTGTAAAACGTTGATACAAGTATTCCTGGGCATCTCGCGAAATTAACAATGCGTCCAGGCGATCGACGGATCGTGCTCTATAAATATAATTCAATTGTAAAGCCGATTAATTTAGATTCGATTTAGTTGTAGTAGTTTGTTTCTTCGACTCCGATGTCCCTCGGGGTGTTTCGTGAAACTAATCATTGGAACGAGTTCAGTGCATAGAAACGATAGAAAGATCCGCGATCGATAATACGTTTTAGTGAAAGATACTCGAGATGACTATTTTAGATTCGAACACGACGTTCTTAAGGAAAGGTTGACTGTAAATAATCACGCGAGCACCGAGAAAGCCTAGTTCTATCGATACTATGTACTGAACTCGATCTTCGTATATTCGCCACATTTTGCGGAACACCTTAAATATTTATCTATAGGAAAATTTATCTATATAAAGAATAATGAATCAATCGCTGTACAAAGGGAAATTTAATGAAATTAGAGGTAGCCAGAAACACGAATAGATTAGAATAGTATCTGTTTCTGAGTCTCTTAGAAGAATCGAGCATTTGTTTCGACGATAGAACCACAGATACTAGTCTTCTTCATACTTCTAGAAACTAACTTATAATATTCGCCAAACAAAAAAAAAAAAATCGTGCTTCGGCGTAGAATCCTCTCTTCGTGAATTGTACAAAGTAAAAAAGAATCTGCTAATAATTGTAATTTTAACACGCACGATTCGATCGTCGAACGCTTTGGACGAATCTATGAAATTCAAATTAGAAAATATTGTAAGTGAGAGAGAGAGAGGGAGAGAGAGAGAGAGAGAGAGAAAGAGAGAGAGAGGAAGACAAGCCAAATATGCGAGGTAGAACGTCAAAATTTCAAATTGGAAAGAGCACAGTCGACTAATTCGCCCCATTTGTGCCCACGTTTCATTTTTACGTTCTCCTTTTTCGTTGATCCGCGTACGTTCTCGAGTGCTAGCGGGTAAATCGCATTGTAAAATAATCCAATACGATCGATACGCACCGTAACGTTATACATATATAAATATATGATTCTACTCTAATTATTATTAAAGGCAGTACCGTAAACGGGATTTTTAAAGTGAATCTAGATGACTACAGGACTTACGTAAACGACACATCTTTACGAGCAACATATCCTAGCGTACTAGGCGGCGTCGTGGCCAAGTTCAGCTCGAAATCCTCGTAGGTCCTTGACTGACGAGATATTTGCGATTCGTCTACGCGACAACGCACATTTCCGCTCTCTTATTCCGGAAACTCTCTGGTGTCGTCCTTCCGCGATATGCCGGGGACACATGAAAAACGCGTGGTGCCGAATACACCTTCGAGGCCAGCACCTTCGAGGATTTCGAGCACGACCCATGGCCATCTTCTTTTTTCGAATTATCGCGAGGCAAAGACAGAAAGAGAATGACAAGTGAGAAAAAGAAGATAACGAGAAAATTAACAAGTAAGGGATGTTCCATGACATTAGGGCGTTATTACGGTAATAAGTCTAACTTCTTAGAGTCGTGAATGAGTGAATGATATTATGAAGAGACGATATGTGTCCGTGTATCGTGTGCTGAATGAGCGTGATATGATGCTTTTGCACCTCGTCGAATCGCCGCGACAAAAACAGACGATAGAGAGTTCTCGGACGTATTTGTTTCTAGGGACAAAATGAGAATAACTTGAGCGATTAAGTTAATTAGAGGGTAGGATGTGAATGAAAATGCGCGCGATTCGATGATATACAAAATGGAGGGACGATAGAGATAACGTTTCGACAAACGGGGATACGAGATAAAAAATACAGAAAACGTGGATTAAAAAAAAAAAGAAAAGAAAGAATGAAATTGAATACAAACTAAAGAACATCGTAAAAAGAGCTAAATGCCACCTGTTTTTTCGCTTTTCTCGCAGTGTAAACGGATTCGCAACGGGAGACGCGTGCGAATCGTCATTTGGTTTCCGGCTGCGAATCCAACTCCGGAGGAAATAAAAAGAATAACGCTAAAACGAGCGTAAACGACTTTTTGCGCCAAGAAAAATGCAGAAGAGTTGAGCGTTAGCATATTCACGCATCCGCGGAACACACATTTACACGCGATGGAAATTCGACGACGAGGAAGTAATCTATGAATCCGCAGGAAAAGAAAGCAAAAAAGCAAAAAAAAATAAATTAATTAATTAAATAAATAAGAATTAATTATAACGAAACTTCAGGTACATGAAGTAACAAAAAAAATATATACAAAAAAAAAACATGTCGAGAGAACAAGGATACGGTCAACTCGAAAACTTTAGTTGCAAAATACTGATAGGAGTACACGGGGTGTCTTACGGAACACCTTTATCATTGTCTGATTTGATGATATTTTGTAAGTCTGGACCAGTTGTTAGGTTCTTATTACTCCCATAGCGACTTCTTATGGCGTATTTTCTCTGTATATTGTCAATGTTTATTATTAAATATTTTTCAAATAAAACTCACCGTCTTCCATTCTGTTACATCCGCCCTTGACATTAACCCTGTTGCGCTCTTTGCACCGATTTTATCTCTCTATCGTTAAAAAATTTCTCGACTATGAAGATAAGATGGAAGATAAAATAGTCATTGGCATGTTTCATTTCACGTTCCACAATTTTATGCATAGAACTCGTCTCTTTTTATTTGTACAAACAAAATATCGAGATCAGGCTGTGAAAATTGCAGGTACGCGTCAGGGTTAACTCACTATACCTTAGCTATTTATAGAGCAGAAAAAATTCGATACCTGTAAACTACAGTGTAAACGTTCTATCTTACTCAAAAGAAGAAAAAAGAACCAGAATTTTCCGTAAGAATGTATCTTCGATTAAGCGAACAGAAACACGAAAGATAACGAATTACTGTTTCCAAAATACTCTTAGAATCTTGTGTTCGTTGGTGTCTCGTTGTCGTTAAATTTTCACGGTTCCGACATCGCGACGTGTCTCGATATGAGAACAGAGTTAGAGGGCCAAGAAGCCAAGTCCGAAAGAATCCGCTTTTCTAGGACGTGCTTACGTTTCCGGTGAAAGACGAGTTCGCCTGCGGGGCCGAGATCTTTTTTTCGTCAGTGACTCATCGCGCACATGGAATTACCATTCGCTCTGTGTGTTCAGCGTTCGCCTCTCTGATCTGTCAGTAAGCCGCGGACCGTCAACCAGAAAGCACGCGTGCTTCTCTGCAGAAACGATCAACGCGCACGTGCGTGACCAGGAATACCGATTCGAGGCCGACAAGTGGTTCCTGGCCCTTTAGAATTCGAGCATTCGATGAATACTCGCGCTGAGAGCGAAGGTGCATCCTTAAGCTCTGTATACGCTACAGATTTCTTAATTTGTCTCGTTCTTCTCTTCTATTTTTTTATTATGTTATTCTCGATCGTGAGACGAAAAGTTGAATAACTGGAAGATCTTTGCAAATTGGTTCAAGGATTATCAATATCATAATTTGTTAACGCTATTCGCATCGAAGATCAAGTTTTACACAAGCTTGCAATTCTCGCACTTATTTTCGTTTCGATATTCTTGTGAGATTATTATAGGATCGCGTGTTTGAAAGGTTTCTTAAACATTAGACGAGGAGATAATAATATTAGGATTTTGTAAAACCACTGTTCGAGGGCGAGAGTGTGGAACTCCTTAAGCCTGGAATTTTTGATTTGATTTTCTTGTTGTTCTCGTTGCCAGTCGAAAACTTGTAAATTGATTATTGTCGAAATCGAGGACGCACTATAGCGCTACTCGTATATAAATATAATTAAGGTTCTTGGACTTGGCTTCCAATTGTTATTCCTAGATGTTAGCTATAGATATGAATTACTAAAAAAAAGTGACACAAATCAAACGACATGAAAAACGGCTTTCAATCATAATATTTGCAATGTTTGAATAGTTCCTTGGAACTAAGAGGTGATTATTAAAATTTATTGACAGAGGTTTCGTAACGGATATATCTTAATGACCAGTATTATACGCGTTGCTTTAATGCAACATCGTTTTAGCTTTAGGAAATATAAAATAATTCAAATACCAATCGTTACGTTCGTGAATAAGGAAGTTATATCGAAGAAATTTGTTCTCCAGCGTATGCTAAACTTACAACATGCACGTCATTGCATTTCACTCGCTACTAAACATTTTTCTCTATTAATAGCAATTCTTTCTCCATTGCATGAAAATCATAATAAAAGATATAGCGACTGTGTCTCTCTTTCATTCACAGAATTCATTAATCGCGAAAAAATCTAACCACACTTTTACCAACGTTTTACGTAACACGAACAACATTCGATACTTTTAGCGTCTGATATTATGCATAATAAACGAGACTATATAAAAATATAGCCCCGTGGAATGCAAATTTTCCCCGGAAAAGTTAAATCAAGGCCTAGCACGAGAAATTGAATAATGAAAATCTCACTCCTAACGAAAATAAACGAGTCGCCGAATATTACGAACGCGTAGTTCCCAAACTATCGAATACATAACTCTCGATAAAGAATGAGAAATAAAAATATCGTTAAAAATATCTAGCGGAGGAAGAAATATTAAGAACACGTAACTCTGGCACAGAAATAACAAGAATGATTCTTCAGATGACGTACGAATTCATCCGATAGAATACTAATCATTTGCACATACACTGTCAATCGTAACCGCAGGTATCAGCGTACCTGCTGATATTTCAAACAAATTCAATGTTTTTCACCGCCTCTAATTTCTAATTGCCTTATTACGAAGCTGACGTTACCGGTATTCGATTTATACGTTTCGCGTAATATAAAACATTAAGCGAAATAAAATTCGTTAGAATTTTCCAACGAACGTAACGAGTAGGTGTCTCGATGTTTATAGACGATGCATTTCGTACGTCGATCGTCACGGTACAAAAATCGATCACCTAAGAATTCCAGCTGGGAAAAGTGAATCTGAAAAGCGAAGCTTTCAAATCTTCACCGAAGATGCATCTTCATCGATACAGCGATTCACAATCGTCGTTCTATGAACGAACGAATGTTCTCTATTGGAAGACTAAAGCGAAGGCTCGGTTTCGGAAGCGATCGTAGTAACAGAACGTAAATCATCGGTAACATAACAGAAAACGCGTGGTAGTGGAGTCACCGTATAAATTATGGTAACGAGTCGCGTCGAAAAATTCCAGTTGCGAGACACGTAAGTGTTGTTACTTTACTTTGGAACTTAGCATATCGCCGACTGGCATCCGTGAATTTCAATTAATCGCTTATTTAATGAACGCGTCGATAAGAACGTTTTACCTGTAAGCGCGAGTCCACTTCGCGTCTCTTTTGCATTTTTCTCGTAAGGATAAGACACGGCGAAACAAATCCTCACGAACTGTACGTTTCGCGGTTCATCGAATTAGTAACGAGCGATCGACGTTTCTTTTCTTTTTTTCCTTTTCTTGCCTCGTGGCATGAATGGATGTTGAAATTTTTGGTCGACGAGGCGTCGCCTTGAGACTAATGGTCTCTTTGCATGGGCTTCTCGTTAATACGAAACACGCCACGGAAGTTTCAAGTACTAATTTAAACCATTAAGGGGCAAGTCTTTTCGTGAGGTCACTGTTAAACGCAATTCAATTTAGAGAATCTTCTGGCACGAGTATAATAAAAGAATTTGTTCCGCTATCTTCCTGCAGTGCAACCAAATTTTATTAACCCTTAATGGCTCGGGATCGTTTAGCTGCAGATGCATACTGATTAGAGCTTGGAAAATGATATAAATATCGAGACACAATTGGTGAAATATACATTTTATCGATATATCGTCGTATACCGTAAAAAATAAAATTTAGTACATTGTATACTTTGCTATATGTAAATTTGAGGAAACTCAAATGGCACAAAGATATATTACGTAATACGATTCAAATGTTATCAGATGTAGGAAAGTCTTTCGACTGTCAACGAAAAAGGGATTGGCTTACTAAATGTTTGGGACATTGTAAGGAATCCATTTTACAAAACAGCAATAAAATTACTGTGTATCTTTTGTCAAAGCATTACAAAATTATCAAGAATTATTTTTAGATTCTCTTTTAGATTCCGGTAGCTTTATCAACTTTTTATTTTCATAAAAGACACAGCGGCTCAAAATACAAGTTTAACTGGAGTTCACGCGAGGAAGCACTCGACTCGAACGCATTTTTATCGGACGCATCGAGAGTTATCCGAGCGTAAGATATTTTCGGTGAGTATAAAGGTCTGTCGAAAAACAAAGCGCGTTTGAAAGCCTGTGGACCGGAAGCTAGAACGGTTTCCAGCAAACCCATTTATCGTTGCGTCACAGTAGAAATAATGAAAACATGTTATTCTTAGTGATTGCAAAATGCATTCAATCGAAGTTACGCAAACCGTTTTTGACTATAAAACGTGTAGCCAAAGACAAAATAGACGGATTATACGAAACTGAATTAAGTAAACCACGTAGGAAGAATACCAACGTAGAAAAATATAACGACAGGAAGAGAATATCGAAGCGTAAAAGACTTTTAAAAGAATATTTTTGCGATAAAAATTAATACAAAAAAGTAACAACTGTTTTATACTTTTGCTTAAACAATTAAAGATCTCGTAACAAAGGCTCGTCCAAGCGTTTTTATCAGAGTGAAAAATATTCTTTCATCGGAAAAAGAAAAATTCGTACACATATACTTTACGTATACGTATATTTCTGTACGCACAAATCGTTCGAAATTGAAAAAAAATAGAACGGTACAAAGAAAGCAGATACTCGTTGTTTGCGTATCAAAAGATATAAATAATTAAAAAATTATATAACGACAATGTTTTCAAGCAGATTGTAAATTGAAGGAAAAGAAACGGTAGAGAAAGAACGAATATTCTTCTTTATGTTTCGAAGAATATAGAAAAATAATATTTTTAGGCGAATATCAAGAACGATGTGTCCAGATATCACACGCAAATACCGTTTCCTAAAACACCATTAAAATGGACTTTTGCAAGAGTTACAAATTTCTACAAATCCTACCAAAACCCGTGAGACGCGTTGAATGGTCCTGGCGAACGGAAAATGGTACGCGCGTCCGGTTCATCGAGGATGATTCCAACGAGGATGATTCCATCGAGAATTGCCTCATGGAACTCGTCAATATCTGCGTTCCAGCCATCGCGGTCATCCTTGCGCTGATCACCTTTCTCAGATGTAAACACAGGAAACAGCCAAAGTAAGTTGACGAAAGAAAAGACAAAACTCGATGGAGATTTCATTTTCACGATAGAGAGATGAATTACGATCCATTCGCTTCGATCATTGAGATTTATCTCGATTTAACGAGAGCAGTTGAGAGCAAGAAGAGGCTTCCTTCGAAACTTTTTGTTCCACTCGCTTCGAAATTTTCTCTTCGAAAGTTACCTGCCTCGAAATGTTCGTTTCAGAATTCACTTACTTCGAAAGTAATTTTACATCGTTTAACGGATGTCCGATAACAGAAGGCACGGTTTATTTGTACGTTATTTCACAGTCTCTGGTACAGCGCTGGACAATGGCGATCGAATGTGATGTCCGTTGAAATTTTCATTTCAAAGCTTTTGCTTGCTTCGAAAGTAACTTTGCATCGTTTAACAGAAGTCTGATAACAGAAAGCAAGGTTTATTTGTACATTATTTCACAGTCACTGATACAATGCTTGATAATAACGATCGAAAGATACTCCACGAGCGATAAGATTTGGCTATTCATAGCTGGAATGGTATTTGCTTCGGTTGAAACGGGATATCTTTAGTTTCAGAAAAACGTGTATCGAATGTTTAATTTCAAAAGGCGAGGCTAGAAGCTGCAGCTTAGCTCACACCAATTGAAGCAACATTCAATTAAACGAAATGTTTCACGTTTGGGATGTCCCATGATTCATATGGGACCATGTTCCCATTCGAACAATTTGCTTCAATTAATGTGGTGAAATTTTATCGAGCCTGTTAATTTCTTCGCCTTTGCTTGACCCTTTTTACGTGGAATTATTCCTTGCTTTATTTATTGCTTTTTCGGCGATGCTCGATCATTCGCTGTAATTAAAAAAGTTCTTCTTTGGAAAAAAACAACTGGTGAAATTTAAAGATTAGAATGGTTTACTGTGTAATTGGTTCTCTTCTGAAGAATATTGCCGGATATTTGCCCATGTCAAACATCTGTAACACTCCACCACGTTCCTGGAACGAGCTTACATCCACAAACTTTCATCTGTTTTCCATGCCACGCTCGTCACTTCCAGCGTTCCTCGTTCCATAAATCAAAAATGTGACAGATATACAAGATTTCGGAATTTCTTGCTACCACATATCCAGTAATCTCTTTTAATGTCTTATTTGTCAACTAACTTGCCTAAACCATGTTAACAGTATGATAAAACGAGGAAGAGCGTCAAATAATTTGAAAGATAATTGTTTCTTTGTCCTCAAGATTTCTGATGTTTCTGCTACGAGATAACAGAAATATATACTTTCTTTTTTTTTTTTGGAATTAAGATTAAGCTTAGAAAAATTACTTTTCGTCGATTATTAACAATAGAACATTTTTTCGGATGATCTTGTAATAAAACTCGTAATCAGTTTTACCAAATACAAATACATCTTTCGTTTAATTGATTAATAACTTTCAAAAGGTCACCAAATTCACGAAAAGCATAAAACCCAAAGAAGAGACGGAGAACGTACGAAAAACACAAGTCATAATCCCAAATGAAAACATCAAAGTTGTCGTTAACCGCGTGGAATAGCGAGAAGCGCGGATTAAATGGATCAACAGAAGACCCAGATTAATTACCAGAATAATTCATAACACGTGCTGTTGCAGGGTTTTCGAATACCTACGTGTACACTCTTTCCTGGTTTGCGTCACGTTGCCCGTTCCAGGAATCTTAATGCAGCTGAATGAGATGGCTTTTATCCTTGTTCGTTCGCTGAAAAATCAATAGCAATTCCTCCTTGCCTTCTTAACCCTTACGGACTATCGTGCTTCAAATTTCACTCCGTGTGAATCTTGTTTCAGCGTTATCATTCCGTGACAGAGT
Source organism: Bombus vancouverensis nearcticus (assembly GCF_051014615.1). Taxonomy (NCBI): domain Eukaryota; kingdom Metazoa; phylum Arthropoda; class Insecta; order Hymenoptera; family Apidae; genus Bombus; species Bombus vancouverensis. The sequence goes on from NC_134913.1 coordinate 17,656,983, forward strand.
CAGAGAAAGACGCATAATATTTGCGTAACATTTTAAAAACATTTTTCGGTGTAAAATCTTGGAACAGTCGTATATTTAAATAAAAGTCGAACTATAGAAAGACGAAATAATGTTTAATGCAGAAATTGTCTGAAATTCTAAAGAAAGTCCACCGGGGTGGTTGGATCGAAAAGCTAGAAATAGAGAGACGAGTTGCGGAGTGTAATTTTATTGGCCGAAGAAGCAAAGTCGATAAACTTCTAGAAGCTCTGATGCGAGAAAAATTACGATATCCGTTTAACGAAGGTGGTAATTACGTGGTAATTAGTCGCATACTTGATTTTCTTCGCGTTCCACTTGACTTAGATTGATTTCGTACGGAAATTGGACCAATACAGGAGAAGGTTGTGCTTCCTGCTTTATTTTCTAGAAAGAAGAATCATTTTCTTGTAATTGGAGGTTTGTCGGAGATCGATTGATCCGATATAAATGTATTCAAAGCTCGTAGGCAAGTTGCAAGTTATATTTAAGTACTTTAACGTAGGATAATAACTATGAATCACGAGTTTCAGTGAAAATATTACAATTTCTCCTTGTCATTATCAAGCAAGAAATAATGAAATTTAAATTCCATCCGATGCCTGGTAAAGGATGTATTCTTTTTTAACATTCTTTTTATTTAGAGATTGCAGAGGACTCCTACCATTTCATACAACTAGAACACTGTTGTGCATGACAGTGTTGGCGGTGCTTTTTGTCGAACTTTGCGAGTCGTTGCTCACGTCGATTTCTTTCTCGTTGATTCTGATGATCGTAGCCATCCTCTACTGTTGGATCATTCATCGGAGGACCGAGGTTAGAGATGCTTGTGGTACTGCCCTCTCTGCTGGAATCTTCGTCACGATTAGCTTATCGCGAGCATGGAAATTTATGTGTCTGTCTAGGTCAGTTACACTTGTTATTCATTTATTAGAAAAATTATTATTTAATAAGAATTTTGAAATTAACAAATATTCCTCTTTATTATTTTTAATGAATTTGCGATTTTTTGGAAATAATTGCCGAATATATACAGATATGGTCTGTCCATGATACACGTTCGACTCGCAACCACAACGTTCACGGCTATTACCTGTGGGCTCTTAGCCGTTTTGGACTCTTACACGTTCTATCTTATGGTAAGTTGCTTAATGATCCAATTACTATTAATTCTGGGTTGTTATCGTTTCAAGATTTCTTGCGCGATCAAGGGAGGATTTATTTTAACTACTATATATCTGCTTCGGCTATTAGATACGTAGTTTATAAGCCTGCTAGTTCTTACTGCAAGCATCGCGAATTAGCGACACAGCGTTACAACCTTATCGAAGAGAGCCAGCTACTCCCGGCACCAAGTGCAAACATTTGTTTTACATTTACTCAGCTTGTTTGAATAATAATGTTTATTATCGCAGCCTGAAGAGGCAGAGCTTATCGAGTGGTAATGCGAACTTTTCCTCCTCGACGCTGCGAACTAGATCGCAAAAATAGAACCGTCCCGTCTATTCGATATTCAATTTCCAGGAAATTAAATAAAATGTCGCTTCGCGGAAAGTTCGCGAATGTTTCGACAACCGGTGTACACGTTGCGACGTACAGAAATAGTTAAACTGTATCTAAACTAATTGCGAGTCGATGCAAGTTCTTAGCCAAATCTCAGAAATAAAGAATAATAAAATAACATAAATAAAGAAACAATACAATAGAAGGATAACGCTTGCAGTGGAATAAAATCAAATTCTAATCTCTTCTGTTCTCTTCCTTATAATACAACCATCCATCGCTGATGCTGCACTAGCTTCGTACAACAGAACAAAATGAATAAAAAGTAACATAAATCCAGGAAAAGACAAGAAAATTGAAAGAAAATTGAAGGATCATTCTATTTTACAAGAATACAATCACTTCCATTCGCTGTAATGCAACTATCCATCATTGAAGTTCCACTAATGCCACTATACATCAACCTCTTCCTCAAGCTTCGTTCGGTAGAATTGAAAACATATTTCACGTCTAACTATAGTCGCGTTAAGAATGGTTCCGTTTGAGCCGTAAGTGGTCTTCCGATAACAGGTAAGGCGGTACTCTGCGTTTGCTCCAAATATATTTCGCGTGTGCACGCCGACTCCTTGACCCAGTAAAAACAAGCGGGTTGAAGCATGCAAATAGCCCGGTATCTTAAAGCGCCGCCGCGAATAAGTCAACTTACGATATTCGTTCCGTCTAGACAAGAAGGAAGAAAAGGTATTTGATCGAGCGAGGAGAACGACGAAGAACAGCGTACAAACACGCGGACGTGCCGTTTCTCAATAGAATCACCTTCCATTGGGTGATCGACCTGCTGTGCAAGGGATACAGTACGCCGTTGGAGAACCACGACCTTGGAGAACTTCCCGAGGAGGAGACTACTAGGAGACAGTTTGACAAGTTTCGTGAAGTTTACGAGAAACATAGGGTAATTATATTCTTCGAATATAAGAAAAATATTTTCTAATCGGTAGGACCGGAGAAAAAAAAACGGTACAGGATACCAAATTTTAATGAAATGTTCTAATATTAGTTGAAAGAGTTTCATGGATAAATGACACGAGTAGCAAAATTTGTATCTTAACTACAGAGTATGAGTTACAAATTGTAATTTATATTACATTCATATTTAATCATAAAAATCGAGATGATTCGGAGTGTTTGGTTGTTTCCGTAGGAGAGAAACGAGAAACTACGTCTTTGGCGATGTTACTGGAAAAGAATATGGTACCCGTTTGCTATTGGAGGATTATTTAAAATACTGGGGGACGCTACAAGCCTTGTTGGACCGATGTCTATTTCTAAAATTCTGAACTACGTCTCTGCTTCTCAAAATGGGACAATAAATCGAAACTCTATGGTATCTAACATTGTTCTATAGCATTTCACCTAAAAGAATTAAATAGAAAATACAAGGATTGAAAAGATTAAACAGAGAATTAATTAAAGACACTATGGAATATTTCAGAGTGCCATGACATTTCCTGAAATCTTGCAAAATGGCTATTTTTTATGCCTGTTGGTGTTTTTCTTTTCTTTATTACAAAGCACTCTAAGCCAGGCCTCCACTCATATCCTTTGCGTTGAAGGGATCCGCCTGAAGAACGCACTTCAGGTACACTTGAAACTCGAAAATAGCAACCATCGAAAACCATCAAGAGAATTGAATTAAAATTACAGGCGCTGCTATACGATAAAGCCTTGCGTTTATGCTCTTGGAGTATCGACGAAGAGGATAATCCGACAGACAAGGAGAAAGAACAGAATAAATGTCAGCAATCTGCTGATATTGGAACCTTAACTAACCTAATATCTGAGGATGCTTACAATGTGATGAGCTTTTTCTGGATTGGACACTATACCTGGGCAATTCCATTAAAAGTGAAAGAATAAATAATTAACGATAATTAGATATTTATATCTTATAGCTAATAACGATTTGAAATTTTAAATATCGATTTTAGATCAGCGCTATAGTTTTTCTTCTTTACACAAAATTGGGAATAAGTGCAATTATCGGTGCATTCTGCTGCATATTGATAGTAACGCCACTACAATTGGTGCTTGGCAAGAAAATGTCGGAAAATTCTAAATTGGTCGCCGTAAGTCGATACTTGTAATTTCTCTTAAATATCTAATAATGGAAAGACAGTTTTAGAACCGACAATATTTTTATCTTTAGAAAAGCAGCGACGCTAGATTACGTCTGGTTAACGAAATCTTCCAAGGAATAAGATTAGTGAAGCTTAGAGCCTGGGAAAATATTTTCGAGGAGAAAATAAGAAAAACGCGAAACGATGAGCTAAAAATGCTGGACAAGGATTCTTTCTATTGGACCCTTATAAGTAAGTTCGGCTTCTCGATCAAAGAAAAGAATTTTGTTTCGAAATAACGTTGTTAATTGAAACGTGGATTGTTGATAATTAGACTTTCTCACGCATGCTTCATCGGTACTGACGACACTTTTCACTTTTGCCGCTTATTTCTGGCTGGAAGAGAAAAGTCTCGAGGCTGGAAATGTTTTTGCAAGCTTAGCTCTATTCTCACAGCTCACAGTGCCCCTTCTCATTTTTCCTGTGATGATACCTATCATTATTAACGCTATGGTAAGCAAATTCTTTCGACTGTTATTGTGTTCTTCTTAATAAATACTTTAATTCAAGATTTCTATAGATTTCAACAAACAGAATAGAGGAGTTTCTCCAACTTCCGGAGATCGACAATGTCTTGCCTAATCTTAACGATGCAAAATCAGAAGTAGCCGAAAATACATCATCGCTGGCCAATTCTATCGAAGAGAGCACTGTAAGTATCTATGAAATACAACGATAATACTTGAAATATGCTTGAAATATACTAACCGAGAAGCCGTGAAAAATATATCGATGCTCTGAGTGTATTTTTTATTCGAGTAATTAAGCTACTATGACATTTTTATTTCTTTTCTAAATATAAAAAGAACAAAACTCTTTAAGAAAAATTATAGTTACTAATTCAAACGTAGTTGATATTAAACAGCTAAAACTAAGATCCTCGACAGTGTCATTTTGTCCCGTGGTTTCCGGAAAACCTGCCAATTGCAAAATATCTTTACATCTTTAATATTATAAAATATTAGGAACTAGATACTACGAAATATTGCAAAATATGAATTTCTATTCGTGTCAATTAAATATTTCTTCAGATAGAAACAATGAAAACGCACAACACTCCCAATTTTGGATCGTTGGATAACATCAAAGAAGACGAAGAAGATGGACAATCTTCTGACTTGGCGGATTACACGATGGATATAAATTCATCGGTGGACACCGTGTTTGAGAAGGATCCGGAGATTCCGGTGCTTACAATGAAGCGCTGCGGATTTTCTTGGGGCACCGATGAAAGTCTGTTATCCGTATCTGATCTTAGTTTTCCACGTGGTAAGGTTAATTAGATGCAGATCCACTGTAGCAATTATCGATCACTTGCAGCTACGCAAAATCTATAAAACCACATATTACTGTCACTTTTAGGTCAGCTGACTATAATTGTTGGAAAGACAGGAAGTGGAAAGACTTCTTTACTATTAGGAATGTTAGGAGAGATCCAGAGGACAACAGGATCGATTCAGTGGGCTAAGTAAGTCAGAGATCTCCTTGTTATTTCGAATTTTTCTATATTATAATTGTAAACGAACTATTGCAAAATAGAGGGGTGAAGGTTGCATATGTGGCTCAGAAACCCTGGCTCCAGAACGCCAGTTTGAGGGACAATGTTCTTTTTGGATCACCGTACAAATTGAGAAGGTACAGGAATGTATTGAAGGCTTGCGCTCTGCAACCGGATGTCGATATACTTCCGGGTCGCGATTTCACGCGGATAGGTGAGAAAGGGATCAATTTGAGCGGAGGCCAAAAACAGAGAGTAACTATAGCCAGAGCGCTGTACAACGACGCGGACGTTATAATAATGGTTAGCTAGTTTCTAAACTAAACATTTTATTTCTTAAATAAAAAATAGTACGTTGAAATAATTAGGATTAAATAAAAGATTCAAATACTAATATTTGCAGGATGACCCGTTGTCCGCGCTGGATCATCAAGTTGCACAGCAGATCTTCGATCAAGGAATCCGGAAGCTGTTGCTGAGGAGCGGACGCACGGTGATTATGGTTACTCACCGACTAGAATTGTTATCAACTGCTCATCAAGTATGTCTCAGTCAGGCAATGTACTCTTACACTGTTCAAAACAATAGTTAATGTAGGTAATGCTACACTAAGTTATGAGCAGTGTATGATAAAGTGAAATTGTTGAAGAAAAGGCGCAATAGGTAAATGATCGTGTGGTTAAGGTTGTCGTGATGGACGGATGTCGTATTCGAGTAGTGGGCACGAAATCAGCGATCGAAGATGCTGATCCAGAATTAGCGATCGAGTGGAGGAAAACAGCAACGAATAAAAACGAAGGATATCGTGCTGATAGAACTGCGAAAGACAAGTGGGCCTTGATGAAATTAGTATCCAGAATCGGCGTGAGTGCGACGAACAAACGACTTGGCGATGGATCCTGGACCACTGATCAAGATGCCCATGTGGTAGACTTTGCGATTAATAATTATATTATCGTCGTGTTGCACGTTTTCTCCTCCCTTTTCTTTTCTCTTTCTTGTTTCGATCGATGAACTTAAAAATTTGGTTTCACCAGAATCCTCCAGCTTTCGTCCCGTTAAGAATGAGAAGAACTACCCTTGGCGGATCGAGATACTTAGCCCACGATCTGACAGATCTTCCAGTGCCCTCTGAAGAATGGAACATCGGGAAAAAAAGATTTAAATTCCATCGAAACGCTGTCAGATCGAGCAGTCTCCAACCTCAAAGACAACCACCCCCTGTTCTACGACAGAGCAGCACTCCAACCATTCTCGAAAGTCAATACGCTGTTCCTAGGTACGCTAGTGAAATTTTGATAGACTGCTTTTTTTTTTCTTGCATAAATATAAAAATCAGTTTATTTTAGAAAAAGGAATAACACTTTTGACAACGGACAACGAAACGGCGTTTTCAGGCAAATATTTTCTGGCGCGTGAGTCGAATAGCTATTTTTAAATTCTTATAACGATTTGAAATGGATGAATCTTATTTTTGAAATCTTCTGTAGAATTATCAGTCCACGTCCCGATGAATTGACATTAAATAGAGACAGAGGCGTGCTACGAAAATTAATACCTTCTAACTCTAACAGACAAATACAATACACTGTTAAAAAGTACGAAAGAAATGAATTTATACTATTTCTCATATGCAGCAATATCTCTTTTTACGAATAGTTTTTATCCATTTAGAATTAATCAAGAACAGGAGAATGATCATTTTCCCGTTAAACGATTGCTATCGATAGAGTCCACAGGAACTAATGAACCCGATGAACTTGAAGGAAGTTAGTACACTTTATAAAGAAGCTACTACTGATAAGTAATATCGAAAAAGAGTACAAAAAAGCTAGTTCTTCTTTTTTCTCTTTCTCTCTCTAGACGACTGTGATACAGAGGAACAAGAAGAAGAATTTCAATATGAAGATAGAAGTGGAATAGTCACAAGGATGATCCTTTGCGATTACACAAAAGCTGGAGGCTGGATACCAGGCCTAATTTACATAGGAGTAGCAATTTTCTGCCAAGTTCTGAGAGTTTATATCGATCTTTGGCTGAGTCAGTGGACAGACGAGGACAATATAAACTTCAATCAAGAAAACCGAAATGTAACTGCGTAAAATAATTTTGTCCGTGATTTACGATTCGATTATTGAACATTACAATGGATAAGGAATCCGTTCAGACTGTGCTGTATTTTATTTCAGACGGTGTTCTATTTTAAAATTTACATCATTCTTTCCCTTGTCTTTATACTCTTGTCTTTCGTATGCAATGCAACTGGTCAATGGACAGGAGCCAGAGCGAGAAGAAAATTACACGAGGAAGCCGTGTCCAGACTTCTTAGAGTACCGATGTCGTTCTTCGATTGTAATCCTGTGGGAAAAATTTTAAACAGATTCAGCGCCGATACAGGCGTCATCGATAAGGTGAATAATCGATAAAAAAATTAGTCGATTCGTGGTTATTAAAGAAATGCACAGTTATTTATCTTTTTGTTTTTTTTTTAAGAAAATATCTATGTCGATCCAAAGACTGACATTCTTCGTCTTGCTCTGTGGTTCAGCGATACTAGTAAACGTCATCGTATCACCGTGGTTCTTCATTGCTGCTATACCCACGTGTGCAGCTTATTATATCGTTCAAAAGTTTTATAGATGCAGTGCGAAACATTTGCAACGATTAGACGGCAGGTACGGTACATATTTTTGTAAGTGGTATTTGGTTTTCTGCGAATATTTTCTATAAACTTTTCCTTAGCTTTTGTAAACCTTCATAGATTAACATAGGAAACTGTCCGCAAATTTGCTCCAGACGAATCGTTATTCTTCCTTGAAAAATCTTTTAAAACGTTTGATTTTAAAACTGATTGTGCAATGTTATAGAGAGTTCAATCAGTAAAAAATGTATTTGTGAACATAAACTTGCACGACCCAATTTGCAAAAATATACTTGTCCAATTGATCAAATATTTTTTAGCGAATTTAAAAAAAAAATTTTGCCTTTCTAAATCCTGTGTTCATCTAAAAATCTCAATTATTCGTTTCTAGTACCCGATGGCCAATCACAACGCATTTTTCTGAGACACTTCGCGGTCTAGCAACATTACGTGCTTCCAAACAAGAGAATCGCTTCATGGAACAGGCTATGAAGTGCCTAGACGTTAACACGAACGCGTTTCTCCTCCTGAATTCCAGTAGCCGGTGGCTCGGCATTGCTCTAGTGAGAAAACTTGCAAAGCTTCTAGAATTATTTTTACAGTTTTCCAGTTCGACTATTGTATCTTACTTTATCATAAATTTTAATATTTAGGATTATCTGGGTGCTGTTATAGTAGGATCTGCGACACTCGCCGTCTTAATTTCCGCAGAATTGTATCCAGATCGCGTTACACCTGCTCTAGTTGGTCTGGCGATTAATTACACCCTCTTAGTGCCAATTTACTTAAATTGGGTAGTGAAATTCACAGCGGAGACCGAAATGTATCTTGGTAGCGTTGCACGTATCTCTACTTACAGATATGCTCCTATTGAAAACTACCAACAAAATGGTACTTTAATGCTTTTTAATCTTTCATCGTTGTTTCGTTATAAGAACCAAATGAATTATTAATATATTTTCAATATTTTCTACGTTATCTGGAATATTTTATACGATATTTTCTAGACTTCCACTTATCTGATAGTTGGCCAGGTAAAGGTGAGATTATTTTTGAAAATGTTTCTCTGAGATACGTTTCACAAAGAGAACCAGTGATCTCGAATCTATCCTTGAAGATTACGCCAGGCCAAAAGGTAAAAATTTCAAAGAATTACAAAATTCTAGGTTTTCATAGATATTTCTCGCAGATTGGAATTTGCGGAAGAACCGGAAGTGGTAAATCGTCCACAGTAATGGCGCTGTTTCGACTATTGGAGATTACTCAGGGACGTATATCGATCGATGGCACAGACGTTCGTCAAGTTCCTCTGGAAATTCTTCGTTCGAGACTCTCAGCGATTCCTCAGGATGTGATCATGTTCAGTGGTACCATTAGGTATTTTATACATTTATTTTTTTTTTTTTTAACAGAGAATGTCCTTTGAAAGCGACCATAAAATACGAATATTATTTCCTCCAGAGAGAATTTGGATCCTCTATCGGAACACGAAGATCTGGAACTGTGGAATGCTTTGGAAGTAGCACAAATTAAGGATATTATTGCCTCTCATCCTGAAGGTCTTAGTAAGTGAATTTCTAATTCCAAACGCAAAGTTCAATTTTATAAATTAAATAAATTTCTTTTTCTCGTACCTGATGATCAAAAAATTGCAACGTTCGTAACGATATAAGTCTTCGAATCGAACAGACTTTAAGATAAAAGGAGAAAATGAAAGCTTCTGTTAATAAATCGATATTTACGTTAAAGCTCTAGTCAGTGGTCCAGTTTTTCACTAAATATTTTTAACAATACTATTCTTTAGAAAATAAATAAGAATACAATTTCCCGAAACAGATTTCGAAGTGAAAGAAGGAGGTGAGAACTTTTCTTCCGGTCAGCTGCAGCTGCTCTGTATGGCACGAGCAATCCTGCGGAAGTCTTCGATCGTCGTCCTCGACGAAGCAACCAGCGCTCTCGACGCCGTTACTGAAAAGAATCTCTTGAAGGCAGTTTCAACTGCTTTCAGGAACAGAACAGTGATTGCTATCGCGGTAACTTCGCTTTAACTCTCAACGTCCTTTATATCCACGAAGGAAAATGACCGTAACAACTTCGTTCCCTGTTAATTACGTTTGATACTTTACTTTTCAGCACCGTGTGTCAGCGTTATTGGATTGCGATCGAGTAATCGTGTTCCACGATGGTAAAATCGTCGAAGATGGACTACCAGCAGACTTAATGCAACGGCAAGGTGGATTCTTCGCGAATATGTTGAAGTCCAATGAAGAGAATGAAACGACTAATTGTTGAAAAAGCACACGTGCATAAAAGGACGATGATAAAGGTCGATAACATTGAAAGACTGGGACAGAGGAACGTATCTAACCATGTTTCGTCACAAAGTATTTATTTTTGATACGAATGATAAATGTAGAGTATCGTAGTGATATAGGAATTTCTGAAATATTTTTGTAAATACGAAGATGCATTCGAATGATCGTTGATCGATCTGAAATACATTTCACTGTTATTCGCATTGCATAGATAACGAAGCTGCGTTGCATATAAAAATCACTCACAGATAAAATACATAATAATATATTTTAAAAACCTTCTCGTTTTGAATCCGTATATTATTAACAAAGAAAATGAAAAAATAATTCTACCATACAATTGTGTATATTTTTATACCTTCGCTCTAAAAATATCTCATCCCCGAAATTTCTCAATCACCAAAAAAATCGTTCGCGTACATGTTTCTAACGTCAATCGGAAAGCAAGAGAAAAGAATCGATCAAAGGAAAGAATCTTAGGCCAATTAATTCGCTCGATCCATCGTGCATATATCAATGGAATGCACCTATCTCCTAATCAGATCGAACGTGTTGATGCAAATGTACTTTCACGGGCTATTTCGGTGGTATCGGTTTTTCCGCTCGAATCATGCCATATTCACGTATACTCGAATACATAATCACTGGCGGCATATATTACGTGCGGATAAGGTGGCCAACGATAATAATTGCCAATACCCCCACTGTTTGACAGCGATGGGAAATGAGCGCGTATTTTTCAACTAGTGGCATTGAGAGCGGCCTGTCGATAAGACCGCGAGTCTGCTAACGAAAGTTGGTCGAATTCGTTCCACTTCTCCTCTACTGTCGGCTCGAAACTAACCCCTTCTCTGTCTTATTTCGATCATAATGTCGACGAAACTTGACGCGTTTAGATATTCTATCGGAAATTTTCGTATTTTTCAAATTCAGTGACAAACACTTGATCTTGCTCATTTTTGAAGCTTAAAAAAGAGAATCGCGCGAGATAGAAATTAACGCGTGAGAAAAATGAAAGCGCGCGTTCGCCTCTGAGTTTCGTGTCTAAGCAGAGGCTTTCTAATTATCGTGAATAATCGATCCGCGCGAGATCGTAGTTGGTAACGGACAATGAATCTCGAAAGTGGCCAGTGCAGCCGGTGTTCCGCAGTTTTGTAAACCTTCGCAGGAGAATAAGCCGTAAGGGAGCAGACGTATTTGAACGTGAGTATGCTTGATTAACGTTGTTTACGTGTTTGTCGATCGTGCAACGGGTTCTTCCGCCGAGATTAGATCGGAGATTCGGAGCATTCCTCGTTCACGTGAGTCGTGAAATTCGTGTTGACAAGCACGATTTACTTACTCGATAGAGGCTGATATCTGTTAATAATAATTGTCGTCACGTCGAGCTCGCGGAAGAAATGGAGCAGGAAAGCTTTTACCTGGCCGATGATTCATCGTGGAACGAGTACCGTAAGTTTTTTCCATAACTGCCGGATGCTTTTACAAGTTTTTGTAATTTACGATCTTCCATGATCATTTGCAAGAACTCGTTCTTGCAAATGATGCGATTTTCATTTGACACGTCACAAGGTAAGGCAGGTGGGAGAATCGAAGATCTTGTCGAAACACTTGGTTCGTTGTGGTCGTATAAGAAAGTGTGACACGAAAAAAAGCGAGAAAATAGGAAAAAGGGAACGTCCGATAGATGAGAAGCGATAAAGGCACCGAACTGAGCGATAAGAGGCCATTTCAACGATAAAATAAGAAAACGGGTGACTATCGGTATATTCAGGGACACGGCCATAGAAAACTGTATAAAGAGTTCATTTCAAAGATCAATACGTTCGTAACAAATTTCTTAATTTCTAATTTCGTAATTAATTCTTTTTTTCGGTTTCCATTTTTTTCTTTGAATTTTAAATATTACGGATTTTTGTATACGGTGATCGTGCCAGCTATAAACGACAGATAAATTCAAGTCTATCAATAGTAGCCTCGATAGAATCGATCGTCGATTAATTTTATTCAATTCAGAAACTTTGAAACCGCTCGTTGCATGCATGTAATTATTTTCGCCGTTAGCGAGCCCATATTATCGTGAATACAATGAAATAATTCTGTTTTTTACAATTCGTAATCGATAAAAAATGTAATCATGTAATGTTGAAAATGTAAATGTTTCAGGAAGAAAGCTTAAAAAATTTCATTCTTTTCGGTTCGAAAATTCGCTTGAGAATCTTAAGAACTAAAGAGAAATTAGAGAGAGAAAAAGAAAGATAAAACAACGGATATTCTCGCGATCCAGAAAATGATCAAGGAAGAGAACTCAAAAATCTTTTTCTATTGGAGTTTCAGAAAGATGATGGTTACAAAGTACTGAACCATGCCCTCTCCATCTGAAAAAGAAAAAGCGGACATACCAGCCTTATTAATGAAAAGAGAATAGAATTCATTAGATAAGACGTGGCCGTATGTGTACCTGCCTGTTGACACTGCGTCTCTTTGTTATCGGCTAGATAAGATTTCTGCGTCTTTATCGAACTTGAGATATCAGTTTTATGCGCGAATTCACGGAGTGCAGCTCATCGTTCCTCAGAAAATCATTTATTTCGTTATTTGACACGTCGAGCAAAATTACATTCTTAACCATTGAACGAACTAGTTTTTAGCAAGATTTTTCATTTCTTGGAAAGTTTTCTCGACTCTCGGTCGCGTCTTCCACGTTAAATCTGAAAGGTGAGTTTCTACATTCAACGTCCACGTTACGAAGACGTCGACAATTTTTATAGGAAACGAAGATCGCAAAAAGACGAGACTATGTACATATTACATGAATATATTCATAAGGGCGAACTCTTCTGTTTGGAAGAGTTTATCTCAAGATCTAATCGATCAGACAGAGGAACATTAATCGTGAGATAAAATTGACTCGGTAGTGTCTGTTAAATCAATTGCAGTATAATGCGAGCAACGTCAGATGACAGATAAGGTTCTTGCCTTTCTGTCTCGCATGACGTTGTAAAAAACAAATATTGCATCTGATTAAGTAATTTCGTTGTACAATTAAATATTAACTTTCGTACATATATACGAGATAACGTTCTCTGAATTCAAATGTGAAGGAATCGAGAGTGAAAAACAGTAACGATCGAAGAATGATTGATCGACGATTGCTTTAAAGTTCGTTGATTAGATTAAAATGGGAGAAAAGTTTCGATTCACCTTTTACTAATTCCATTGTACTTGTATAAATTCGGGCGTAACAGAATCACGAGATGACAAAGCAAACAGGGTAACCAAAAGAAAATCAAACACGATAACGAGACGAAAATATTGGCGAAGTGCAAAAATAACCGTGGAATATTTAACAAAGTGTGTAAGACGGAATCAGAGGTGACGTCTTAAGAGGGAGAACACACACTGAGAAGCACGTGTGGAACGATTACACTCGAGTTAATTGTGCTTGTCGCAGCGGTTGATTAAGCGCGAAACACAATTAAAACAGTACTTCAACGATATTTCGTTAATATAGACCTCTTCAATTTTGAGATAGGCACGCAGATTTGTTCGTGAGCGTGAACGAAACTTAACGAATCATATCAGCGAACGTGTACATTAATTACAGAATTAAACAAGACCGTGTATGTATGTACATGTACGCGACGAAGCTGCGTTTCTCGATGAATACGAAAAACAGTAATGTTGTTTGAGTTTGTTTTAACAGTCTGCAAAATATCGTTAACGATATCACCGATGTTGCGAATGGAATGTTCGAAGGATTTGGTCAATATAAAATATTTGTCATCTGTAGGTAAACCGACAGAGACAACTTTGCTTGACAATAATTTGACCAAATACAGTTTCGAAAGAGAAAAATGTTCCACTCTCTTTATTTCGTTGTAGCTTTTACGAAACGCTTCCTAAATAACACGCATGTCGTTGCAATTACTACTGACAATGGAAAAATCACTTGACATTGACGAGATAAGGTAATTAGCTCGAAATGGGAAAACGAGCAGGAATTAAAGGTACTGATAACGACGAAGTTTAAAAAGTTCTCGTTGTTTTCAATATTTCCAACGTCGCGAAATCCAACCGGTATTATTAACACTTCTCATTCCGCTATTATTTACTCATTTCTATCAATATTAGCATCAGCTACTCTACCATCTACTAATATGAACGTTACACATTACGCACATGACTGTCACGGATCTAAGTCACCTACATACACATAGCAATTTCCAATGAAAAAAGGAATTAGAAAAAGCTGTAAATCGTTTACAATTCCAATGGACGTGCTTGGACGTGAAAGATATTTAATCTTGCGTAATCGTGGCAAAATAATATCGCAGAGGAATAAAAAATACCTGTGATATTTTCATTGTTAACGTAGATCACGATCATCGGTCGCATGCTTTTCATTCCAACGGGCTTAACGAGTAACATTCGCGCGAGCATTGTGCAAGAAAAATTGCGAAACGCCAACTTGCGCGTGCTTGTGGTGGAACGTCCTCGTGATTACGTAAAAAGAAGAAAAAAGAATAGACACAAAGAGACAAAACAGGGAAACAATGGTCGACTGAAAGGAAAAAAGACGAACGACTTCGATCGCTTCTTCGAGTTAATAGCTCGACTTCTAACGAAGCAGGAAATGCTACGCGAAACGAACCTGGTGCCGCAGTTAGATAGGATCTGCCACGGAAAGAGACGATTTTCTAGTTCCTCGCTGCTTCGGCGATCGTTTCGTGGCATTACGTATACTCGCGTGAGCTCGAACCAGCCAACTTTCGATGGTAATCTCTTTCGTTTCGCTTTGTTTCCCTGCTTCCTATGCTGATCCTCACCCTCGCCGAGTCGCCAACTGGACGGTTCCTTCCAGATAATCTCTTACTTTTGATTTATGACGAGGAAGTCAACGCAGAACGAAATTTACTCGCAGTTGAAGTTACTACGAAGATCGACGTCTTTCCTGCAGTCGAACACGTGATTTCTGCTGATCTATGTATAATAATCAACCTGTTACTTCGAAATTATAAATTGAGTATTTTCTTTTCTTTTTTTTCTTCTTTTTTTTTTTGGAGAATAATTTTTTAAACGACCGAGATTATTGAAAAAGTATGACAACTAGCAAGGATGTACAAGCACGTGCTCGACAAACACGGCATAAATAACATTTGGCCAGATCCTCGTATGACTAATCAAACACCCTTATCAGTCTCTTAATATAGTATAAACCGACGTTGCTCTTTGTAACGAGATTACGTTAGCATTTCAAGATACGATCAAACAAAGACTTCAATTAATCCGCCCTCATTTTTCGAATTTTCTCATACAATATCGGAGAATAATCGTTCCGTTTAGAGTTACAAACGAGTTTGCCTAATTTTTCACAAGTGTACAACTTTCTTGCTGACTAAGCTGAACTATGGCCGACGAAAATGAACATCAAGATCGCGATAACATCGACTTATTAAATTTCAGTCTCCGACTGAACGATTACTCGTATTATTACTCGTATCGTACGATTAGGTACAGTCCGAAAATTATCGAATTTTATTACATAAGACAACATTCCATTCGAGTAACAAATCGAAAGATAGATGGAACGATAAAACACTCTCAAAACAACGAATTTGTATTCGAGACGACAATGAAATGGGGATCGATTATGCTCTAGTTAACGCGAAAATTTGTTGACAATGGAAACCATCCAAAAGATCGTACCTTGAAACGAGAATATCCACATCGTGAGAACGTGCTAATATGTCGTGACGTCAGCATACGATATATCGTGCATCAAAGATCATTAGCATAAGCATGTGATCAGCTAAACCACGTGCTCGTGATCGTCTGGCGTAAAAACTTTTTGTTTGACGGTAACTTTTACGGGAGTCGACGATCTCGATAGTAGATCTCGGCAAAACATCTGTAAATTGTGATTATCGATAGTTGATAGTTGAGTTTTAACTAAAATTTTCCTACTATATTTGGTAAGTTTTTATTTAAACTATTAAGAAGCAAAATAAACGTTAACGCGGCTCGACACTTTGCTTCTAACGTTTTTTTTTAATCAGTTTACATTATCGAATCCTATCGAATTGACATTGTAAGGAAAGAAAGAAAAGTTATTTTTGTATCTCCGGTTTGTGTAATAATCTTTCGTAATTCTAATACTATTCTTGTAACTCTATAAAAGAATAACTTACGCCATTTATGTTTTCAAATACTTTACGCAACTTTTGCACATTATCTACTGCTTGGTCCTTAATGGTAACGATATAAAAGGCGAAGATGTAGTTTCATCGCTATTTGAGCTTGTTTAAAAAGTCGCGACAAGATAATATTTATAATCAAGAGCGTTATAATAAAGCGCATCGCTCTTGATCAGAGCTTACGGAAACGATAAGTGATGTTATCTTAATTAACATCGGCAAGAAATTGGAACCAGATAAGACAATTGTCTCGATCAACGCGTCGATCAGCGACAAAATATTTGTACATAAACGAATTTACTGCGAAATTGAAACGATGCTTTGCCTTTCAGAAGTCAAAAGAGTGTGTTTCCGTCATGCTGTGGATGAACAAAGTATGAAGTTCCCGTGCTTCCCGAAGCCAAGTATCCTGGGACAGAGGGGCAGTATCAATCTTGCCTCTCTGTCTGGGAATGAGTCGAACAATGTGAACAGTACGACCTTAGTAAGTTTGAACATTTTCCAAACATGTACTGCACCATAGTTTTATGCCGTATGATTCTCTCGCTGGTCGTCCCGAAAGAAACAGCCACAATTGGCCTGATCGCTGCACGTATGCATATGTGGGAACTGGAAATAAGATTATGAAGATAAGAATAACTTCGAACTAATCACACATATGCAACACAGGGATTATCATATACAGTAGCTACAAAAGATATTTGAATATCGTTGTATCTTATCATAGCATTTACGTATTAATTAATCAGGTGCAACTACGTTAAATTTCGCACAATTTAGGGGTCATACGATTACAAAAATTGGACACTATGAAAATGAAACGTAGAGTCTGATAAAAAAAAAAGGCTTCGTTAGAAAATCTGCGAAATAGCCACTGTATATACAGCCAATCATCGGCTTGTTCTTTGAGGCCTGTAGTAAGAGAATCACTCTGTACGAAGCAAATAATTTTTTGATTTCTTTGTTTCTTCGTTTATAGAACCAAAATGTGAAGAGCCCAGTGGTAACGAGCTACAAAGAATCTGGTGAACCAGATCTGACTCATGGCGTTGTGAGTATTTAAAAATATCTTTCCGATTAAGCAGAGTGCATCATTTCGTAAATTAACGGCTACTAATTAACGGACGCGTAAGATTTTCGTAAAAATCAATGACACAAAAATATTCTTACGAAGGTGTAAAGATCTTTAAATAGATATATCTGTTTTGATTTCTTTATCTCTAGGAAGACATTAGGCAAATAGAGTATGTACATATTGTAGTTTCGTGGGAGCTAACAGGTACTAATTAACAAATTGAAATTTCATAAGAATCAGTAATATAAAGACAGATGTAGAAAAGTTTAACAATTCTAAAATAAACATACATATCACCAATGTTTATATATCATATTCGTAACAAAATATTCATTGTGTTTCATTAAGGTAAAAGGCATGTTAGAAAATAGCAGAATGTTAAAAAGAGTTGATCGATAAATCAATTTAAACAATCGATAAATCATAGAAAATGTTTAATTTAACAAGGAAATTTTATTTCTAATACAGATACGACCCTTACCTGCTACGGTAATATCTAATGGAATCGGCCCACCTGTACAGTCCCATGGAAAAAGTAGGGCACCATTGCCACCACAACAAAGTCACAATGGGAACGAACAAGATCCTGTCAAAACTTCGGATGGTTCTGATCAACCTGCGAATCCCAGAGGCGGTATTATCGGCAAAACTCCAACGCCACTCTCTGAGCCAACTCCTGTTTACGAAAAGGACGAAAAGTAATTTAAAGAAAAAATAATTCAACGAACTATTCTAAATAATGATACATTTTTTACATATATTTTGTTTGTTCCCTATAGGAGTAAACAACAGATTACAAAGGCCATTTTGGAGAACGAATTTCTTGGTAACCTTGAGGAAAATCAGGTGGAAGCGTTAGTCGATGCCATGTACCCGAAACATATACCACCGAACACCTTAGTGATTCGAGAAGGAGATATGGGTAAAATTATAATATTTCTTTTTCTATATTAGTTGTCGTCTGACAATAGCTGAATCATTCTTATCACGAACGTGGAATATTTCACTTTAGAGCGAAAAACTTTCTTAGCTATCTATGGAATAATTAGATTACAGACATCTATGCAAATACATATTTGTGTAAAGATACAGTTTGAAAAAAATGAAATCTATTCTTCGGATGTTTTACATATTTTTGCATATTATCCGCATTCCGGGAATTTTTTCTTCGAATTTTCAACAAATGCATAAAAATTCATAATACAGTGATAGATAAATTTACATAAGAAATAAAGATCCTTCGTACGATTTGATAGGCTGATAACACGATTAATAAATGTAACTTCGAACGAAATAAATGTGAAATATTTGCATAAGTTAAGTATTAATATCGCTTTTCTAAATTCCTTCATTAATATATAATTTAGGATCGCACCTGTACGTGTCAGCGGAAGGAGAGTTCGATATCTATGAGGGTGACAATTTCCAAAGAAGTTTTGGTCCTGGCATCGCGTTCGGAGAAATTGCTTTGTTATACAACACCAAGAGACTTCGATCCATCAGCGGTAAATATATAGTAAATTATATTATAAAATAATTAATAACTGTATTTTCTATTGAAAGAAGACACGTTTAACTTTCAGTAAAGAAAGGTGGAAAGGTGTGGGTCCTCGACCGATCCGTGTTTCTCACTGTTATGATTGACACAACGCAGAAAAGGCTGGAAGGAAACATTCGATTCCTTAAACAAGTTTCTGTTCTCCAAAAATTGCCCGAGCCAAAGGATCACGTGCTCGCTAAGATTTCCGATCTTCTCCGCGTGGTAAATACATATATTTTGTATTTCTAATAATTAAATCGTGGATGTTTATGTGTTTATAGGAAATTTAAAAGTGTAAAGATACGCGGAATGAGCGTAATATGGCAAAAGTATCTGAAATATTCAAAGCAAAGTATTCGCTGTAGTATGTACCGAACGAAACAAATGTCTGTTTAGATTCTATTTACGTTCATAGAAGTATAAAATCTCATAAAAATCTGCAATTTACTAATGACCATCCGAATGCAAATCTGGTTCTGAAAGTAAGAAGTATATATCTTCCCGATAGGAATTTTATCCTGCTGGAGCAAAAATAGTTACGCAAGGAGAAAAAGGTGACAAATTTTTCATAATCAGCGGTGGAAACGTTAGAATAACAAAAGACACCGAGGATGGTGACGAAGAAGAGCTAGTGGTCCTTGGAAAGGGTCAATACTTTGGAGAAATAGCTCTTTACGACGACACTGGTGAAAATCGTCGACACGCCAACGTCATTGCACTGGCACCTGGTGTCGAATGTTTAACTTTGGACCAACAGTGAGTTATACATAAATCAGTAACGATAAACTTTCTCGTCTCGTGAGTTCTCAGGAAATATTCATGCTCTTTTAAATAACATTAAACTCCAGTTCCTTCCTGAATTATTTGGGTGGCCTCGACGAAATACGCAACAAGGATTGGTTAGCGGAATACGGAAGACAGAAACAATCGCTGACGCTGAAGAAGTGGACTAGCGAGTATTCGAACGTCACTTTGGCCGATTTGGAGACCAAAGCAACGCTAGGAGTTGGAGGGTTCGGCAGAGTGGAATTAGTCACTTTAAAGTCAGATCCTCAGAAGAGTTTTGCTCTCAAGAGACTGAAGAAGAAGGTGATGGTCGAGCAACAGCAACAGGAACACGTGCTGAACGAGAAACATATTATGCAAGCCTGTGATTCTCCATTCATATGCAAGTCAGTACTAAAATGAATCTTATCAATTGATAAACCGCGGATTTATAAAAATGAAAGGATGCACATAATATATAGAGTGTTCAATATAAAATGTATATAGTATCCAAAGTAAAGCATTGTATAATATGTGTAATTTATAATGTTAATTTATCTACTTTGTAATATTTGGTGGATGAGGCAAATCTTTGCTAAAATATTAATTTGCATAGATATCCGCGTTCTATTAATCAAATAATTCAGAAATATAATTTTCCTTCCTTTTATTTAGGCTCTACCAGACGTACAAGGACCGGAAATACGTATATTTCCTGATGGAAGTCTCTCTAGGTGGAGACGTGTGGACAACTCTCCAAAGAAGACGAGTCTTCGATGAGTCAACCGCACAATTCATGGTAGGATGCGTGGTAGAAGCTTTGGATCATCTTCATTCGATGAACATTATTTATCGTGATCTAAAGCCAGAGAATCTTATGCTCGACGCCCGTGGATACTTGAAACTAGTAAGTTCGATCTGATAATCACTAGTAAGTGTTAACAGATTGAGGAAAGTCGATTGTCAATAGCTCGACTCTGTTTACAAGAAAATAGGTAAAACGCGATTTTGTACACATTTTCCAGGTTGACTTCGGTTTCAGTAAAAAGATCGGGCCATCGAAAACGTGGACTTTCGCTGGTACGCCCGAGTACGTGGCGCCAGAAATTATTTTGAACAAAGGACACGATAGGTAAATAATTAACAAATAGTAAACGTAAAATATTCTATAATGATACGCTGGATCAGTTTCAAATAAAATAACGAAGGTGACTTTAAGATAAGTTTAATTTATTCAAAGGGCGGTGGATTACTGGGCCCTCGGGATTTTAACTCATGAGCTACTAATCGGTAAGCCACCATTCCGAGGTTCTGATCATATGTCCATTTACAACAAAATTCTGAAGGGCATCGAAGTGGTCGGAATACCTAATTCCATTAGCAGAAACGCCAGCAGTATCATCAAGAAGCTTCTTCGTCTAAGTCCTTCTGAACGTCTTGGCTACCAAAGAAATGGCATCCAAGATATTCGAGATCACAAGTAAATTTATCAATTAAATAATTTATTTTAAATAAATTCAATTAAAACGCACTGAAGTTTCTATTTATGCAAATATATATGTTTAAGCAGAGTTCATTTAAACGCTTCAGTAGAATTTCCTCGTTTCGTAGAACTAGATCTTTAAATAGATCTTTTATCGCGTTTCTTCGAATAGAAAGTACAAGCTTTTTTAACGAAATAACATTTTTATAGATGGTTCAATGGATTTAATTGGCAAGCCTTGCAGAGATTAACCTTACCAGCGCCAATCGTTCCGACAGTACGTAAAATCTATTTTACGTATTATTACAAATATATTAATTTTTAAATAAACTCACCACTTATTCTCTTTTATAAAATCCTAGATACGAAATCCGACCGATACGAGGAATTTCGAAAAGTATCCGCCGGATCGTAATGTTCCACCGGACGAGTTCTCTGGATGGGACGCGAGCTTCTAAGCAGGAAAAATCGCACGATAATCTAAGCTGTACATGATTTCTCCATTAAACGTTTGATAAGAGTCGTGAAATGATACAAAAAGTGCACATGAAGGATGAAAATAATGTTTACAATAATACCCTACAATAAAAGCATACCGATAGCAAAGAGATAATCGTTATCTTTAATCGATTCGTATATTACAGATGCGTAGTTTCCTATGTATGTTTCTTACATTCGAAGACACTAATGTATGAAGACACTAATCTTGTATCTTATGACTAAACTGTAATTAATTAGCAATATATAATAGCAATATATATATATAATTCTTGTAAAAGAAGTAGAAAGCGAACAAAAAGATACTCTGCGATCGATAATAATTTTAACCATGATAATTTTAATATTACTAATTGATAATAAATTTATAGGTACATGAGTTGTTAATCTGTGCTACTAATTTATTTCCTTTTCGTTTCTAATGAAATTTCGTTCGAATTTTAATACAGACACGCATATAACTATAAACGGTATATTAAATTAATAGAAAGAACACACGCTTTATTGAATTAACATAGGTGCTATTCGGTAATACAGTGATTTGAACAGAGGAAATTCTGATAACTTTCGAAAAAAATATATTTTTTAATTGCCTTATCAAACAAAATTACTAAGACCGTAAGTACTGGCGGATCATCGCTGCGTTCATACAAGATAAGATCAATCAACTTTATCGTTGCTACAAAGCATTAGTCAAGTATCAATATCCTGTGCACTAATTCTTCGAACCATTTCATTTGTGAACATTTAAACACTAATTGGTGAACTTCCCAAGAATTAACATCTATTTTAAAAAATCTGAAATTACATTAAGTTTATATACATTTGACAGAGTGACCTACGATCGAACGTAAACACCTGCGGACAAAGATTTTACTTTCTAGGCGAAAGAAAGAAACGGAAAATTAAGAATGCGTCTATGCTTCGGAAAACGTACTGGTGTACGTATGGGCGCGTCTGGGTCCGATCGACGCAATTCCGACGCTTACTTTCGACAACTGTCCCTTCAAAGAAAACATGGCGTGATCGGTGAAATAAACGTATCCTCCAATCTGCCAGTCACCGTTTTCAAGAAAAATGAAAAGTGAACAAACAACTTTAAACTATTCTTTCGACGATGATTCGAAATTACGATAAATTCAAGTTTTATGTACAATTGTAGAACGAAACAGTTGATCAAAAACGCCATTTTGAACAACCAGTTCCTCGGAGATCTCGATGAGTCGCGTATAGAGAAGCTTATATCGGTGATGTATCCGGAACAGGTGAAAGCCAATACGCGAATCATTCACGAAGGTGAAGTCGGTAAGTAATCATCTTTCGAAATGACAAGATATTAATCTATGAAATATTAGAAAAATAATGGTAATCGATTGTGTCAGGATCGCATATGTACGTCTCGGAAGAGGGAACCTTCGAAGTTTACGTAGGCAATACGTGCCACGAGAGCTTTGGTCCTGGTGTCGCTTTCGGAGAACTGGCCTTGTTGTACAATACCAAAAGACTGTGTTCTATCCATGGTATTATACTAGCTATACTATAAATCTTGAAATCTTTTAGCAACCATTTAACAAACTTAATAAAATATTTTATTGTAACTGTCGAGACGCTCGTTTGTTCCTTTAGCGAGTACAAATGCGAAAGTATGGGTGTTGGAAAGACAGGCGTTTCAGACGGTAATGCTAAAAGATAACGAAGAATCGTTGGAGCATAATTTGAAGATTCTTCGTCAAATTGAAATATTCAAGGGTCTGTCGGAGGAGGTTCTGCAGAAAATATGCGACCTTATAACAGTGGTGCGTGTGAAATGGTTCCAATAATGCTAACTCGAAATTAAAAGACGCTATTTTTGTATCGCTTTAGGAATTTTATCCAGCGAATTCGTACGTGATTCGAGAGGGCGACAAAGGAGATAAATTCTACATTATAAACGGTGGTAGCGTGAAAATCACGAAGAATAAACCAGGTGGCACGGAAGAGGAAATGACAATTCTTGAGAAGGGTGACTATTTCGGTGAAAAAGCGCTATATGACTCTGAAGAATCTCGTCGACAGGCGAATGCTATCGCAATGGCTCCTGGATTGGAATGTTACACGATTGAAAAAAGGTAAACGTATAAAACGTTTTCAGATAATTTCACGATGAAGAATTAACAAAAGTTTATCACGAAGTTTATAAATTTGTTAACAAAGTATGTCTTTGTGTGATGCTATAGAGCTTTCCTAGATTATCTTGGTGGACTAGACTCGATCAGAAATAGAGATTGGTCAGGATATTACAGTGCAAATGAGTCGGATGACTGGGGTGACGAATTCAAGAATTTAACTCTGTCTGATACTGTATTTGAAGGGACGATCGGGGCTGGAGGTTACGGCAGAGTGGAACTGGTCGTCGTCAATTCGATGCCTAACCTTAGTTTCGCCAGGAAAAAGATCGTCAAGCATATGATCACAAAGGGTGGCTTCCAAAAAATGATGTATAACGAGAAGAATAGTTTGAAATTGTGTAATTCGCCGTTTATCTGCAAGTAAATTAACAACTCTGCTCTAACGTGAAAACGAATTTTTTTTTTTTTTTTTTTTAGAATATAGTATACGTAATTAAAGAAAGCTAAGAAAGAAAAAGATTCGATCTAGTGATTCTTTAATTTATTAATACTTGTATTGGAATTTATAATGTAAAACTTGAAGAATATTTGCCACCGAATAACGACTTGATATATATTAAGCGAAGCATAATTCTACGTTCCTTGTAGATTATACAGAACCTTCAAGGACAATAGGTATCTATACCTGCTACTGGAAGTATGTTTAGGCGGAGATTTAAGAACAGCCTTATACAGAAGCGGCCGATTCGATAATTCAACAACTAAATTCGTAACCGCTTGTGTCGTAGAAGGACTTCAACACCTTCATTCACTGGGCATCATCTACAGAGACTTAAAACCTGAGAACATCGTAATCGATAATCGAGGCTATGCTAAGCTTGCAAGTTCTTTTATTTCGAATAAATAACAATCGATAATAAATTCATTCGTTAACTCAGCTATCTTTACAGACTGATTTTGGATCTAGTAAAAAAATTGGCCCATACAAGACAAAGACTTTTATGGGTACACCAGAATATTTGGCTCCGGAAATCATTCAAAGTAAACTTTATAATCAGTACGCATTCTCATGTTTAGTTTACATATTTATTAAGTCTTAAATTAATTCTTAAAGCGATTGATTATTTTTTATTAATAAAGGGCCGTTGATTATTGGGCACTTGGAATTCTTACGTACGAGATGTTAACGAATCGAACACCTTTCCAAGATGTAAGTGATATAGAAGTGTATAAGAACATTCTTCGTGGCTTTAAGGATATACTTGTACCGCCCATTATTAAAAACACGGCAAAGAATTTTATCAAATCACTACTGGAAGATGATCCATATAAAAGACTTGGTTATTTACGAAATGGTGTTGCTGATATTCATAACCATAAGTATTTATTAACGAATTTGTAGAATATATTTGTATTTATTAATTTAAATATTAATATTTACATAACATAAATTAATTTCAGATGGTTCCATAACTTTAAATGGCAGGAGTTACAGAGCCAAACAATGCCTTCCCCTATTGTGCCAAAGGTAAATAAGAAATTGTCAGAATATCTTTGAAACAGCTAATCTCATTATCTAATTCATTCACAGGTAAGGGATCATCTCGACTTAAGAAATTTCGATAAATATCCTCCAGATTACAGATCGGCACCAATGGACTATTCCGATTGGGATACGAATTTCTAACGATCTTTATTATACGATTCACTTTGTATATATTATGTTAAAGTATCTATTTATTATTTAAGCTAACTATTAAATAATATATTAGCCCTTACTTTTTATTTTGTGACAGTATTAAAAATATATTTTTAAATAATGAAAAATCAATTATAACGCATAACATATAGTTAAATCTTTTGTAAGTTGCAAAAAAGCATCAATTTATAAAGAGTTATAATTAAAGTATACATACATACTTTGTATATATGAAGCACGATTAACCAAAGATTCCAGATTAACCAAATACGAATACCACATTAATAACACTGTGATTAATTTCCACGTGCGAGATTATTTGTCAAGAAAGATTATGCTTATTTATGAAGAAACCGACAAACAACTGTATCACAAACAAGTACAATATTCTATTACAGAAGAAATACTTGAATACTTATAAACACGGTTCACCAGCCTTTTTGAAATATAAAAAGTTTAACTTGGCACTGCGCAAAGAACGCCGTCAACTTCAGGTGGCGCACGATTTGCTGCACTCCTCCAAATAACCTTGTTATACTATTGTTCCAATGGTGAATTTACAAATTTATATAACAAATAAATTACGGGTGGTAAAATATATTATTAGTCATGCTGTTATATGGGTAACACATACACCATAAAATTGCAATAAACGTTATTTGTAATCAATAAAGATAAGATTTGGCAATAGATCGTATCGAATTAAAGTGTGAAAGAGAAAAATACATATTATGTATTTTTAATAACATCACAACTAAACGTAACAGTGAAATGTGAATAACACGATCGTTTGTAATGCGTTTCTGTATATTGATAAATACCGCTTGGTTATTAGTGGTGACAGGACCTAACTTAACATGAGGTGAAACTAGGTCCACAAAAATTTCAGTTGATAGCATTTTGCAAAAATATTGCACGATGGAAGCTCATGAGAATGAGCAGTATGTTACATTTCCCCTTTCAGAGGTACACGATAGTATACAGGATAATATTATATCTCATGAAGAAATATGTGAACCAGTTGACGAATGTGTTCTACAAGAAGGACTCACTGAAGTATCTGTTACAGACGTTAATTCTAGTATCACAGAAGCACAGGTTGCAGTTGAGATATTAGCAAAACATTCCGAGGAGGAAGATAAAAATCGTGTAGTATATCCTATATATATTAAAGAAGAAGAACAACATCAATATACATCCGGGGATGATGAATCAATGGCTGTGGAAGCTCTACGACAACTTGGAGGCATGTATCCTTGTTTCGAAGACAAAAAAGTATGTTCGCGTTGTGCAAACATGTTCACACAAGCTGAGATAACAAAGCATCTTACTACCTGTTCTGCTAGTAAATTATCATGTATTACTTGTGGAGAAAGATTCGAAAGAAAAATAGATTTAAACAATCATATAGTTTGTCATCAAGTAGATCGCCCACATGCTTGTAGAACTTGTGGCAACTTGTTTCGTTCAAAGAACAATTTAAGATGTCATATGTTGCAAGTGCATCAAGTGCAAAAACCTCATAAATGCACCATATGTGGAGCAGATTTTCAAAGGCCTTCTAGTTTATCCAATCATATGAAAATTCATACATATGTTGCTGGACGTGCCATTATGCAGTCACAGAGTGATAATGTATCACAGTCAGAGGAAACATTCAGAAAATGGCCTGAAAATATGACAGAGTCCCAAAATAATCAAGTGCCATCTTCGTCTGTACAAACGGTTCAAAGCTATGATACAGTTCAATGGACAGTTCCATCTTATAACTTTCAAAGTGAGCAGGCAGCAGTTAATTCAATATCTAATCCTGAGGAAAAAATAGACACTTTACATGAATTTACTGTAATGCCAAATGGAGAAGTAACACAGTTTGAATATACTCAACAAAATAATATAAATAATCAAGTCAATCAGCAATACAATCTTTCATTAAATTCATTTAATAATGCTGATACAATGGTGAAAGTTGAAACTTTGTCGTATAATAGTGAAGATAGAAAGAATTATATAGAAGTTGAAACAAATGGTACAAAACAGCATACTTGTAGACATTGTGGAATTAGTTTTTCTCGCGCAACAGCATTGGTATCCCATGAGAAAACTCATACATCTAAAAATTGGAACATGCCAATTGAATGTGAGTATTGTGATAAACAGTTTCAAGATGGCAATCACTTAGCAACTCATCAAACAACTTGTGCGAAGAAATTAATGCAAAATAATGTTGAACAAGGTACACCTAATAATAAATGGGGTAAACATGCATGTTCTGAATGTGGCAAAAAATTTACAACCAAACAAAAAATGTTCAGACATCAGTGGATTCATAGAAAGAAAACACATTCTTGTGAAGTATGTGGATCTCAATTTGAAAAGCAAAATCAGTTGGATGAACACAGATTATCAGCTCATCCTGGTGACTCTCCATTTACTTGTACAGAATGTGGTAAAAGTTTTGTATCGCGTCAAGGACTTTGGGAACATGGTAGAACACATGCTGGGAGTCCTGCACATTTTCATTGTGATACATGTTCCAAAACATTTTCATCGCGACAGGGATATTTAATACACCATAGAACTCATACTGGAGAAAGGCCATATGGTTGTAAATTTTGTTGGAAAGCGTTTAGAGATGGTGGAACTTTAAGGAAACATGAACGTATTCACACAGGAGAGAGACCTCATGTTTGTCCTCTATGTTCAAGAGCATTTAATCAAAAAGTTGTTTTAAGAGAACATGTTCGATGGGTTCATGCAGCAGGAAAAAATGAAACTGAAGTAACCGGGCCCCCTTTTTCCTGTCCTATATGTGGTGCTTTAAATCAAGATCGGGATGAATTATGTGCACATATTGTTAAACATTCAGATCAAATGATTGCAGAAGCAAAAGCTAAAACAAACAATAATGCACCAAAAACCAAACCAGTTAAGAAAAAATCAAAAGTGTCTGCAAATACATATTTACAAGGAAAACAAGGAGCTGGAAATCTTATAATTCCTAAATCAGAGGAAACTGAAGCACTTTTGTCTATTACAGAATCAGATAAATCAGATGACCAACAAATTTTAAGTGATAAACAAAATAATACTTTCCTTGTAGTTACTACAGAAAAACGTGATGAAAATTATATTGCAATATCTGAAATTAAATCTGAAGACGTACAATTATTAGTTGATGAAAAACAAGATGAAAATATTCATATTTCACAAGCTAATCATAGTCACAGAGAATCTTTAAATACAACTCGCATAGTTTCTACAGAACGAGAAGGAAGTGCACTTCATACCACAAGCAGTCATAATGAAATAACTACAATGCATTTAATACAGACTTCAAAGCAAACAAATACTTTACATTTAATATCAAAGCAAAATGAATCGTTGCCTGTTCTGACACTACCAAATCATCAGAGTCATGAAAATTTTTCCAGTCAAATTGCACAAATAAGTAATGATGATTTACCAATGGATATGGTAACTCACCATTCAACTAGGCAAAATCAAGATATCAAGAATCACAGTGAAGTTGGACAGGAATCATTAATACAGGAGGGAGGATCCCAAACGGCTGTAATACAAGTTGTACAATATCATCAGCAAGACAGTGATGATGGAGAAGAATTAGTCTGTGGTATTTGCGGGGAAGATTTTAATGATAAAAATGTGTTGATGGAACACGTTAAAATTCACATATAATTATTGTTACTTTATTACTATCCAAGTTTGTGATATTCTCATGCTATTAATGTGGCTATCTAGAAAATAACAAATTTGAGGATTCCTTATGTTATTGAAAAGGAAAAAAAACTAAATATAACTTTAAATATCGTTTCCAATAGTAGTAGTAAAGCACCAATCTTCTATGTGTCTTACAAATGCACTGATATTAAAAAGAAACAGGGAATTTCAATGATATTTATACATTTTTAATTAATTTGGTTTTGTTTCTTCAAAATGCTTTTGCACATTTAGATCATACATTATACATGTGGTAAAATAATGTGTATCTTTTAAAATAAAATACAGATAAAGATTATATATTATGTAAAGCACATTACTGATTGTCTTAAAGATTTAAAAAAAAAACATATCGTAAGAAAATAATCTCAAGATTATATATCTCTGCTTTGATGCAATTTACGAATTGTTTGATCTTGAATTTAAATATCAGTTTTCGATATCTAAATTATAATTAAGTCAAATGACACTTAAGATGTAGAATGTGTGGTGCGATAATAAAATGCATTTTATTTTCTACATTTACTTTATATTAAAACACTTTTCTTTTTAATACCGCATCGTGTAAATTTATCCTTCACCCTTCGCATTCGTATTACCGCGCGTTTTGCCAGTATGAAGTTAGTAACCAAACTCACCACGTGTTGTTGGGCCAAAATACAAGTGTGTATTATTTTCTGACGGAAACAGTTATAATTCATAATTACATTTTGTATCATTTTGTAACGTGTTAAGTGATTTCAATAAGTCTTTACTAAATCCGTAGAAAAGCAACCGACAAAAAAGTAAGTACTAATATTTTTTAAAAATAAGAAAATACACACATACACGTGTTTTTATTTGTTACAAAGTATGATAGTATTCTTTATAAAAGGATTTTTTTTGTTACGTATCTATAAATATAATTAATTTTGACATATATCGTTATACTCTCTAATATTAGTTTAAATTTTGTTTAGCATTAAATTCTAACCTATATTTAGCATTAATATATTTCTCCCGCGTTTGTGATCAGTTCGACGAAGCATTCCTAAGGTGTTTGTGTCTTGTGCTTCAAACGTAAGGTAAAAGAATTCATAAAAATAAAAGCGTACTGTAATTACATAAAAACAAATTTAGTTAAGCCTTATTAGATTGAAGTGGAAAAAAACACTTTGATACCAGATTTTTCAATCTCAAACATTAAAACAAGAAACGTGTTCATAAGGTGAAGAGGTTATGTTGCCGCAACATTATTTTAATTGAAGCATAATAGTATAGTAGAATATAGCAAGAAAACTTTTTAAAGTTTTTAATCAAAATATACAAATATGCCAACTTGGAATCAAATTCAAGCTCAACTACGAAATCCGAATAATCCAGTGGTATTTTTCGACGTATCTGTAGGCACTACAGAAATCGGACGAATGATTTTTGAGCTTTTCGAAGATGTTTGTCCAAAAACATCGGAGAATTTTCGACAATTCTGCACCGGAGAGTACAGAAAAGACGGTGTATCTTTAGGTTTTAAAGGTGCCATATTTCATAGAGTCATTAAAGACTTCATGATTCAAGGCGGTGATTTTGTGAATGGCGATGGTACTGGAGTCATAAGCATCTATGGTGGTGGAACATTTCCTGATGAAAATTTTACATTAAAACATGACTCACCTGGATTGTTATCCATGGCCAACAGTGGCAAAGACACTAACGGCTGTCAATTTTTCATCACTTGCGCCAAATGTAATTTCTTGGATGGTAAACACGTTGTTTTTGGAAGAGTTATCGATGGACTTCTAGTTATGAGGAAAGTAGAGAATGTTCCCACAGGGCCAAACAACAAACCAAAAATTCCTGTGACGATATCTCAATGCGGACAAATGTAATAGCTAACTAATTATATTTTATACTTTTAAATGTAAGATATGCTATAAAAAAGTTTGACATATTTCTTCAGAATAAGGGTACTATTTTAAAATCATATACCTTTTCCCATTCTAATATTTAAATAGTTTTTTTAGTAAATATATTTCAATAAGTTATAATTATAGCCTAAATTGGTAATTATGATTGTAATGATTTACTTCGGAGCTGTCTGCATCTTACATTGCCTTCAGGTATCTTATGATTTCTTACTAATAGAGATTGCCTATCAAGACCTGCTTAATTGTACTTAAAAGTTAATAAGTTGCATCTTGATCGACGGATTGATAACTTCGAGGAACTAAAGCCGTGATTAAAAATTCTTGATACGATAAAAATAAAAAAAAGTTATCGTTTTACGAATTTCAATTTTATTCCGTTAAACTTACATACGAAATAAATAGTCATTAATATAATCTACATTGTATTGGATTGGATAAAAATCCAAACACGTTTGAAATATCAATGCGACTTACAACTCGAATCGGTCTTCTCAGAAGTAAAACACCCAAAGTAAACACGTGTAATGTGTGTATTATCTAACACTATGATCAGCGTCGACTGACAAAATTCCAACCGTAAATATTTAGGTCTTCATTTCGTATCTAATTTACAGTAATCTAATCGAGAACTATCCTTTATTCGTACATAATTCGTTCATGGAATAATTTAATATTATATCTATTAATAGCCTAAGAGACAATCGATGTACTTAACAGTGAGTCTTATTTCTGCCTAGCTACATATTCATTTTTTTCCTTTTTAATATGCTCTGAATTGTTACACGAATCGATAAATTGCTTATACTACGAACAATTATTTCTCTTCTATTTTATCGGGCACGTTTATTATATCGTTTCTCAATTGCAAAACTAGTACAGTTTATTCGAACAATTATTCTCGTCAGCACATAATCTCTTGCTTTGGTTGGTTGCGGAATAAATATGAAAATAAATTCCAGTTGCACTTACGTTGCATAAAATCGTGCGTAGAAAGGCAAATTCCCAAACGATTTACCAACATCTCGAAAAATGGTTTCCAGTAAACTTCAATAAATAGAATGTATCAATGTCTCAAACGATGACCAGTGTGCAATGCACTAGATCGACAACACCCTTCAGACTTTCTTCATCGATCACTCTCGATAAATACCTTCAGAATCGTTTCTATCGGACGAAATTTCCAGTTTATCGTAATTCGAAGGAAACTTATCTCGGTCGCAAGATTTGCTCGTTCCCTAAAAAACAACGATATGATGAACGGAGTTGTGATATTCCAAACAAGACCGGCCGGTTTCGAGAGGCATTCCTATCACATAATTCACGAATCATCTGGATATCATCATCGGGATCGTCACGACCTGAAAAAACATTACACCGATCATCATCGTCAGCAGCTCACGGCAACGATAGCAGTTGGTCCCTCCTCTTAGGCACCGTGAGCTGAGGTGTGGTCTACCTGCTGTTGCAGAACACGTCTTCCTCAATGGTATCGACCTGCGAGTTGTCATCGACGACCATGATGGGCGTAGCACCGTCGTGGAGACTCGATTTCGAAATGGATCTTTTGTAAACGTCCCTCGTCACGCTCCTGGTGAAGCTGAACTTTCGTACCAGCTTTTTGTCCAATGCAGCGGGACTCTTTGGTCCCTTCGCCCTAAATTCGTCTTCTGTTCCTTCGTAATGAGCGAGCATCACCTCCGTCGCGTGTTCTTCGATCACGTCCACAGCATAATCGATATCATCGTCAGTAGCATTTTCCTTGATCACGCAGAATCTCAAGATATACTTTCCCATGACTCTAGCTGGGATCATATGAAGTCTGCCGGATGCGTTAATATTCGCCAACAATTCCTGATTGATCTCATCGCTCTCCTTCAGTCTGAAGCAGACCAAACCAACTCTCACATCGTTAGTGATCTCGAATCTTTTGTCCCTTCTCATCAGAGTCTCGAACCGTCTCGCCAGCCTGATATGGTTCCTTATGTACTTCTGCAATCCTGTAATTCCATACGATCTCATCACGAACCACAATTTCAACGCTCTGAATCGTCTGCTCAAAGGAATTCCCCAGTGACGATAATCGATAGATTCTCCGGATCTAGCGTGCTGAAGGTACAATGGATCGACGACGAGCGCCGACGTGAGCTTCACTCGATCCCGTACCCAAAGGCAGGAACAGTCGAAATTAACGAGCAACCACTTGTTGGGATTCGTGTTGAACGAGTCTGCGTGCTCGATACCCGTCATCAACGGCCTCATTTCCGGGCAAATGAACGCGTTCCCAGCGTAAGCACCGTCCACGTGGAGCCACATGTTAGGATACAGTTTGCACACTGGTCCGATTTCGACTAAATTATCGAACGCACAGGATCCGGTAGTGCCAAGAGTGGTGGAGACATAAAACGGAACCAAACCGTTTGCCACGTCTTCGCGGATCGCAGATTCCAGTCGCTTACCTCGCAAGGAACCTTTTTCATCTGGTTCAAGAACTCGAAGCTTCACCAAACTGATCATCGCTGCCTTTTCGACGCAGGAATGAGCTTCTGTGGAACAATAGGCGACCAACCGTGGCAGAAAGGCCGAGTCCTCGGTGTTCGGGTCTTGCTCCTTCAAGGTTCGAATCGCTTGGGTACGTGCCGCAAGCATGGTGACCAGAATACACTCGGAGGCTGACCCTTGTATCACTCCACCACCTTTCGAGCTTTTGTGTTCAGCTAGGAACTCCGCTGGTAGGTCTATCGCTTTTGCGTACCAGTCGAGTACGATCGTTTCCAGTTCCGTGCAGGCCGGGCTCGCCGCCCAAGAGAAACCTATGCACCCGATTGCGTCCGACAGCATGTCCCCGAGGATCGAAGGGAACGAGTTACCCGCTGGAAAGTACGCGTGAAAACGTGGATGCTGCCAGTGTGTGATCTGTAAACCATCCGTGTTTTCTCAGTAATCGACGTTTGTATTGGACGTAAAGATTTGTAAAAAAAATTTTTATACGAATTTTTCAATGTCGAGGTATGAGTTTGAAAACTCCGCAACACACGAACATTAAATTAGCAAAGAAATATTGGAAATAGGATGATCTAACGATAATGAAAAGTGTTGTTTTATGATCGACCAGGTTTTTCCTATTTTTTTAGTATTCGTGAATATTATTAACATCGAAAGAGGTCGGAATCAACGAAGGGGGATCGATAATCGAGCCCATAGTTGACACTCACCCCGGGCATTATTTTGCTGTCGACGTCCCTCATTATGGCATCCCATGATTCCCCTTTCGCTGGAGCTTCTTTGGGAAGTAGGGGCCTTAGATACCCTGGATCCACGTTCGCCGTCACCCTCTTTCCCTCCAAGGTGCGGAGATACTCGCAAATATACTCGATCATCTCCTTGCCACGTACTTGAAACTCATCGATGTTCATGATAATTGCCGGCTGGAATGTAATTCGAAGGAGAGACGGGCTAGTGCGTGCCAATGAAACTCATGTTTGATTAAGCACGTTCTCGGCTAAAGCGTGTGTACGTGATCGTGACATTTTTCACCGCCATTTATCGGGATTACAGACGAAATAAACGTCATTCGCAAGCAAAGAAATACCTGGGATGAAATATCTTCTTTACGTGTTCTCTTTTCTTTACGTTACTTCTCTTTGTTGCTTTTACTTTTCTTTTTCCAAAAGATTCCGAAAGAGTCGGTTGCTGCGTTTTATTTCTCAAGCTACTCTACGATTTCGACTTTTCGAAATATCCAAGCGTTTTTCACTCACTTTTTCTTTTTGATTGGCGGATAGAAAATCCGATCCACTTCGAAGATATATCACTCGAACGTTTCAATACGTTTCTCTTGGAGAAGGAATTTGAAAATGGTCGTTTGAGTTGTTTCAGAACATGATCCCACTTGGAAAGAAACGCGTAACAGGTTTGTCCCGTGTTGGAACCGAGACTGGTGGCACCTGGCATAGCGCCGGTCAGTTTTATGCGCGCCTCCTCTTCGTACATCCCTGCCTCACGCAGATAAAATTAAGGCGGAGCTTCGCCTATCGTGAAAAATATTAACTTACCTGCTTCATTCTGGATTACGACACTGGCGCCTACTGTAACGCTTCTTACGTAAATGCCTGCTCGAAAAAAGGGATCACACCCCTTCGAAATTTCTCTCCAACCCATAAAATTCGTCATACTTCCACTCAACCAATTTAGCAGCGCTTTTTCCCTCCCACGTGTGACGTGATAATTCATTCTTTCCCTCAAATGTGTACACCGGTACACTTATACCTTCTTTATAAAAAAAAAAGTGATACGATTTTTAAAGAATTGTCAATTTTCTCGCTCGAACATTTTTTCTTTTTTTTTTTTTACTAAATTTTAATTGCTTTTTTGCAATTTATACCTACAAGATTTCACTAAAAATTATTTCAGCTGAAGATACCTCCGTTACTGTTTTTAATTATTTTCTCAGAAAAGGAAACAACAGTAATTGAAATTTCTGGCATGTTTCGTACCGATCGTTCGAAGAGAGTTAATTCGACGATTAGAAAATCGATTGCCACCCGCGCGGATAGTGTTCGCGGATCGATGCCAAAAATCTGAACGAAAATTCGTAAGAAGGGTGGTCGACATCAATGGTGATGTATCGAGGGGGTCGCTGCTTGAATAAGCCAGCGTGTTGTCGATGATGCACGGGGAGTAAACTCGCCCCCTCCTCCCCCGTTTATAAATAGACGTTTACTCTTCACCTACATTTACAACACCCCGTAGAAGCGGTGACAGGTCACCGCTCAATCTTTGTAACACATACAAGCAGACACATGGCGAACACCATTTTCTCTCTCGCCACTACCTTCACGCATGGTCTGCTCGCGACCGACGTTTTCGAATTGGATTCTCGATCGAGGGTGTCGATACGATTGCCATTCAGTTCGAATTAATTAATTCCACCGCTGATTCCCTTTTTTCCGCCGGCCATTGTCCATTTGACTCGCGTTAGCTTCGGGCAAGTTGCCGATCAAAAAACCGCTATACCCCAAACAATTAGAAAGTTAGCTTCCCGGGGAGATCGAAGTAAATTGAATTCATAGTTTAAAACAATTAAATGTAATTTTCATAAGGTGGGAGAGAAGTATATTCGATCTATCGTTGAACCGTTGTGTTCATATTTTCTTCTATTTATTATCGAATTATTTAGCTAGTTAGAATTTGTAGGTGTTGCATCTTTTACTAAAGAAGAAAAAAAAGGTAGAAGTATCCTCGTGATAGGTTTTTCTTACAATAAGTTACGCTCGTTTATTTTTCGACATTGGAGACTATCCTTTGATCTCTGTTAATATGCAACAGCCTACGTAAGGGATAGTATTTGTCGCTCGTTCAATTACCAATATTCTGCCAATGATCGACATTATCGACAGCTTCCCCTTCTCCAGTGAACCAATTTACGATTACGCGTTTTCGCTTGACGTAGCATCTTTCGGCGGGTGATGACTGAGCCACGCGCCACGTTTTCGTTTTCATAACAAGATCCCGTTTTCGCAAATGAGTTCTACGAAAATGGAATCGAAACGAAATTGAATATAAATGTCACTGGATACTTAGAAGAGAGAAAAAGAGAGAGAGAACGATATCCAAGCAAACGGTCCAGGTACATCGTTCACCCTCGTGACCCCAACCTTTTCGATCGTGTAACGAATAGCTTTTTATGACCTTTTTTCGATATTCCCGCGATACGAGTTTCCGTTTCATGTTTTTTTATTCCACTGCCCACCCTCCCCCTTTCTAACTCCATGCCCGGGCCAATTCACAGACATCTCTATAACGACAGAAAACAATTACGACTGCAGATGATGTGGTGAATAATTGGAAATACCATGGTTTCTGTACTTGAAGAAATCCATTTTACTATATAGAGCACGCTTTATATATCATATAGGTAATGTATATTGGATAGAATAATATGTTACATACGTAGCGTGTTTCACGTGGTACACGATTCTGTCGCGATCCAAAGAGAGCACACTTATATAAACAGATCGATAAGCAAGTAAAGATGATGTACTTATATCTATCGAGCCGCTTCCTTCGGTCGAGCCGTGAACGCGAAACTTTGCAACTACTGCACACAGTCCCGAAGGGCTGACTAAACAGGCGACGAAAAACGATGCCACGATCAAACAGGGTCGTCGATCAATTTCGACCATATTTTCATTCGTCGACTGTTGCTGAGCAATTTTAAGGGAATTTTCTTGTTTGAGAATCTTGCACCGTTTCTTTTTAATCGACGATTCCGTCGGCAGTATCCGTACGTGATTCGATTGCGAGAATCGTTGTTGCTTCGTTATATAAGTTTCATTCCTGTCGATGTATCTGGAGAAACTTTCGAAACTTTAGAGAAAAAAAAAACGATGAAGGATCGGGCAAGGTTTTACGCTCTGCCATTTGGCGATCTTCCACGGGACGGCGAAGCGGATGGCGATGGATCCGGACTGCATCCGTTGCTGCTTCCGCGACGACTTCCGGTACCGCTTGCTTTCAGCCGTACCATGGTATCCAGATGACGAAATCTAAAATTATTTCCTTCGATTAATAAGAAAACACGATGTAAGGACGATTTCGAATATTCGATGTAAATGCAAAGTTTCAATCTCGTTATAGGAAAGAAGAAAAACGTGAAATATCGTTTTAAAGAGAAGAAGAGAAGATAAAATAGAAATTTGCAGAATATTTTCCAACGTGCCTAAGAGATAGTTCGCTAGTATCGGCGGCGTCCTTCATCAGATACGCCAGTGGCCACGATATCCACGAACGTCTACCGTCAGACATACTAAATCAGTGATTTTGTTAAATCTCTGTAATCCATTTTAAGGATACAGCAAAGTCTTACGTTGCGCTGTTCGTAGGATTCGAACCGATACCACCGATGGTTGCTTGAGTATCGAGTTTTCCCCCTGTCCTGTTTGGCGTCTTCGTAAAACCAGGCTGAATCGCAGGATCAGACACCATGCGGACGAAGAAGGACCTTCTTTGCTCCAAAGTGGCCCTCTTCTTCTCCTCGAGCATTTTCCTCTGTGTCAACTCGTCCATGACATCCTGCAATTGAAGATAAAATAAAGATACACGTAATACGCAAGAACATTCAAAGAGCGAAACGAAATTCCAATTGGAGAGATTTCGCTCACCTTGGACTCTAACAACTCAGCTAGATAATCCGTGATTATGCTCCACGCTATGTCTACGATATAAAAATAAGAATTGAGTAATAGAGTAAAAATTGAGTAAAAGAAACGTGTAAGAATGGTATTATCAAGCAAGATATTGCTAACCAACGTCAGAAGCGGTGGCATTCGGCGCAGCAAGTGCGAAACGAATCGTGAAGCGTTGATTCACTCTGGCTGGCACCATATGCAGCTTTCCAGAATCATTGATAGCACTGAGAAGCTTCTGATTTAGCTTGTCGGTGCCTTTTGCTCGGAAACAAACCAGGCCCAACTGAAAACCATTTAATACAATAAAACTTGGTAACGCGATAAACCTTGACTCCAAGCCTTGATTCACCGCTGTCTTCGTATTGTCTTCGCGAGTCGCTCACCACAACTTCGTTACAGAGCTCGAATCTCGAATCCTTCCTCACCAACGCCTCGAATCTTTTCGCCAATTGAACGTGATTTCGAATGTAGGCCTGCAAACCGGATATCCCGTAGCTTCTCATCACGAACCACAGCTTCAAGGAACGAAATCGTCGGCTCAGTGGTATGCTCCAGTGTCTGGGCAAACAAAAAATTAAAAATAACGGATGTTGAATGAACAAACGATGCTTGTTTTTTTAATGAAATAAACAACGTCGATGAAATCGATAGTACCTATAATCGATGGCTGTATCCGCGTGAGTATGCTGCAGGTAAAGAGGATCGACGACGAGCGCGCCAGTCAGCTTGAATCTGTCACGAACCCAGAGACAGGAACAATCGAAGTTCGTTAATAGGAATTTGTTCGTGTTGGTGTTGAAAGAATCTGCGTATTCGATACCAGCCATCAGGTACTTTAGTTCCGGACAAATGAACGAGTTGCCTGCGTAAGCCGCATCCACGTGTAACCATACCTATCGACAGCCATAATACAAATTTTGGGGCTGAATATACGCGATAACGTAGCTTGAAAATCGCAAATATTCTTACGCCTGGATATTTTTTACAAACTGGACCGATTTCTCTGAGATTATCGAAGGAGCAACAAGCAGTTGTGCCTAAAGTAGTTGAAACGAAAAAGGGGATGTATCCTTCGGCTGTATCAGCTTCGATTGCCTGAAGAAAATTGCACGATGACGAAGAAGGAACTTTTAATCAAAATCAACACGTTTGCTATATCACTTTCGCGTATATAACTTGCTAAAACTTACAACGATACGTATCATACAAGCGAAGATTACGAGAATTTTCTAATACAATTCGATCACCAATTCTCTGTGGTAGCGAACGTGTTAAATATAAATATAATCGGAAAGAAAAATTCTACCTGACGCAAAGTTTCACCACGAAGAACGCTCTTGTCGTCGGGCTCCAAAATCCTTAATTTTACGAAGCAGATCATCGCGTCCTTTTCGACACAGCTGTGACTTTCGCGACTACAGTAAGCCATTAATTTTCCTAAAAGAGCAGTTTCGTCCAAATGTGCGTGAGCAGGTAACTCTTTTAATCTACCAATAGCTTGAGCTCTTGCTGCCAGCATACACACTAAAACACACTCCGAAGCTGAGCCCTAAAATTCGTTTAACTGTTATCTCATAGCCTACGATTTATATATAACGATTAGGTTATTTAATTAATCCAGCAGAAAGTGTTTAATTCTCGTAAAATATCAAAGTATTTACTTGTATCACACCACCTCCTTTGCTACCAGGGCTAAAATAAAGAAAGTCCGTGGGTAGACCAATAGCTTTGCCTGCAATTTAGTATACCCGATGATATTCGTTCTGTAATACTTCATATAAATTCGATTGATATTTAATGGAATAATATTGAATTACCGAACCAGTCACAGACTATCGTCTCGAGCTCCGTGCAGGCTGGACTGGCCGCCTAGAACAAATAAAACGTCGAAATACAGAAATGAACGAACAAACAGGCTTGAGCGATCCGTCAAATCTTTCTAATCCATGTTCGTACCCTGATCTTCGCGAGAAAATTGAATTTCGTGTATCGATGCGACTTCAGCATCCTCGGAAATGTTATATTCGTAACATATATTTATAGAGATGTTACATACGCAACGCGGATGTTAAGTAATTTTCTCGAAAGGAAGAAAAAAAAATATTGAACTCACCCATGAAAACCCAATGCAACCTATTGCATCCGACAACATATCGCCAAGAATCGATGGAAAAGAATTTCCAGCTGGAAAGTACGCGTGAAACCGTGGATGTTGCCAGTGAGTTATCTATAAATATTTTCCTCCTTTTATCCATCTCTTTTTATTTACACGTTGTTTTTCTTTTCATTGTGAAAATCTTAAAATTCTTTCATCACTTGTAAACATTATCAAAGTCACAGAGAATGAAAAGTGATTCTACTACTTTTCACTTACTCCGGGCATGATCTTCGATTCGACGTCCCTCATGATGTCCTGCCAAGGTTCAGGTTCCCGCGGTGCTTCCGATGGTAGGAGGGGTCTCAAATATCCGGGGCCAACGTCCGGTGTTACTCTCCGGTTGTGAATATTACTCATAAATTCGCAAATGTACTCCACCATCTCCTTGCCACGCATGCGAAACTCCTGAATGTCCATGATGATCTGTTTGGTCCTTGAAAACCTTTGGATAGAACGTGATTTCGTTTATCATCACAGTTATCACGAATTTGCTTGTTGTTCTACTTTCTAGTTAATTCGATAATAATATCTGTCACAAGCTCGATAAGGATGAACCCTTTTCCACTCTGTATCTGCCACTAAATGCGACACGATTAATTCGTCAATGAAATTAAAGAAATTGGTAAACGCGGAATTACATAGACACTCTTACTTTCAGTAACTTCAAAATTACAATCTTCCTATCAATTTGCGAAAGGAAAATTTTAATATTTTGCTCGTCAAAAGCGCAAACTTTTGTCTTTCGTCTTTATCATTCGTTCTCGTCGAACGTATAATATATGGATTTGTCGGCTACGTTGATGCTTCGCACTGAACGTATATATACGTCGGTCGTCGACAAAGGGATAAACGATACGATAAAGATATTACAGAAACTTTCTTAGTTTCACTGGAACAACACGTCGAATAAAGACAACTAATTGGTGAGAACATTGATGAATGCAGAATTGTATTCGCTCGAAGGATCAACCCTCGACACAGACACTCTTGCTTCCTTTAAAACGTAAAAAAAATTACCGCAGTATCTCGTTATACGATGCGGAAAGATGTTTGGATATATTTTGTAATTTCACTTTTTGTCACGATCGGAAGGACTTGAAGGAAAATTCGTAGTCCCCACGCGGAAGACCGTCCTACCTGTTGCTAGCGACGACGACGAAGATCGTAAGGTCCAACCGGTGTACGTTGAATGAGCCACGACCGAACAATCCGCACTTTCGCCTACCACCGCGGATATATCGAGGATCCAGGGAGCGAGGATTCTTCAATTCCTGCGCAAACGCGTCCTTCCGTGCGATCTTCTTAGCGGATCCTCGAAAGGACGAGCGGGAGAAATGGGTGGATCTATGTATGGCTAGGAACGCAATTTCCGTTAAAGGGAAGATTGAAATAGACACGTAAGGGCACCGACTGCCCTTCGTTCAATCAGTAACCTCATGCTTGCTCTTTCTTACGAAACTTTAACGGCCGCGCCTAGTCAAAATCGTGTATTCTTTGAAAATTCGTTCTTTACTTCTCTACCGGTGAATATAATTTTGATCATATAGATCGTTAGATTGGACGGAATTTTACGAAGGGTGACACGTGCTTCTGATTGGCTGCAATCTTCTAGCAATCTGGCAAGCTTCTAAGAGGTGTCCTTGAACGATAATGAACTTGACGATGTTCCATAGACGATTCCAGAAAGTGATGTAATGGTAGACTTTACAATTTACAGTCGTATCTGTGACACTCACTGATTACGTAGTTTATCGTTACGTGTATTATCAATGAGAGGAGCACGGTTTCTTAACGAAACAACGAGTTCTAACGAACTTGTTTAAGAAGGCATCGTTGGATGGTTGTTTGATTTCGTAATAGGTCATACGATGAAATAGGGAATAGGAAGGTCTTCGCGCGGGGAAACTTCATTCTGCAGGTCGATTGACTCGGAAATGTTCATACAATCGTTCGAGGGAGCGTAGTTCTCCTCCGGGGTATTGGAGGAAAACTTCTGAAAACGGCTTGCGCCGTTCATTGGCGATGAAATCGTTGAGCGTCTTCTCCATAGAAGAGTTGGCCACTCGAATAAATTGGAAGCAAGGCTTCTGAGCGCCCGATGGTTTATTACGGTGGGAAAAGAGCGCGTAGGTATGGTTAAAAAGGTGTCAGACGCAGAATATCTCGTCCTCTCTCCCTTTAAAAGTCGTAGCGATGCAGCTGCACCAAAAGT
This sequence comes from Bombus vancouverensis nearcticus, assembly GCF_051014615.1. NCBI lineage: Eukaryota > Metazoa > Arthropoda > Insecta > Hymenoptera > Apidae > Bombus > Bombus vancouverensis. Next base: position 17,699,702 of record NC_134913.1, read on the forward strand.
GGTCCGGAACTCCTTGACCTTTCGTTCTCTCGTTTAGAGAATCCTCTGATACATGAAGAATCTCGTCAGATCTCCCGTCACGTCGAAATTAGTTTCCTTCGTTGCTCGAACAAAACATATCGGGTCGAATAGCGAGAAACACTCGATGGCTAAGAAACAATGTTTCTAACTAGTTCACCGACATCGATGAAACACATTCCCTCGTTATAGATTGAACGATCAAACGCTGGAAATTCTGTTTACCATTAGTTCCTTTTAACAAGTTACTTTCCTTCTCTACAAAGTCTCACACTAACATAGAAATCGTAATTCAACGACGCAAACGCGATGTTGTCGACTATCTATCTGCCGCCATCGACGTGCACGAGCCTAACGTAACAGTTTCTGTATCCGATATAGGACAAATAATGATTTGTGACGTAGCGAACGCTGAACTAGACGTACATCGAAAGCGCTCCGTGCCTAAATCTTTAATCGTAATCGATCGGAAGAAGCGTCGGTATCTGTCCAACAAATTCTTCCGGATACGCGTACCGGTATAATTTCCATAGATGAAGAAGTTGACGCGCGAAGAAACGATCAGAGGTTTTCCAAGGATCAAGGATCTTGATGAAATAACGTGAGAATCGAATTAGTATCCACCAGTGGAAGCACTCGTTTCGTTTCACATAGGCAAAACGACGCCCTTTAGGGATAAAAACGTTCATAATGCTGGAATGCAGGGGTGAGAAACTGATAGGGGTGCTTAATAATGCAATATGGCGTCGGGGAGTCGCGGCGCTATGCCGACTATGCCGCATACCACCACCATATACGCCTACACTGCGACCCCCTTACACCCTCCGTATTTGCCCCCGACTACGAACAAGCCAGAGGGGTAGGGATGTACCGTGCAATCGAATGCTGATTGGAAAATATTGATGGAGTTTCCATAGGGGATCCCTCAGACCGCCGATGCTTTTTCCAAGTTCGCCTCGGAATTCCAGAAATTACACTGAACGCCAACTTTCGAGAAACGTCCCAGTTTCATTCTGGCGAAGATTGATATTAATTGATGATCGTCGAATCGTACGTTGGTTGTCGAATATATAAAGTCTCGATTTTTGAATGGTTAAGGGTTGTTATAGTTAAATATCGACGTTCTAGGGTAGGAGGTTTATTTCGTAGGTAGATTCTTTGTTCGTCTTTAGAAGGATGTCTCAGTTTCGTGCTAAGGAGAATCGATATTAAACGATGATCGTCAAATTGTCTCGATCGTTGAATCTATGAAATTTCATTTTCGAATGACAGAGGATTGAATACGAGCGAATATGGTATTCGTTAATGCAAGATTTCTTCTATATAGGTCTTTGTTTATTTCTTATATTGTAGAAATGGAATGTCTCTTAAGACAACTGAGACAAGTTATAAGTTTTCTGATACCACTGAGATCTATAGGAATATAAATTATTATATCGCTAAGCGACAAAACGTAATCCAATATGTCACTTAAAAAATTATAATCAGCTGGTACTTTTTCAAACTTGAGTGTATTATATTCTACGCTATTATGCTGTCGCGTTCATTCGTCAAAAAAGTGTATCTTGAAAGGATTAAATTGTTTTTAACAGAGTGAAGGTATCGGTATGGCTTCGGAGCGCCGTGTCTGACCAATGATGGTCATTTTCCACTTGAAACGCGACATATCGTTTAGCCTGGCGTCGAATTACAAGTAACTGAAGAAAGTGAAATTTACTGTACACTGATTGATTTTATCTTAATAAGAATAAAAATAAATGTACATTTAACTGATTACACCTCTAATGGAAATAAGTTGATTTTTATTTATTATATAAAATATAATCGAATCTGATGTAAGCCAAGTTCAAGATTAGCAACTTGAAGGAATTGTAGATATTTAAATATTCCTGTATGAGAGAAGAGAAGATAAGATAGGATGAAACCGAGAAAGGTTTATGTGCAAGACTGTACTCGGTCATTCCAAGTTCCATGAATGGTTCCAAGAATGGCACGCCGAAGAACCGATGCCTGCGGACTCATGACCTACTGGCAGAGAGACGTGGTCTCCTCCGCTCTTTCATGATTCTACCCTCGTAATAATTCTCTTTAAGATTACGAAAATCAGCAGAAATATTTTTTTCGAAATCTTAATAGATCGTAAAAATCTCAATAAATATTCATTCAGTAACTGATTGATTTTCTTGCAGATGGTCCGACCAAAATTGAATAAAAAGAAATGGATGCAAAATATGGAACCTGAGCCAACAGATTCGGGAATTCCTATACCAGATTTACCAGAAAAATTTCTTCTAATGCAAGTAAGTGTCGAAATAAAAGTTCATAAAAGATTAACATTTTCATAGCATGTTGTTTAATGGGAATGTTTTCAGGTAAAAAGTGGCTCGAAAATTAGAAATGTTCTCGATTACGCGTTGAAAGAATTCTCAAATTATAACAACGTTGTTTGGAATGCGGTAGGGAAAGCTGTTGGGAAAGCTATTTCCTGTGCGGAAATTTTCAAAATGAAAGAAAAAGATCTTCATCAAATCACTAAAATACGTTTTATACAGTAAGTTATATAACACGGAAAGAAATGATAGTCTCTGTTTGTTTCTTAATTGAGGTACATGTATTATTAAAGGTCGAAGGAGTCGGAGAAGAGAAAGGAGAATGAAACCGCCGAAAATGTACAAATTTACCACGTCCCGGAAATATTTATTTTGCTTACAAAAGAAGTAAAAGACACATCAGTGCCTGGGTAAATATTTATTTTGTAAAATTGTATAACTATATTGTTATATCATGTTCCTGACGTTAATGTGCAGCTACCAGGCGCCTGGTGATAATGGAGAATTCTTAAATGGCCAAGAAATGAAAAACGAATGCGAAGGTAAGAAACAGGAAGCAGGTAGTAATGTGACCCGCGCGGATGCTGGGGAATTCGCAGCTATGGGATTGAGGGCTGGTCAAAAAAGGCCAAAGAAAGAGCAAACGAAAGGGCAAACAGAAGCACCACCAAAGAAGAGTAGGAAAAGAGCAAACGATGGTCGATAATACAAGCGAGAGAAATTAAATTGTATTGTATATAAAATTCTATCTGAAATAACTCGTATATAATCAGAGACAAAAATTTTTAATTTTAAATAAAAAATCATATTTTCTCCGAAAATTTGTACATTTGTAAGAATTTTAATTCTATCATATTTGTTTTATGCACACGAAAGAGCGATACAATGGTTCTTATTAAGTAAAAAGTTTATTCCTTGTCAGTACATGCATGTTTATTACAGAAATAATCACGCGCTTTCGGTGTATTTCTCATATTCCAATCTCTATTAACTGATCTTATCGTTATTAGATTTCTTATTTACAAATTATATATACAGTGTTACAATAGCATGCATGCACATTGCAGACTTATAACATACACTATGAAAATTACAGTGCCTTCTACAGAAATTTAATTGTAAGATCTTCTGTCTTTTGGTTTTAGAAAAAGTTATTCGCAATAGACGATTAGCAAACATCACATTTCACCAACAGTAAATGAAATTACTAAAAAATTCTTTCATGATGATTATGTTTCTCACCGTTGGTGAAACTGGAAGAGAGTACATTTTTGCAATTATTTCTGTTTCTTTTTTGTAGTAATATATTCTTAGTATCAAATTCGTATAAGCTTACAAAAAACATTGTTTGAATTAATCGCGATTGATACATTAATAAACCAATAAATTCCAAAGTATTCTTAATTCTTTTTTTCATTTTCATATTATGTCAATTACTACTATAAACTACTTATTATGGAGCTTAAGTATTCGGCAGTAGTATGGATAATCTCCCAGCACTGATATTGTTTTTCTTACCGAGAAAACTAGAGAACACTTTCAACTTTCTCATTGGCAGAATTATTAATCGGTAAAAAATTAATGTCAATTAATATAGATAAATGATTATAAAACAAACTAAAAAATAATATTCACTTGTATTCTCTAGTCTCATTTTTAAAAACGTGTGTGCCCTGATAATATAACAGGTCTGTATCATCCTTCTTATGTTTAATACTTTACAGACAATAAAAATGTAACGTTTTTAAACGGACTATACGATATTAAGAGTTATACCGGTAACAGGAGAAGAAAGTCAACATTTTAAGTTCAATCCCACATAAGATAAATATGTTATAAATAAGAACACTACACATTTACTATCATTACTAATAATGCATATAAGTGTTTGCTTCATTTGGTTACTGCACGATGATTATAGTTACGTTATATTGATAACGTTTGCTACAGTAAATATATCCATTTTTTTATGATGACTCAATAAAGTAAGAAAAAAATATCGATATTTAATGTTAGATTTCGAATTAGTCAAACACATCGTAATAAGGTTACTTACAAAAAAGAAATCTAAATTTATAATTAGTTTCAATAAAATTAAATATTTTTATACAAAAAAGAAGGTACAAAATATATAAAGATATGCTATGTAAAAGACTGAATAATTTTACTTTAAATTTTCTTGAATTTCTTGTTATATTATTTCATGAAATGCCATTTGGTAAAATTATGTTTTCAAAAATGTTTAAAATTATTTTGTTACATTAACAACGTAAACTCATGTAAAATTCATTAGTACAGAATTATTTTAACTTAATGTATTGTGTAGAAGGTATAATACATTTGTTTAAAATAAATTCATCTTTATACAAAGACTTAGTAATGGCTGGATCATAACTTCAACTATACCTTCCACGCTTTACACATTCAATGATAAGTAAATACTATAAATATAATTTTTAAGCAAGAAAAGTTACTTTATACAATAAATTCCTGTTAGCAAAGACTGTATTAAAATGAATCTTAATTCAATTAATAACAAGAAATTCTAATGATATATTTCTAGACAGATTAGCAAAAATTTTCAATACTCTTGTAATAATTAGAACTACAAGAGATATTTCAGCGATATATCAATATTACCAATGATTTCGTTAAGGGGGTATTCTGGTCTAGAGGCATGAATTTCGGGCGATTTTTGAAGCTCTGTACAAGCGAAACAAAAAATATTTTTGCTATCCTCCTTTTTAGCATTTGTTTATTGATATTTCGAGATTACGTAAAAAATTCACTGAAAAAAAACTCAATATTTAAAAAGTTATGAGCTGGCAAAGTGGGTGCTGCCAAAAAAATGGGGTGTCGTGGCGTGCATATCAACCCTTCTAGTCATTTGAAACAAAAAAAGCGAACAGATTCTTAATTAGTATGGATGCCGCTATCGTCTGAATCTTGGAAAAGTCAATACAACATTTTTTCACAAAATGACGGCCATTTAAAAAAAAATTTCTTATTTCGCACGTTTTTTTGACAATTCCGAACGTTTAAAAAATAGTAATATTAAAGATTTTGAGCTGAGCGTGGTCCGGACGATAGAGGAGTATATAAGGAATATTCAGATCACATTTAAAATAAATCGGTTCATTAGAAATTGAGATATCGTGCACGCCAACTCAAAAAAAGTAATTTCGAGAAAAACGCGTTTAAAGTTTTGAGACAAGTTTACTCGGACAACGTCTACCGTCTACTGTTCATTTGTTCCGGTCGGACCGAAGCAGATGCTGCGTCACAAAAATAGCTGTAACTCATAAAATAATTGAAATTCTGAAAAATCCTTTTAAGGGCATATTCTTGAATGTCTAAACTTTGGAAATATGAAAAAAAAATTTCGATTTTTTCAAATTTCTAGACTACAATACCACCTTAAATTTGACAAATCAATTTTGGACAATATAAATAAACATTCAAGTTCTACGCTTCACTTTCTGTCGTTCCTTCTTCTTCCATAATTGGTACTATTAAACTTTCTTTTGACATCAAATTATACTTTGTCACAAATGCTGTAAACCTAAAACAAAAAAGATTAATGATCAAAATAAATGAATTAATAAAATACTGATATTTCTATCTATGCTTTTATGATTAATCATTCTACCTGCGGCATAAAAAAGTCTCATTCTCAAATTCATCAAATATTGTTCTATGATGGTAATATGCATGAGAGAAGATTCTGTAAACTCTCCGGCTAACAGATCCAAGTTTTGCTACTGAAGATTCTTTGATACTTACTCTGAAATAAAACATAAAGAAATAGAGAGATAGATAAAAAATATTTATATATTCTAATTATCTATAATAATCTTTCGATACTATTTTTATATACCTGCTAGGAAAATACTTATTACTGTTAAGCAAACAAGCTGCACCATCGAGTGTATGTCGTGTATAATCAATAGCTGGACATTCTTTAGGTGTTTTATGTGCAGCACACAGAAATATCCACTGTTCAGTAGCTGTCATTTGAGTACAAGCTTCTGGATGGCATTCTGCTTGCAGTCTTACTGTTAAACCATTGAGTTCCATACAAAACTGTCTTAAATGTTCATATTTCCATACTGCTTCATCTTGTGCTTCTGGCATTTTCAATATTAGATCAACATTAGATGGATCTCTTCTAATCATCTGTTGAATATATTGTTGCACGGCCAGCGTGCTGTCCATTTCTTCAAAGGGTTCATCAGGCCACCTACAGAAATTCTAAACAAAGAAGGTTCCTAAATTAAGAATGTTTAATAAGAAATGAACAACCAGTGTCACTTACATGGCTCATTTATTACGTGTACAATCTATTATAATAATTACTTAATTATTAAAAAACAGTAAATATTGTACTAAATATTATCTATCAAAATCTATATCTTTATCAGTAAAATGTATTTCTACAAATATGTAACTATGGGCGTATTAGCATTTAGACACGATTAGTACGTTACTGAAAATTTAAAACAATGTAAACGAAATATAATAAATTATTAGTTTGTAAACAATAATTTCTTTATAGAGCGTTCATTGATTTTCCAAAGATATGTCAAAAACGCGTTTGGATATTTCTGTAAATACGTTGTACATAATCGAACCATCATTGAACGATAGCCTACAGGACATGAGAACAATAAATTCTCATGAAAGTTAACATTTTTATTAACCTTTGCTGTAGTTCCGGGTCTATTTCTTCTGAAGAATACACATCCGTCCGCCATCTTCATTTTTCCAGTTGTTGCACTCGATTAGTGTGCACGTTCGATTGAATCAAATAAAAAAAAGATCTGAGTGTCGTAATGTCGGCCTAGTAGAGGGTAGCGACACCATATCACTGCCATTACAACTAGGTGGCACTTGGTTCTCCATTTAAAAATAATGTATACTTTGATGTTTACATATGAAATAAAAATATGCAATAGACGTATACTTTTTTATTTGATATTAAATTAGAATAAATACAAGGCAATATAATTTAAGATTCAATCTAGTGATTCATTTTATTTTTATTACACTTATATTATATACAGAATAAGTAAAGTCTAACTTTTATTTTCTAATATAATGATTTTAAAAATAAAAAACTTGTCTAATGAGATGACTTATATTATGTGCATATTTATTCGTAAACATCCTCCCTATCGGCAACGTAACGTACTATATCCCTAGGTCGTAAAAGTTTCTCTGCATCCATATCTGGTATTTCGAAGCAAAATTCATCTTCCATGGCCATTATAATTTCTATGTGATCTAAGGAGTCCAAACCAAGATCGTCGATAAAATGAGAGTCCAAAGATAACTGCACAAAGTTAATTTTTTAATTATAATATGCTTCAAAAATTGGTAAATAATTGAATTTACACATATATGTGTATATATATATATGTATATATATATATGTATTGATTTATTACAAAGACACTACGATTCAAGCGAGGTATTAATTAATAATTTCTTTTTTCTGAGAAGCTATCTATATCAAGGTGTTTCAACAGATATAGAAAATGAATGATAATGCTATTAAATATTACAATATATATAAAATATGATTAATAAACTTATAAAAATTCAATTTTCAACAAAAATTGGTAAATTTTATCATTTGCACAATACTTTCGCAAGTATTTTTTAATGTTATATTATCTTGTGAATAGATACCTTCTGAGGATCAACTTTATCATAGAGATTGAGTACTAACAGTACACGCTGGCGAATAAGATCAAGCGATAATGGTGCAGCATGACTGTAATGACGCACCTGCTTGACTCGTGTGCCCTGTAAAATAATAATATGTAAAAAAAAATATATAATTGTACAACCTTTTCATCAGTTATTTTATCAAAAGCTTTGACCACATTTAAAACACGATCTTCAAGTTCCTTAGTTTTAGGTGTTGCACTGCACAGACGTACAAATTGTATGTTTACCTATATGTACAATATCATCATATATTATTCACGTGTCATTAAATAAATAGAACATATATACAACTAACACAATTATAATAATTCTATTATATATATTACAAAGCTTTTAATAGACATTATAGACGAATAGGAGAAGTATTGATTTTGAGTATATAACATGACAACTCTCTATATTTCTCGAACATGATAACATTAATGAAAGAAAATTTAAATATTGGTGTCGTAAGATCGAACTTTACTGACTCTATTACTTTACGGATATTCAATCTAGTTCATAACTAACATACATAATAAACGAATGATATATTCCGAATCTTATACTCTGAATACATTTATATTCACTGATTTCTTAAAATTCAAGATATTTTGATTATGTAATGCTCAAATTGAAGTACAATGTAGGAATTACCAGAAAGAATTTATGAAAACATGGAAAAAGGCAGTGTTTACCTGTGACACATGGGTAATGATATTTTGTCTATTACAGTGAAAAAATCGTTCATTTAATTGAAGTTGTGTAATGGCACTACGTAAGCACGTTTGTCTAATCGAATTTCCAAATGTACCGGTATTTCTCATTAAAAGACGAACTCTTGCGAGAGACGCCATTTTCTCTGCAATGAAAAATCTCCCAAGAAGACGTAGCTTATTCCCGTACCCCAACTTCTACCGTATCGTAATTTTCACTACCACGGTTGGTTATTACTTTACATAAATTAGAAATTGTAGGCGACATCTACCTGCAATATATTTACTGCAAAGCAAAAATTATCTTTCTAATATTTCGTCAAATACTGTTAAATCTCTATAAATGTACACGTACATAATACGTTAACAATTATTATTGTAAAAAATAATATTAACTTAATAATTACATAATTATTTATTTATAAATTTTGATATAGTGATTTACATGTCGCAATAATATTATTTATAATCATATTTTATTCAATTTGTATAATATATAAGAAATATTAAAATGTTTCTCAGAAGATAAGAAATTTTTTGTAAAAAAAGAATATTGAATACTTAGTAACATTTCAGATTGAGAATATGGCGAAATTGCAGGAATCGACGCAACTGACAACGACCGACTCGTAGTGGAGTTCATGTTAGTATTTATCTTTGGCAAGTATTTTTTTCTGCTGACCAGACGGCGAATTTGCTAGTGTCTTGGATAAAGTGTGCTTGAATTCGTATCGTTAGTGCCATATGTGCTGGAAGAACGGTGGTCAATATGTGGGTGAAGCCACAAGAGGTTCTACTGGCAAATGCTCTTTGGTAAATTGATACGTGTATACGATGTTCAATGTTCTGTTACAATTACTGTTTACATCGTACGTCAAAGACAGCTGACAGACGTATACTCAAGGATTTAAGTAATTTTTGAGCATTTATTTATTTGCCAGAGTTCTACGAGCTTATGTATATGCTAGTCTAAACAGAAAAATAATTATCTTTTTTTAATTGATTTGTCATTTTTGTATTTAACATAATATTATTTGCTTACATATCGTAAATATATTTGACGGTATTAAACGTTATGTGTCCGTTAGATCTTGTTAGTTAGAGTTACTATCGTTAAAACCGTAAATCATCGCTAGATGTATTTTCTTACGTTATATATCATGCAGTGTAGGAGTATAAATTATAATACATTATATGTCGGAGGATGTATATGGTTTATTATCGATAACAGACATCCGCTCTATTGGAATCATTTCGTCAATTATTATCTATGACATTGATTCATTCTCATTCGGTGATATTTATGAATAAAATATAAATGAAAAAAGGTGAAAGATACCACTGATATTTACAAAAATGTAAATATAAAATTATGTAAAGTTGTTGCCTTTTTTTTGTAATATGGTTTGCACAATAAAATTGTAGTCTTTACTACTGAAGTTTATTTGTCATATCTTTATTGTATTTTTTATGACTCGTTTCTACTTTAAAGGATTTATGTAACATATAATTGAGCTTATAACACTTCACTTTTATGTATTTTAAAAATACTTTGACATTACACCTAGCTTTTTTATTATGTTTTTTGAAATAAACAGAATTTATCTCATGTGTTAGAGTGATTTTCAAACAGGAATGTTGTCTTTGAATTTTGTTGTCTTTGTCATGCAGGGTAACAGAACAAGCAACTGTATATTTTGTTTTACAACGCCGTAAAGGACATGGAAAAACAAAAGGCCTTACTTCTATATTGGTAGGGACATTGGATAGCGTTTTTGACACTAAACCTCCACCATTTAGGATATTACATCAAACGCCATCATCAGAAGTTTATTGGGGTAAAATATTTCAATATAAATTAATAAGATAAAATACTTATATTTTATATAGTTTCTTCATATCATATTGGTATAAGAAATTGTTATTATAGATAAAAATCTTTTAAAAATAATTTTTTTAACTTATAGCAGTTGCATGTTCCTTGACACATGAAGAAATTTTACAAGATTGGGAATGGCTTCACTCGAACTTGATGGATACATTAACATCATTTGATACTGAAGAAGAAATAACTGAATTTGTTTGCTGTAAAATACAATCTATTATTGCAAATAATATACCAGACTGTCAATTTGCTGACGGTAAGTTATTATGAGAAATTGATCAAAAAATAAAATTTTTGTATAGTATTATTGAAGTCTATGTTATCCACAGAAGAAGATCCAGAATCATTTAAAACTGTATCTTTTAAATTTCATCAACTTTTCAATATACCAAAAGAAGATAAATTGGTAAATTATTATTCATGCAGGTACTTGTATAATTAACTTAAAAGTATATAAAATTTCAGTAAAATTTATAAAACCTCATAACGTTGTATCTTTTTAGTTACTGGAAATCTCGTTTGCCTAGACAGGGGTGGTTATATTTATCAATAAATCATATGTGTTTTTATGCCTATATATTGGCAAGAGAAACAAAATTAATTATAAGATGGGCAGACATTACTGAATTAAGCAAAACTAATTCCATCTTATTTCCAGATAGTATACGTGTTGTAACTAGAGACAATAAAGAGGTAAATAAAATATTGTGATTGTTTATTATTTATATTATTACATTATCTGTAGCATTCAATATTTTATTTCATTTGCAGCATTATTTTTCAATGTTTCTTCATAAATCAGATACATATTCGTTAATGGAGCAGCTTACAAATATTGCTATGAAAAGGTAACATTATTTATATACAATAGATAAGAGTGTAAGAATATAGATAGAAAATGTGCTTCATAAATTAATGTTATTTTATTTTTGTTAGGCTTATAGATGAGAAAAGTGGCTTTAACGAAGATAGAGAACTATTAAATAAACTGAGGTATTTGAAGTCACTTACAGGTTTCTGAATAAAATTTGTGTACATTGATTATAATGATAATTATATTTTCAGCAAAAACGTACCTAAAAAACCATCCTTTTTAAAACGAGATCTTGATGCAAGAGCACATTCTGAAGCCTACAGATTACAATTCAGACTACCAGGAAATGAAAAATTAGATGGTAGTATTGATGCAACATTATGGACACCGTACAATAAAAGATATGTCTGGGGAAAAATATTTCTTTCCCAGAATTATCTTTGTTTTGAAAGCAGAGTAAATATATTGATTATTTTAAATAAATATAAATATGTATAAATTTTATGTCTAATGACGTAATTCAATATCCATTTCATTGTAGGTAAGAGGATTAGTAAGTTTAGTTATACCTTTAAGAGAAGTAAGGCTTATTGAACCAGCTGAAAATCAGTCAACTAGTACAGGAATAGACAAATCTATTCTAGTAACAACTGCTCGATCGTCGTTTTTATTTGCTCAGATTCACGATCGAGATTTTGTTGTTCAGAAAATATCTGAATTATTAGCAAAATCTAAACTATCAAATTTGTAAGTTTCCACTTAATATTTTTAGTTTTGATCATACAATTTAATATGTAATATGTCTATATAGTAATTAATATATTTTCAAATAGGAGCGTCGATCACGCATTTTTTCATAATAGTTTACATAGTAATAGCAACAATGAGGAAACTAAAACCGCTAATGACTGGAAACCACAACCACCATTAATGACTCTGTTTAAAGCTCCATTAAGCAATGAAGCGACGCTAAAACAAGAAGCTAAAGAAAAACAATGGGAACTCCATTTTGCAGAGTATGGTAGAGGTATTACAATGTACAGAACAACAGAAACAGCAAAACTTATAATTCAGGGTATACCACAGTCTCTTAGAGGAGAAGTTTGGCTTACTTTTTCGGGTAATGCAGTCAATATAATCATTACCATATAATTGAATGGTATAACATAGTTTCAATTTATTTCTAGGTGCGTTAAACGAAATGGTAATGAATCCAGGACTTTATAAATCGTTAGTTGACCAATCATTGGGTAAGTCTTGTCAAGCAAATGAAGAAATAGAACGAGATTTGCACCGTTCTTTACCCGAGCATCCAGCATTTCAATCTGACACTGGTATCAGTGCTTTAAGAAGAGTTCTTTCTGCATACGCTTGGAAAAATCCACAAATCGGTAAAAATTTTATTCGTGAAATTTGTCATTATAAAGTTTTCAAAAATTATTTAATCTTAATTGTCTTAAAACAGGCTATTGTCAGGCCATGAATATAGTGGCTTCAGTTCTATTGATCTATTGTTCAGAAGAATCTGCTTTCTGGCAGTTATGTAATGTATGTGAATCGTTATTGCCTGATTATTATGACAGAAGAGTAGTCGGTGCTCTTGTTGACCAAGGTCTTTTAGAAGAGTTAGCTGCTGAACATTTACCAACTTTACATGCTAGATTGCAGGAACTTGGTCTCATTAAAGTTATATCACTTTCATGGTTCTTAACCATATTTTTAAGCGTTATGCCAACTAGTAGCGCAGTAAATATAATGGATTGCTTTTTCTATGATGGAGCGAAAGTAATTTTCCAGGTACAACATATTTTATGTACATATATTTTGTTTTTAGCTCCTTAATTATTTTTTATTAGTGAAGATATTGAATTTTATTGATATCCTTTCTAATGAATACAGAATAAAATACATACAGAGGAAATTTGAAGTAAACAGGTCTTTCTTCCTGTGTCAGATAGCATTGACAGTACTGGAGTGGAATCAGGATAAATTGTTAAATTGCTGTGACGATGGTGAAGCAATGCAGTTATTAACAGATTACCTTGGGGGTGTATTCAATGATGAAGGACTTATACTTCCTAGACCAGTTGATAGTGCTACTCCTAATAGAGTAAAAACGCTTTTATGCATTAGTTATATTTACGGAGATTCATGATTTTATTTGTGTTTATTATTTTAGAGTATATCTGTTCAGACTTTAATATATGAAGCATATTCAAGATATGGATCTTTGACTATTGGTGGAATAGAAAGACTTCGTTTAAAACATAGGCTTAGGGTAGTTCAAAGTTTGGAAGATGGAATTGAGAAAAATGTAATTAGAAGTGTTGTTGTTGACAAATATATGACAATGGAAGAACTGCAGGTATTAATATATTTAAGAAAGTATACATTCAAAAAACACAGATGCTTAAAAAACAATGATATCACTATCTAGGATTTGTTAAGTTTAGTAAGAGAAGAATTAATGAGCCAACGAAAATCTGAACCTGATCGTTATGATCCAACGCAGCCACCTTATGAGGCATATAAAGTAGATTTTGAACTATTTAGGATATTATTTGGTGGCTTGTCTCCATGGGGAAAATGTAGTCAAGCTGAATCTCTCGCCGCCCGATTATTTCGTGTAAGTTAATCGAATTTTACAAAATAATTTTCTACTTTTAAGTGTAGCTATTTATAACAAAAAAGAAAATTCTGAAAAATAATAGATAATATTAGAGAATTAACATCCATGTGTATGTTAGTTTTATTGAATAAGATCAAGCAAATACAGAAAATGTTCATAAGTAGTATTGTATATCAGTTAATGGATCGTAATCGTGATGGACTACTGAACTTTCGGGAATTAGTACAAGCGATTGGTATGACCGCAACTGCAGATTTAACACAAAGATTAAAACTTTTATATACTCTACACTTACCACCATTACTTACACCTGTTGATTTCGAATCGCCAACGCATTCGGGTAAATATTATTTTATAATTAAAAGCATTATAATAAGAAACTGTTTATTGTTACTTTAGACAAGTTAAACATATCAATATTAGATGGTGCTGAAGTAGCAGCAGAAGCTACAGATTTTTTTGACAGTATGGAACAAAGCGTTGCTTCTTTAGAAATGCCAGTTAGTTTAGCGGAAGAACCGAGTATCGGTACTTTATCTCGATCGACAAGTTTGACCAGCCAGGGAGATCAATCATGGGAAGTTCAAAGCATGGGAAGCTTACGCTCCATGATAGCATCCAAAGACAGCCCACTGGATCTAAAAACTGTGCCAAAAATGTCACAAAGACATTTCATTGCATTATGGAAAACTCTTTATGACATGTTCCCTGCACAACCAGAAGAACAAGAAACTTACCATTGTATAGCTTCAATAGGTAAATTATACACATATCAAAGTACTATTACTGCTTGAATCCATATTAAATAAAAAACATTTTTTTTACATACAGGTACACTTTTACTCCAATTAGGCGATGTTGGTAAAAAGTTTTACGTCGGTCGAGATGAGTCTGAAGACAGTTTACTTTTGGCAGCTATTGCTGTTCAACAAACACCTTCAGCTGTAGAACGGGTAACATACTATTTATATTAAGTAAGTAATCTTAGAATATATTATAAATTGTACATAAAACATGATTTTTAGTCACATGATCGCAATGGAAATCCGTCAAATGTAGTTGCATCTACTGGTCCAGATTGGTCAATAAGTGTCGAACAGTTCTTGGCATCTGCCTTAACAGGTCAAGCTATAGTTGATTTTTTTAGTAAAAGAGCAGATCTTTCAGAATCGATTACAACTTTAAAAAATCGTAGGTTTAATCGCGTTCATTCCTTATCAGATACTCCTGTGTTAAATGTTTGATACGCAGGTTTAACTGTTTATGAGAATAGTGTAAGATATATGTAAAATTTATAAAGTCATAGATTGCCTTGAATAATTGACCAGTAATTTCGTTTCCTAAGGAAATTTCTACATTCATTGCAATTAGATAAATAAATCTTAGTTAAAAGATAGGTTTGTAATGTGCAAAATACATTTTTGTAAGAAAATAGTAGTTAACATGTTTCAATGCAGTAATTCAAGTAGCATCTAAATTTTACTTGGTATTACTCTTATATTTTTTATTGGTTCCGAAATTACAGATATAAAAAACGTTTAATCCTTTATATTTTTAATATTATTGCTTTTTCTTTCTTTAGTAAGCAATATTATGTACTAATTTACTTTAAAGATAAAATTTTACTGCAAATGTAATTAAAAATTAATTATTCTTTCAAAAATATTAATCTTTAAATATATATAAATCTATTGGCCTAATCATACAATATAATAATCATACTGATCAAAATCGAAAGATGGTATCAATAGAATATACTCAGGGTAATATTTCTGACATATTAGTTCCAAATCAGTTCCATCACATTTTAACAATATTCATGCTTGAAGATAAAGTTCCCGATAAATGATACTAGTATAATATAACAGAAATATTTTTTAGAATTAAAGTGTATTGAATACTTACAAGTTTCCATATTTTCCCAATTATGATATGAGGGATATATGCACAAAATCATGAAATATTTTTACTCATTTAATAGATGTACTGTTTAATCTCGCAAATATATTAAAAATTTCAAAACATTAAAAACAATGAAAAAAGTATTGTACACTAATTTTTGATTACCAACAATTATAATAATAATTAGTGTGTGATAAATTGATATTTTAAAACAATATGGTAATCGATCAAGACTATACTTATACTATATACGTCCTCAAAACAATATTAGATAAATCTTCGAAATATTTAAGAATTTATACTATCTCTTATTATTCAAGGCGTTACATGCATAATACAAAGTTTAGAACGGATACATATTTTAAAACATTTGTAAATGTTTTTGTTAAATACAGTTAAATATTAATATTTGAAATCATACTTTTTTGACATATGTAACTATATTTTTTAAAATGATTTTTATTTTTATATAATCATTGCATACATAATTTTTTAAATGGAACTAGCGAAAAAAGTTATTCCATCGTAACAAGCATGAAATATCTAAAAATTTATCTTTCTGTATCATATATATGTATATAATGATCCATTATTTCATATGTAAAACTCCATGTACAAATTATATAATAAATGATATATATAATAGAACTTTCATAAAATTATATGTACAATTTAAGTTAGTAGTTTGATTCAGTAATACACACTGTATTAGTTTTTTTTTATATTTTTATTGAAAGAATACAATAATTATCATAGATTAAAAATTTTTTGGTAATATACCATCATTTTTTGCAAGTCGTACCAAACAATCATCAGATTCACCCTGAAAAAATTAAGAAAGCAGCTATTTTAAAAAAATGATAATTTCTACCAGTAATTACTACAACAGTAAATAACGTACCATACGACGAATAGCGCCACAAATTGCATACATCTTTTGAGAGTCAGTCATGCGTCCAGTTTCAGGATCAACATCAGCAATACTTAATTGAATAGATGCATGATCCTTGGCATGAATGATACGATTACTCGATGAGCTATAAAATACAATTTATATAAGATTTATAGCCGATTTAACGTTAATTTATAGCTATATTTGCACTTTTTATTTAAAGAAGGGCATTGTTATATTATTAAAAACAGCAATCCACGTGTATCACATACCATTTTCTTGGTATGTACAAGTCAACAAGTACTCCGTTGTCGTTCTCCATTTTTATATCTGTAACAGAGTTTAAAATATATAATATACACTATGTTTTGTACAGAATTATAACACTAGGAGCTTTTAAATTAAGATATACTCTTACTTTTGATTGCTAAATGTGCAAAGTAAAATGGCTCCGTACGCAAAAGAACTTTTCCGACAACAGTACGTATATATGTCAGAAACTAAAATCACGGTTACCAACATTGACAATAAGTCTCTATATATTTCTAGAAATTCATATCATCAATAATAAATCTGGAAAGATTCAACAGTTGTCAGATGAGTGGAAAGAAATAAAGGGATATGCAATTAAATGCAGATTAGATGTTATTCCTACAGAAGCAGAAAATTGGGATTCTGCAATTTGTAAAAGATTCGAAAGTTTAGTAAGAGTTGATGCGCCTGTGGAAGCCATTGTAATAGCAAATAGTGTTTCAAAACAAGTAGACTTGTTGGTAAAAGCGAAATGTTCAGTGAAATGTTAGTCGAAGATCATTATTTTGAAAATAGTGATACAGAAGAAGAATTAATAGATGAAATAATGGACCTTAAATTGGATCCCTATCCTGTTTTTGTATCTCACATTAACTCTCCAAATGAGTTTTGGATTCAAGAACAAAAAACTATTGGTAATTTAGATATTATGAATGATAGATTTCTTTTTGCACATTTGTTTCCCAAAGTACATGAAATTAAAGAAAATTTATTGTGTGTCACTAAATATCCTGAGGATGAATGTTGATATAGGGCGCATGTTGTATCACACAGTGATAGTGTTATACAAGTTATACATATAGATTATGGAAATTCAACTACCGCAACCGAAATACGTGCTCTACCGTTAGGGCTTGTAGATGAACCTCCTCTAGCAAGAAAATGTCGTTTAATTATGCCAGAAGGGATTACGAAATGGTCAGAAAAAGCTTGTGAGGAATTTGTAAGATTAGCAGATGAAGGAGCAGTTCTATTTTTGTTAGACGTAATTGATGAAGGTAAAACATTATTGGTAAAATTAACAATAGAAGGTAAAAATGTAACAGATATACTTCTGTGAATCATAGAGAAACGATCATAGAGAAACGATTATCTCCCTTGGGTAAAGAAAATTCACCAAATGTATTTGTTAGTTGCATCAATTCACTTAATGAATTCTGGATTCAAGCAGAAAGCAACACTACAGACTTAAATATAATGTTAGAGAGACTACAAGCAGCACCTAGTTTCCTTCCATTAAGTATATTTGACATTGGTACTATTTGTGCTGCAAAGTATTTAGAAAATGGTCAATGGCGCAGGCCAAAAATTCTTTCACATTCTGAAGAAGGTACTGAAGTTCTGTGTATAGATTATGACAACATAACGATTACAAACGAAACACGAACTTTACCTTTTATAAATGTCCCTCCTTTATCGAAATGTTGTACTATGAAAAAACCAAACAGTATAAATTCTTGACCTTTAGATGCTTGCAAAATATTTGAAGAACTTGCTGCAGGTGGAAAAACAATGTTTCAGTTTGAGATTCTTGATGATATCAGTAATCTTCTTTCTGTTAAATTAAGTTTTAATGGGAAAAATGTTGCTGATATTTTAGTACCATTATATTTCTAGAAATTCAAATATATTTCTAATATATCCATATGAATACATATTAATCTGATATTAATTTTACAGTTTTTATGAATATAAACATAATATTTGTAAACAATATAAACATTTAATCGATTATATAATGTAATTAATATAATAAAGTAACATATGAAATGACTCATAATATTTGTTTACAAAGCAATAAAAGAATAAAATATTTTTTAAAAATAGCAATATTTATAATGAGGAAAATTAAATATATAATGGGATATATCTATATTCAAATTAAAAATAAAAACGAGCAAAAAAAATTGCGCGTGACAAGTATCGCCGCCAAGCGGACATCGAAGGAAATATTCCTTGTCTATATTACTGTCGTACAGTTCCATCGGGCATTCGGTGACTTGAAGTCATCCGGT
Organism: Bombus vancouverensis nearcticus; assembly: GCF_051014615.1. Lineage (NCBI taxonomy): Eukaryota > Metazoa > Arthropoda > Insecta > Hymenoptera > Apidae > Bombus > Bombus vancouverensis. Next base: position 17,718,927 of record NC_134913.1, read on the forward strand.
AAATTATGATCCTTTTATGATGTGCCTTTGTATTTCGTAAACACGGTGAGGTGTGTTAATGTTCTGTTGCGCGTGTTTAAACAGACTGTGATACGTAAGAGTGTCCGATGTTAAAACATGTACCGTTTATTATATACATATTACAATTAAAGATAACACACGATATCTAGCCGAAAGTATGCTCGATGCACTGCGATGCAATTACAACATCTACGTTAAGTGCGCTTATACTTTTTCTCATAATAACAACAAAACGTTAATCGCGTCAGTTCCAGCTACACGTGTTCATCGAACATGTCTATGAAGGTGAGCTTTTTTCTGTTAAAATTCAATTATATTTCACTCATTATCCAATGTATGCATTTTACTATATCTATATGTTTTGAATGAAACATTGCATGCCACGTTTTCGAATGCAATTCGAAATAAACAGAAATTACTATTTTAATGTAATTTCGAAGATACTGTATGATACAGCTATTAAATCGCACGTATACAATTTTTTTATACTCGAAGAAGCAACTTTGGATAATCGAGCAAAAAGTTTAGGCTTGAAATATTGTTTCTAGAATTTTAAATTGAAATCATCGTTTCAGAGAAAGATAATATGTACATTCTCCGAGGAAAACGTAATTAATTTTTTATGCTCACCATTTACATATTCATGAAAATTATCACGTACCATTAAAATATATATGTTTCATGAAAAAAAGTTTAATAAAAAATGACTTTGCTCGTGATCCTTTACGTGGCATGTATGCGCTTAAGAACATAAAACTAGATGAGATCAGATGAAATTTATGGCGGACTGATGTCACTTCTTAGCTGTGCAATAAGTTGCTAACACCTTGTCCTGTTTATTCTACGAACGAGTAAACACCGATTATGGGTTTTACAATATTTGAATATAACATGCGTATGAATAAATAATTTGAAATAGTCACGATCATAGATTGTAGCGATCGATTAAGACCACGGGAAATCTTTTTATGCATTGATTGTCGCGCTTAACACTGGATGACCTAGAAACATAAGTTAGTGATGCTAAACAACGTAACATTGCAATTTGATAAACTTACATGATTTATCCATTGCATAAAGAAATTATTTACGTAGAACTTGTTTTGTACAACTGCCTTTTAAATGAAATATAATACGCGCTCTTTTTCAGAATGTTTTTAGTACCTCTTGAGAGCAGAATTTGTTTGCTCGATATTTGCTTGCCAACTCTGTCTGTCGATTTACATTTTAATTATGATCACGTTTCGTGATTTCATGGCGCACATGACGGATGAGCATTCTGTTTCGATTAATTCCGTTAATAGGTGCTCTCGCTGAGACCAACATTCGAAAGGTGTGTATGTATGCGTTCTAAAAATATTAAAAAGTTTCACGTGAAAACCAGAGAGAGAAATTGTGAAACACAGAGCATAGCTTGGTAAGATGCGATTTCAGTTACAGTCGAACAAGTTTAGTTCATCTAGCGTCCCTAATTATGATTGCTTAATCGATACGTGGTTGACAGGAGACCATAAAATATTCTTTTGGTAGAAGTAGTCGTGGAAACGAAACGAAATAGAATTAGGAACAATATCAGAAAAAGTGACCGGTGTTGTATAGAATAAAGTTTGCTCCAATTTTAAAACGATCTTTATTTCTTTCTCTGTTTATAGAAAGAATCACCTTGGGACGTAGAATTACATTTGGCAGCGGCACGTGGCGATGCGAAGCGTCTTCGAGTTCTCCTCGATTCTGGTCGCGTCCATGTCGATTGCAAAGATAAGGTAAATCAAGACCATCTTACGCAACTGAAGTAATATTATTAAGAAAATTTTACAGATCGCAGGTAATAATTATCAGCAAGTCAGAATATCTTTGCATAACATTAACGAGCTTGGTAATAACACAAATTAAGTCTTACCAGCAAATCCTACAAATTCTAAGTTATCTGTATTATCCTATTTCATGAAGGATTATAAAATTGTAAAAGAAGAAAACTATAATCCATTAATTTGTAATTTGTCAATTTGCTAATATTATTATATAATGAGTTTATTGTGCAAGAGAGGAAAGCTATATTCGTTCTCATTGACGCATCTACGAAATCATCGACATCGAACCAATAGACACCATAGGAAATCAGTTACCGGGAGACGATCTGTCGTTTCATTATGCAAATAACGACGCTTTCGTTGAAAGAGCGAATTCAAATAACGTTATTCCTAGTTTGAAAAGTGGCTTATTGGATTACGCACGGATATTCGTTCCACTTTGGCAGACGATCAAATTTAACCCGCTATATTCGGGGGAATTTGGAATTTGATCAAGAGAAGTAACAGTTTTAACGTTAACCTTCTTTTAAATGTCATGGCGTCGTTTCCGTTTGCCCACCACCATTTAAAGGATATCTTAAGTCATTTTTCTTTACTAATTTGCAGACGATCGGTTAAATTAATCGCGTCATTAAGGATCGGCCTTCTCGATTGGTCGTTACATCAATTGAGGAACCTTACTAACAATCGCCGCGTTATTGCACTAAATTAGTGATGCAGCGACGACGCGTGATTCGACACACCGGAAATATATAAAAGAAGTGCAGAAAGTAGAGACAGTTTGAAACAAGCGTAAGATACTGAAGGAGTTACACGACAGATTTACGACGCTTAATTGCCTGTTTAATGATACTGGTTTGTAAGAGTAACCACGATACTTGCTCCGTTCAAATCAATTAGAAAGCAATGCAGGGGAGTCCTCATTATGGAGATCATATCGAGGTGCACGCGACTGCGCACAGATGAATTTATAGCCACTTGAATTAAGTTTATTCAAGTTTTGTGATATAAATTTGATTAAAAATGAAAGGAGAGAAAACATTAAATATTTCAGTATTGGTTTATTAGGATTAAACTGTGGATCTTTATGCAAATTCATATTCTTACAGATAGGTACACGTAAAGAATTTCAACTCGAATGAAAGAATGTTTTATTTTCTAAATGTATGTACTTTACGATTTGTCATAAATGCACAGACATCCGCAATCTAATTACGATTGTTACTGACAGATCATTAACCAGGTAATTTGTTTTCAGGATGGAACGACTCCTTTAATATTGGCCGCCGCCGGAGGCCACATCGAAGCGGTCACCGAATTGCTGCAACAAGGGGCGGATCCTAATGCCAGACGGCTGGTAAGTCCTGAGTACACGTAGCCGGCCCATGAATGAACTAAGAATGAATGAAACCCGCTGAACGTGTACGTCCTGGCAACCCCGTTACCCACTGAATGGAAATACTCTTTGCGACCACAGAAAGTTATAGTTTCAGTTGATCTCTTCGACCCTTTTGTGATCTAGTAGCCGAGTGAATCTTTTTCCTAAACTTTTAGATTTCTTAATAAATTAGGAGAAATTATTACAAGTCGTTTCGTTAAAGTATTCTAGGGAGAATTTTAATAATTGGAAATTAGAAAAAGACAATTATTGTCTTTGCGCTCTATAAATATTAGGGTACTGCATAAATTCTGTCCGCCTCGACAGATGGCGTATAATAGATAAATCATATAAATATAAATCAGAAGATTTTGATAAAAGCGGCATCCACATAGGTGGATGTTGTAAATTAAATTTATCTCTGATTCTGGCAGACAGAACTTACGAAGCAATCTAATAGAACAATATTTACGATGTATACCATGATATTGGGGGCTTGAGCAAAATATGAGCGCAAAGTGCAAACACGATTACTCCTGAAAAACCAATTTCACGGCATCTCACCATCGTGAAAATTTGAAATCTAAAATTTACAATATGTATTCCGCAATTTAATTTCATTTCCGTCGAAGTAACTAGCTTTGATACTGTTTCTATTTTTATCTTAATTCCTATCATACGATGATACCGTGCTCTACTCGTATCCGATAATAAAACAAATTTTTACAAATCACGTTACATTCTCGATAATTATAATCTTGGTTTAGAAGGAGAAACAAGTGTGTAACCTTCCTACAGTCTCTACTTTTTCGAAAATAGAAACGAAAGAAGACGCGATCTTCTCTGGTCTACTCACACAGAGCTTGGAAAGTCTGTGCGACATAAAAAGCTCGTCGCTTGTAACTTGTAACACGAGGCACCAGGAAGCGGTCGAGTGGCCTTTTTTAAGTGGCTCGCGACGATTTATCGCTGAGCCCACGTATACTCTCGGTGCAATCGAGGATCACGGTATTGTATGCAAATCCAATGGAACACAGGGCACTGTCGCGATTTTCGGCCACGGAATGTCCGCTTAACATTCAATTAGAAGAAATACTTAAACGCGTGATTCATTAACTAAATCATCGATAATTTAGGCAAGCTACCTGTCGTCATTGCGATTATTAGGTTATTTATTATCTTCTTTCTTTGGTAATGTATAAACGAATTTGGTTGTAGAAACGGCTTCGTTTAAAAGAAATTATTAAAAAATATGTACCTACATAATCGTAACAATGGCTACAGATGAACACGATTAAAAAGATGAAACCTAAGCAGTGACTTATTTCATCCGTTAACGTGTATTTTTTATGTGCATTTTTGCATCTCAATATTTTCCATAAATGCATAAACACCCGCAGTGTAACGATGACTCTCAAAACTTTCTTTCTCCTTGATGATTCTCGTACGAATCTCTCGACTCTTCCATGTGCATTCTCCGAATCTTTCCTCGCTCCCTACCGATACTTTAATATAAACGTTTATTCGATTCTCAAAATTATTTATCATCCGTACGAATTCTCACATTTCTTACAATTCAAATAATATCCGTCTGTCCTTCCTTTCTTTAGGTGTAAAAACATCGACGTGTAAATACGTGACTCGAGATGTAGCCTCGAAAAAAGGAAAAAGAGGTCGAAAAAGCCTTTTTTGGTATTCGAGACCAAGCGACGATGTTGTATAGGATGAATTACGCAAACGCGCGTTATGTGAGCTAAACGCGTGTTGACCCGTTACACAAACGATGTCACGTAGTTTCACTTCCAGTATTTATTTTTATTGACACCTACTCTAGTAGCTCTCTTTGCTTAGTCAGTAGCCTAAAACTAGACTCGGTTGCTATTGATATCGATTTCCAACGGTTTATCGGTGATCTAGATGAATTCTTGATCGGTTCTAATTATCGAGAGAGAGAGGAGAGTCAACCGAGGAAAAGTAGATGCTTGAATATAAATGCGCGAGAGGCGCAATTAATCGCGAGTCGTTCTGGTTATTTCTGCGAGTCAGCGATCTTAAGTCGCTCGATTATTTGGCCGATAGGCGAGTTTCTAATTCATATTAGAGATTGGAAAAGCCTTCTCCCGAATCGAACAAACAGCGTGACTATTTCGTTTTCCATATTAGAAAATAGGGTTATCTCTGATTTTTTAATTAAGCATTGTGATTCGTGACGAGCACGTTCCTCTTAACCATGCTGACGTGTTTCAAAGCATATAACAAACGTGTGGTGACATATAGATGACTACTAAACTAAAATCTAACTTGATCAAGATTGATTTCTCTTTATTATTAATTTTCAATTTCGATTATAGAAATTTTGTAGTTAAAGGACGAACGGTTTAAAGATTATTTGTTTAATCGAAGGAGATATGCAATAACGCAAAAAATCAGCAAAAGTGAACGTTGAAAACTATGTACAACAAAGGAAACCGATAGCATCGAAAGCTCAAACGCGAATTCATTAACGTCGGTCAATTAACCATAGCTCGTTTTGTAGTTTCTAAAAAGCGCGACCTGAATATAACGGACGATTTTTTCCCTCGTAAATAGCTTTGCTGCTGGCGCATAAGATACCTATATAAAATACGCCTATGTATACTTATACCGTGTATAAGCACATTCAAGGTTGCTGAAGCGAAGCATGATAGGTTGCATCGCGGGTATACGCCAATTCGCGTGTTTCTAATACATTTTAGCAGCGACGTCTGCCGTAATGTGCGACCAGCCGCGTAGAACGATTCACGTGCAGCGCGTCTAAACGCGGCTTCTGCACAAATTACCGGTATCAGCTTGAAAATCGTGCGTGGGCGTTCGTGACACACTGATCCCTTAAGTTTGGCCTCGTTCAAGAAACAGACTTTCGACCGGTTCAAACAAATCTTTTTCGTGGCTAGCAGCAAATATCTTGTTACTCGAGTATCGAGTTTCGTGCATTCTACGTTGCATCCTCTATCAATGTTTTCGTTTTCAAATGCTGGTCAAGCTGGCTTCACTAACTCGATCCAGTAGCAGAAATATTTCTTTCTTAATTTAAGGTTATGTCCCACCCGTGAAGAGATTTCCGTAGTTAGATTCCCTTCTACGAAATATTATTTCTTGGCTTAATTTATGAAGGCTTAAACTTAAGAGTGCATTCCGAAACTAAAGATCTGGTATCTAACACGGTTGACTTATCGTAATCTTATCTTATTCATATATATTGGCCCAAATACCTATTATCTGAGTCACGAGTTCCTGAAACTATTACTCTCAATTTTTATCGCTTATGAAAACGAAAGATTACTAGGAAGATGAAAGAGATTGAAAGTTTTCAATTCTCAAAAATTTGTTTTTTCAGGAAGCGTTTATTTTCACACGGAAAAGATCATCGGTACATACGTTATCGATACAACAATACGTTCGTCGTTTCTTCGAGATTCCCGAACAACCGATCTGACGGAAATTTTTCAAACTTCGGCGCTTCATAAGAATTTCAAATAAGCTATCAAGTTCGTAGCACGCGAAAGCGTGTTGTATCGCATAAATACGGCAAGCGCGATAAAGTAGTGTGCGTTGGAAAGCAAATTGCGCGCAGGAAGTAATAAGTCCATTATAAATCGGCGATGCCCATCATCCGTCCGAGCATCCTCTCCGTTTTGAGCGGCACGCATTCATTGATACGATCATCATCTACCGGAGACCAGGGTGCAATACGCGCCGCAGGTACCATGCACCATTTGCCACTAATTACCGCGTTCGCCCGCGGTAGATTCAACAAATTAATTAAACTACAGGACAAAGGAGGTTTAAACTGGTATCAAAAATAACTTTGACCTTTTATCTCGTCCTACTTTACGCCCGTTACTTGCACCGCAGGATTTCTACATCTGTATTTGTACTTGCAGATTCTTGTTTTACGAAATCAGCGCCAGATAGCTGTTTGATAAGCGTATTTCTCGGGAATCGTTGGTAGCGCCGAATTACCTTCAAGTTTGACCCTTGCTAAAGATTAATTTCTACCAAATAAACCTGGAGTTCTTGATTTTGAAAATTATTTGAACATTTATCATCAGCAGAATTCTCTTACACGATGGGTTGTCGATATTTGCGATTTTACAAGTAACAACATTTATACAATTTTCATGTACGATTTCGGTTCTGTTATTACCGAGTATCGGTGTTGATAACTCGTAAAATTTCACTAACAATATTAATTCAATCGTGCACGAGAGGTCAGATTAGTACGACTGTAGTATTTAATCACAAGTCGTTAAGAACTGGAATAGTATATCATTCCCAAGATCCTCGACTATGACGTACGTACGCGTGATCGAATGCAGGTTGAGTGGAGTAAAAAATATTCAACCACGACGGCGACTGTTACCGTGACTAGAGACAGGTTGATCGTCGTTATAGAATTTCTGCGGTTTGTAATGGATAGGTATTATGTCTCTTGGATTGATATGCTCGAGGAAACATTGGAACTTCGTAAAACGCGTGCAAGTGTGCACCTAGAACACTGAGGTAATTTCTCTACATAGAACCATAAACGAAATACATGTATGTACATGCAACGAAAAAGGGGAACGCAGCCTAATTCGGACGACAAATCGATCGAGATACCTAGTTTTTTCGGCAGCGATTATCGATACTTTAAGGCAATGAAACAACGTCAGTGAAAGTGCATATACATATAGCTGACATTTGAACAGGTTCGGTTTGCATCGGTCTGAACACATGCTGTTCCTTTCGTGGATATTCGAAACGCACACCAGTACTTTCTCTCCTTTACCAATGGATAGATATTCGATTCGAAATCGCTCTCTTTTTATTCGGTTATTCGGATCCGGCATTTATCCTCTAATTATTCTCTTTGTAAATCATCAGCGGATATTGGACTGTTACGTTACAATGATAGAAATATTCTATTACGATCAGAATAGAGTTCAATCGATAGTACATTAATTGTTCTGAAGGCATTAAATAAACAGTCAGGTATCAATTCTTCATAAACGCAGGAAGGACATATCTGGCGTATTATAATAGGTACTGTGTCGCGGCAAAGACGACAGGATGTCGCTCTCGCTGTCAATTATCCGCAGGTATCACCATCACAGAAGGAGCTGACGATAGTAATAATAAATTCGGTCTGAATATATACAGGTAGAAAGGTGCGTCTCATCGGGGATAATAAAATGAAAAATTCATGGGTTATTCATGCGGAACTTGAGAAGAATGTGACATTCGAACGCCGAATGTGCTACTAATTATTCAGTTATATGTATATATATATGTCTGACATTCAAAATAAATGACCGAAATTTTGAAATATTTTTTCAGGTAAAATTGGATTTTTAAACACTTTTGGAATACATTGATATTCTGGAATTTACGTAGTTATTATTATTGCCACTTTCGAAAGTGTAGAAGCGTTTCATTGTTTCTTCGACAATCTCTATTTTCAGCTTTCTCTTCGTACTCCGATAATCGATATCGATATACTTTTTTGGGAATCGTTGGTCTCTTTTCTTTTTGTCAATACCCCCGAGCATTCTACAGACAGTAAAAATAGTATATTCAGTCAAGTTTTATAGACAAAGCTACGATTTTACTTTTATGAATCCTACAGTCGATTCTTATAGATATTTTTAATTACAGCAAAACAAACTTTAGTATTATAACGTTGATGATATTGTAACACTTTGTACCCAAGTTATTTCTATATTTTATTCTACTCTAACGTATTCTACTCTGTTTACAGAAGTAGCAAAACAGTAATCCTAGATAGATCGTATGTCTTCTTTCCGTGCCATAAAATTCGGGAAGCTTTCTGGCACTTTATACAATTGCCTCGACGTCCTACTCAAATCTTTTACACTGTATTACTCTTTATTTTTAGACGGGTACCACGGCGTTGTTCTTCGCCGCTCAAGGTGGCTACATGGACATCGCCAGCCTTTTGTTGGAGCACGGTTCCATTGTCGACTCTTGCAGCATAGTAAGTTGTACCGTAGTGAAGAGTATCGTGTAGCCAGGTGAAATGGAAACGTTCGACAATTTCTGGTTGCGATTGCAGGACGGCGGTACCCCACTTTTTGTCGCGTGCCAGTGCGGTCACCTAGATGTTGTTGAGGGACTGATTGAAAGAGGCGCCAATCCGAACGCTTACATGAAGGTGAGCTGGTTTGGTTGGACTTTTACGATAAAGAATGTCGTTTATCAAATGTAGAAGAATTATTCCTAACGTATAGTTAGCGACTATCGAATTAAAAAAAGAAAAAAAGGTAACAATTTGCTTAATATTTGTAGGATGGGGCCACGGCATTATTCATTGCCGCTCAAAATGGCCACTTACGTATCCTAGAGGTTCTTCTGGAGCATGGGGCAAAAACGGACGCAGCAAGAACCGATGGTGCCACGCCTTTATGGATAGGAGCGCAAATGGGACACGATCACGTTGTGAGGAGGCTTTTGAAAGCTGGTGCGAAGGTCGATGCCACCAGACACGTAAGTCGAGAATAATCGGACAAAGAGAGGAAGCTGGAATCGACTTTTCAAAAGAATGGTTGATATGGAGTGTTTTCTTTTGTAGGATGGCGCGACTCCGCTATTCAAGGCGGCTCACAAGGGCCATACCGCTGTTGTAGGCGAGCTACTCAAGTACCGTCCATCTCTTGGTATTCTTCCAGTAAGTACAAGTGTCTTAAACTGAAACTCAAAATTCTCGACAAATCTATAAAAATCACAGCCAATATATAATATTTAACAAAAATGACAAAAATAACTTATACATAATTATGAAAGATATATCTATGTTAGATACTGCAGGGTATAATAATTCTAATGATAATGCGTTCTGTTTGCTATAGTTCATTTAAAATTACAAAAGATAATTACTGTTTCAGAATGGTGAAAGTGCACTGCATGCAGCAGCATTAACAGGACAAATGACTGTTACAAGACAGCTGGTAGGTGCAGGAGCGGATCCTTTACTCGTGAACCAAGAAGGTATCACGCCGCTTCAATTAGCTATTAGGCATTCACAGACACAGGTGGCCAACTATCTAAAGGATAAAGTTAGAACGCGAACGGGAACGTCTTAGCAAAATACGCGTTTATCACCTACGTGCTAAAATAGAAATTAAGGTGAAAGAACGAAGAGGGAAGGATATACAGACCAGTGAAAGAGATCAGTATTTCTAAAGAAAATGTAATATATATACATATAATGTATATATATACTTTAGACATAATTTGTATACAAGATGATCAAGTGATTACATCTTTATCGTATTTCGCGTAGCGTTAAATAAGATTCAAAAATAAGAGAGATGTTGATTTATGCTACAATCATAAGACTGTGGTTTAAAACTCCATCATTTTCTTAAAATTGTTTGTTCAGTGTGTATATATATTTGGATAAATATAAAACACATCCTGTAGTATTTAAAAATAGGTGAAATATATTTTAATGTATTCTCTTGTTGTAAATATTTTACAACGTTGAAAATTCTAAAAAACACTCATCGATGTAGACGGCATACATCCCACAGAGTTAGTTTTGCGCTAAAACTATATATCTTGTTAATACTGAACTTGTGGTTACATAAACGTAATATATATATATGTACCTTTAAATAATACAATCATTTTGTTCTAATTGAGGGTTCTATAAGACTGATTGATTTGCCTTGAAAAAGAGAGTAAAATTTGATGATTCTTTAGTACTATGTCTATTTCTTCTTGTTGATTTATTTATATATTATATTAGTGTTAACGCGGTATGCACAGAAAAAGGGAGAGAAAATATATTTCATGTTCTTAAACTATTCTCTATGGTGATATTAAGATATTTTATTTAGATGTATTATGTTATTTAGATATAATGAAATATATTTATAATTGCTTGTTTGATGTTACTTTATAATATAATAAATACATTTACTGTTTTCCCAAAGTGTTATGTTTATTTATAGCTGTTTATTGAACGAAAAGCAGAAAATGTTTAGTCCGTAAATTTAAAATAATACAGAAAATACTTTCGTTAACTACTATCCTTCCTTTATAATTACATGCTGATAAAATTACACATAAATATTAAACTTTTCTTTTTCTTCATTTAGTATCACAGAAATTCAACTTTACATTCTAACTGTATCTTTTATCAAATTGCAATTAAACATAAATCATTTTTTCGAAATATATTTTTAAGTAATAACTTTTAATAGTGTGTGATTATATTGATAGTTGACAAGTGACAATTTCTCCTTGATATAAATACAACTATTGTTTATGCAAAGGAAGCATTGTAGCTTTAAAAAAGGACTATTGCTATTATTATAACATACAAAAAAGTGTATAAAAGAACAAGTCAAAGGTTTATAATTCATGTCAATGCTGTCCTTGTAGTCCAGATGCTAAGTGCCTATTTCCTATTTCATTTCAGATGCAAAGCATCTTCTAAGTAATGCAGTGTAACTGTGAAGCGAGTCGAGTCGTACAGAAAATAAAACCACTTACAAATATATTTAACTGATTTTCGTAAATTACACACAATCAATTATAAATAGTAATGTCAACGGCACGACGGATTTTATCAATTATCTCTACTGCACTGATAAGATAGATAAAAAACATATTTTATGTGTTTAATTTATGAAATTATCAGTTATACGCTGATTCTCAAACAATATCTATCATGGTCCGCGATCGAATGCCGGAGTTACGTGCCGTTAGTGTTTTACCATTCTATAAATTCAAATTTGAACTTTATCACTTACATTATGACATTACAATTTGAATACAATTACGCGTAAAGTATTATATTAATAACAAATAATATAAGTAATAAAATCTATTATAATAATATTTGTCATCGGCTTTCTAAATATTGTCTCTCACTGTAAAAAATTGATATATAATATACTGTTTCTTACCACTTCTCTTTAGTATCAAAATAGTAGTACTATGTTTGGTAAAGGATTTTTACAAGATGTACGCATACAAATGTCCCAAAATAAAAAATTGAAGGAAGTATTAGATCAAGTACGTATATGTAAATATATATGAATATTTAAGTTATCATTTAAATATCACAGATTTTTATATTAGTAGTAGATATACAAATAATATTAATGTAGGTTGAGGAAGTTCGAGACTTAATTCAACTTATTGCTGCCAATACCGCTATTGTAAAGGATTTACATAATAATGTTTTATCATACACTAATAAAGGTAAGAACAAAGTACCAAATATTGTACTTAAATACTAATTAACAATTTGTATATTTCAGATATGCAAAAAGAATTGGAAAGTCGAATGTATACTATTTCACAAACGTCATTTCGTATTCAACGAAAATTAAGAGGTAGGTTTAATTTTTCCTACGTTTTTACACAATGCATCATAAATAAAAATAAAGAAACAGAAATAACTTGTCTTACTTATCTTAATCAGACTCACTATCACCTTGAACCTGGGAAATATTTCTTTCTCTTATTTCGTGATCAAATAGTTCACTTTCATTTTGAAAGAAACTAGAAAGTCTTCTAACTTTTGAGGCACGACCTACAGTGCCATTAGATTCAAAACTAAAACATGTAGGTGTACTTGTACTAGGACCAGGTTGTGAAGGTGAACATAAAATTGAGTTTGAATATGTTGGAGAATTCAAACTATCTAAAGCCCTGATTGGTGAATTAGAGTTTAACAATTGCGGAACCGAAAGACGCTCTAATACAATTTTAGGGTGTAAATTACACATCGTTAGATCTAACTTTTTATTGGACGCACTTTGATTATTAATTTCTGATGCAAAATTTTCTTCTTCAGTAAAATTCTCATCATCAACTGTAATGTCTTCCATCTGTCTAAAATATATTAACATTAATAATCAGTAATATAAAATTAATAAGTCAGTAAGTAATATATAAGATTAAATAAATTTGAACATACTTTTTAAACTGCTCCACTTCTTTTTCCAATTCAGGATATTCGGTTACTATGTTTAATAGTTGGTCCTTGTTATATTCAGAATATGTTTTAACTAGAATCTTTTTTACAACATTTTCTAATGGTGATTTTAGAGCAGATAATTTTATTCTAAGTTTTATTAATCTAGGTAATAGAACATCTAAACCATACTTCTTAATTCCTTCAATAATAATGCTAATAGCATTAGAAGTTGGAACATTTGTTTGAGCTCTACATTCTTCATCCTCTTGTTGGTCATCATCACCTTGTCTGTTAAAAGATGATGGTCGTAGACGCTCGTGACTTATTATATACAATGCATCCTTTAATACACCTGATCCTTCTTCTTTTTTAATGTCGATCAAATCAGCACAAGTTTCATCAAGTATTTGACTAGTTACTTTTACAAGCAATTTCATCTTTCCTGGAGGATCTAAATGATCCAGCATGAAATCATAAATTATTCTCCGTTTCTTTTCATTTCTTCCTCCAGGAAGTGTTAAAGCTTTCTTTTCTTTCTCACACATTTTATGGTGATAAATTTTATGTTGGGATTGATAATTATTATAATGATATATGCTCTGTAGAAATTGTTGTGATATTAGTGACTTATTCTTTGTTAAAAGCCGTTCTTCTATGAGAAAAATTGTTAATTCACGTATCATATTGTCCGAATCAGACAACATTGTTAATATATGAAAAAAGAAAGGACCCTTAACTTTTATGTAATCTTCCAGAAGAAGTTGAATAAATATCACCACGATAGCCTCTCGTACTTGTGGAGTTGAATTTTTCATACTTACACACATATCTGATAAATATGGTTCCACCAAAGCAGTGAACCTAACACAAATATCAGCTAAAGCTTTTGCAGCATTTGTTTTCACAGCAGTTTGAACAATCGAATTTGTTTCTTCTCTCATTAATTTACCAAGTATTTGGACTACTTCTTCAGCAATTTCACGATCTCTTATTGCTTGCTGTCCAAGAATAACAACTGCTAAAGCTTGCAGTTCTTCTATCGGTTTTATAACTTCTGGTAGTGTTTCCCATTCCAATAACATTCCTTGCAAAATCCGTAGTGTTAACGGTGAAATTTTGCAGCTGCATAAAATTGTTGCATGTCCTAATGTAAACATAGCTTTTAAATAATTGGGTGGTGCCTCTACATCTTCATTTTCACCTTCAAAAATTTTTGCAATTTCTATCTCTGAGATCTTTACTAAATTTAGCATGTTTGATTCTAACAAATTATCATTTTTATCAGGATTTAAATAATGAATTATGTTGTGTATAATATCCAAACAAATGCTAATTAATCCAAAATTAATCTTGAATTGTTGCAGGCATTTATATAGATAAATATGAAGATCTTCTAGAATCTCATAATCTAAAGACATCCAAGAACATCTTAAAACTTGCAAAACTAAACTTGTGTAAAAATTATTTTCTAGAAAAATTTGCTGATAATTTGAAAAATATTTATCCATATTTGGTAACTTGGTATTTTCAGCCAATGCAACCAAAAAGACCCAAGCTTCTATGTTATTATTTGTTCCAATATGAGATTGTATATTTTTCATTATAGAATTAGTAATAACACCATTTTTAACCCATAAGCTACAGGCTTTTGATAAATGTCTTCTCATTTTCATATTTGCTACAGCATTTAAAATTTTCCATGGCAAATTATCTGCAATAGTATCAGTAGTTGTAGAAATACTTTGTATTCTATTTAATAATAACTCTTCTAAACAACTTAGCACCTTTTCTTGTACTTTAATTTCAATGTCAAATATTTGTGGTATAACAGTTTGTACCCATTCATTTAGGAGTTGAGAATTATCTGGAAATTGTTCTAAAAGTTGAGATAGAACTTGTACAGCAAAACGTCGCACGATTAATACTGGATCTCTACATCTGAGGCTAATTATAGGTACAATTTCATGTATCAGAAATGGAACCATTACAATCAAATTTTTTAAGATTTGCAATGTGCTTCGTCTTACCATTGCTCTTTCATCCTCTACTCTATCTGCCAGCATAGTTATTAATGCATTTGATCCTGGTAAAAAATCAGTATCCTCAGATAGAGAATTCTTTATGTCATGAAATGTAAGAAATTGTTTATTTACATCTGACTTTTTAAATATAGTTAAAAATATTTCTTTGTCCGTTTCATTGCTTGATTCTGTAAATTCAGCAATTATAGCCATGGCTTTTCCTCTTACCATACTTGAACAATCCATACATCTAGTCAATACAATTGCAAAGAATACTCTTTTTACCTTAGCTTTTAAGCAATCAGTTATATTGCAATTCACCAAAAAGGACTCAAGTAATAATTTTCCAATTATTTCTTGTGCAAATAATCTAAAAGGTATCTTTGAATGATGTGACAATAGTATTAAATCCTTAAAGGCTTCTAGTGCAATATTCTGGTTACATATTCCAAACAGTTTTAGCAACACATTAGCTTGTTTTTGTCTAGCTTCAAGTCGATCTGGACAGAACAACATTATATGTTGTATCAATGTTAAAATTGCAGTTTTGGCTTCTTTCTCATATTCATCCAATAAATTTTTTACAAAATTTATAGTATGCTCACGAATATTTGTAATAATTTTTGTTTGTGCATCCATATGACTATATAACAAACATGGTAATAGATACTTTGCTATGATGGTTATAGTTATTTTGACTGGTCCATGTTTATCATTACATAATTCTTTCAAAGCTGCATAAGCATTTTGTGGCAATGAAACATTCAAAGCACCTGCTTTTTTATTAAAACATTGACCAATTATGTAATTATCCTCTACCTTTGTAACTTCAATTAATCCAAGAATGGTAATATCTAGTAACTGTACATGATCATTAAACCGGAATGATTTTATCATTAAAATAAAGCTGCAAATTATAATATTTAAATTTTGTATGAGAATTTCTTTTTCACTTTGTGAAAGAATAATGGTTTCATTCATTGATTGTTCAGTGATATTTAGATCATCTAAACTTATTGTTTTATTATGTTTCTTAAGAGGAGGCAATAAATGTTCAGAGCCTATTTTTATTGTCTCTATGGCTCGTTGATATAAAGTAGGATGAAATACATTGAATGCACAGCTACCAGGAATGGCCAAAAGTATAAAATATAAATTAGTCGCATATAAACATGATTGTCTTGCTTCTTCATTGGCTGTTTTGCTTTGACCATTTTTTATTATATAACCCAATACAGCTAATAAAGCACGTATGTTTATACCCATAGAAATCAATGTATTCCAAGATATTTCAGAATCATAATTTTCAAAGTTATTCTGATCTTCACCTTTTTCTAGCCAAGTTTTTACAACAGTACAGGATTCGTTTAAAAGCAATCTCATGTCCTCACTCTCTAAAAACATTTGATACTCATCAGGTGGTTCATTATAAATCATAAATTCTCCATCCCACACAGATTGAATCCAGTCTTCGTTTAATTCACTAAATTTAAAATTATCGAATATTTTTAAAGGTTCCATAGTAACAATTGTATTCAGTTTAGATCATTTTAAACGGAACTACAATTATTATCACATTTCTCTATCTTATAAATGTAAACATAACCTTAACTTATCATTTGATAAAGAAAAGTTATGGCCTCAGGTTATCATTTTTTGAATACATATCGATAACGATTTCATTATTTCATTATGGTATGAACCAACAGAAAACTTTATTGGTAGTTTATCACAAAACATTTCGTATAAGCTACAAAGAACTGTAAAATAAACTTGGGCGTCCATTCGAAAGCGGGAAACCGACTGACCAATTACATTCATTAGGAAGTGCAACGTAAAATAATGCGACATTGTAGCGATTTCACATACTGTAGATTATTGAACATTTTTTACATAATGTAAACAAAAATTCCATATTTTACCAAATAATTAGTATTTTAATTAACTAACAGTATATAATAAATTAGTATAATTAGATTATATATCAAAATCAATCAAAAGATACTTTAACCATAAAAGACTATAATTTACGCGCATAAAAATATGTATGTCACATGGTTTTACAAAAATTGAATTATAAAAAATTATGATAAATTTTATGATAAAAAAATTAACAAATTATCTAACTTTATATTAGGTTTCAGTTTTTGTCTTTGTAAATCGTTAAATATCTTTTACTTATTTTTATAGAAATGGGAAAAGAAATCACTCGTCTTGATGATTTAACTTTAACCAGCGCGAGGGAAGGTCCTATACATCTACGAATTAAAGTAATACAACATACAACGATGATAAAGCTATTCTCTGAAATTATGGAAGATTATAACATATCTATGATAAGATATCACGAAAAATGTCGTTTACTTTTACATCAACAAAAAATGTTAAGTATGTTTTCTGTGGAAATTGTATATTATTTTCATTTAAATACTATTGCGCATTATTCTTACTCATCTTTTAGTTCGAAAACATATTACGAGCGAAGAATTGGAAAAATTACTCGATGCTCAAGGAAACAACTTATTTGTTGATAATGTAAAAATCAGATTTATTCTTTTACATTACCAAATTTTGTAAAATTTAAATGAGTATATATGAATTATTTTATAAATAGATTTTAGAAGATAGTAGAATTGCAAGGCAACAATTATCTGATATTCAAAGTAGGCATAATGATATAGTCAAAATAGAAAAATCTATTGGAGAAGTTAGAGATATGTTTACGGAAATGGCATTTCTTATTGAAAGACAAGTAAGTATGAATAGGCTTTATAACTAAATATAAATTTTAAATATACACATATAAAAATTTATATTTTTTGTCTTAATAGGGAGAACAAATAAATAGTGTAGAATATTTTGCTGGAAGGGCAGCAGATGATGTTGACACTGGTCGTATTGACCTTAAAAAAGCAGAGGAAAGAAGTCAGAGACATAGAAAGGTATTTGCATTAAAAATAATAATTGTGTATGTAGTAAGACAACAGTATCATTTAATAAAAAAATATTTCTTTTAGAGAAAAATTAAACTTGCTATCATAATTAGCACAATAATTATCATTTTGTTGATGATCATCATTTTCTTGTAAGACGAAAAAGATATAAAATTTTGTAAATAAAAATGAGATTTGTTGAAATGAAGTGAAATTGAAGATATTTATTATGAAAGTAATAAAAATCAGTATATTTAGATAAATAAAAACAGCTTTTACATGTCATTAATCTGTTTCACAGCTATATCAAGTTATAACATTCATAAAATTGTTTATTTAAAAAGTATTAAAAGCAGTAATGTATATACCTATATATTATTTATATACATAATTTTTAAAATAATTAACAAGACCTTTTGCACTAGGCCTCACTTTATAGTCTGCAGTAGTGCATGCAAAAAATACTTCAAGTACTCTCTCATATTCTTTTCCTAGATTAATAGCAGGTAATGCAGGACGAGTACCTGTGACCATCAAGGTATTATAATTTGGTATATAACCTGTCAAAAATTACTCCACATTTTACTAAAAAATATTGTGCAAGTACTTACCATAGTTTTTATTGCATGTTTCATTAAGAAAACTATTATCATCATCTATATTTATATCATGTTCATTTGTTTTTGTATTGCTATTCATATGCATTTCTAACATTGAGTCATCTAAGCAGGATTCATCCATTTCTGAGGATTCTACATGAGGTGATGATAAGGCTATCATCTCCCAAACTACAAGACCACATGCCCAAATGTCTGCTTTATTTGTAACAGGACCATCCTCTAAAGAGTCAAATTTATGATCATTCATATTACCCTTTTTATGTTATGTTAATTTTTATGAATGTTAAAAATTAACTAACCAAATATTATTTCAGGTGCACTCCAACAATCTGTTCCCACATATGTAAAGTTTTCATTTGAAGTACACATTTCTAAACTATTTGTAAGTGGCAAAGACACGCCAAAATCACATAGCTTAACAGTTTTATAATCTGCAGAAACTAACACATTATAACTTTTTATATCACCATGTAAAATATGGGCAGTATGATGCAAATATTCTAATCCTTTTACAATTTCATATGTTATTTTTAAAATGTCTTTAGCAGGAAATGGATCATCGCCAGTTTCGAGTCTTTCTTCTATCTTATCACCTAAAAAAATTATATTAATACAAAAACTATATTTTCAAGTTTTCAAACATATCTTCATGTTTTAGATATTTTTTTTATACCTAAAGAAGCGTCTAATTTTTCCATTGCCAAGCATGGCTCGCCATTTGAAAGTTCCGTAAAAGCTCGAAAACCAACAATGTTTGGATGATTTAATTTACGAAGTACTTCTGCTTCGAATCGAATGCGTTCATTATATTTTTTATTTTCCTTAATTTTGCAGTTACGTTTTTTTATCGCCCATGGAGATCGGATAAAACCAACTTTTGGAGATCGTTCCAGGCTAAATACGTTAACACCTATTAATATGTTTACATGTTAAAAAATATTAATATTAATAGTAACAAATTTAAATGTTCATATCTTTTTACCGCATCCATAACCTATTTGCTCTAAAAACGGTGAAGCTGGTATTTTAATAGGCGTTTGCAATTCTGGATTATTTTGTACCCTACTTTTATACCTCTTCGTTGTCGGTGTCTTAAATTCAGCCATTGTACTACTGTTTCTTAAAAAATTTACACAAATTTAATCAAGTATGTTCTTCCGTTAGTCACTTGGATTTGAAATTTTCTCGATATTGAGGCGCTCAAGTAGTACCAACCTTATGGACTATGATAGAAAGAAAGTTAATAATATCAGCTCTGACAATATCAAGATCTTTT
Organism: Bombus vancouverensis nearcticus; assembly: GCF_051014615.1. Classification (NCBI taxonomy): domain Eukaryota; kingdom Metazoa; phylum Arthropoda; class Insecta; order Hymenoptera; family Apidae; genus Bombus; species Bombus vancouverensis. The sequence goes on from NC_134913.1 coordinate 17,738,960, forward strand.
CTGTATTTCTTGAATTACTTTTTTATATCCATCAATTATGCAAAAGATAATAATTTTAAAAATCATTTATAACATTTTACACTTGTGTGTTAAATTACTATTATTGTTTACCATGAAAAAGCGCACCTAAAAATAACAAAGTAATTTAAATAGGTATAGAAAGAAGATAACAAAAGAATTTAGTAATTGTACACATTTAAAGTTTTACATGTTTATTTTTAATCCGGAATATTTTCAGTTTTCTAAGTTCAAAATATCCTTATTTGTCCCGAAATTTTAAACATTGCTTTTGACTTGATCTTAATTTACGTTCTTAGATTTCCAGATTCTAAGTATATGTATAAAAAATATAAAAGTTCCTAATGACTTTTAGTCATTATTAAGCTAGGAGATATATAATTTCAAACGATATGTTTAATACCCTTATTGCTTTCCGAGTACGATCAATTTGTAATCGGTGTAACACTATCCTGCAACCTACCAAGTTTACTCTACGGCTTTGCATTTTCGTTAGTCGCTTGAATAGACACTCTATCGAGTGTAAAGGATTCCTCTAATGATGCTTTCTGCTTGAAATAACTGTTCGTTTTTTCAGAAACGCTTTCGGGTATAGATAAAACTTGAAGCTCACATTACAATGATGATATTCGCTTAATATCGTTCTTTCAAGAAATTTTTATTGTACTGAAAATTTCTCTTTTTTTTATAATGTTTTTTCACTTATTTTTATGTTTTTTAGAACATGATATTCTTGCACTTTCAAAGCTCGTCGCTCAATTAAATCCTGTTCTCCTGCATTTAACGATGCTTCCTGTGTTACCTCTTTCGTCTCAGACTGGCGAATATGTTATTTCATATGCAAAAAACGAATAGTTGATGATTTGTATTGGTACCTGGTAACAAGGTATTGGCTGATACCTTGTTAAGTACTCTGAAGGATATTGCTTGTGATTTTAGAAATTGTTTCGAACTTCGATGCTCCTCCTATTGTAAAGAAACGTTCTCTCTGCGTAGCAACTTTTGTTTTGAACTAGGACAGTATTCACAATTAGCAAACATCCGCCGTCGTACATAAATTCTATTGGTTTCGAAATTAGCGAGCAATATCTAATTAAATGGTCGCTTCTGCAAAACAATATCAACACTTGAATGCTTTTGTAAAGGAGTTGAAAATCATCCAGGCATTCGTTGGAAAGGTGACTGGGGCAAAAATTATCTGACGTCAAAGTCTTCGACGTGATGGTTCAGAAGCTGATGAATAATATCACCCTAAACAGAGATAATCGATTAATTTTGAACGCGTTTCGTAGCTAAGAATAAGTTCGCGTGACGTAGAGCTTTATTTGTTACGAGAAAAGGTGTTGCGTACCGTATTCAAACTCATGATTTTCATTTCGTTTAAAAAATAAAAGAATCAACCAGAGATGAGCGATTCTGCTTTGAACTTATATATAGGCTTGTTTAGAATTTGATATTTGTTAGTATACATGCAGCATATCTATTGTAGTTAAATGTTCGTTTCCAGAAAATATCAGAGAAAAAGTAAAGATATTTACGACAATACAAAGTTCTCTTTTAAAACGCATTAAGCGTTATGATCATCATCTTCCTGTTGGAATATTCCTTTTGGTTCTCATTGATAAAGTGCATATTGGAAGCAGAGAATTTATTAGTTGAACATAAAACATGTTTTTTTATTAGATCTTAAATTAAATTAGCTTGACGAAGGGCGCTGGAATATAATTATAATGTACAAGTAAATATACTTCGACTACAACAATAAGTCAACCTTTATGAGAGCATGCGCAATATCGACTTTTCATGGAAAACACGGTAGTGAGTTCAACGGGGATGGATCTCACAGAACTCGTGCATCCGTTGCGTCGGTTTTACACAAGAAGTTATTAATGAAAGCGGTAAAATGAGTGACAGAAAATTGCTTAAAGTAACGATAGAATCTAGTAGATTTTCAACGTGATCTTTAAATTGTGCTTTGTCTTAAATTTGTTTAAATAGTTTTGCATCCGTATCCACTATGTTAACGGGAATATTTAAAGGGTATGCTTTGAATAGGAACGGACTTTATCTATAATCTATAGTAACGATAAATATTAAAAATGTTCATTAGTTTCTAATTTTTTAAACTTCATATTTTAATAGTAATTAAATATTATTAAACATTGTAATATTACCTCGCCAAATATATTTAAACTTTTTTAGAACGCTTTTATGTTGCGATGACGACAATTCTACGTGGAATAGTATAATTAATGCGGACAGACATCCTCTCAATGAGACTGCTTCTGTATTACGTGTCCTTTATAGGATAGTAATTCCTACGATCGTAATTGGCGGCATTTTCGGTAATGTTTTAATATTCCTGGTGTTATCTACTCCGGTGTTTCGAGGAATTTCGTACCTATATCTCCGAGGACTAACTTTAGCAAACGCCGGGGTTCTTCTATCTTGGATACCTGTATGTATGTATCACGATATGGATATAAAAAATATTAACAATTTAATAAAAAATATTTTAAATAAACATAAGGTAATCAACAATATTTTAATTTAGATGTTATATTATATTATAATTTAGAATTTCTAAATAAAAATATATGATTTCAGTTATTAGATTAGGATATGGAACGAGAAACAATTACCCGTCTGTTTTTTACCACGCTCATTTAGAACTGGTTGCCGTAAACACGTTCGCTATAGCCAGCATTTCAATTATGACTTGCTTAATTGTCGATCGATATATCTTCATTTTTTTCCCGGTTCGCATCCGTAGCAGAAACGCACGCAAAAATATTCGCTCTTTTATCCTGTGCTCTTTTATTCTTGGATTCGCGGTATCATCTTTTTACTTCTTTTGTAAAAAAATAATTACTGCCTATGAAAGTTCCAATTTTACTGAGGATCATTTTATAGGTAAGCGCTCCGCTAACAGGAATGAGAACAGTATATGAACAGCAAGAAGATACCGGAACTCTCTTCACACTGCGTGAAAACACCTCTATCACCCGAAGTGCTTTATGGAATGCATACATTTGGATCATGGAAGTCGTGCTACGACTCTGTCCAACTATAATTCTTCTTTTACTGAATAGCTTTGTGGTCAAAAGATTTTTGCAGCTCAATGCTAGGAAGAGAGAATTTCAGTCGGTTTCGGAGAAGTTTCGTACTGCAAATGTCCCTGAAACTTCTTTATTGACCCGTAATCGAGGATACAGGTAGCGTTTAAAAAATAAAGATTATAATGCACCTTCAGAATTTTCTACAAATAAAAGTTAAATTAATAATTATTAATAATACATTAATAAATAAATACAATTTAATTGTTACAAAAATTATTTGTTTAGAGAAGAACAACATTTAACTACATTAATGTCGATGATGGCAATATGTTTTATAGTAACAATGATCCCATCGATATTACTTGAATTTGTATATTATGATTATAAGAGTACAGATGGTGCTTACCTTTTATTTCGAGCATTTGCTGCTGTCACGGAGCTTTGTAATTTTGCTATCCATATTATCATATACTTTATATGCAGCAGAGAATTTCGGAAAGAATTCTTCAAACTTCTTCGGGTAAATACAAATTTGAAAAGATACTCAGACCAAAGTGAAAGAATTTGAAGTCGAATTTTTTAATTTAAAAAATTCGAAATATAGAACAGATGTAGGAAAAGTACAGTGGAAGAAGATCTTGAACGACCAGTAGGAGAAATCGAAGATTATAGTCGACATGGAACAACAGTTCGATTAACACCAGAACAGACAAAGTTAAATTCTCCAGCTTCTGCAAGTAAATTGAATCCTATGGAAGAAGATAAAGAATCAGAAGTATTAAATGCGTCTGATATTGTTTAAAGATTATAATATAAATAAAACATTTTACATATAATAAGATATATTAATTTATTTACATATATAATGAAATATTGTTTTATTCTGTCATGCAGAAGTTATGTATAATAAAATTTAATTTTTTCTGTATATAATTTCATTTAAATAATAAAAACTTGTTTGTAAAAATATTTTTATAAAGTAATATCTTAAATATATTAATCCTAACAGTTATAATATATTTTTTCTATCTCATAATATCACAATATTTGATCCAATCATTATTTTAGTATCTTTTGCAATCATTATGATAATAATATTAGAGGGCACTAGTAGTTGCAGATACACATGGATATTCCCATGTCCATACAGATATACAATATCATCAAAGAATAACACATAACCTAAACTGTCAAAGTATACATAGACACGTCGAATAGTATTAGATATCAATTTATCAATCTCTGATATTATTTCTTGTTCACAAAATTTAGTTCAATGGTGTTTTCTTCAATGTAGTTCATTGTTTAAGTAGTTGAGTATGTGTTTAAACATATATAAATAGTTATTTCATGTTAAATCTAATTTATAAATATATGTATTTTCTTTATATGTATAATATATACGATTAATAAGAAAATTTTACAGTTAATTCTTAATTATGTGTGAGTTACCACCAGAATTAGTTACTAAGCCATTAGCTCTTATTGGCTTAACTGGTTTAGACATTGCAAATCCTGTACATCGGTCAATTTGGGATGCATTCAGTAATAATCGCAGATTAGAAAGTTCTGCCATACAATTTAAATTACTTAGCCCTACTCATGAATTCCCTACAGTAAAACCCAAGGTATATTATACTATATATAATTGTATAACATAATTCATGTATGTGGTTATTGAATTACTAAAATCTTATTGATATATTTCAGAGGAATTCATATGAATATTATAGGCCCAAAGGAATATTGAAACGTAATTGGATGAATAAATATCTTAATGAAATTCCAGCAGTTGTTGTTGTATTTTATAATTTAGATTGGAATGATCCTCAATGGAACGAGAAAAAGATGGAATGTGCTTCTAAAGTACAATCTCTTAGGTACGGATTATTTTAGATATCATTAATATTATTCATTAAAAAATATTGTAATCAATACTTTTGACTGCTTGCACTTTTAGAAATGCTTTAGATGGAAGAACTACAAAAATAGCTGTAGTACTTATACAACATTGTATACAACCCCCACCTGGTTCTGAAGATACTATTGCAACTGAACGTGCCACAGCTGTCTGTGGAGCATGTGAACTATCTCCAAAGTTATTATACATTTTGCCACATGGAAATCATTTACTAGGATATATATCTAGGTAATTAATAAACTAATTGTAAATCTCTACTTTTGATTATATGCTTTAGTTATTAATATTTATATGCATTTCAGACTAGAAAGTGCATTATATGATCTAGCACAAAACTTTTATCATCATGAATATCGTATTGTCAAAGGACATAGAGATCAACTTAATAAAACTATGCAAAAAAATGCATACAAACATTTATTTGTACGCCATCAATTTAAGATGGCATTTTTAAATGAATTAAGACAAGATCAAAATTTAGCTCAGAAGTAAGTGTAATAACATTGGAAAAGATTTTAAGTACAAATAAAAGGTACAAAATTATTTTATAGGCATTATACTCAAGCATATAATCACTTATTGGAAATACCAATAACAGACACAAATGTGATGGAAATTACGACTATTGCTTGTTTTATAAATTATAAGTTATGTAAAGTAATGTTCAACTTAAATGTTCCTAAAGATGCTATATCGCAATTTAGACTTCATACTGACAGGTCAGAAATATATGTAATAACATAAGGAATATATTACATAATAAGTACTGTTACAATAATATTAAATTGGTAATGCAGATTCAAAATATGGACTGGTCCAAAGGAACTTATATTTGAACATCATGCTTGGATGTGTAGTCAGTTTTCTACATTTGCAGAATTATTTGATGATGCTATTCGACAGGGACTTCCTGGTGTCCAAACTCAGCACCCTGGATATTATTTTCAATCAGCAGCTCATCATGCAGGCTTAAGGCAAGCAGCTTGCAAAGATCTTTGTCAGGTATAAAAATTAATACATTTAATACAAGTGATATTTCTATATACAAAATTTGTAAACATTGTATGTATTGTTCTAGAATGTTACTAATTATCCAGATCCAGACCCACTAGCAGGCGAAGAAAAACTTGAATTCTATGGGCAACGACCATGGTGTCCTGGAAAATTCAGTGCAGAACCCATAGATCCCATAAAAAAAGCACTTGCTATACAGGCTTTACAATATAAAGAAAAATACACAGTTCACCATTCTGTAAGAAATATATTTAATACTTTCTCAGTCAAAAATGTATGTCTATCTATAACTAGAAATAACTCTAATCTAAAACTACATTATATTTTCAGAATATAATCATTGCTTTACTGGGCAATGCAATTTCACAATTTAAGATATATAGGTGTCCGAGAATGAGGAGAGTATTAGGTATGATATATTTAATTAGAAGCTATATAAATTTTTACTTAATAATATACATAGTAACTGTGTTTCAGTCGTACAAATGGCTGAAGAATATTATAATTCTAAAGATTATGGGAAAGTTCTAACGTAAGTCAAAAATTAAATATTATTATATTTATATAAATTTATTGACGCTACTAAAAGAATTTTATAGTATTCATTAGTTCAAAAGTTGACTCTAACATTATTTCCTCTAGACATATTTCATAACTTAACATCAAAATCATAAAATTTGATTGGCCAGATTATTGATGCACATGTTGTGGGAATATCACGGGGAACGGTGGCCCGTCTTAATCACAAATATCTTAAAGAATGCTTTACGTGCGGCATATCTCTCTACAAGTGTTCAAGACTACATCACCTTGGCATTTGAAGCTTTGGGACCTTCTACCACGTTTTCAGAGGATTATAAAGATGCTGTCTATAATAACATCATTAATATTCTTCACGTGAGTAACTTTTATTTAAATTTTGTACAATCATTTATAATTAAACAATTAAGTAAAATATTAAATTGCAGAAAAAACCACCAACTCCGGAGTCTGACTTACCCGATGATGTGAGATATCCTGCAGTAGAAAAGTGGGTAGTGGAACTAAATAAGTCAGAACCAATTGTCTTTACAATTGATGATAATAACATGAGTTCGTTTATAGAAGTTAAAGCAAGATTTTTGCAGCCAAAGTATGCTTTCAATTCTATGGTTACTGCGGAAGTCATTATTAGGTAATTTTACAAGCTCACATTATTTTTATATATATAGAAAAAAACAACTTGTATAATAAAATGTTTTGTTTTATTCAGAAATTCATACAGCAATAGTGTTGAATTTTCTAAAGTATCAATAACGGTTAATAGCCCAGGATATAATTCAGAATTCGTCGTTGCTGATGCTGAACATAATAATCTTATTTTTCACGGGAAAGAAATGAGAAAATTTCCTTATCAATTTGAAGCCCCACAACAAAATGAGAGTAGCGAAATACGTATTACGACAATCTCATTATATATGAGTAGTGACAAAATGTGCTGTATTATTTTAAGATTTTCTGCTGTAGGGAGAGAAACGAATTTTTTGAGTCGATTATATCCTGAAATACAACAGCTTCGGTATGTTTAAAATACTGACAGATATTTATGCAGAAGACTAATGCATTTTATATTTACAATAGTAGAGGAGAGTTTGAAACAATACAATCACTAGTCAGTACCGAAATAAAACAAGAAGAATCTACTCTGAGTATAAGTACTGAATCCAACAATCCAGCTCTTTTAGGAGAATGGCTACCTATTAATATATCTGTTGTTACTAATGAAAAAATATCATCAGCATTTTTAAATGTATCACTTGTGTCTGATGGAGCAAATGAACAGTCAAGTACGTATGTAACTTACCACAAAAGTGCATACTGCCATTTATTACACATTACACACATTTGTCAATAACGATTCGTTAAATTGTAGCGGAATTAAGTTTGACAATGAATAATAAGCAGTCGGTAATATCAATACCAATTGATAATTTGGAAAAGGACTGTGTTACTCATCAAACTGTATACTTAAGGGCTCACAAAGTTGGTGATCGAGATATTCATATAAAGGTACACATTGTACTCTTTTAGCCCCTTAATTTTTGTAAAATAAAATAATGTCAATTTCATAACAGGTAGAATACACAAGATCTAAACAAATTAAAGGATCAAAAGAATTAACATATTCATTATCAGTTACAAAGCCATTTGAAGTGTCGACATTATTTTATACCACTCTTTTTGAACCACTGACGAAAGGCTTCATTAATGAACCATTTATAATAATGCCTCACATTGTTTGTGTGTCTCCATGGCCTATAAATATTATAAATACTTCTATAGAATTGGTAAATAATATTTCTGTTAGTTATTAATCTTTTACTGCACATCATAATAATGTTAATTATATAATTATATAGGGAGATTTAATAGAAAGGGAAAATGGAAATGAGGCAGTATCTGTTTTAAGTGGTATTACACTTTCTGCAAATGAAACAGGTACAGATGTGTATTGTTTGATACCAAAAGCAGGTGGTGAGCAACCTATTAGTACAGGAGTCTATACTATTAAATGGAAACGGTAAGCAAAGGTATATAAAATTCTAAAATGGTTAAATAATATAATACTAATAGTTGCTATTTCAGTGCAAATGATGATAATGCATTAGAAACCAGCAGCAGTGTTACTTTAGCACCTCTAGGAGTTGAGGACGCTGTAATTTGTTTGGAAGCCAAAATACCTGCTCATGGTTGGGTCCGTACACCATTACTAATATCTTATTTTATAAAAAATCATTCTGATAATATGATTACATTGCGACTGACTATGGAAGCTAGTGATGCCTTTATGTTTGCTGGACAAAAACAAGTGAGCACTCATTTTAAACTGTAATACCTCATAATATGATTATTAATTTGGTCGTTTTTCTTTCTTAGATTGACATTTACATACTTCCAAAAAATGAAAGAAAAGTTGAATGGATTTTACGACCATTGGTGGCAGGTTTTGTACAACTTCCATCATTGTCTCTAACAGTTCCCGCTGGTAATAATTTTATTGGTTAAAATATTTTTATTAATAATGTCTTGAATTATGTTTTATTTTTAGTTCTATTTATATGTTGCATGTAGATGAAGAACATAAATTAAGCAAAGCGCGGCTTTCGGAGTTAGTAGAGCGGTCAATACCGAGTCATATATATATTCTTGTAAGTATCGTAGTTACATTGTTTGCTAAAAGTTTAGATTATAAAATTATATATATATTTTTTACAGCCAACTTCACAAACCCTAGAAGAATAAATAAAATAGCAAATAAAGAAGACAGATACCAGAGGAGAAAGGAATTTTGTTCTTTTATCAATATATATTATTGAGCTACAGATACATTCTCCATACATTCTTAGATATAACATGATTTCTTATATAAGAGTAATAAGATTATAAGTACCAATTTGTTAAATATAATTTATTTAAGTTATTTTAAAGTATAATAAACAAAAGTCCCTAATCCTTTAAAACGCATTCGGTTCCGTCAACAAGATACATATTCGTTGACGCAGGGATATTGATTTATGTTGCCATAGATACATTTCTATAGAAACCACATTTTTTAAAATATGTACACTGTGGTCATGCATACGCGCGAGCACAGTATATTAATAATTCCTTTAAAATAAAGAATTTAATAAAACTAAAGATTATGATAAAACTTAAACAAAATGGTGAATTATGAATACGAAGATCGTAAATAATGACATCGATAATGTCTGATAACGATTCTACGCATAATACTTCTTTGGAAAAACAAAATGAAAAGTGCTTGGATCGATTGCTGACGCCTATTTTTCGTGTAAACTCGGAAGAATCATTGGCTCGTAATCGAAAATTTTTAAAGGTAATTGGTATTATTATTAAGATTAATTCAGCACGAAATGTATATTATAGACACTTCATAATAGAACCTAACATCTTTCATCTTTTATGCTGTGTTACGTAATCAGTAGTTAAAGTAACAGTGAATCTTACTATATATTACACTAAAAAAAATTATTTATAAATAGGATCTGGAACTTGCAAAAGCACGTTTGCGAACTTACGCTGCGTATACTCCAACTGATCGAGAATTACAACAACGTGCAACGGAATATCGCAAATATCTCCAGAAGTATATACGAAATTTCGCTCCATAACAAGTCGATTTTATGTCGGGAACGAAGTACATCCATTCAGTTTGATAACTCGAGCCGAACGAACAAACTTTCAAGTGAAAAGTTTGTTGATCGTTGGGATCGATGCATCAGACTGATAATTCAAAACGATAGTATTAAACTAACGAAAAAAAACAAACTAAATATAAGAATCTATACTGTTTAATAATGTGTTAAAATAAAATTTTTGATTATTTTAGTTACGTAATTTTATAGAATAAAGAAAATATATACTTACGGCACGACGATGATCTAATACGATGAATTCTATGATAGAGACGAATCGTTCCTATAGAAATACGAAAAGAAAACGCGTGGACAAGTACGAACGGTGTTCACCTGTAGAAATGGAATATTCACGTTCATTTTTTACGTGTGACGGCATTATCATCGCTCGTAATTACTGACACGCAGAACGTGTATGTACGATAGGATAAGTTCGTTTCAAAAGTTACCTGATAACGACCTAAACCAATAATTCGACAAAAAGCTATATAATACTTCAACGTTAAATTCTACCGACAAGTATAACTTTAGATTTCAATCTTTATAAAAATCTTTTAAAAATTATACTGCTAGTATTGTGTATAAAATATTATTTAAAATTAATATCATGTATAAATCGAAGCATTTATAATGATTATCGATCGGTTACGATACTTTCATTATATTTCAAAATTGTAATTTATAAGAGGTTTTAAAACATCGATTAATACTTTATTAACTCTTGCTTACCTGTTCGTTGATAAGACATAAACATTCTTTATAAATCTATCTCTTATAATCGTTCTTTATTGAACAAAAATTTAAGAAGAACTGGTATGTAACAGCTGTGCCGAATAAGGTCTCAATATATAAATTTATATTTCTACGTGGCGTTACCTCACCAGCTGAGTACACAAATTGATATTGAAACTTCTTGGTTTGACCATTGTAGGTAGCCTAAAAACATCTGTATCAATAGCATCTTTATCTCTCGTACATCGTTTTCTTTGTAATTTCGTCTGAATGATAACGCAGCTCTCAATAATAACTTGAAAGAATGTTGCAATTTGAAATTCGGTCTAATTTTTATGAGAAAAATGAATTAATAAACTTTTTCGGATACTTTTCACAATTATTTATTAAAATAAGTTATAAATAAAAATTTAAAAAAAATAAGTTACATTTGCATATAGTACCAAAATCGTTTTTCTTTTCGTTAAAATTATGGAAATTAAGTTAATACAAGAAAAAACGTAATGATAATGTATATCGCTTTGAGGTCATTTATCGCTAAGTTATGCGTAGAAGCATAAACCGGCATAAGTTTGCTGCGCTACGTTAGCAAAACTTTAATGCGTTATCGCCGTTGGCTAGTAAATATAATACCCATTAAAATAATATATCACTAAATACTATAAAAACATCGTTCATTGGCCTTGTAACTAGTAACATTTATTATTTTTGTGATATTTTTAACTCATGACTCATTTTTAAACAAACTGCAAAAAGAAAAATTGTAGTTTTATTTGTGATTGGTAGAGTACTACTGATACTAAGATATCAATTGGAATGATATTTTTTCGAAAATTGTGATATGTAGTCATTTCTTAATTTATTATTTTGTAAAAATGGAAGAATTTGATGCAATGAAAAATATATTATTCTTTCATTACTATTTTAAAAATATAGTATAATTTTAATAAATAACTCTGTGTATATTTATACATATATCAAATATTTTATGAAATCGTTGTACTTTTAATAAATTAAATCCATTGATCTGAAGCACAAGTATTGTGGAAATACTCATTGTTTAGATATTGGGTTGTCTGGAAGTTCCTGCCGATTTTCGATAAGTGGCATTAGAACAGGTCTGAATATATCAGATTGATTGAAAACAAATGACATGTGTACATGTCCTAAATTTTAATTTTTTAGAAAAAAGTTTGATTAATATATGTTAATATTTGTTAGTTTTATACGCTTTTAAATATGGAAGGAAACAAAGTGCATTATAGGCAGTTGATGCTTTTCTTCTACCAGGAAGGCAAAAATACCACACAAGCAGCAAACAAGATATGTGCTGTTAAGCTGTTGAGCGGAAAAGATCTTGAGGAAAGCGGAATGAATCACCTTTAGCCACCCCAAAAGCCGGTCTTCATCCGAAGAGTCATGCTCTGTGTCTGATGGGATTGGAAAGGTATTCTGTGTTACGAGCTTCTACCAAACAATCAGACAATAAATTCGGAAAAGTATTGCTCGCAATATGACGAACTAAAAACAGCAATTGGACAGAAATGACCAGAACTAGCGAATCGGAAGGACGTCATGTTTTATCAGGACAATGCGCGGCGTCATGTGTCTTTGACTACTTGACAAAAGCTATTGGAGCTTGGTTGAGATGTGTTATCCCACCCATCGTATTCACCAGACATTGCACCCTCAGCTTTTCACCTATTTAGGTCATTACAAAATTCCCTTAATGGCAAAAACTTTAACTCTTCGATCGACATAAAAAATCATATTGAAAAATTTTTAGCCAAAAAACCTGAGAGATTCTGTAAGGATGGAATATTCAAGTTGCATGGAAGATGGGGAAAAGTTGTGGAAGAAAATGGCATCTATATAATTTAATAAATGTATATCGAAATTTAAATGTGTTGCGTTTAAATTTTCCTTAAAAATCGGAACGAACTTTTCGAACAACCTAATATCATACTATATATATGTATTAAAATAATTATGTCTAAATTAAATATTTGAAATCCTATGTATGCAGCTAATGTAGCTTGCATATAAGACTAATTTTTACTAGTTTAACAACTGCTACTTACTTTCACAGTTTACAGTTAAAAATATTTAATCATTAAGTACTTATGAAATTGTTAATTATAGGTGCAATTCTTTCAGGATTATTTAAATGTACATGATGAGTTCCTTCTACTTTGTGGTATTCAAATCTTTTAGCACCTAGTTTTATTTTATCTAATACTTTTTCATAAGATTCTGGATTATCAAATTTCATTCCGGGTACAGCACGAATATTAAGATAAGCGCACTTTATTCGAGATGCATATGCAAGTACTAGATCCAAAGATATCGTACCCAATGCAGAAACCTAAAAATTAATATTAATATTAATATACAATTAAGACATAACACATTTAATATCTTATGTAAGATATTTTACCTTCAATCGCGGATCACGTGAAAAATAATATCGCTCAGGTTCACCGGCAGGTCGTAAACCACGTTTCATTAATATTATTGCGCCTTCTTTAGTTATGGAACCTTTATAAGCATCTTCAACAATTTCAAGCACTTCATTATAATCGTAGGATGGAATACCACCAGATTGTAGTGATTCGTATTTTAGAAATTTGTCAATATTATCACTAATTATATCAGGACTTTTTGTTATATCTTTTACACTGGGACTTGCAATATCTAAACTTATCATGAATTCTACTTCATCAGGAAAAGATGCAGCATATAAAAATGATATTGCTCCTCCTAAGGAATGTCCAAGTAATTTCACCTATGGAAATGACATTTGATTATCTATGAAGATATACATAAAGCAGAAGCAAACAAGAAATTAATATTGATTTAACATAAGTTATTATGTATGTACAAAAATATATGCATATATGTATATGTATATATATGTGCGTATCATGCATTTTGATCTTATAAGGCATATATCTTATATAATACAACATATAGATAGTTAGATATACAGTTTAGTATACATTTTTCAAGGCTGACTGTTACATTTATATAACAATAATAATAAAATAAGGTTTGTGGTATTATACATTATGTATAACAATAGTTATTTAAACTAAGGAGCGGTGAGACTGAATCCACTCGCTAACCTTTGTCCACTTGAAATATTTCACAATTCTACGTAGTAGAATAATACCATCCCAATAAACATAATAGTACTGACACTTTGGATAATGGGAAGATAAACCATGACCAGGCATATCCAAACAGAGTACTGAAATCTCATCAGATAATAGGGGAATCAAAGTGTCAAAACTGCCAGCATTGTCTTGTCGTCCATGTAATGCCACTATTGGTTGGATCCCTTTGGGACCCCACCATTTGCCTACAGGTAAATGATTATTGTGTCACAATGAAATAATTACTTAAAGAAAAAGAAAGAGAAACAGGGAGAGAAAAATTTAACTATTTTAAGTATATAAATATATCGGCATTCAAACTTCCTAAAAATAAATATCTTTAAATAAGAATTTTAATAGGAAACAAAGTTGCAGCTGATGAATTAAAGTTTGTTATCATTTTAATATATACATGTCCTGTAGTTATACAACGACACTACATGGTTCATAATATATAATTCGAAGCAATTAATATCAATGACAATGAAGAATGCAAAAACTTATCATAAGCACATAACAGTCAACCTTGTACCAAATAACTTTTATGATATTAATTCAATCATTATAAAGATGATCGTTATAGTGTTACAATTTCTGCACTATAAAGTTAAGATCATATTTATATATGAATTTATATATATTATGACATCATCAAAAACTGCAAGATACTTAGTAGTACTTTAGTAAAACTGAACTTTTGTACAAGAAGAATACAAAATTATAAAAGATCGTTGTATAACTTTTAATCGCATGCTAACCTTGTTCCACTTATAATGTTTAACAACTCTACGTAGATTAATAAGCCCATCCCAAAATATATAATAAAATTGTCCAATAGGAAGATGGGAAGATAAACCATGACCTGGTAAATCTATAGCTAGAATGGCTACATTTGATGGTAGTAATGGAATTAATTTATCAAATGTTCCAGCATTATCTTGCCATCCATGCAATGCCACAATCGGTTGTTGATCAATTGGTCCCCACCATTTTCCTAAATTGATTATTATTGTACTATGATATCTTTTAATTTTTATTAGCATCAGTTAGTGACAATTTTTCATGATTAATAAAAATTTAATAAAATAGAAGATGAATTACTGACCGCTTATGATGCCCCATGGTACAGGTATCTGAATATCTTCAACGCCTGAAAATTATTGATATACTGTAATAATGCTTAATTAGAAGTCTGTAACATAGAAATATATTAACAAATAATGAGTTAACTTACTATGGGTATTGTGTCCATTTATATTTTTAGTAGGAGTAGATTTTGTCAAGACTTTGTCAATTGTACTCATTTTGTTAATGATAGAATACTAGTTACTGTTTCAAATTTGCAGTGGATATTATGTTGTTTATATATATATTTATCGATAAATCTCACTTTATGCAAATTTCGTAACAAATACGAAATTAATACTTGTCCTATTTATGATATAAAAGCGCAAAGTCATTCTCAATTATATAAAATGTGCACTTGTATATTATATATAAAAAATTTCAAAATTTAAAATATATATATTTTCTTTCATTTACGATTTCCTAGACTACTTGTTCTTGAAAAAATTTTATTAATAATCTAAAATTGATTTTATTATCAAACATACATGAAACTAATTCGAATATTTAGTATTATATAATTTTGACGACTATATTTAAGGATTTCACACCTGATAAAATATTCTTCAGACATTTGAAATGTTAAATATCACTTTAATGTGGAAGTTTTGTTAGGTATTAAAAGCTAAATGATTAGATAACACACTTGATGTTTAGTAATATTTAAGTAATTTGATTTAACTATTTATAGTAATAGCATATCGGAAAATATATTAACTACTCGTGTACCTACCGTCTTTCACTTACGATATGAGTTATTGATAATTTTACACTTTCGTATGGGTTTATTGGCTTAGTAAGAAGCATAAGATTGTTACGAGAAACATACGAATTATTAAGAAATTAATAAGTGATGAATAATTCTAACAATGATACGATTAAAAAGTTGCAACTGAAGACGTCAATCTTCAAAAGAGAGTAACGTGGAAGAAATGACTTGTGATTATTAATATTTATAGACTGATTCATCCACATAGTGATATAAAGTATAAGGTCGTTATAATTATTATATTCGTTATAATATTTTGTAATAATATTGGTATTATAATCCGAAATTATTTTAGGTTGACTTTTTGTTAAATTCTGTTTTATCAACTGCTGTATACTATTAAAATGGAAAGCAAGAAATACATAATAAAAACTGTAATTCATGCAGGAACCAAAACTATTAATTTTGTACCTGGAACTAAAGTGCATATATTTACATTAATATTCTAATTATGATAAGCATAAATTAATAATTGTAATTAGAATTATATATTAATTTTTAGGTACTCTTTCACTTTAAAACAACAAAATGTGATCCAGGAAAAACATTAATAGACGATAGCAAAGCAATGGGAAATCCGATGGAACTTGTCTTAGGAAAACAATTCAAACTTGAAGTATGGGAGAATATTATACAGAAAATGGCACTGAATGAAGTGGCTTGCTTTAGAATCGACAAAAGTGTATGTTTATAATAATATAAAAATATATTCTAATACTTAAAACTGATGTTTTAATACTACCTGTTATTCCAGTTAGTTGCAGCATATCCTTTTGTGTCTAAAACTTTGAGGGAAGTCGCAAAACCACAATCACAGAAGCGTAGCCATCATTGCTGCGGTATTGCTCTACAAAATGATGGAATTGGATACAACGATTTGAATGAACTCATTAAGTGTCCTCAAGATTTAGAATTTACAATTGGTATCGATCAATCTCATGAAATTAACATTATTTTTTTATCTTTTGCTTTTCCATAACTTATCTAAATATATGCATATTTATAGAACTTGTTAAGGTAATCTTACCTGATGAATATGAAAAAGAGACATGGCAAATGACTGAAGATGAGAAATTGAAAAGTATTCCAGACATAAAAGAGAAAGGAAATGCATTATACAAAGAAAAAAATTATGATCTTGCATGTGAGATGTATGCTAAAGGCATTGGAATATTGGAACAAGTTATGCTTGGGTCAGTATATAAATATGTTTACTATTTTCTTCTCTTATTATATCATATTTGTTATTGTTATATGTAGTGAAATATACATATATATGTATATGTTATTATTGTTATTTGTAGTGAAAAACCAAATGAAGAAGAATGGTTAGCTTTAAATCGTTTGAAAACTCCATTGCTTCTAAATTATGCACAATGCAAATTAATTCAAAAGGAATATTATGCAGTTATCGAACATTGCACAACAGTACTTAAACATGATCCAGGTTTGCTACTTTAGATCATATAAACTACTATAGATCATATAAACAAATTGAATATGTTAATAATATACATTATTCTTAGATAATGTAAAAGCATTATATAAGAGAGGTAAAGCATATATAGGTGCATGGGATAAAGAAAACGCTATCAAAGATTTAACAAAAGCTGTTGAATTGGATCCTACATTACAAAGTACAGTTGAAAAGGAGTTACAAGCATTTTCTGCAGCTATTAAAGAAAACGATCAAATAGAAAAGAAGAAATTATTAAAACTATTTCGTTAAATGTATATAAAATTATTTAAATTATATAAATAGAAAGATAAAAATAAATAAATAAATAAATGAACAAATATATATATATATATATGCATGTATATACGTGTATATATGTATGTATTGTGTAACGAGCAAAATATTTTTATTAATTAATTAATACACGCACTTAAGCAATATGTAAGATATAAATAATGAATGTATAAAAAATATCATTTATGATAAATATATATGTATTTACAAAGTTGTACATTATCTAATCAATATATAATGTAATTAATGTAATCAATTGATATAATTAATTGACATTTTCCTATTGTAAAAGGGGAAACTTTATGATTCAGACGAGATACAAATCCAATCTATGCTTTATGACTGTTAGTTAATAATATTTTTTATCTCATCTTTTGGAATTTTGCTTTACGCCATCTGTAAACCTCATTCTAGGAATAATGACTGTCGACCGACAGAAAAGTATCATGTTTGACATATGGTTCCATTTATTTCACGCTATTCTAATTAAGCTTAAAATATGGAATGTCGAATTTTCTTAAATACAGATTTGTATAATTATTCTTAAGGTAATTACGTAATTTAGTTAGCTATCATAAAACTATTATTTCGACATCATACGAACTTAACCTGTTATACCATTGATTTCAAGTTAATATGTATAATAATTTGTAAAAACGTCTCGTAAATAAATTTTTTCAGTGTTTGTACTTCTTCTTGTTGTTAATTGTGTAATATGTCGAATGAACTTTGAAACCCTTGTAAGACAAGACAAGATTAGCACAAGCATTGTATCAAAATTCGTTTAAAAAATGTATTTTAATATTTATTAATTAAGTTGCTTAAGACTGATAGAAAGAGGATGTAATGTTTAATATAAAAAATTTTTAGGTTTAGCAAATAAAAAACTTGTGTGAAAAATGAAGCTTGTGTTTAAGAATGTTGATAAAGATGGGGAGGGGTGAGTATTAATGT
This sequence comes from Bombus vancouverensis nearcticus, assembly GCF_051014615.1. Lineage (NCBI taxonomy): Eukaryota > Metazoa > Arthropoda > Insecta > Hymenoptera > Apidae > Bombus > Bombus vancouverensis. The sequence continues at coordinate 17,757,656 of NC_134913.1, forward strand.
TCTTAATGAATCATAATATAAGTGAACAATAGAATTTAAAGAAAAAAATTATTAGGAGTGTGTCCCTTGTCCCAGAAAATACAGAAGATATGTGGCATGCGTATAATCTTATCGCTGAAGGAGATTTTGTTAGTTGTTCCACTATTAGGTAGGAACTTTAATGTTAATTGTATATGGAATAAATCTTAATACTTCATTTAATATTATTATATATGTAGAAAGGTGCAAATGGAATCTGCAACTGGTAGTTCTAATAATTATAGAGTCAGAACTACTTTAACTATATGTGTTGAAGGTATTGACTTTGATACACAGGCATGTGTTTTAAGACTGAAAGGTAGAAATGTAGAAGAAAATAAATATGTTAAGGTAAAGTAATTTAGAAGTATTCAACAAATTATCAAAAATATATTTGACTTATAATTATTTTTAGATGGGAGCATATCATACGCTGGATGTAGAACAAAATAGAAAATTTACAATTACCAAAGTTAAATGGGATTCTATTTCTTTGGAAAGAGTTGATACTGCATGTGATCCTACACAAGTAAGATTGTAATAATAAGAGTAATAAAAAAAAAATCACTGTTGGAATTTTATGAAACAGAATACTTTATTTTATTATATTTTAGAATGCAGATGTTGCTGCCGTGGTAATGCAAGAAGGTATAGCACATATTTGCTTAATAACTTCCAATATGACAATTGTTCGTGTAAAAATAGATCAAGTTATCCCTAGAAAAAGAAAAGGAAATGTTTCACAGCATGAAAAGGTTATATATATATAAAACTTGTGTTTAGATTAATGTTGAATATCATCAATAAAATTTTCATATTATATAAATTTTTTAGGGTTTAACAAGATTTTATGATAACATAATGCAAGGAATTTTGAGACACATCAATTTTGATATTGTGAAATGTATTATTCTTGCAAGTCCTGGCTTTGTCAAAGATCAATTTATGGATTACATGATACAACAGGCCATTAAATCGGATAATAAAATAGTATTAGAAAATAAAAGCAAATTCTTACTTGTGCATTCTAGTTCTGGTTTCAAACATTCACTGAAAGGTATATTAAACTCTTCAGATCAAGTGAATATAATAATGCACATCTTATTATCTTTTTTTTTACAATAGAAATATTAGCTGAGCCTACAGTAATGTCACGAATCTCGGATACGAAAGCATCAAGTGAAGTGAAAACACTAGAGACATTTTATACAATATTACAAATTGATCCTTCTAGAGCTTTTTATGGGAAGAAGCACATTGAAAAAGCTAATGAATCTCAAGCTATTGAAACATTACTTATTTCAGATAAACTATTTAGGTAAGCAATGGTAAAATAATCTTTCTTTTTTATAGTATATTATATTCATATATTTATAATTATAATAATTATATCTAGATGTCAAGATGTTAATATAAGAAAAGAATATGTCGAATTGGTTGAAAGTGTGAGAGATTCTGGTGGGGATGTAAAAATATTTTCGAGTTTGCATGTATCCGGTGAACGTAAGTTAGCGAGTTCTAAGTTGTTTAAGTTTTGATATTTTAAAATGTTTGTATAATATTTTTAATGTTCCATATAGAATTGGATCAACTTACTGGAATAGCAGCTATACTACGTTTTCCTATGCCAGAATTAGAGGACGAAAGCGATGGTGAAAGCGATTCAGACGAAGATAATTAAGATGTCTAAATAATACGCCAACGTATAGCTTTCTATATGTTTGTGCTGTGCGCAATCAAAAATACAATAAAATAAGATATATTAATAACAAAAGTCGCAGGTTTTATATTTTTCTCACCTGTTGTCTTTCGTTTTATTAAACGTTTAAGAATATGTTATTGGATTTGTCACATGGTGGCGCTGTTTTATATTTCTAAGTTCTTAAGTGAGTCTTCTGTTATTTTGTCTCGTGAAGCACGTGGATTTATTGTAAATTATTTTTTACACGTTTATATAGTTTTACATTTTTATTGCATAAAGGTCGTGATATAAAATGGTCGTAATAGGAAAGAAAAAGGTATTTGTTAAGATTATTTATGGTTTTCTTGAAAATCATTTATGTAACTGTAATTGAGGTTATTTTCTCTTATAAAGAATAGAGGAAATTTGAAAATATACATATTGATTATGTTTTAAAAGTGTTTTTGTTTTATTGTTAAAATCTCTTTTATATTTGTAGTATCAGGCTGGGGAGGGAGCACAATTTATGTCAAGGAAAGCTGCCTTGAAAAAGTTACAGCTTACATTAATAGATTTCCGTAGACTATGTATATTAAAGGGCATATATCCCAGAGAACCACGTAATCGTAAAAGGGCGCAGAAGGGACAACCTGGTATTAAAACATTATATCACAAAAAAGACATTCAATTTTTGATGCATGAACCAATAATATGGAAATTAAGAGAATTAAAGGTATGTTTAATTTGAATATTACAATACTATAATCCAAAGGTCAAATATTTACAAAAATTATATTTCCTTAGGTATTTAATAAGAAAGTTGGAAGAGCAAGGGCTTTGAAAGAATTTTCAGATATGAAAAGATATCTAAGTAATCATCCTACTTTGAAATTAGATCACATTGTTAAAGAGCGTTATCCTACATTTATTGATGCACTTAGAGATCTGGATGATTGTTTGACTTTATGTTTCTTGTTCAGTACATTTCCATCTCTTAAGCATATACCAAGAGACCAGTCTTTATTATGTAGAAGATTAACAATTGAATTTTTACATGCTGTAATTGCTGCTAAAGCTTTACGCAAAGTATTTGTATCCATTAAAGGATATTATTATCAAGCTGAAATTAAAGGACAAGTAATAACCTGGATTGTGCCTCATCATTTCAGTTTTGAGCCCCAAGCAAAAAATGATGTTGATTTTAAAATGATGTCTATATTTGTAGAATTCTACATTACGATGTTAGGCTTTGTGAACTTTAGGCTGTATCATACCCTTAATTTATATTATCCTCCAAAACTCACTACTAGTGGTAAGACGATTTTCCTGAAATATTTTTATGTAAGTGATCGATTTTACGGTTGCGTAATAGAAATATTTGATGTGTAGATAATAGCGAAAAAATACTCGTGGATGAGGAGGCATATGTATCAGAAAGGATAGCTGCATTGAGTGTACCGTTAGTAAACCTTGATCCTACATTGCAAAATACAGAAGATGAAGAATTGGAGATGGATCAATTTGCAAATGTATGAAGAAATTAACTGAATATTTTACTTTTCTTAACATTCATATATAATTACTCATTTTAGGAAAATGATGCTACAAAACTGGAAGAAGCAATGATAGAAGCAGAAAAAATAAAAAAGTTAAAGACAATTTTTAAAGGTTTGAAAGTTTTCTTGAATAGAGAAATACCAAGAGAGCCTTTAGTTTTTATTTTACGTTGTTTCGGAGCTGAAGTATCTTGGGATAAATTACTCTTTGTTGGGGCGACATTTGATGAAAACGACGAAACAATAACGCATCATATAGTGGATAGACCTAGTATGACCAAGCAGTATATTTCTAGGTAAGGCTTAGAAATATCTTTTTTATTATCGAGTTTTTAATCAATATCTTAATTAGCTGATGTTTTTATAGATATTATGTACAACCACAATGGGTTTTCGATTCAGTGAATGCTAGAGAATTGTTACCTGTAGAGAAATATTTAATGGGTTGTGTACTTCCGCCACATCTTTCGCCATTCTCGGACAGTCGCCATGATCAAACTTACATTCCACCAGAGGAACGTGCTCTTATGGACCCTGAATTTAAGCTTAACGATGGTGCGTATTCATATTCTAATTAAATAATTATTAATAGGCAATAAGTAGTAAAAAATGAATTTTCCTTATTTATTAGATGAAGATGAATCCGAAGAAGAGACAGAAAATGAAGAGGAAATGGAAGAAGATGAAACAGAGGAAAGAGATTCTGAAGAAGATTTGAAAGAGGAAATTGAATCGAGTAAAATGTCGGACGGAATAAGTGAGAAAGAACTACAACGAAATCGATTGAAAAATGTTGGTTATCTCCAAACACATCCTTGTGTATACTTTTATACGAATACTTGTATATATTTATTTTGTATATACTTTTAATTACAGAAAATGAAAGTCAAAACTGGAGAAGTGACGAAAGAGGATCCATGGGAGAAGAAACGGCAGGAAAGGCAAGAGTACCGATTACGAGAACGAATGATCAAAAAGAAACATCGCAAGTTGTATAGGAGCATGATGGATGGTCGTAAAGAGAGAGCCAAGGAAATATGGCTTCTTCGCAAGAAGAGGCGGCTGCATGATACAGCTGAGAAACAAAAGCGCAAGGAAGAACGTAAACAGAAAAAAGCTAAAATTGCTGAATAAAATTGAATAAAAAGAAAACAAAAAGTAATATAAGCTTAACGTTTAATTTACTTTCGTTTTACATATATCATATTTCTAAATGTACCGTATTAAGTATTACACCTTATCATGTTTTTTATATCACTTACCACGTTCCTTTTTTATGTTGTTATATTAATGATTTCGATCATAAATTTACGAAGATTCCACCGTGGAACGTGATGACTTTTTCGATAATCGTAGGTACAGTTACGCGTAATGGAGAGATGCCTTCAATCCAGTCCTCCCACTTACCGGAAGCCCACGTAGCCGACGATCCTGGTCCCTACTTTTCCACCGAAGGACTTTGAAGGCCAGACTACCCACACACGCTAGCCTACGCAATCGCGAGCGCCATATGTGTGTGTATGTACGTCTTTATGAAAGTTATTCATCGCGATGGTCCTCTTGATTTAATGACCATGTATAACAAATTTTGCACGTTCGACACTGCTCTGTTAATGGCACTGTTCGAAAGGTCGTGCATTGATCTCGAGCAGTTCAATCGTGGAACGCTCTTCATTTCGGGTTCGTTTCGGTCATTCGATCTCTAATGCGTCTTTGATTACTTCCGTGACTTTCGCTAGACGAATTAGCATTGAAGGTCGAATCCATTTAATGGCGGATAAATTACCATCAATGCATCCGGTCACTTTGCGTACTATGTTCGTGAGTCACCTTGAATCGAACATTGGAATCGGATGCGAGAACGAGATACTCATAGGTGGGTATCTCGCCATTTCTGTTATTTTGCAATTTTGTAATTTTTGCGCTTTCCTTTTTTAGTATGGACACATCTTCATGGAAGAATTTCGAAGAGCCGTGAGCGATATTTGAATTCAATTTCAAAAATTTTATTTAGCGATTGTATCATCACGATCGTAAAAGCAAAAGTATGTAGCGAGCTTTTCACACAGTGAAAGTAAACACCCGCTTTGTTATTCGTTGGATTTCTATGCGGTCATCATCGTGATTTTCACTGATCGATTATCGGGACGATTTTCATTTCTATTCAAGACACGAACCTCCCCGTTTGCAATGCCGTACGACCAATACCGAGGCTCTAACAATACTAATCGTGCTTCTAAATCGCTTATAAAGGACAAAGAAATGACTGGTTTCGGAGAGCGTAAAAATGTTATAGAAAATTAAACAAGAGGAAACGAAACAATATAAATCGTTTCTACGTAAATCAGTTCAAACTTGTGCAACACGTTTCCTTTCGATAAATCATTCCCCGTTCAAACAATCGGTAAACCGCCATGTCTTGCGTAAAAAAAGCACTACTTCTGTTTCTCGTCAAGGTCGACAATTCATTAATGTCTATTTATGAAAATCGACTTGCAGCGTTTCTCTTTCGTCTGACATAGGTTTTTCACGAGAACGCTCTCGACTCTGGAACCCACTTCTCATCGATTTCTTCGGTTATTTGCAGTGGTGACTGAACCGATGTGTCGCGACACTATCGTCGGTGAAGTCACCAATACTCAGTCCGATCTAGGTGTGCGAGTCGCGTTCAGATCGGATGCTTACGTCACCCTTGCTATTCCTGTTCCAGCCCATCTCCATTCCGATTCCGAGTATCCTTAAAAACGAGCATCCCTAGAAACTGCAACACGATCCAATAACGTTCTAATCTGCTGCTCTAACTTGCGGTCTTCAACAAATTACTCTGCTTCGTTAGATCTTCGGATTTCGCGCAATTCCACCATGAAAATCAAAACAATTTTCAATTGACCATCTTCCTTGATTGCATAGCGATTAGGCTTGGACATTTGTTCTATGTTTTGTGAACTCGGATATATGTTCTTTTAAGCGTAGAAGAATTTGTAAAGGAAGATTACGAAACAAGGATTATCCTTTGGAATTTTATGCTTTGGTTCCTGAATTTTTTCTTTCAGGATATCGTCGATACTGAATTTGGTCCGAAACCTGGATGCGAGTGCGTGGGACGTTGGCTGCGAGAACATTGGGACTACCTACATGGCTAGTGGTAACGCATCCGACTGTGAAATATCAAGGCTTTCGAAAACTCTTTCCTTCGAGTTCGAAGGTAACAACACTTACACGAGATTAAAAGATTACATCGACGATGATGAATATAACGTGGAAAATAAAAGAGAATAGTTTAATGAATATTTTCCGTTATAAAATACAGGTAATTCGTAGATAATAAAAACGATAAAGAGATGTTCCAATGATTACCGTTTAGAGTGTCCCCGTCACAATGTTTCACACAGTAATATACACGGTCGTGTAATTAACTGTGGATGCAAAGTAAACAGCAAAGTTACCATATCTATTTGTATTGACATGTAGGTACGAATCAGGAAGAACGGCCTTGAATTTCATCAGTATCCCGCGTAATTGCAGTGTAGCGTCTCGCGAGGGATCATCAACGAAGTAGAAGAGGCGGGTTCCGTTTTCGCGAGGCGAACACAGTGGATCGTTACCTGTTGGAAAAAAAGTGTAATAAATGGCAGAGGATGCCTCTCATATGAGCAAGCGAATAATTATATAATCAAGGTTATTACTGCGTTAGATAATCGATGCACCAACGCGATAAAGACGCCGCTGTGTTTGGCCGATAATATTAAAGAGTGGCCTTGGAACACTTCCCCCCAAGATCTTGCTTAAAAGATCGTCATCAAAGCTGATGCTATGCGAAAGACGTTCGAGTTGAATGCACTTTCATGCGTTTAATTGTTCCTTACCGGCCGTTCGCCTCCGACGATGATTAACTTCGATGATTTCAATGCCGACAGAAGCGATGCGTTTGCTCGAGGGATCTTAAACGGGCTTCATGTTTCATCTGTACGACGACGTTGGCGTGAAGAAAACGCCACGACCACGTTTATTAAAACTTGCAACGGATGAAAAAGTCTCTTTAATTATGTTTAAAATCGCGTGACGCGATGTTCTGGTTTTAGTATTCGTTTAATGCTTAAAGTTACGGCTACGGTGGACGCGTTTTAACGAACGAAACATCTGGATGATCTTGCATTATTGAATCAATATTATTGGAGAAATTTTGCAAGTCACCAGTTACGAATTATAGATATTACTAAACATCTTTGCAATAATATTGGCAATATTAACAAGAGATCCGTGAGAGAATCGTTGTCCCAAAAAAAAAACCACTGTCGTGGAAATACCCTCGATCAGGAGTCAACATTACATCACATTATTAACATATTCTTGATATTTAATAAAGCCAAGTAAATGATTTGCAGAGATATAACGAGTCACGAGAACAAAGGAACGAAAATTATGAGCGGTGCTGTTAATCGTGCCTTTCATTAAGAAAATCAGCAGCAGGATTGGCTATTTCAATTCGTCGCGGCGCGAATTACGCGCTATAAATCAGCCTGGATACTTTTACGCGGCGTTCGATCGCGAAAGAGGTAAACGCGTCGATTATCGTGACCTCCGGCCGATCTAGGAATTCCTGTTGCTCGACGGAAAAGCGCGGTGCGTTATGGAGTGTCGTCGGCGAAGCGTGTGGCGATTGCATTGTGATGTAACGCATGATTCAATGGAACAGGGGATCATTCACGTCGGTTGGCGACACGTGCCTGGCTCGTTTGCAAATTGGTCAATTATCATCGATCACCGATGATATTGGTCGGTATTTTAATCGAACGTTATCCTTCCTTCTTACGTTCAACCTTTACGGGGGGATGAACATGTCGAGGCAACCTGTAGGACAGGTATTTCCATGAAATCGGAATACCACAGAGTAACGTAGATTTTTTTGTAACCAAGATTATCCATTATCGTGCATTAACGTTCGTTTCGCTAAAAGAACCGATAATCGAACGTTAAATCGAGGAAATCCATAGGAAAGAAAACATTGCATAGTTAGTCCATACTAGGATTACAGGATAATTTATTTTAAACGAAGGATGTTATTTATAGGAAGTAAAAAAGAAGGGGAAAAAAGAGCGTTTAGTCGCTACCAAGAGAGGAGTAGCCGAGCTGTTTAACCGGAGCGAAGAGAGATCTCAAAGGGGCAGGTATTTATTACGGAAGAAGTCGACTCCGGGAACAGTGTCAGCATTCATTCTCGTCATCACGGGGTGCCGTGAGCGTGTCCGTAAAAATGTACAAGATGTTCAAAGGGAGACTAATTACAAAGTGGTTTGCGTGGCGGACGGCCGAGCTTTTGAAATTTGATCGAGCAACCGATCGCCTCTCCCTGGTCTGGCGTCGAAGTTTATCCTCAGTTGGCCAGGCGGATGACGCATCGTCGAAAAGAATACGAAATGAACGTGTGCCCTCACGAACCCGTTACCCACACTATTCCCCGGCGAACTCGAGCTCCCTATCGTATAAAGTACAAGGTGTGCTTCTAAGGTGTATCTGAGATCAAGAGATTCTACTTGAAAGATAAAGCGATACGTTGTACTCTTGGTTCTTTCTTTTCTTTTTTTTAATTTGCAGTTCGATTAAGCCTTAGAGGTTGAGATTTTATCTGATGAGAATTCTGTTCTGAAGCTGTCATTCGTAGCGATCGCAAGCAATAATTTTTTTACTATTTATCTTCGATCATAATTATTTAATTATATCTAATTTGGTATTATTGGCTTTTAAAGTACAAATAAAAATGTATTTTGATGTGAAATTTCACGCGCGGTAACATTATCACGATTTCCTTTAATAGATTCGCTATTGTATTGGCGCATATATCGCGTCCATTTGATTCGACTTTAGATTCGATTTCGACAGAAACGAAATAGTATGCGCTGTGTTAGAAGAAATATTATTATGTAGAATAAAGGTCTTTCTGGTGAAAAAATTACGAGTGAGAGGTAGCTATATAACGTATAGCATTTAAGGGTTAAAAACAAGACCAGATGGTTTACTTTCCCGCAAATTTCAATTGCTCTGCGTGAAACCATGAATCACCGTTAACGTAATCGCTGGCAGGTTGCGCAACATTGTTTCGACCGAGGCAACCACAAATAACGCGATCTTGAGAAAACAAAAGCTTTACCCTTTTTAATCAGGCAAAAGATCGCTCGATATCACAGGGAGGATCGTTGGTTGGATTCACGGAAGCCGAGATCTCCCTCGACCGGGATCTCATGGATCGTTGCTCGATGCTTTAAAAGATTGCATCGTGCCTCACGGATCGTTGCTTCGATCCGCGGAAGGAAAAATCCATGGGATCCGGGGATCTTGCCGGGAATCGTCTACCAGCCCATGGAACAACAGTTAATACACAACTTGTATTATGCAGGTGTACACACACACACACGCACACACGTATAGTCGGTGGAGGCAGGAAGGACTAAAAAACCGGGGACTGAATCGCTTCGAGGATATCGGCAAAAAAAGCTCATTTGGTATTTCGTTGGCTAAAACGTTCGCAAATATTTGCAGTGTAATTATTGAAAGAGCACATCGATCCGTGCGAAGATGTGGTTTCGCACTTTCTTACCTTGTTCGTGGACCTCTCCTTCTGTGATTGCTAAACGCTTCGCGTGACAAATTTCTTGTTACGTCAGAAAACAGAAATGTAAGTACCTATATATATATATATGGTGTTTCATAATAATCGGATTTTACTATGAAATGACTGTTTATTTGTAGGTTCTAACTGACGATTTGATCGATTTATTGACTATACGCGAGGGTTCAGCGGGTAGATAATATAGTGCGTATATAATCATTCTCTAGTAAAAAAAATATATATATATATACTTGTACTACTTTTCTATCGAACTCCCGATATATCGCAGTAATTTATTTCAGCTGAATTCAAACGCGATAAATCCTGAAGACGTTACATCTCTCGAGCGTTCTATCTACGCTTCCTATCGCAACTTTGACAATTATCATGAATCAAGTCTCGTATCCTGTGTACGCCTTCACGGTTAACGAAGGCGGGAAAATGTCTTTTTTCGCATTTCCGCAGAGCCCCATTCCGTGAAATCACTTGCAGTGTCGTCAAACGAGATCACGAAGTCTGGTTACACGCGACTCTAATGACACCGTGTAGCCGGGCTAGAGTACATCGGTGTCGCTGAACCCCGGCGCCTCGAGGCACTTCACAGGCGGAGGCCACGGAGAAGAATCCACGGACGTGCACCTCTATACTTTGCACCATTACGCTTAATCTACGACCTGCCTTTGCATCGTGTCGATTCATAGAGGTACGTCGACGTAGAAACGAACGTCACCAACCAACACGGCTCGTCCGATGTCCCTCCGTTGATTTGTGATCTCGTGACCGGAAGAAAAACCCCACGAACACGTGGTACATCGCGCGCATTGCGCCACAGGAACCAGTAGGTACTCGAGGAATTTCAAAGCTATGTTAGCTCTGGCGAATCTTATGTAAATCGAAGAAGCGTGTGCTCGCCCGTCGCTTTCTCACCTTTCCTTCTGAATTATGCATCAGCAAACGGTTCAACTAGCACGACTATGTGAGTCGGCAGCCATCACAAATCGATGAGTGCCGTCAAGGTTATTTAACCATTCTAAGTCGATGTCTAAGTAAAATTATATGTACGATCGAAGGAGATGGCCATTTTCGACGGGATGAGGTATGCGAGGTGCATGTCGATTCTCGCGTCTGTAGATGTAAGTAAAACGTGGTCAAACGTGAGTTATGTAAATAACTCTACCCACTGTACAGGTGTATATATATATATAAATATATATATATAGAAAATTGTTCTTCGTTAAATGGCAAGGTTCCACAATTTTGCTCAATTAATTTTTTCTTCTTACTCACGACACGGGTGGAACGCGATCAACCTTGAGGAACGTAACGGAGCAAAGCCTCCGTGAAATTCCAAGGTACTGGAGTGGCGTGTCTGGTCCCGATTGACCTCTAGGAAAAGGATCATCTGTCCTCTAAGACGCTTAACCCAGAGCCTAGCTCTCGAGGAGTTTCGCGGAGGCATTCTCACACGAGCGCGAGGTAGATTGGTTGCAAGCGTTGAGCACTTGGAGTTGGCGCGTAGACCGACTCAACGTGCAGTTCTATATAGCTGTCGAGCCCCGTGGAAGCGCGTCGGAACGGGTAGGAGCGATCGGATTGTTCCAGGTGAGAGACAGAGAGGAATCGAAGAGCGTGCAGGCGAGGGCAAAGGGAAGGGAGGCAAAAGAAGAAGGAGGAGAAGGAACGAGAGAGGCGAGAGAGGAGTTTGTAGAAGGAAAAGGAGAGGAGGGAGAGCCTGTGAAAAGAGAGAGGCCGATCGAGCAAAGAGAAGGACCGTTGGCCAATGAGACACCAGGCCGGTGATGACGTCGTCGTTGTCTCACGTCCAAGTCTCACCAAAAGTCTTCGCAAGCCGCTAGTTCGTCCGCGGTCTCCCGACTGGACGAAGAGTTCGTCCTTTTCACGAACTTAATCACCGACAAGGTGGTTTTTATTTATTTATTTATTTTATTTTATTTTATTTTTATTTCGTATCGTGGACCGACCAGTGAAACAAGCCAACATTGGACTACGGATACACGGAAGGATCGTGGCTGAAGGAGGCTGCTGTCAGCCATGGGGACGGGTAAGTTGCTGCACGGTGGTCCACCCTGGGTACCGTCTGCTTCAAGGATTCAACTGCTGCCCCGATATGCCCGTTGCTTCGCTCAATTTTAACGATTCCATCTGGATTACCTGGTCGTTCTTGTTTCTCCCCCATTAATCCGCTACTCTCTCCAGCGATCGTATCTGATCCTTTTTCCTTCTCTCTTTTCGATCCGGTGAACACGGCGCTGGTCCGCCACTCGCCGGACATTATCGATATTCAGCGATGGTTTCTCCTTTCATTTTAATATTCCTGGTCCTTTTCGCGATCGCGAGATCCACAGAAAGTATTAATTTTAGTTGATAAAATAGAGACGACCGGTAGAATAGATAGTTCTCGATCGCTGGACCCGACGCTGAACGGCTTTGGCCTCTTCTAAAGTCAAGGTCACTCCGTAGGAATATTCGCGAGTGATTATATCGGATCATCGTCTATCGTAGATCGTTTGAAAGTCGTGTACCTTTCAAGGATACTTCGAAAAGCAAGATAATTATCGTTACTGCCATCAAACGTTCTTGCGGTTTGTTCTCCAAAATGGACGTCCTTTATTCTTGCTCATCGATAAAAATATAACTTCACGAAGAATATTCGCTGTTCCTTTTCTATCTTGATCCTGAAAACTACAAGTCTCCTGGTCTTGAAACAATTACGAATTCTCGAAGAAGGACGTGGAAAGTCTGTGCTGTTTCTCGATCTTCCGCGTAAAAGTATAACACTTTTGCCGATGCGGCATCACTTTCATCTCGTGTCCTTTCGACCGAGAATACGATACGTCGTATCGGTGGAATCATCCCGGTAAGATCGTCGATCGATCCGTTACAGTTTTCTCCAATCTGATCCTTCGTACGTAACGTATTAAAATATAAAAAGTATACGAAACGAAGACAGAGGTATTTGGTGAAAACGATTGTGCAGGTGCTGTCGAATGCAGTTATGTCAGAGCGCACGATAGTTTCGACCTTTGGTACATCCTTTAGGGAGATGGTGTCAAGGATGTGCGCGAGGTGTGCGCACCATCGGATCAGAAATTATGCGACTACCTGGGCGTAACGTGAACCGGTTGCTTTTCTTTTTTTCTGCGCGTTAAAATAAATCCTCCATTTTCGTTTTCCCGTCACGTATTCGTGCCTCGTCCATTGCACTTTCTTCGTTCCTCCACGCGTACGGTTTCGTGCGTATTTGGCGATCGTTTCGTACGATCGCATCTTCGTGATTTATTTTTTTCATACGTTCGACCGATTACTTCCGGTTTCGTCACCGTACCCATGTTAACGGCTTTCGAAAGTACACGTAGTAACAATCGCGGCAACGTTGAAAATTTGGACCAACCACGTTGCAAATTTTCTTTCTAAACTAGTTCTACGTTTACTCGTTTCGCGATTACTTGCGACACGATTCGCTGGAATCCTCTTCCCCGAAAGGATCGACCAGTGGAAGACTGGTCCGTCTTGGAAATTGAATTCGACCGAGTCGAATCATCCACCGCTATTATCTAACCCGCTGAAGCCTCCGCTGTTAACCTTGAATCTCTCCCATGATCTCGAGTAGCCAAGTGGACGGCTGAACAAAGTGATCCAGAGATCTAAGTCGCTCTAATAAAATCGATCGACAAAAATTCGACAGTTCATCTCTTAAGAAAGAGATACAGAGGAAATGAAAGAGTAACATCCAGAGTTGTTTAATAATGAAGATTTCGTTCCCACGAAGGTAACGTAGCCCCGATGAGATCTAGTCAAAAAGTGTCGAATCTTAACTGAAACGTTCAATTCCATTAGATGGATGTAACGTGGTCGTACTAGGTTTCATAAAATTTCAAGAAATTCAAATAAAATCTACCTGCAGCGAATCATCGTCGAAAAGAATGTAACGAAAGAAAGCAGTGTATATATATATATATCATTCTATCGAATGTTTCTCTCCCGAATTTCGTTCTCATTTCGAAAGAATGAGGTTCGAAGTTTCACGAACGCCGAACCGAAGCTATTTCCATCCGATTCGTGTAAGAAAGGACGACATTATCGAGGGGCGTTTCGCGTTCGCGTTCCAAGGTATCTGTATCGACGATCGATCCACTCGAGGCAACTTGGAGTACGCTCGAGTGTACGTGATACCTGAGGTGCAGTGAATTCGAGCAGACACTTTCTGTGACAAGTATATACATGGTAGAAGTTTGCTGGCTCGGATCCGGTTTTGCGGCGGGAGTGCGTGCTTTCACCGGTTCGCTTCGAAATCGACGAGATGTGCAAAAAGGATCCTAGGATGATGATGATTAAGCGGCGAAAACGGGTCGCGAGTGCCGCCAAGATGATGCTGTGAGTGAGTGAGCAGTTTCGGAAAACGCGAGGACGAAAGAAAAAGGAAGAATACCGCGAGACAGTGAAGGACTTAGTGTGGATCCTTTGGTGGCGTCCTTTGCGGACCTCGGACGGTCGTCATCGTCTCCGGATGTAACGCAAGTACCTATTTTTAACAGCGACTACCTGCTGACGCCATTACGTAAATTCTGTTGGCAATATAAAAATAATCATGAACGAGGGAATTAAGACATTAAATTGTAGTAATAATCGCGATTAAGGGAATTACAATGATAAATGGTAAAAATAGCGTCAACATTTACATACGTGACTCGGTATAAAGTTCTCTAATGGACAGTTTTATATCCTTGGATCGTTCTTTTTTAAGGATTGCGTAGGGTGTCTAAAGATGGTAAATTTGTAAAAATAGTATCAAGATCTCGAAGTGGTTTTTGAAGTCTCTTCATAGATTTTTTTATATTCTTGAATCACGTTTTCTTTTAAGGGTTCTATAGGGGTTTAAAAACAATGATTTTTTTAAATCAGATAGAATTTCTTGTACTTTTCACGGAGGATCGAAAAAATGGAATGAGAAAGAATACATCTGTTCTCTTTGGTGAATTGGTTTTTTGGGCAATCTTTTTTGCCGATGTATTATCGAATAAGTAAGAAACATTGGATAATCGTATGGAATCATTTGGTGACGGTTCAAGGCCGCGAAGAAGCGTGACACCGATTCCTAACCGCAGATGAAGGTCACCGTCTCCGACCTCATTTTTTCTCAAAATCACATCCGAAAACCTTGCATACATAAAAAAATCGACCATCGAAAAGAAATTTTATTCTTACTCGATCTCGATCTCACTCGATTCTGTCGGCATACTTTCGTCGTGTCAAAAATAGAACTTAAAAAAAAAAAAAAAAATCGGTGACCTTAAAGTGTACGTAGAAAAAAAGAATAAACATATCGTTTTTTCTTTCGTCAGACTCGATACAAAAAATCGGAACAACTTTCGCTCCATTGCCTCACAAAATCGTTAATTTAAGCGTTACTTGAAAAATCACTCGGTACAAATAGAAGAACGATGACGAGTAAAGCGTGAATTCATGTGTCGTAGAAGAGCACCGTGCCGATGATTGGTCAGGCTATTTGTTCGCTTAAGTTCCAGTAGGATTCATCGTTCTAGGCAGAACTCTAGAACCTATTTTCATAGAACGACGCCTAACCGATCTTTGGCATGACACGAACCGGGAGGAGGCTCCATTATCTTGCAAATGCATTCCGAATACATTACGCGATCATTCGTTTCTGGCCCGCGCTCGCTAGCACGCTCTTGCGACTAAAATCGATTATACCGGTGTTCGTTTCCTGGAATTCCTCGGGTTGCGCGCCCGTAGCGAAACAGCATTCAAAAGGAAAGATGTACAATGAAGCCGTGCAGACCGGTACTTTAGCGTTCTACGCGTCGATTCGCGGCCATTAAAACGTGACCGTGCAAACGCGAGCAACATTTTGCTCGTTCATCGGTATTATCTTGGTCAAAGAAAAAAAGACAAGGAGCGAGAAGAATCGACGAATCAGATAGAGTTTTCGAAAGCGAGAGTTTGATTTATGGCATGATTTACGCGATGCTTTGCTTTATGCTTATTCGTCTTGTTCGAACGAGTTGTCGGTATTACGTGATTAGTGATTGAAGTTACTGCGAAAACGTGCATGCTACTACGAATTATGTATTTATTCTTTTCTGTGTCTATTATCGTCCGGTTAACTCGTAACGCTTTGAAAATCTTGAGAACGCCGCGTCAAGTAGTATTATTTTTTAATTTCGAAGAGAATCTCTTAGTTGGATTAAGGTTGAACATAGAGAAAGTCGGACAAGTATTCTTCGTACGATGCAGCTTTTTACTTACTACGCTAATAGCTACGAGTTGTTCGGGAAATTCGTAGCTCTTCTGAGAATCGATATATAAGCTTCTACCGCGTATTTAACGAAATATGGTAAAAAAGGAAATTTCAAATAATTCGATACTCGAAGTGGTATATATTCGTTAAATAAGTCATTTGCACGCTTTGATCGATAAAATTTCAATTCCATGGAAAATCGACAAAAGCGTAATTGTATATTCTTGCACACTTAATTTTTCCA
Organism: Bombus vancouverensis nearcticus; assembly: GCF_051014615.1. NCBI lineage: Eukaryota > Metazoa > Arthropoda > Insecta > Hymenoptera > Apidae > Bombus > Bombus vancouverensis. Next base: position 17,774,042 of record NC_134913.1, read on the forward strand.
TCAGCGTACAAACATCCGTAATCTACCAATAACAATGCTTAGCAACACTGACCATTCTCTTATGTCATCGATCGAACCACTCGCTGCGATCGACAGCGAAAGGCATTGTCGAGGTCACGGTGCACGGGTTTGTCATTTTCCCGGTCACGACTCGAAACCCATGGAAATTGGAGCAAATGCGTGGGTATTACCGTGGGTCGACCGTGCGTTACTCAATCGTTACGATCTTGACGACGTACGCTCTAAATAAGATCGGATAAATGCACGAGAGATGTGCCGTTTACATTGTTACATGCGACTATTATTTCCACCCAGACGTTATCATAAAGGTGCGTGATGTTGATGTCGATTAATTTTGATTGTATCGTTCGAACATCGACAGACACGTTGTACGAACATCGTATAGATCTTTTAAAGATTACAGATTATTCGCAAGAATAATTCTTCTGACTATCTCTCTGTGATGTTTTCATTCTGAAGATTCTTACGTCTGATAGAATTAGAAAAAAGAATCGTAAGAACCTGAAGATTCTTGCATTTGAAATTAGAATTTCACAAGGTTGGCACATTGCTCGAAACGATGGGAATGGTTGAATGAATGCTTGGAATCGCTACGTTTCATCTCGTTCGAGCTTCGTTGGACCGAGGAATGATCAGCTCGAATATTCTTGTGCGAATTACGCGAATGAAATGCTGTAAACAGAAGAGTATGTAACGGTATACACGTCTATTCAGAGAGACTCTTACATTCGAGTGGAAGTAGCGAAACCAGAAGACGGCGAAAACTTTCCTTGGAAATCGTTTCGTTCGTGAAAGGCTTAAATATCGTGAAAATCATCCGGAACGATTAGGTTTTGTGAGTCGTGCACGCACAGCAAAGGGTAAAAGTCGCGTGGAAATTTTCGTACGTCACCTGTGACCCCGTTTGAACTTAGCGTTGACAGACAGCACACGGTTGCGTAATCGAGAATGTGTATCGCACGCAAAGCGCCCGTTTCAGACGCGCTTTTGCTTGGCGCATCCGCCGTCTCTGCTGGAAATAATTAATAAGCACAACATGGAGCCATCCTTGGCAGCGTTTAATTATTCGACTACACCCGCTTGGGAACGTTCACGACCGCGCATTTAACTCGATAGCCATTGTTAATTTTCTACGTTGTTCGGGAAACGCTGGATTTTAGAGAATCGGATGAACAAAATTGGACATCGAACGATGTCGATGAATTTCCCAATTTAAATACGTTAAATATTAAATTTATCAATTAACCTTTAAATTTCTTAAATTACCTTAAATTTATCTATTTATTATTATTATTATTTATTATCACGCACCAACACATTTATAATTTACATTTGACAAATTTACGGATAACGCATTTTACACAATGGCAATTTTTGATATTACATTTACGTATTAGCGTTGTTGATACGTTCATCAATTTCCTATTTGCATGGAAAATTTGTATATCACGTTTATTCGTTATAGACGTCGATATGAGTTTTCCATAATGGAAATTATTCATATCAAATTCGTTCCTCGTTGCTGGCGAATAAGCGAGGATGCCGTTTTCGGTTCCCACGTATAAAAGCCTGGGTGGAACACGGACGAGGAGATAGGAAGTGGATAAGCAACAGGGAAATCTAGATTTCCACGTGTCTTGGTATATTCGTGTGAAAATTTCTCGATAATTAAGGAAGTGCAATTAAGCCCTCTTCATCGGAACTTGGTCTTACTTCAGCTGGTAATTTTGTGTCGCATGACACGGCATCGTTACTATACCCGGAATCGTTTCTGTCGTCCTTTCTTCTTTCCATTCGTCTCATAGAGAGGCTACGTAACAAGAAATTCAAGCCTTTACGATCACGAAAAGCAAAGTTTCTGTCGGGTGTTCCTGTAACGTTGTTCTTCATGAAAGCGGCACATATTCCACAACGGAGTTAAGGTCGTTGCAGGGGATATTAAATTCGCCAGTTTCTGTTTTGTCCGACCTGTATAAGCGAGTTTAATTCAATCGCATGCAGTGATGGAGGAAAAAAAGAACGAAGCGTCTATCTGGTGTAATGAGGCAAAGCGTACGCGTTAGCTACGCATAAGACTAGAGCAGAGATCGGAGCACACTCTTTTTGCCAGCGTGCCTCTGAAGATGAAAAGTTATGAAAACGCTCGGCGAACCAGCTCCTGTATAATCTTTGCATATTTATGAGTTTCGTAAGTAATATTTAACTTCGACTTCATTCAATTATGCAGACCCTTGGGCAGTTTCCTCGGCCCAATTGCATCTTTGCCGCGCTTCTCTACTTACGAATGCAAGAGCACGTTTCGGATCGCTGATTGCGACGATCAACGCTATCATCTTTCGCAGGAAATTCGATTTTCCCCGCTCAAGAATATTCCGTGTTTTTGAAAATACTACGTGCAACGAGATTGGATGAAATAACCGATTTAGGGGACAGACGAAGCGTAAAAGTAATTGAAAGGTTCGAAATAAAAAGGATCCTTGTCAAGTTAATCTTGCTTCTGTGGATATTAGGCTAAAATCGTTGGTAAAGATTGACAAATCGATCCGGATGGCTACTTTCTATCGGAAGATATATTATTTCAAAGATGTTCATTAGTTTAATTAAATCATGCGCGTCCCGGGCCGGTTGCTGGGCCACACGAAAATCACTAGTCGGCTACCGTATAATAAATACGAGCATGCGTGAGAACGATAGAATGTTAGAGTGAAACGATGATGATTAACTGGTCGATCGGTTAGACCGGTATCCACGTCAAGCAACGCGAAAGTGGCGAGGTGCGGTCGTCCATTGCCGATTATAGGCATCCTTCGTTTCTGAGACGCCACTCGTTCTTTCTCTCTTTCCTCTTCGTTGAGTCGATGGTCTACGAGAGAGAAAGGAAGAGAGAGTGTATCCGTTATAGCCAGTTGTTGGGACGAATGTAAGCTCGTGTTCGAGAGTAAATTTTGTCTGTGTGTGAACGTCGAATCTTTCTCCCGTCTTCAGGTTTTCCCCTCATGGATCTTTCTGGTCACGAATGAGTACATCTCGCGACCTTCTGCATCGCATGCCCGCAGGTATCATTCCGGGACACAGGGGGAGAGAAGGTGAAGAACGTTGGTGTACATTAGACCGCATCCTCCGGATCGAATCGTTAATTTTCAAAGGATTCACCTTATAATTTATAGCACCTCCCCCTCGAACATCTCGCGAATATTCTCATGAGAAATTTATAAATGGCCGTTTGAACGTGAGTCTGCCCGGAGGAAAAGGGAAAAATTAGGATTCCCTGGCCCTTTCTTTTTATCAACCCCGGTTGCAAACTTTCATAATTTATATCTCAGTTTTATATCGTCGTCGTTCTACTTTTGAACCAACGTTTGAAGAAACTCTTTTGTATAAAATATATCAGTAACGATTATTCTACGTTCTTCTCGAATTTAAGAATCTTTTAACGATAGAAGACAAGAAACGAAAGAACGCGTTTAACGAAGTTAAATTCCGTCCAATTGAAACCTCGAAATTAATTAGATTTTACTCAAAACCGTCAGATTTGTAGATCAGAAACTGGTTTAGATGTCTGTGATTCTAGAAACGTTATTAAACATCGATAATTATACAATTACAGGAAGAAATCTAATTTAAAGAAAATACTGGATACCCACAGTTATGTAGAAATATGATTTTCTCGTGTACTTAATTAACCATATTAAGAAAAACCGTGGGAGAAGAAGAGAAACAAGCAACCGGTATCCATGCTTCTGGATACATTTTCCTCGTCTCTCTCTCCCTTCTTCTTTCTTTTTCTTTTCCTGCCCTCGATGCTGCGTATTCTACTAGCTCGTATATCGCGCTCCTCGGAAGCAGAATATTCTTCGACCTTTCGCGGCCACCAAGTGTAGGCGCCATTACTTGCCTCCGGATCTCCCTTCTCCCTTCTTCCTCTTCGTAGTCTTCTTCTTCTTCTTCTTCTTTCTCCTTTTCTGCTCATCCTTCGCCTCTTCTTCTTCTTCTACTTCTATAACTACTCGCGCCGTTTTTCCTTTTTCTTCTTATCTCGTCGGTCTCTACGAGTCAAGGACCGTTCTCAAGGAGGTCGCTCTTTTTAACCAGGCGTGTAGCTGTGGTACACGTTTTCCTTTGTCTCCGGGAATCGCTTTCGTATCACCGCTGTTACGTTGCCCAGACGTTTCCGTTTGCGTCGCTTCAATTTCTTGCTTCGACTTTAGGTAACTTCTCTTTGGTTGCAAAGAGGCATTCAAAGAACGCCACAGTGGAAAAAAGGTTAAAAATAGAAGAAGTTTCTACTTAAAATTCAGGATGCTACACCGTTTGTTTGCTTTACACCGCATAGTTTGCTCCGCAAATTTTCCGTCGTTCGTGAAGATATTTTAAGGAAACTTTCTTCTCATCACGGAGAAAACTGAAAAGTGTTTTGATCGAACTTTCGATTCGGAATTTTCTACCGTTTGTTCTATACGCAGTGTCGGAAATTCTTCTTGTTTTCTAAGCGATTATAATACCATTTATGCCCAGAACTTCAGGGAATTTTTCTTCAAACACAGAGAACACCGACAGAGGAAGTGAAATAAAAAATGAAACAAGTTTCAATTTCATTTTCAATTGGAAACCTTTTAACGTCTCTAGCGTATCGTTCGGGAAATTTTTCCTGCACTAAAATATCACATACCTAAAACTCTTTAAGTATGCACAGCACACGCAAAGCTTTACCTCCGTTTTTAACGATCACGCTTCCTTCTCGTACTTCGTACTTGAATACCAATTTTGGTAAATTATCGTAATATCCAATGCAGACTTTACCTATCATTAGGTATCTCTAAGAAAAAAAGGAGAGCACAACGCAGAACTATACTTAGCGACCAATTTTCGTTAGCTCTTAACGTTTTTCATGGCTTGGAGCAATCGATTCTTACTGAATAACCCCGTGGGTCAGGATGTCATGGTCATTGGCTCTGCAGGACGGAGATATCATCACGTACCTCGAAGCAAAGTGGTTCGTAATCGAGGAACACCTGTAAAGCAACGATATACGGCTAAGTTAATAGCCCGAGTAAATTTAATCATATCGATTCCTCAAGTTCCTCTTCCTTGTTCGCTTGCCACGCCGTTAAGAACATCCGATCGCGAGGTTCTTGGTAACGATTACGCGGATGGCACGTCTGTAAGTGTCACTTTTGCTTTTCTCAGTGCCTCTGAAAACTAGTTTGTCACGTTTCTTTCGAACGCACCGAAGCGTTCCACTAACTCGCCGATCTGGATTATTGCGATTGCTACTTCTTCCAGTTCTATCATTCCTTTCGAATCTTCTTCGCGCCACGTACAGCACCGTGCAAAAGTCTCGGACCACCTACGATAGCGACCTATAGATGGCAAATATTTTGTCATACTACTTAACCAGGAGGAAATACTTGTACGCGATGCTATGTATAGAAACGAATTTTTAGGTATTCCCGTCATAATGCCATTGGTTTGCGGTTTCTCTCGATTCATGATCTTCTTAGAAGTACTTGAATAAGTGAAATAAATATGAAAATGAAATCGTAAAGTAGGGAATAAATTGATAAGATAAATATCGTAGGCCTGTGATTTAGAATTTGAAAGTTTCATATGAAATAAGACAAGACTTGCGAAATTTCACTTGTCTTATTATCAGTCATAGGATCTTTCTCATTTTATACAAGAATATTTATCGATATTGCCAGCTTGTAAAGTTTCACCACTAGCATCGGCTTAATTGCGCAAAAAATTTCCTTCTGTCGAGAGAATAAAATAAGGGCACGCAAGGTATTATATCAACGTTTCTTAGTATATCGTCAATAATTTATTTCATTCATAAAAAGAGAAGTTTCCGTTTATTGGGTGGTCTTAGAGATTATTGTGTTGATCTACGGTTCGTACCAAGAATTACGAGCGTAATTATGAATACGATTCCTGGTATTGGTACTATTCCTGGACGGTCGATTCGTTCAAACGTAATAGATGAATACGTTAAGTGGGAAATACGGTTCTTTAATTGCATTTTCACGGCGTAAAAACGAATCTACCGATGATCAGCTGGTTTCTAAATGTATGCGCCGAATTTGCATACAAATAGTAGGTTTCTGCAGGCCGAGCGTACCTGACGCACGACTAATTTCTAGCTGGCCGTTTGCTTAACTGTAAAACAGCGTCACGTCTGTTTACAAATTTGTGACGGCGGCGGTTACCCGAAAGCTCGTCGGCGAACCTGCAAGTGCAACGAAGTTCTAAGATTCCGTGTTCTCGTCTTGCATCACGCTAAGAAAGAATGTTGGAGGAAAGGAGTTATGGGTATGATCACCGGTGTATGCAAAACGTGAACCGATTTTTACCGTTGCAGCGACGAGTCTTCTAACCGCTAATGAAATTACAAACGATTGCATGAAAAGAAAAAAAGAAAAAAAAAGAAAGAAATGTGCAAGGGGAAACGAACGAACGCGTTACGTAAATTATATTAGCAGAGCAAATGTTGGAATATTGAAACGAGGATGTGGTTCTCTCTGTTCGGCAAATAAAGTATTCCTCCTTTGACGACGATACAGAGGAAAGACAGCAAACCTATATGCATCGACAAGAAAAGCAATAAGAAGCGTTTGCGTGGTTTCCTTAATTGCTGTTGTACATCTTAGGCTTAATTAACCAGCAAATAGCTTGGTTAAAATTAAACCTACGCATCGACAGAAAAAGAATGACGCATAGATATATAAGAAATTCATTCGGATAAAAATAAGGCTGAATAACAGCATTATGACTAAACATAATTTATGTAATTTCTACTTCCTCGACAATGGTCAGTCAGAGCATCATCGTTCGATGTTGCTGAAAAGGTAATAGGAATAGAAATAGCGCAGCAGAGCTTGCCGTAGGTACAGCTAACCCTTGTGTGTCTTCTATGTACCACTAATAAAATTTCAGCATCGCTCGGTTGCCGGAAGACGTTAACAGAAGCCTCAATCATCGTCATGGAGTGTCTCGAGTACGCGAAGCCTTCGAGCGTGCTTGTTTATGCCACGATTGATTGTTTAGGATAAGCAGCAGTGATGAATGTCCACGAGAAACGGCAACAAGCTCTATCCGAGTCTGTGGCCCGGCACAATTTCCACTAATAATAATTCTCGCGAGTCGTCTAACACGTTCGCGATCGCAGACTAAGCAGAGGACTCGACCTTTCCACCTTTTAACGGTTACGATGCAATTATTCGAGCTTCGAGATGGCAGTGTCAAAAGGTCGCGGCGTAAATTACTTTTCGAGCTCTCTTCCGCGGTTCCGTTACGCGAACGCGTGTACTTACATACACATACGCGCACGGTGATTACGTAGATGATTTTATTATTTCATTGAGCGCCGGTGACTCTAATAACGAGAGTCATTACGCGACGTGATGTTTCCTTTCGCCGTGTTTCTCGCGTTGTGCTTCAGGAAACTCTGCCTTTTCCTTATGCTGACTTCTTGGCTGACCTTGCGGTTTCACCGACGTTCCTTATTTTTTCCGTCATCTGGATGGAATTTGAGAAAAACCCGGGAGAATTTAAAATTGCAAATTTCACGGAAACAAATAAACAGAGATATATCGAAGGTTTTGCTCCGGGATTCTCTAGTTTCGTGGATGGTCTTCTGTAACTATGTGGCAAGTGTAGCCAATCGATGTGGTAACGCTATATAGGTGTATAAAACGAATCAAAGATGGCGATCGAGATTGCGTATATACATTTTAAGATTGCGAAAGATTCTATAGAATTTTCACGAACAAGCTGCACGTTTCTATGATTACATAATGTTTAGCGAATTTCGAAATTTGCGACACGTAAAGTTAGGTAAAGTGGATACATGAATCGGTTCTGGGAACCAACTGTCCCTAATTCTATGCTAAATGCTCATTCAGAGCTGCAGGAAACGAATCGATCGAAGATAGCTGGTGGATAATTCCCGTTTATCCGGTAATCTGTTTCCCGTTTCGACGAGGTGCGTCCTACAATGAAAAAATGGCCAGCGGCGCGAGAAACGTTAGAACGGTGAATTTTCGCAACGATCAATTTGTCCGGTTTAACAATCGGCAACACGTGTTAGACGGCGATCAGGAAAATTGCTGTAATTTTACCGTTTTGCAGTAGTCATCCAGGCGTGCGTACGCGCTTCGTCCAAACCGATAATAACGCAGCCGTTTTCTGCGCCAGTCGTACACCTTAAGTGGTCCATCGAGCCACGATACGAGTTATTATCCGCCAATTTCTGTTTCGTCCTCATCATTGTTCGCGTGTAATTCCTTTGAGTAATTTTAATTTGCGAGTCATTCTTGTCAAGTCGTTCGTCATTTCGACAAGGAACACGCACAAAACAGCACAGAGAACGTGAATAATAACCTTTCGATATTTCCTCTTCGCTTAAACATTTTCCCTATCTCGTTTCCCGGAATAACTTTCAATTGACTTATCGAGAAAGTTTCGTCGCGACATGAAAGAAAACGGTACGATATGAGAGTAAAAGTGGATAAGAGGAAAGATCTTATTTCAACCAGATCGAAAGAGCACTCTGGTATTACGCGATAATGAATCTCAGCGAGTGTGTTATGCGAATAACCGGTGACACGTTCTCGTAGCGTGCGCCTTAAGTGGTCGCGACCGGAGAGTTCAATGCTTGCAACAGACAGTGCGCGCTCGGTAGCTACGAGTTCTATAGCAATCGCGCCGATTACAATCGTGTCACCAGTCTTTCCATATTTAGGGAAAGCATCCGTTAAGTTATTCCACACCACGTGAAAATATCCTCGAGTAATTCTCTTACGAGGCAAGCGAACTAACGTTAATAAAAGATGCGTTACTTCGATCAAATCCTTGCACTCTGCAAATACATGCTATAAAGATGTTTAAACTTCCATGAATATCGAATCGATCATCCAATTTATCATACACATTTATCAGTCTTTTATGCGGTAGATTCCCACGGATCGAACAACCAGAACGTCTTACCGTTAGGTAGAAGAGATACACGTTGGTGGGAAAAAAAAGCGCGACTCATGGGAGAAAATAGTTACGTTTAATAGGACGATAACATGATCGTCACGTAATGTCGAATAACTCGTTGATTAAAGCAAACGAAAGATTAGAGGTAGAATAATCGTTTTTACGATATAATCGAACCATCAACCATAACGTCTCCATCGTGGACAGAAAGTTTTATCGCGAGGATGCTTAAAACTGCTTACGACGTCGATAATTGGTATTTTACACCGCTTCGGTAATTAGCGTTCCTCGAGCTGGCTATCGTTAAACAACTTTCATGCCTGATAAGCTCGAGGGTTATGTGCTGGTGGGTTCTTTCATCACGGTTTGTCTCTCTCTCTCTCTCTCTTTTTCTCTCGTACCGATCGACCGTTTGAAATGGCTTCGTTTGCACGTATTATTCAAGAAGCATTGTGGATCGTCTATAAGAAGCTTACGATGAATGATTTTGTTTCGACTGTATCCGTGGATCGACTTCGGAACACCAAGCTAGAAAATTACTGCTTATCTTTATTAATTGCAGTTTGATACAGATCTTACTATCCCGTGAAGAATCAGAGTGTGAAGTTCTCTTCTCTTCATGAATTAACATCGTATACGAACGTAGAGGATATATACTAGCGTTACTTCATACAATACCACCTTGGCCATCATCAAGCTAATATATAGGTAATAGGCACTTGTGATGGCAAAACAGTCACACGTAATTTATCGCCTATTAGAAATTTTTGAGGATCGTATCCTTCATTTGTCTGGTATTTACACGTGTACATATGTATGTACAATATACAATTAAATTATTGTAGTATCATACAAGATAGCATCGTTGGATAGTTACTATCCGTAAGTCATAGACCACACGTACTAAGTGTTTAGTGATTTATCTACGGATGAAACTGCTACTAAAACGTGAAAAACGGCTACCTAAGAAAATGTACCCTTCGAGAAACTAACTTCGTTACAAGTCAGTCTCGTCTTTTCCCTTTTTTACGAGTGCGCAATAAAATAAATCGCATTTTTCATACGATAATTTAAACATTCGACTAACTTCGAGTCACATGCATGCAGTATATTCGATTCTCGAATCGAGGCCAGAGAGACGAGCCTTGGCTCTCATTCGCACGTCTTCGCGCAACACATACCATCTGGTTTTCCCTCGTTTTTCTCACGTCCTACGCTCTTCGTTCAGCCGCGTTCCTTTCAATCGCGACGCAACGCATTTATTCATCGATCTTCGGCGTCATCGCCTTGTACGTGCCAAAAATGGTACTCCGTTCGATGAACGTGACGCATTATCTTCTCGTTCACGTTTCACCAGGTCTATGATGTAATTTACGGCTGGCTGTGAGATTTCTATCGAGCGATACGATAGGTATCGAGTTGTTTATACGAAGCTAGATCCAAAGGAAAGGCGGACCTCCGGGAAATGTAGTTAAAGTAATTGTTGGAGGCGGGTTGAACGCACCGAGGAGAATTTCGATCGCTCCGGGACGTCGACGCGCGGGTGTTGCACGCGGAACCGTACGCTTCGACTATCATCGCGGAGCTCGAAGGATGCTCGCGTTACGAGGACCTTTACTGTTAGGCACCGCTTTACGACGCCAGGCGTCTCTTTCAGTGGATCGTAACAACACGGGCCAGCGCGAAATCCGTGGAAAACGTAACGGTATTGACAACGCGCGTACGCTTCGCGGCTCGACGCTCCTCCTCCGAGTAACTTTATTTGTACCATTCCACCGAGCTGTGACGCGTAGATCGTTGTTTCGTTTCGAAGAGTACTCAGTTCCGTGCTCAATTTTCTGTTCCCATTCTGAAAGTTCGTGGAAAGGAAAAACACGATCCTTGCAATCGAATTGGGGCCAGTTGTAATATTTAATAAGTTGACTGTCACTGTAGTTATCGGTGAACGATGGTAATAAATATTTTAGAATGATTAAATTGACGTAAATCTTATCGACGAAAAAGTTTCCAATAACCAATTTCGAATGACGCGTACTTGGATGATGTTGCCAGATAAAAAATGCGTAAATAAAATATGATATTTTGCAAAAACATTAATAGCGCGGTATATTTTAATCTATTCTCTTTGTTGTTCTTTTCGAGTATCTATGATCGGAAATGGATGTTATAAAAATATAAATTAGTTTTTAAATACTTGATCTTAGCGTCCATTATAATTTTACTACCTCTCGCGTACGAGTACGTTTCACGCCTCTTACGAATAAAATATTCCGCAAAAGAAGATATCTGAAGAGATACAAAGCTTCTGATTGCAACGGTAATACGTTCAATTCTAAAAGTTGCGACTTAAAAGTAGTTGGATTCGTAATCGTCTGAGTTTTTACGCGTTTTAGCGTGAAAACGCAAGATGGTTCGTATCCTCCAGGCTCAAGGTTGCTGATGGTGATTTAATTCGCTGGAAATAACGGGGAGATAAACGTCTCATTAGCATTCGGCTGGTGACGCAAGCCATATGTTAAACAATGGCCGTGCGAGTTTCAGTTCGTGGCCGCTTTCCACGTTCCGGTGTTGGGCTTTCGTGGATAGCGAAAACAAAACCACGTCCCTCGACGATGCCTCGTCTTCAGCTGCTGGACGGAATTGTTCGTTACCTCTCTGCTACTTCCTGAGACCTCGCTCGCATACGAATGAGCAACGTTCCGTTGCGCCTCGTGGCGGATTCGACGGAAAAAAAAGAAAGAAGCGATGATTGATCGGACGTTTCCTTTGTGTAAAGGCATAATTTTGCGGCGAGGTGTTGTAAAATACAGTCATCGAGTAAATTTAACAGCTAGAAAGGTCGTAAATGGACTGCAGGAAACTATATACATTAGATACAACGTAAGAAATTGAACTGGCAGAGATTTAGAAAGAAAGACTTTAATTTCGCATGATGGTTACTAGTGTATAGTTACATGTAAGTCGTACAGAAGCCCTAATGATCGACCTCGTACGCCGACAAGTACGAAAGAGTAAGGATGTTGTTAGATTATTATTTTTTAAATTCACTATCGGTTATACTGTCTTATTTTAATAAATAAACTCGTGGAAGTATGCCATATCCTTTTTGCAGACGTGGAATCGTGCATGAAGGTAACACAACATTAAGTTCATCATGCATCGAGGTAATGAAATTGAGAGACTTAGAAAAAGTGGAGTTAATCGGTTTGACTTCTGAGAAACTCGTATAAAATACAACGACCGTATACGTGTATTACATTTCTCACACGCGATTAACATTCATAAATACGTTAAAAAATTTTTAACGAGCGCAACTGAGAAATAGAAATTCTTATCTTCTCCTGGTGTTTTAATAAATTTATCTCTAAAGACGTTAATTACGAAGAATTCGAAGATACGATTTTTCGTTTCTAAACATCATAGTAATGCTACGAAAGCTAGGAAAATAATTAAAGGGAGCGACGAACAGGCTTCCAGCGGCATTTTGAGTTAATAACAAAAATTTTGGAATTGGTTCGATGACGAAGAACGGGCGATGAGAGCAGCACGCGTTACGCCAGTCTAGTTTGTACTCGAACCAACTCGAAGAACTTTCACTTCGCAACGGAATAATTCTGTCTCGCCTCGTACGGCCGCTCTCTCGTTCTGAGCTCGCGGTGGGCGTATGTTTTAGGCCCGAATCACTTGCCGGCTTTTATACTTTGTTGATTCATGCCGGATGTTGCCACAGGCAAATACGATGGACGTCTGATCGTGTTCAGAATAGGAATTTCTTAACGCGCTGCAACCGAGTCTGATTCGTTTCGCACGCGGCATCGTCGACTGCTTCCTTCTCTTCTTAAAATAGCGATATCTTTATCGATACTCGTTTCGCTTGCAAACGTGACTCTTAATCGCGTCGTTTCTAGCCAAATATGGCATCGGCAGATGATATCTCGAAGGATAACATATAATGCAAGAGCAACCGACTACTAAAGTGTAAAAATTGTCTACTGAACAAATTAAAATGGAAGATAAACCACTGTACAGAGGTTTATCTTCTCATTTTCGACAAGGTACGATTTAATTAGAAAACGACGAACAAATTGATCTGCAACGATTTTAATCATCGTCGTAAATTATGATAGATGTCCTAAATTATGACAAAGAATATATACACATATACACACGATATTGTAATAAGTAAGCGAGTCCATGATGTTTTTTAATTTGCACGCTTTGGAACGATACCATTACTTGTGAAAAGAAGCGACGGGCCTTCAAAAACGTATGATTACAAATCCATAAAATTTCTCTAAAAAGCGACGAACAGATGATCTCAAGCGTTCTGATAGCTCTGATGTTAATCGCGTTTGCCTCAACACATAAATCTATGCGGAATATGTTTTCGCTGAAATAACGAGCGAAATTTGATTATCGAATGCTAATGAAGCTGTGAGTCTGGTTTCCAGATTTAATTCAACGATGTTTAAGTTAATCGATTTGGACGCTCGTTCACGAAGAGGAAACATTAATGGTCGGGATGTAATCGATCATCGGTTACAAGGCGATCGGTTAAAGCCAGGCTGTTGACCTATGCTTCCTTCCTATTCGAGAATCGTTATGAAACGACGCTAATTAACGCACCAGTGGCTGCTGACATGGGGAGTGGAATTAATTCGTGACGAGATACACCGCAAATTATACGAATTACCGCAGTGATTATGTCGAATCCCGACAGAAGTCAGGTTCATTGCTTTCAGAACAATTATCAGAATCAAAAGTTGGCGAGAACGCAAAACCACTAAAATAGTCGCAAAATTTTAAGAAATTCGCCAGTATCGTCCATATGAAATTGCCATGATAATTCATGAAAGTATCTGAACAGCGCAAAAAATGTTTACAGATATCTTATCTGCGATTCGTGTTCCGTTACAGCGTTAATGAACTCTCGAAACGTTTTGCATAACACGCACGATGTATTCGTAAAAAGTTTCTATAAACGTCGAAACATTTTCACGAGCGACTTTCTTACGCAGAATGGCGAAATTTCACTCAATTTGCAAAATTTATTATTCAACGATATGATGTTGGTTGAACTCAGTGACTAGAATTCTAGGCTGAACGTCTTTGTCCACGGGAACCGTTATTGCGTTTCGTAGCACACGAATTCGTGTCGGTGGATGACGACGACAAGCTTTCGACTTCGCTTGCATTTCTCCTTTTCTCGCGCGAATCGAATCGGTTTTGCAACAGATAGGTACGCGTGACCAAGGTGAGAGAGAAAGAGAGTCTCCCGTCGTGTCACTTTTTCCCATTAAATCGGTACAACGATTGATAAATATTTATTTTACCGCGTGCGCCTTAACGCGCTTTAGCCGGAGAAAAGGTGAATAGCGTAATAATTAAGGTTCTGTTTCAAGCTTGACGTCTCTCGCTAAATACCTAACTGTATCCTCCAGGCGTTCTTCGATGACTCAGATTTTAAGTCTCTTAGAAAAAGTCGATCTTTGGCAAACGCAATTCGCTAACAGCATTGCGAGGAAAATTGTGTTTTAAAGCGACAAGAAAATAATTTATAGTTTCATCGCGTACAAATTATACAGCAGTTGCAATTCATTAATTAACGTAATGCTATATATAATAATGTAATAATAGCTTAACTCTGTGTATATGATGAACGCTTATTAAAACGAATACTTTTATAATGATCCGTAATCACCTAAGAGGAGAAATTTCCTTCTGACACGCGCTATCTCGTACGCGTGGGACGATCCTCATCCACACGCAGTAAAAAGAAGAAAACTAGTACGAGTTGTCGGAACTACAGACATATTGTGTCATATCTAAACGCTTTCACGACACTGCAGGAACCACGCAGCTTCCATAAAACGTAAACGAATCGTGGGCGATTCGATGAAGAAAAAATTTACCACATCGCAAGGATTAAATTATTAAGCCGGTTCGTTATCCTTGATGGCGCCGCTTGTTCATAATTACGTCGTTCGATTAAGCCACTGAATCTATAGGCACGTTCGAGTGTCGAAATTAACATAAATATGGAGGGAAATCGTAAACGACGTGGGCTGGAGATTTTAGAATTTTCGAAATCTTTTAACCAGCATTTCATCGTATCGTTGATAATTAGATTGTGGATTTTTATTCATTTCGCGCGTGATCTAAAGATGAAAAATTGCATGGAGTGCGCGTAATATACGAAGATAAGGAGCTGATTATAGTTTCCTATAGATAAGATAAATTTCTCTAACGAAATCCTCTTTCTCTAGTTACGGTCGTAAAAATATAAATTTCTCACAGAAATCCGTAGCTTAGTAATGATGACTATAGACAAAAATCAGAACCACTAAAAAATAATAGAGGCTAGGAAAAAATAAAAAAAAATAAATAACGATAATGAGAAAATATAACAGAAATGGCAAGAAATGGAGTTATTTAAGGACCATTAAGAGATAACTGAAAGGAGGTCATGAAAAAGGACATCGACGAATTCTTCGCATTGACCCGTTCTTTTTTTTTTTGCAAAAGGTGTCGCAATGCAAGCGCGTGGGAGTTTTGCGTTATTTGCACGGGAGATACAAACGTGTCGAGGCACGCGTGTCACTGTGGCTGGCGTGTATGCGTCGCCGACTAATTGATAGGTTTTGTCACCGTTTCCTTCTGTCTGCCTACCGGATGATATCATTGACATGGTAACACATTTCACGCCGATACCCTTACTGAGCGCCGCGACAAAATGGCATGACTTTATTTGCATAAAGTGAACGCGCGTGAGAGTGCAACACGTAGAATTTCCCTTTGTTTTGTCTCGTTCTCCACAAGAGAAATTACGAAGCTATTTAGAAAAGCGGATCGTAAAATGAAATGTGGTTCGGCAATGCTAAATTGGATAAATTGCTCTGAAAATTGTAGTTTCAATATTTTATTATTAGCTACGTTTGTATTGATAATTATAATGCCTTCCAAGCAATTATTTTCCCACTTTTATATGTACGAAGTAATGGAATATTTTATAATAACTCAGTTATTCGACTAGAAACGCTATAGGTTCCTTTTATAAAAAATTCCTCGATTATTCTCTATCAAAAATCCGAAATTAGAGAGTATCGAAACTTTCGCGATGTAGCTGAATATCAATCTCCCAAAGTCCATGCTATTTGATTCCAAAAAGATCTCCTCGTTCTACTAATTGAATTTCAACGATGTAACATTATCTCATTCGTTAGCGTTACCCAATTAAATTATACGATAAATGCTGAATTTCAAGCAGCGTATGGTATCATTTTGTTACATCACACTTTTTTCAAATCGCTTCCGTGAATGTTTCGTGCGGAATTGCGGAAATGGCGCGATATCGACACATCTGAAATTCGTAGCGAGGAGGGTGGTTAATTTCCACGATGAGAATTTAAAGTCAACCGATAGGTAATCCACTAGGTCTGCCAGCTGTCTAGTCGTTTGACGTTGTGGAGTTAGGGATACAGGAAGGCATCGGTACAAGCAGAAGGGACAGGCCACAGGTGTATCGTACTCGCACGTTCTCCTTTGTTACGTTCTTCCGAGTCTTCCTTTTCTGGATCTCGTGCTCCCATTCTCATCACGATACTCGTTAACAAGCTCTTAATAAATATCAACGTTCATTGAGACTCTATTTGCGAAATTGAGAAATTGATGAAAGATACGATTGTTCAATTTCGACTCTAAAAGACTCAATTTTTATGCAGTCTACCCAATCCTGCTGTACTACCCACGTGATTAAACTCTCGTTACTCACGAATGAAGTTAATATATGCAGACGAAGAGTACATTTGTATTGCAACATGAATTGTTTTGAGATACGACCAACAAAGGCCGTAAGAATTCTAAGGTATGCACGAATTCAAACATACGGCAAGGCTAAAAATAGGCATGATTCTCGGATTCTTCAGGCTTTTTCATGCTACGTCCCTAGTCCATTCGCAGCGAATCTTTATCAAGATCAGGACTAAATCGTCGAAGAAAAACTCGTAGGACGAGAAATCAAAAGCGCATCTTGCTATTTCTATTCCATCCTTCTTCGCCCTTCGTTCCGCCTCCTTTTCGCCGGTTTCTTCGATCTCGCTCTCTCTTTCCCTTTCTCCCTCGAACGTTTTCCCTGACGATCTTCCTCTTTTTTCCTAGCGTCCTTACCGCCGGTTCCCTCCTACTGTTCGTTTTTCCTAGCCATCTTTCTACGTTCCTCCTGCTCCTTCCCCTAATTGTCCTTCTCTTTTTCCTCGTGTCGACGTTCCACCGTGCTGCTCTCGCGCGTCCTCGATCGTTCCTCTCTTCGCGGCGAATCCTCCTCCCTGCACGTACAGTCGTTAACATTTCGCCGCGCGGTTAATCGCCAGCCCTGACTTATTGTGCGACGTGCCAGGTTCTGAGCTCGCGTACGATGCGTCCGTTCTGGGCTCGCCGCGTTCACCATAAGCCGCATAGCACGTAAAGGACGCCTTCCGCGAATCGCGTGCACCGGCGTCCCCTGAAAACTCCGCTTCCGGTGCCGTTGCATCGCCATGAAATCTTTATAGGTGCTTCGAGAACGACGAACGTCTTGGAATTTCTCAAATGTTTCTCGAATACTCGAGAACACAGATGTTGACAAATACTATACGTAACTCTGATAGTAGTACTTGAACGTTTATAGAAACTTTTTACGGATATTATTACGCGCGTCAGTCGAAACGTTTTGAAGTTTCGTTAGAATTGTAACGAGACACGATTATTATACGATATAATACGATTATATCGATGCAATTTGCAACACCGAGAATGTGCATAGAATATACAAGATATTCTTGTAAATATTTCAAACATCATCAATATAATGGCGATAGTCGTGTCTCGTTACGGTACTCATGCAAAAAGTTTCCTATAACGTACGTAACATATTTCTAAAAATGTTCTATAAGCGTTCGAGTACCTCTGCCTTTTATTGGAAGCATGTTTTTGTCGTTTTCAATGCTACCGATGGGGTTTTTAATGCTTGAATTTCATCCGTCACGGATTTAAGGATGCTGCATTGAAGCTTGAAAGCGAGTTAAAGTTCCTTGCATGCCTATAATTAGGTACGGAGCAAAACCTGACGATCTTTAGTCACGAAGAAAACCAATTAACCTACAATCATCTGCTCTATCTGCGCATTGTGTTCCCAACGTGTGTACCGGCCAAGTTTCTTTCATTTAAAAATCTTCTCACACTACCTTTCTTTTTACCATAATTTATGTTGAATTTTAAAAACTCCGAGGGAATAAAAATTCACTAATTTCCTTTAACCTGATATCCTGCTGTTGCATAACAGGTTGCTGCTAACTATCCTTGCACCTAGCGGCCCAGAAACGGGCTTCTTAAATTTCAAAACACCACGTAACCAGGAAATTAGGTTTTCAGGGCCAGGGCTAACGTAAGTCGATATAGTTAGGTTCGGGTTTATTCGTGAGGGGGTCGCGAATGCCGATATACGGCTGGAACAGGTGTTCTCGTGTCGGTTCCCTCGGTAAATAGCATCGACTAGTTTCTTCATGTTGCACGTCGAGCCTGCATTTTTCGTTTGTTCATCGTCAGAAACTTAATATTTCTGTTCGTTGAGTTTTTGCTCCTTCGTTATGCATCAGCGATCTTAATAATAATGTTTCGTTGTTGCGCGAAGGATTGTTTTTCAAGTGAAACTGACGTTGGAACACGATGTCGTAAGATTAACAATTGGACGAACGTAACCCAGGAAATCGTTAAAAAAGTACAAAAGGGTTGTGTCTGTTTGACCACGAGTCATCGTGAGAACGAATCCTATTGCGGTTCATCTTACGAGAAATGATAGAATTCTGCGGGATATAATTTTTCATAAAAATTTTGTTAGGTGGAAATTAATGTGTTGACAGATGTGAATTAATTGGTTTCCGTTTCAGCCAAGATGAAACATCTTTGGCCGTTGGTGGCGTGGATACTTCTATTCCTATGTCCAGTAAGTAGAAGCGATTTTATTTCGTTGAGAGTATTTCTAATTAAGAGCATTATTTTCCTTGGAATTTTAATTAATCTGTTATTTTCTTATCTTTAATGGTTACACGTGCGAGCGTTTAACACGTTCTACATTGTTTTTGCGCGATTGTGTGTATCAGCGGCGGCGCATGAAAGAAAGTGTGTAGATTAAGATTTTTGAAGCGTAAAATACTCATAAAATTCATAGATGCAACTAGAAAAGTGATTTCAAATGTTCGACCGTACGCGAGGTAATATTCTAAACAGCATCTGTAACATCTTCTAGGCCGAATCTCTGAGAGGACTCGGCCACGGACTAAGGAGAGAAGTGTTCTTCCTGAACCTCGAAGACGGCTACTTCGGCTGTCAGGTAAACGAGTCGACGGACATCCTACAGCTACTGGAACTCTCCAAACTGTGCGACAACAACGTCGATTGTTACCAAGGGACGGACGAGCAACGCGAGAGATTAAAATGCACAGGTAACGTGTTATACAGTATCTTTGCTACATCCAAGGAAAACAACGCGGAAAAATAGTTGTCCGACCAGATCTTAACAGGAAAAGAAAGGCTTTACCTGTTCCACGACGCGATCGCGCTACCGTTACAATCTTCGCTGTTCCTTTACGTCATTCTGTTGTTCTCGGCACCGATTACGCCAGCAAAGCGATCCTCGCGTGAAACCGCAAACATACTTACGCCTCGCGCGTAACGCAGCCTCGTCATAGCAATTACGAGGAGTCGCGAACTTGTCATCACGTTTCTACTCCATCGAGTCTGTCTTCCGCCGTCGATTAATCGGCGACATTCATTTTTATTATTGTTATTCCGCTGGTGTTTGCACGCGCGTTAAACGCAGGCGTTTTGCCTCGACGATCACGAACGGATGGATGATGAACGCGTTACGTAAGGGAAACGAATTACTCATAGTAATCGACATGATTTTTACCCGATGCTGTTTTCTCATAGGATGACTAAGGGATTGTATACCCACGATGAATCGGTAATTGATTTACACCTTTCTGTTTGAGATAGACGATTGTACCAAGGAGGACGGCACCAGGTGTCTGAATGGCGTCTGCTTGGACTCGGTGTGCCATTGCAACGACGGTTTTGGTGGTTGCAATTGCCAGGTGCCAGGTAAAAACTCTTGAAACTAATCTTTTACTCGTAAATAATCTAATCAAGTAATTCCTCTAACTTCTCAGAAGGCTCAAGTCGTTTGGTCAAATTTTAGAAACGTTATTCTGTATTAAAGTACGTCGGGAAATTAGAAATTAAATGATAGAATAGCTCTCGAAGAACAACTTATTAATTAGAAAATTTTGAAATTGCCGAAAGCTACTGAGTATTTGGAAAGTAAATAAATCGGTCGATTTGAATAAATGAGAAAAAGACCGAAGTATCTACTTTCGACAATTTGCCATGTTACCACTAGACAGTTGAAATTTAAAGCGCACCTTTACTAAGTTTGTCAATACGTAGTGGTCATATTTTATGGAAATGTAAACACATGTTGCAGACGAGAACGAGTGCAAATACCGTCCCTGTGATATATTCGCGCATTGCACGAATACTCTTGGTAGTTTCCAATGTTCCTGTTTCCCTGGCTATCAAGGCGATGGTTTCCACTGCGAAGGTACGTACGCGTGTCTGATCATTCTCTCTCGCACTCTATCATTCTGCTCCATTGATTTCTTACGTTATACGAGATCGTTTTATTTTCGCTTGGACGCGTGTCTACAGATATCAACGAGTGTGATAACCCGGTACTTGCTGCGAGATGCGTGGAAAACGCCGAATGTTGCAATCTCCCGTCGCATTTCCTATGCAAATGCAAACCTGGCTACATCGGCGACGGCGAGGTGCATTGCGAGGATGTGAACGAGTGCGCGATATCTGGTGCGTGTGGTGATAATACGGTCTGCAACAATATTCCGGGGAACTACACTTGTGCCTGTCAACCTGGATTCACGGGAGACCCCTACGAAACTGTAAGTATTTATATATGTATACACAGGGTGTCCCAATTCTTTCCGCCTATACGTTGTCAGTATATTCTATGGGATAAAAAAAAAAAAAAAAGAAAGAGAAGAATCAGAAAGAAATGTCATACGAGCGTATGCCATTGGGAACATCGTTAAAGAATACAATAGGAAAAAGAAACGATAAAGGAAATGAACAGCAACGAACATTTACTATGAAACAAGGTATGGATAGATCAGGAATATCTACGTTCAGTAGTAGTCAGAAGGTATCGTAATACTTCGATGACTATTGGTATATAGGAAGTATGTAGGAATACGAATTAATAATAAAAAATATAGACAAGCCTGTAGGTAAAACGATATTGTACAAACCTCACTGTGTAAGGCGTATACTTTCTTTTGACTCTCACACTGTACATGTATACGGAAAGTTTTTTGGAGGAAATAAAGATAAAATCATTGGGTGTTTGCATATGGTACAAGAGAATATTAATTTTGTGTAGTGTATCGATATCAACGAATGCGATTACGCGGGTGCTTGCGGAAGGGGTGCCTTGTGCGTCAATCTTCCGGGCGCCCACAAATGCGAATGTCCCGAGGGATATAACGGCGATCCTGAAGAAGAATGCGTGGACGTCGACGAATGTCTGCGCAGTCCTTGCGGTCGTTCAGCTGAGTGCACAAACGTACATGGCAGTTTCCGCTGCTCTTGCCCGGAAGGAATGAGTGGCGATCCTTGGGTAGGCTGTCACGGTGGGTAACTCGATTTCTAATTATCCGAAACATTTTCTTACTAACTTACGAGCCCAACTGAATTTCTATCGAATACCTCAATATTATTACGTATATATTAGTTTGTAGATTACATAGATTAGCTTATAAATCCTGATAATGGTAAGATAATGGTCGGAAAACAACGAAGAAGATCGATGCATTAAATATATTAATTAAATATATTAATTTAAATAACAATCTGAACTTCTTAATTATTCGAGATCCGAGAAAGACAAAGATAAATTGCAAAATATTATATACTCGCCTATTCGTTGATCCGCGGAGACGTACGAGCCTCGTTAATAGCGTTATTTTCGATAATATTAACAAAAGAAGATTCTTAACATAGATTTATTAGATAACACGATTAATAAACCATAAACAGATTAATTGAAACACGTAGTAAATAAATATTGACTAACCATCGCTAATAGATATAAACGAATGCGAGGAGGGTACACCGTGCGGCTCGGATGCTGAGTGCGTGAACACAGAGGGTAGTTTCGAGTGCAGATGTCAGACAGGCTATCAAATGGATGAAACGCATGGTTGCATCGATGTGAACGAGTGCAGCCGGTTGGATGCATGCGCGGAGAACGCAAGATGCATCAACGTACCAGGATCGTATAAGTGCATCTGCCCCCAAGGCTTCATCGGTCAAGGACTAACATTATGCGAAAGTCAGTCATCACCTAACTCATCTTATTACAATATTAAAAAAGAGGAAAAGTAACATTTTAGTCTCATTCTGTCACTGGCAATCCCCAGATATAATTTTTAATCGCCCAATCCCACAGTAACAAAATGATGAAATTAATGCTCAGCGCCTTATTAACCGTGTTGATTAACAGACGTGAACGAATGCGAGAGAAATCCTTGCGGCGAAAACGCTGAATGCAGCGACACGATCGGCAGTTTCGTATGCAGTTGCAAGGCGGACTACACTGGGGATCCGTTTAAGGGATGCAGCGGTTAGCAACTGAGATTATAGTTTTTCCATGAATTAATTACACTAATTGCTTGTTAAATTTGAGACTTTAAAACGGTACAAGGCAACAAGATATTATTATATTTTCTTCAGCATTAATTCTTCTCTTCTATCCGTTGAACTTCGATATTGTTTCTCTGTTTCTCAGATATCGACGAATGCACAGCATTAGAGAACCCTTGTGGAAGGTATGCGATTTGCAAGAACACGGATCCTGGTTACAATTGCGTCTGTCCACCGGGATATAGTGCCAATCCCAATCCGACAGTCGCTTGTGAACAGGTAATTACGTTAATTTTTTGTCACTTTACTATGTCTTTTTTAGCGAATTTTTCTGAGATTGGAAAATGTTCATTATTTTTAACCATTTTGTTTTTTACTAAAATTTCATGGCATCACGTAATCTTTATTATACTTAACTACTTTACCATTTTTGTTTCTCTCTCTATTCATCAACTGTGAAATTACAAAATGTTCAGACCGACGTGACAACACTTTGCAAATCAAATTTCGACTGCGTGAACAACGCCGAGTGTATCGAAGATCAGTGCTTCTGCAAGGACGGGTTCAAAGCCATTGGAGCCGAATGTGTGGACGTTGACGAATGTCTTTCGAACCCTTGTGGACCTGCATCGATTTGCAGCAACACTAGGGGCAGTTATCACTGCGAATGCGAGTCTGGCTTCGTTGGAACTCCGCCACACATACCTTGTAAAGGTAAATAAGTTTCGAATAATCGTGATGAAAGAATAATGTTAATTACAGACAGACATCTATAAATATGATTTTATAGCACCGTGTGACGAAGTAACTTGTGGAGATCATGCGTACTGCAAGGCAGATGGACACGAAGCTTATTGTATCTGCGAGGATGGCTGGACTTTTAATCCGAATGACATTGCAGCTGGATGCGTTGGTAAGTGCTTTGAAATGTTGTTAAAAATGATTAATATTTCAGCATTTTGATGGATAATCAATAATACTTGAATTCTCTTTAAATTAGATATAAACGAATGTGACGCGATAAATGGTCCTTCGGGACGTTGCGGTAAAAATGCCATCTGTACCAATACTCTGGGTGGATTTAGTTGCCAGTGCAAACCTGGATTTTCTGGAAACGCCTTCAAACAATGCATGGGTATACTATAAAATTCGATACATTCGAAAATTCGAGAACAGACAATAAAAATTTACTATGTCATTATCCTATATTATTAAGATGTCTGTATTAGCACTGATGTTTTATTGTCGATTTAAAATAGACGTAGACGAATGTGGCAGACCAGATGCTTGTGGCCACGGGGCTACATGCACCAACACCGAGGGATCTTATTCCTGCACCTGTCCAGAAGGGACCATTCCAGATCCCGATCCTTACATCAAGTGTGTGGGCATAGTTACCTGCGAAGTCGATGGTGATTGCCCCGGAAACGCCATTTGTGATCCACAGAAACGTTGTCTGTGCCCAGAACCCAATGTTGGAAACGACTGTAGACGTGAGTGAATTTTCTAATCGAAACATCGAATCGTTATAGAATTTTTCTCTCAATTTAAGTTTAAAACTAATGTTCTAGTTAGTCTAGTCAGTCCTGACATCAGGAAACTGTATAGAATATTTTACGCTATTTTATTTTACGGAATCTTTTTTTACAGTTTTCACAAAGAATTCTAATATTTTTTGAATAACTTTTTTCATAAAATCAGACCCGTGCGAAGACTTATCTTGCGGACCAAACGCCCACTGTATGCTGTCAAACGACGTGGCCACGTGTTTGTGTCGCAGTGGTTACACAGGAAAGCCAGGAGTGAAGGGCGGTTGCAGAGACATTGACGAATGCGCCATTAATCCGTGTCCTCAAGGAGCGATCTGTAATAACGAGCCAGGATCATTTTCCTGTCAATGTCCCAGTGGCACCACAGGTGATCCTTACAGTGGTGGTTGTCAAGAATCGAAGGCTCCTCATGTATGCGGACCAAGTACTCCGTGTCCTGCTGGAGAACAGTGCATCAAGGATGAATTCGTGGGGAGCAGCGTTTGTATTTGTCAGAGAGGATATACTAGGGATCATGAATCTGGTAAATGTAGAGACATTAACGAATGTATGGAACTCAGAGATAAACCTGCCTGCGGTGTTAACGCCATTTGTAAGAATTTACCTGGAAGCTACGAGTGCCAGTGTCCGCCTGGATTTAATGGAAATCCGTTCTCCCTTTGCGAAGGTAACGTACTTTAGTTTTTAACATTTGCAAGATTTA
The DNA here is from genome assembly GCF_051014615.1 of Bombus vancouverensis nearcticus. NCBI lineage: Eukaryota > Metazoa > Arthropoda > Insecta > Hymenoptera > Apidae > Bombus > Bombus vancouverensis. Next base: position 17,799,044 of record NC_134913.1, read on the forward strand.
TTAACACTAGAAAGATCGGTTTACAATGTGTACTTAAATACACTGCAGATCGCATATGTATTTCAAATCGTCACGATTCGAAATGATTCAATCCTGCGTTAGAAGAATATGAAATCCGGCGTAACCATTTGACAATAATTACAGAATGCAACAGTATCGAGTGTCAATGCCAGCCTCCGTATAAGATCGTCAATGGGAAATGTATGTTGGCCGGATGTTCCAAGGGAGAAAAATGTCCCAGTGGTGCAGAATGTATCACCATTGCTGGAGGAGTCAGCTACTGCGCTTGTCCCAAGGGTTACACTACCAAGGCTGATGGTTCTTGCGAAGGTTTATATCAAAATCTTCATTCTTCTTCGACCAATCAACTTCATTTACATTATCAACATAACCGAAACGAACGATGCAATAACATTCACTTGCAGATATAAACGAGTGTATCGTTGGACACCAAGTATGTGGCTACGGAGCAGAGTGCGTAAACCTGCCAGGATCTCATCAGTGCGTTTGTCCACACGGCTATGGCGGAGACCCATACAACGGTCTGTGTTCTCCGGCTCAGAAAAGATGCACAAGCGACAACGAGTGTAAAGCCAACGAGAAATGCGTGCAGCCTGGTGAATGTGTTTGTCCACCGCCATTTTACACGGATCCTCTCGATGGAAACCTTTGCAAGAGTAAGCGTCTCCATATGAAACACTATGCTCAATATCTGATTCGAGAAATTCGCGAGAATCATTTTAAATTATTGTTCACACATTTTTCATACATTTCTTAAATACACATACATGTTCTCTTTTTAATTTCCAGATCCTTGTGACCGGTTCCCATGCGGTATAAACGCAAAATGTACACCAAGCGATCCACCGAGGTGTATGTGCGAGGCTGGTTACGAAGGTGATCCTCAACACGGTTGTGTGGACGTGAACGAGTGTGCTAATAATCCCTGTGGTCACGGTGCCTACTGTATTAACACCAAGGGCGATCACATTTGCGAGTGTCCAAAGGGAACAGTGGGCGATCCTTACGGCGGTGGTTGTACTAGAGTCGCTGTGGCTAAGAACGAATGTTCTTCTAACGACGATTGCGACAATATTTTCGCTTGTGTCAATGGAAGATGCGTGAACCCTTGTGACAATATACCTTGTGGACCAAACGCATACTGCGAGCCTGATAAACATGCTGCCTGGTGTCGATGTGTAATTGGATTTGTGGAAGGCAAAAACAACGAGTGTGTTTCACGTGAGTATTATATCTTTATGTAATCTTTTAGCGCGTTATGTTCTTTAAGTGATTTTTCATACAGTCGTGTTTCTTACTATCCGTAATTTGTCTTAAAGCACGATCTTTTTGATTCATCGGAACGAGATGGTTTAGTGAACCTCCGAGTACTACGCTAAATATTTTGAAGTTTTCATTAGTAGTTAGTATATATAATTAGTACTTTCTTCGGTTCATTCAGAGAGAATTGAGACTGAGGAAGGTCCGAACGTTAACGTTAAACAACCGCGATATTTTACATGATTGTTTTAATATACCAAAAAAAGAATTGTAATAACTGGTTTTACAGAGTGCGATGGTTTCGTGTGTGGCTCTGGAGCACAGTGTATCGTGAGTTATAGTGGACCAACGTGCAAATGTATCGAAGGTTTCATGGGGAACCCGTTCCCTGGTGGTCAGTGTCAACCGGACGTTTGTTCTCCAGAAGTTCCCTGCGCAGAACCAAGCGTGTGCATAAGTGGAAGGTGTAAACGTCGATGCGAAGGCATAGTCTGCGGGGTTGGTGCATCTTGTGACCCATCGACGAATAAATGCGTCTGCAATCCTTATTTCATTGGAAATCCGGATCTCCTCTGTATGCCACGTAAGTGTTACACGAAATGACGATCAAAGATTGATCGTGCCTCTCGTCAGAGAGCATATCGATCAATTCCATTTTTCCTAAGTTTCTCAATTTAATATATTTTTCGTAATTTGATAGCGATTAATCCAGCTGTCTGTGATCCTGCTTGTGGCTCTAACGCTCACTGTGAATATACGTTGCAAGAATCTAAGTGTGTGTGCAATCCTGGTACCAGTGGAAATCCGTATCATGGTTGTGGTGTGCAACAAAAATCTGATTGCTCCACTGCTTTGTGTGGCAAGGATGCACATTGTAATGCTGGACCGAATGCTGTTGAATGTTTGTGTCCGCCTGGATACGCTGGAAATCCGTATATTCAGTGTCATGGTACGTATTATTGAAGCAAAGTCACACTGCCCTTCCTTAAATTTTGGCAGAAAGTTCAAGAATTTTATAGTAACTAAAAAAGATATCAATCCATTTTTAAATCGTTTATACCCATTTGTAAAAGCCTTTAAAGAAAATTCGAAGATAATACAATAATGGAGGGAAATTTTATTAATTTCTTCAGATATCAACGAGTGTAATGGAAACGCTTGTGGGAGCAACGCAGTATGCATCAACACTATCGGCAGCTACGACTGTCGCTGTAAAGAAAGTTACTTCGGCAATCCCTTCATCGGTTGCCAACAGGTCCAGGTCGGTCCTTGCACCGATCCATCAAGCTGCACCTGCAGTGACTCGGTACCTTGTCCATTCGACTACAGCTGCGTGTCTGGCAAATGCATAAATCGCTGCAGCGATGTAAAATGCGGACCCAGATCAGTCTGCCAGGATGGAGCTTGCGTGTGTCCACCTGGTTATAGTGGCAACCCCAACGACTTGATCAAAGGTTGTTATCTTCACGGTCACTGCTCTAACGATCTCGATTGTGAACCTCAACAGATCTGCTTCCAAGTTGGGAAAGGTGTTAGGAAATGCGTAGACGCGTGCAGCAAGTTACAGTGTGGTCCAAACGCATTATGTATCACCCAGAATCACGTGTCTTCGTGTCTCTGCGTCGATGGATACAAGGGAAATCCTAGCAATCTCGTAGAAGGCTGTAAACCATTTAAATCAGTGGTAACACCAAGATGTGAACACGATTCAGATTGTTCTGAAGGTTCTTTCTGTATTCTTCTGGACGGTGGTGTCCGCGAATGTGTAAATCCATGTAGCAAAGTAGTCTGTGGTGCTCACCAGAAGTGCGAGCCTGATATAATTCCTGGTCACGCTACTTGCAAGTGTCAAGACGGCTACGAATGGAATCCGATACTATCCTCCTGCGAAAAACCATCTGTCCCTGATTGTATCTCCGACGATGATTGTCACACTACAGAAGCTTGTAGGCCAGACGCTCTTGGTGTATTAAAGTGTGTCTCTGTTTGTAAAAGTTTCACCTGTGCGATTAACTCCCAGTGCATGGCGGAGAGACATCGAGGTCGCTGTGAGTGTTTGCCTGGTTTTATCGGCAATCCAAACGATCGTCAAGGATGTCAAACACCTAGGAAAGACCAGTGTTCCACTGACAGCGAGTGTCCAGAGGATCAAACCTGTAGAAGCACCAAAGAAGGTCTTCTGACCTGTCAACCAGTCTGCAATTTCGTTTCGTGCGGTCCAAATGCTTTGTGTGTGGTGCATAATCACGTAGCTAATTGTGAATGTCCACCTGGCCTCTACGCTGGTGATCCCAATGACGTTGTAAAAGGATGTCGAGCTGTTCCATGCGTGTATAACATCGACTGTCCACCCACTCAGCTTTGCAATAGATTGACGCACACTTGTTACGATGCTTGTGATGAAAATGCTTGCGGTGTGAACGCTGTTTGCATCGCGGATGATCATAGGGCAATTTGTCAGTGTCCTCCAGGGCTGAAGCCTAATCCTGTTCCTGACGTCGAGTGCGTTCCTCTTGAAGCTTGTCATCCGAATCCTTGCCATGAAACAGCTCTCTGTGTTCCTGGACCATCCAGCAATCCTGTTTGTCAGTGTCCACCAAATTTTGTCGGGGATCCTTACGTGAAAGGCTGTCAACCGGAAGGATATTGCGCCAGTGTCAAGGATTGTCCTGTGCATTCCATTTGTCACAATCATCGATGCGCCAATCCTTGTGAAAACGCCTGTGGATTGAATTCTATTTGCGATATTATCAATGGCCAACCCACTTGCAAGTGTATTCATAAGTTTATTCCATCTTCAAAGGGCCCGCAGGATGGTTGCGTCCGCGCCACGAATTATTGCAACGTCGACGCCGATTGCGTAGAGAGCATCTGCCTTGAAGGACAGTGTATAGGTAAGATTTGTCTTTCCGATCAATTAATGCCAGAATTATCGATTTGTAGCATCGCGTGTACTACTCTTCGGCAATATGAGCCAATGGAAATTAGAATTTAGATGAGCAAGGAAAAAATTGCTGGAAAAGATACGAAATTCGTAATTTTGACGAGTTTTCTAGTAGTTCTAATAATAAATACGAATTTACTGTGCGAAATGTGATTGATTTTATTAAGAAAGATGTTGGTTGTTGTAGCTGTTTGTCGAGCCATTACCGACTGCTCTGCTGGTGAAAAGTGCGTGGATAGTAAGTGTATGGTACCTTGTGTTACTCATACACAGTGCCAAACTGATCAGGCTTGCGTTAACGGAATGTGCATTCTGGGATGTCGAAGCAATAAGAACTGTCCTTCGACGGAATCCTGTATCGACAACAAGTGTCAAGGTATCGAGGCGTGAAAAATTAATTTAACCCTTTGATAGATTCCAACCATCCGACGTCAATAACGAACGATTTTCCAATATTTTGATCAGATCCATGCAAGAGGAAAGACGTTTGCGGTCCAAACGCGATCTGTAGCTGCACAAATCACGCTACCACTTGCACCTGTCCCCTTGGATTCCACGGAAATCCCACACCCCAACAAGGTTGCGTCAGAGTGCCGAATATTTGCGAAGGCCCTCAAGATTGCCCCAGTCAGCATCTGTGTGTCTCTGGATTCTGTCAATGTCAATGCAGCGAACAGGACAACTGTGCCGAAGGAGAACGCTGCAAGAACGGAATATGCATGAAAGTGTGCTACGGCGATAGTAATTGTTTGCCAGGTGAATTGTGCATCGATGGAGTTTGCGAAGTAGGTTGCACCTCTGACGTTGGTTGCAACGATAACGAGGTGTGCATCAACAACAAATGCAAGTAAGTATCGAATATAATATGGCTACTTTGGGAAGATAGTGGCAATAGTGCAAAATTGGATCAATTTGTATAATATTTTTATGAACTCAAGTCATAATCGTTTATACTTGTTCTAAAATACTTTCTATCATTCTTATTTATAATTATTCTTAATCATTTCGTAAAATTCCTGTCGACAATTGTAAATTTTTTTCTTTAGATGCAGCCACGGATTCATTGCTGGACCAGAACACTGTCTGGACATCAACGAGTGTGACGATCAACCGTGTCACTCGAGCGCAGAGTGCGTCAATCTTCATGGATCTTATCGCTGCGTCTGCCCACAAGGCACAGCTGGTGATCCTGTGGGAACAGGTTGTGTAATTCCTCACCAGTGCACCGTACACGCAGATTGTGCCGATTCACAGGCTTGCGTCCAACATAATTGCACCGATCCTTGCTCTCTGGTTGACTGTGGTCTCAACACTATTTGCTCCGTTTTGGATCACACGGCTGCCTGTCAATGTCAGCCTGGTTACATTGGGGATTCTTCAGGGTGCTTCAAAGTGGAATGTCTTTCTAACAACGATTGCTCTATAGACAAATACTGCAATCAGGATACTAACAAATGCAGCAGTAAGTAGCGACATACGTGTAATTTTACAAATGGAGTATGTTAATTATTGATCTGTTTGGTAATCGGCGTTCTTTTCTCATAGATCAAACATAAAGTGATAGTTTCTCTCTCATACTTATCGACAATTCATTTATTCAGGTCCTTGTAATCAAGTGGACTGTGGATACGGCAACTGCATAGCGTCCGATCATTCTGGAATATGCAAATGTTATCCTGGTTTTGAGCTAGCGGGTGACATTTGCGTAGACATTGACGAATGTTTGAAGAATCCTTGTCACTCCTCCGCGGTGTAGGTTACCTCACTATATTAAATATTCTTTATTTCAGATTTCAATCTAGTTTGCGATAAAAATATTACAATATTTTTCATAGTTGTCAAAATACGGAAGGCTCTTACGCTTGCATCTGTCCTCATGGTTTGGTCGGAGATCCTTTCAAATCTGGTTGCAAACAACCGGGAGACTGTTTCACGGACCTTGATTGCCCAAATACTGCTGCTTGCATTGATAATAGATGCACCAATCCTTGCGACGTATCACCGGATAGTCATTCGTGCGGAAGAAATGCCGAATGTTTCGTTCATGATCACGTTCCACTTTGCAGATGTCCTGATCAGACCACTGGCAATCCGACAGTAAGTATAAGTTACGAATAGAAAGAATGATTTGATTTAGAGTTGACTTTTGTTGGTTCGTTTAAATTACTGGAACACGTAGTTATTCTTTCATTGCTCAATCGTCCGAAGAAAATTTCGTTTGTTAATTGTGCTCGTTTGTTCCTGTTTCTGAATTTTAGACGGAATGTGTTCACTTAGAATGCAACTATCACAGCGACTGCAGTCCTTCCGACGCATGTTACAATCACAAATGCGTCGATCCTTGTTCTCTTGCAAACGTATGTGGACAAGGAGCAGATTGTTCTTCTTTAAATCACAGTGCAGTGTGCACGTGTCAACCTGGCGGTACTGGCGATCCTAATTTAGGTTGTACACCTGTTCAATATTGTAAATCGGACTCCCAATGTGCTACTGGTTCAGCTTGCAATGGAGGAATATGCACTGGTAAATGAAAGAACATATTCTAAGAAGATTTAATTTAACGTACTGAATTCTTGAAAATTCTCTAAATTTCATATTCTTACAGCCCTTTGTGGAAGCACGAGGGATTGTATCGGCGACCAGCTTTGCATCAATGGTCTCTGTCAGCCCACCTGCAAGAGCAACTCCAGTTGCCCCGAGTACCAATACTGTCACAACAACATCTGCGTGCAAGAATTACGTTGCATATCCGACGATGACTGCTCTTACGACGAAAGATGCATCAAGAACAACATTGGACAAGCAGAATGTCAGAAAGCTTGCGATCTACTCCTCTGTGGACGCAACGCCGAGTGCAAAGCGGACAATCACGTTGGAGTTTGCTCTTGCAAGCCTGGATTCTTCGGAAATTCGAAAGACGACAAGATTGGATGCCAATCTATCGAATGTGAGGTCAACGACGACTGCAGCGGAGAGAAGATTTGTGACACGCACAAGTGCAGGATCGCTTGTTTAGCTCACAATCCTTGCGGCGTCAATGCTATTTGCACAGCAGAGAAACACGTTCAAGTAATTAATTAATCACTCGATCATGTGTCACGTTCGAAATTTTACAAGAGATAATTGTGTTGTACATGTTATTTATCGTTTCTCAGATTTGTACGTGTCAACCGGGTTACACTGGAGAGCCAACTCATGGATGTCAATTGATCGATTATTGTTCGGATCAACCTTGCGCACCTGGCGCTGTGTGTGAAAATTCCAGAGGGTCCTATAGATGTCACTGTCAACAGGGAATGGTTGGAGATCCTTATAATGGCGGTTGTCAGCCACCGGTAGAATGTCTGCAGGACGGAGACTGCCCACTGACTGCAAAATGTATAAACGTCAACAACGTACCCAAATGTTTCGGTAGGTTTATGAATCTTAAACATTGAAAAGGATATTTTTTGATAATTATCTCCTAATATCAAAGACAGAGACTAAAAATCAATTTGCGCAACGATTAGCCGGTAATTCTAACTTTTTGTCCGATGTTGCAGATGTCTGTTCACGTACACAGTGTGGACCAAACGCAGACTGTGTGGCCACTTACCACGCAGGAGCCTGTCAGTGCCGGTCCGATTACGAGGGTGATCCGAACAATCTAAGTATAGGCTGTCGACCTAAACCGGTTGTTTGCACTTCAGCCGTGGACTGTTCGCCTAATACCTACTGTTACGAGGGAATCTGTCGACGTGAGTATCGTCTAACGAGCCAGAGCAGTTCGTTCGCTTCTTTATTTGCTATACGATGGGTTAAGAGCAACGTGATCTGAAATTCTTGTAGCGTCCTGCCAATCGGACGAAGAATGCAACCTGTCAGATGTGTGTCTCAATGGACAGTGCTTGGATCCTTGCAACGTGAAGGCCGCGTGCGGAATAAATGCGGAATGCAACGTGAAGAGTCACATTAAACAATGCAGCTGTCCACCTGGGTTCACCGGTAACTCGGAAGTAGAATGTGTCAGATGTGAGTGAGAAATTTTGTCCTGGAGATACTTTAAAACAAGGATCTTCGAAGGGAAAACGTTGTAAGTGATACAATCTTATAATATTCACCCTTTCCAGTACCCGTGTCCTGCAGAGACACCAACGACTGTAACGATGGCAACACTTGTCGCGACAACGTGTGTCTTCCAATCTGCACTAGCGACAACGAGTGCGCCTTCAACGAAAAATGCGTCCAAGGAAATTGCCTTCTCACCTGCAGGCTCGACAACGACTGTTTCTTGGGTCACATCTGTCTGCACAACATGTGTGCGTTTGGTTGTCGCGCAGACGAGGACTGCAACGCGAACGAAGCTTGCATCACGAACAAATGCATCAATCCTTGCGAAGCCACTCCTTGTGGGCCAAACGCTAAATGCACAGTATTTAATCAACGAGCCACCTGTTCGTGTCCAGCAGGCTTCATGCCGAATCCAACTGCAAAAGTGGCTTGTTTAAGATCGCCTGGACCCGTTTGTCAAGCGAACAGGGACTGTGCGACAGGAACAGCTTGTATTGGAGGACTGTGCACTCCTGTCTGTTCTACAGACTTAAATTGTTTGAGTAACGAACGTTGTGACCCTTCGGGAATCTGTAAATCGTTGTGCAGAAGAGACGAAGATTGTAGAAGCGGAGAGATTTGCGAGGGATTGGTTTGTGTCATTGGATGTCGCGCTGACGTGGAGTGCCAGGAGAATTTCGCTTGTTTGAACAACCAGTGTCAAGGTAAGAAGCTTCGATAGTGGAGTTTATCTTTTTCCATTCGTATCCATACTATGTATATAAATATTAAAATATTGAGGTCGTACGTAAAAGAAAGAGTTTTGAAGTTCACAGTATTATATAAAATACTTGCAAAGATAAAGATATTTATAAAAAGGAAGCTTTAGGAAGTATCTGTATTAGATAATAAACCTACAAACATAGCCACAGAACTTACTATAATAATTAATTATTCTAACATGTAATAAATATAGAAAAATTCTACTAACTAAAACCATAGAAACGTCGTTAACACGATTGAATTAGACTGTAGACGTAGTTTCATCTGTATCTCATAGATCCTTGCTCTCTTCCTGATGTTTGCGGAGTGAACGCCAAGTGTGCGGTCGTAAATCATCAGAAACATTGTTCCTGTCCGGCACCATTAGTCGGTGATCCTCTAATTGGTTGTAAACAGGCGTTCCTGCCTTGTAGCAACGAAGAGGAATGCGCTACTGGTCAGACTTGTTACGGAAGATCTTGTTACGCCACATGCAAAAGGTAAGCCGATCAAGCATTTAAGCGACGTGATTGTTTCTTGTCTTTTTTTGCGAGTTGATTTACTATGTTATTTGAAATTATCCTGCAGCGACGCTAATTGTCTAAGCGACGAACGTTGCGACGGAGGAATTTGCAAAGCCATTTGCAACAGTGACGATCATTGCGTGGCTAATCAGATCTGTCAAAATAGGCTGTGTGACATCGGATGTCGCAGCGATAATACTTGTCCCAACGACGAGTCCTGCGTGAACAATAAGTGTAAAAGTAAGTAGAATGCAATTAAAACGTAAAGATACCCATGTAACACGTTTGATTAATCTTGGTTATGTCTTTTATTTTTGTATAGATCCTTGTGAGGGTGGCAAGGCTTGCGGAGAATGTGCCGGTTGTCGCGTTGTAAATCACGTGGCACAATGCAGTTGCCCAGCCAATTATTATGGAAACGCTTTGATCAGTTGCGCGAAATCTATGATTCCCTGCGATGGCACTTGTGAGTGCGATGAAATTGGTTTTTGCACGAAGAGCTGCTATAGTCAGGATCAATGTTCTTGTGGGGAAGTTTGTCATTCTGAAAAGTGTCGCATCAAGTGTGATGTTAACAATTATTGTCCAAAGGTACCGTCTTTAAAAAATTTCAGATCCTCTATTTTTAATTATAATATTCTCTTATTGAATCATTTACGAATTAATTCGATGCTCTTTGCCCATAATTTCATAAAATCTTGAACACGAATATAAATGAATCCCAAAGAAACAGATCATTGGCATTAAAATTCTATTACTAAATCAATTACCAATTAAGTCGACGTTTTTTCTTCACAATCTAGACTGTAAATATTGATTCACCTAAAACTTGAACACAGAAACGAATGAATTCTAAAAAAAAGTATTACTTTAATGGAAATTCTATCATTAAGTTACCAATGTAGCTTTCGTAAACCTTAAACACAATTTTAGTAAATTGTGCACAGAAAAATGAATTAATTCTTATTAACTATAAATATATTGTTTGATTTACAGGGATACGTTTGCGACCAAGGACTATGCCTCATTGGTTGCCGCACTTATTCCGACTGTCCTTCCTCCTTATCCTGCGTCAGTGGTCAGTGCGAGGATCCATGTTCAGCTAATGGATCTCCCTGTGGAACCAACGCACTGTGTCGTGTTTCAAATCACAGAGCAGTGTGCTTATGCCCAGAAGGATATCAGGGAGAACCCAGTCAAGAATGTTACCAATTGGAATGTCATCATGACGACGACTGTGAGGCCAACAAACGATGCAGCGAGGATGGCGTTTGCACAAATCCTTGCTTGCAACATGGTGTTTGCGGCTTCAACGCACAGTGCAGAGTAGTTAACAGGAAGGCTCAGTGCTCTTGTCCACCCGGACACTACGGAAATCCTAAGATCAACTGTAAGAAAGGTAATGGAAATTACTCTTCCACTTTTTTCTTTTTCCTTTTTCGTAGAATTGATTTTTCTAAATATAATATTTTGTACGATGCGTTTTAGGTGGAGACGAGTGCTTAAGGAGACCGTGCGGCGTGAATGCGAAGTGCAGAGAGACACTGAATGGATTTGAATGTACTTGCGATCCTGGATGCCACGGAGATCCTCATCAAGCTTGCATCTGTGACGGAGGAGAGCTGTGCAAGGATATGCGTTGCGGAGTGAACGCTGCATGCAGGATTTATAAGAATCAACCACAGTGCTACTGTCCATCGAATTATCCCTCCGGAGATCCGACGCAGGCGTGTAAGTATTTGTATAATAGATCGATTGTAACGATTTTTCATTATTAGTTATAAATTGTCATTGTTCGATAGTTATGATTTCTTATTACAACTCAGAGAAGTTAGCGTTTGCAATGATTATGAATGTCACTTATACTAGTCGTCAAGCTTAACTTCTAAAAGAATTCTTTTCTTTTCATTAAAATGGTTTCTAACACAATCTATTGCAATGAAAAACAAAAGAACATTTCATTATCGACCGATCTTTTCTCTTTATTTTCTTAACTTTCACGTGTGCCTAATTTTTTATTACGAGCACAGGTAGCGCAGACAAGAGTTTAGGGGACTGTCGCACGAACGGTTGCGGTAAAGGGGCTGAATGCATACGAGACGGTGCGATATTCGTATGCAGATGTCCACCGGGTACCAGTGGATCGCCGGATATCGAGTGCACCACAGGTAAGAGACGGCCTACTAACTGTTTAACCGGGCAGATCGATTAATTTTCCATGTACAGCATTTTGTGACTAGCGAGCAATACTGACGAAACAGAGGAACATGGTCCGTAGAATAACCATGTATTATCGTCTTTAGTAGGACTTAAAGTAATACCATTAGAATGTATTAATCCAGTGAATCGTTTAACAATCGAGAGACAGATGTGATTGGACCAGTTTTTTAGACGATTCTATTATAACGTACTTATTACTATACATATTGTACAATATACGATACAAAGATGTACGACACTGGATTTTACCCACAAAATGGTCGCGCGAGAAACATACATACCTGTACATATATATCTATACAGTTAGGCAATACTGTACATAATGTGCCGAGGAAAGGAGGAACACGTTTCACACATGTCTCACACATAACTATTCATATGTAGAATGTTTATTTCAGTATCCAATCTGTCTTGTGGAAACCGTGTTATATCCAGGAAAAAAATGCTTTAACGAAAATATGATATAAAAAAGAAACAAAAAAAAAAAAAGATAACGGGATGAAAAAAAAGTAGAGACAGAGAGAGACGGCAAATATCTAAATTGCAACCGACATAGAGAAAAAAAAGGTACACATTTCACAGAGAATGAAACACCAGATGATCCGATTAATTTTTTTAGACCTAGGACTAATGATACAGATTGGGAACTGCGAAAGGGACATTCTCATATACCCATGCTTGTTATTTTTTTGCTGGATTTATCCACTGTTTTACATTATTTTCCCTCTTATTTTCTTTTGAATTCTGTGGGGGCTTGTGTTGTAAATATCGCTGCTTGCCAATTTATACGTATATATATACATATAATCGATTCGTTTCTCTGGACAACGAGAGGTATCCTGTCTCGTATTACGTCCCGGATAAAACAGTGTAAAAGTTCGGTTCTCTATTTTACTTCTTCACAAAAGCTACCCTACTTATTTCCGTATTACGAATACAAAGCATGTGGTTTATGTTATTTGTGAGAAAGTTTCTTTTCACAGTTCTTATAAATGCTTTTTTCTTTTTTTTTCCTGTCCCACCACCACCACCACCATCACCATCACCTACCGATTCTCCACCGTGTGACTCTACACCACGACTACTACACTACGACTCTCTCAAAAAACCAAAAAATCCAAAAAAAAAAAAAAAAAAATCGAACAACAATAAAAAAATGAACCAATCGTGAAAATCGTGGGTTTGTCGGTGATCTAGAGCGCGAATGCACCAGCGACCTAGAGTGCCCCAATGAAAAAGCCTGCATAAACCTGCAATGCGTGGACCCGTGCGGTCTCCGCGGTGCCTGTGGGATCAACGCCCTGTGTCGTGTGGTTCTGCACAAGCCACGATGTTCCTGCCCTCAGTGTTATATCGGTATGCCTCACACGGCCTGTCATCCAGACCCCAAATGCGAAACGCTGAATCCCAGACCTACGCCGAACATCGGTTGCTCGTCCGATCGCGACTGTCCAGAGAGTCTATCCTGTCATTCTCGTACCGGAGAGTGTCGTGATCCGTGTCTAAGTTCACAATACACCTGCGAAGTAAATAAGAGATGCCAGGTGCGGAACCACAGGCCCATGTGCGTGTGCAAATACGGATTCGTCGTGAACGAGGTCGGGGAGCTGACCTGCGCCCCCGACACGTTGACATGCACGAGGGATTTCGACTGTCCGTCGAACGCCGCGTGCGTTAATGGAAAATGCCAGAATCCGTGTAACGTGAGAAAGAAAAAGCCGTGTCCGGCTGATAAAACCTGCGATGTCCTGGACCACCGTCCCGTCTGCATATGCACACAAAACTGCAATCCCTCCCTCTCCATTTGCCTGCGAGACAGTGGCTGCTCTCCAGACTTGGCGTGCCGCAACTATCGCTGCGTGGACCCATGCAGAAACTCCACCTGTCCGGCTGATGCCCCCTGTTACGTGGAGGAGCACAAGCCTATCTGCAAGTTCTGTCCCCCCGGCTTTGTGCCAGACACTAAATACGGATGCATGAAAGGTAAACACCATTTCTCACCACCTATCTCTCTCTCTACTCTATTTTCTCGCTCTCACGCTCTACAATTCTGTATTCTGTTCCTATATTTATTCTATATCTATAGAGCTCTGTCTTCGTTCCACTTTTTTGGATATATTATATATATATATATAAATAGCTGACACAAGTTACTATATTCTTTCACCGAATATTATTCACAACGATATATATATATCTGGAATATCTGTCTGACTCTTACTCGCCTATACTACTGTTATACTATACGCCTCACACCGAACATACCAGTTGCTACTTTTCAGGTTTCTTACCGTTCAAACGGTGGAATGACTCGATAACGTGGTTGATTCGAATGTTTCAAAGAATACGGTTTGATCGATTTATATATTTTGTAAAATGAGAGTGTTCCAGCGTCTGAATGGAAAAATCAGATGTTTCAGGTTCCAATGCCACATATACAACTATTCATCCCGATACCTATACTCTCCTCTACTCTGCCGACGTCCTCACTGTTCAACGATTATTATTTTCTCCGTTACATCTGTCTCTGTAAAGATCCTAATCGATTATATACTTCTGACCGATAGCTTGTCTATTTATTACGCGAGCATGCTTATATAATTTAATATTATTAATTCGTAGAGTGTGTTTTTTTATATTATTTGAAGTAAGCCAGTAAATCGGACGTGATCGTAGTGATTAGTCTAATCGAGAAAAGAGTGACGCTTGAGACATTTTCAGCTGCCTCTTTGAGCTACTTCGACCTATCTTGGCTCGTTCAGCGTGTTTATATTCTATTGTATCCGCAGCAGTACTTCACCACACGCCCGACCGTTTCTGCGAGTCCGATGACGACTGCAGCGACACAGAAGCCTGTGTCGATGGATCCTGCGTTGATCCTTGCGTCGGCCACTGTCGATCGACAGTTCGATGTCGGGTTAAAGCACACAGGCCTGTTTGTGGCTGCGACCAATACGATCACACTTGTACAAACACCACCACAACTATGCAAACTTTCGATTATTCGACACCAGAAATCTACGAGATGACTACACTTTCAACAACTACGCAATCTAATTTTAATATCACAGCATATACTTCTACCGTTACGGAGGAAAGTACGATTCCATATTCGAGTGAAAGTACAGAATCTTCGAGTGAAGTAGCCACTGAAGCTTCTGAGGCCTCTATGACAACTATACAAACTTTTAACTATTCGACACCAGAAACTTACGGGATGACTACATCCTCAACAACTACGCAATCTGATTTTAATACCACAGCATATACTTCTACCGTTACGGAGGAAAGTACGATTCCGTATTCGAGTGAAAGTACAGAATCTTCAAGTGAAGTAGCCACTGAAACTTCTGAGGCCTCTATGACAACTATGCAAGCTTTCGATTATTCGACACCAGAAATCTACGAGATGACTACACTTTCAACAACTACGCAATCTAATTTTAATATCACAGCATATACTTCTACCGTTACGGAGGAAAGTACGATTCCATATTCGAGTGAAAGTACAGAATCTTCGAGTGAAGTAGCCACTGAAGCTTCTGAGGCCTCTATGACAACTATACAAACTTTTAACTATTCGACACCAGAAACTTACGGGATGACTACATCCTCAACAACTACGCAATCTAATTTTAATAACACAGCATATACTTTTTCTACTGTTATGGAGGAAAGTACAACAACCTCGTATTTCAGTGAAAGCACAGAATCTTCGAGCGAAGTAATCACTGGAATTTCTGAGACATCTATTATTCAAGAAAGTACATCCGTCTCCATGGAAAGCAAACCAACTTTAAGTACAACAGTAGCGGATGACGTATTTAAAACTTCCACGACGCTGACAACAGATGTAGAAGGTGTAGAAAGTACTACTGCTTCAGACATCTCAGAAGTGTTTACTGTTAAAGATATTTCCGAAGAAAGTACCGAAATTATTCCAACAGTGAAAGATATTGAATTCAGTAGTGAGAAATTTTCTAAGAGTGAGACAACTACTATGTCTTATGTTACTGAAATGACGTTTACTACGAATTTAATGAAAGAAACGAATGTAAGTACAGAAGTAACTGAACCGACAAAAGTGCAGATAGTCACTCCTGTTACATATGTTTATCCTCCAGATGAGACGTTGCCATTGGGTCATGTTGTTACTGTTACTCCGATATGTGTAGGTGAGTATACTACAGAAGTGCCAGAGATTACTGAATCGACAAGTACGTCTAGCAGTTTTATTGAGAATGTTACAATGGGTGAAAGTTCCAGTACAATGGAATTGATTACTGAGAATTTAAATATAGCAACGACAGAAAATGTAACATTGATAACTGTGACAGCAGAATATCCTCTGAAAGATGAAACAACAATTGAGTCAACGACAGAGACGTCGCAAATAACAGGGGAATATTCGACAGAGCCATTTTACCATTACACAACTTTAGAATCTCCTACGAGTAAATTGGAAACAACTACTGAAAGATCAACCGAACGTTCTTTTGTAACAGATTTTTTCACGAAAGAACCTTCAGTAACAATGTATTCTACGGAAGAATCTTTGGAAACCTCAACGATTGAACAGCCACGAACAATAATGCAATATATTACGGATCAACCTTCTACAACTAGTCAGTTTTCTATCGAACAACAATCAACGACAACACAGTATTCAACAGAACAATCTTTTACAACTCTAAAGTATTCAACAGAATCACCATTGACAACTGATCAATATACCATTAAACAAGAATTAACAACAACGCAATATCCTGAAAAATCTTCTACAACTTCACAATATTCAACAGAACATCTTTCAACGACTGAACAATACACCACGGAACAATCTACAACTAATGAATATATCATCGAACAACAACCATCGACAATACAATATTCAACAGAACTCTCAACTGAACATACCACGGAACAGCATTCAACAGTTCAACAATATTCTACGGAACAGCCACAAACAACTATACAATATTCCACGGAACACTTACGAACAACAACACAATACTCAACGGAACAACCCCCAACAACTATTGAATATTCCATCGAACAACAACCAACAACTATACAGTATTCAACAGAGCTTTCAACCACTGAACATATTACGGAACAACCTTCAACAGTTCAACAATATTCTACGGAGCAGCCACAAACAACTATGCAATATTCCACGGAACACTTACGAACAACAACGCAATATTCTACGGAACAACCTTCAACAACTAATCCATATTTCACGGAACAACAACCAGCAACAACACGGTATTCAACAGAACTCTCAACTACTGAACATATCACGGAACAACCTTCAACAGTTCAACAATATTCTACGGAACAGCCACAAACAACTATACAATATTCCACGGAACACTTACGAACAACAACACAATACTCAACGGAACAACCCCCAACAACTATTGAATATTCCATCGAACAACAACCAACAACTATACAGTATTCAACAGAGCTTTCAACCACTGAACATATCACGGAACAACCTTCAACAGTTCAACAATATTCTACGGAACAGCCACAAACAACTATACAATATTCCACGGAACACTTACGAACAACAACACAATACTCAACGGAACAACCCCCAACAACTATTGAATATTCCATCGAACAACAACCAACAACTATACAGTATTCAACAGAGCTTTCAACCACTGAACATATCACGGAACAACCTTCAACAGTTCAACAATATTCTACGGAACAGCCACAAACAACTATACAATATTCCACGGAACACTTACGAACAACAACACAATACTCAACGGAACAACCCCCAACAACTATTGAATATTCCATCGAACAACAACCAACAACTATACAGTATTCAACAGAGCTTTCAACCACTGAACATATCACGGAACAACCTTCAACAGTTCAACAATATTCCACGGAGCAGCCACAAACAACGATGCAATATTCCACAGAATACTTACGAACAACAACGCAATATTCAACGGAACAACCTTCAACAACTAATCCATATTTCACCGAACAACAACCAGCAACAACACGGTATTCAACAGAACTCTCAACTACTGAGGAACAACGTCCAACAATCCAACAGTATTCCACGGAACAGACACACACAACAATACAATATTCCACGGAACAACCTATAATAACTGTACCATACTCCACAGAGCTAGAACAATATTTCACAGAGTCATATCCCACATTAACAACTCCTATAAATACTCCAGGGCAGATACCTTGTGACCAAACCACCATCAATGATTCCGAATGTAATATCTGTTTGAACGATACGTGTCGGCCCGTGTGCTTCAACCTAACAGTGAACCAGAGTACACCTAATTGTAGCATACTCCCAGGTAAAAGATCTTTCTCGTCGGGAGTTATTATAAATGTGCTGTTCTCGTGTTCACCAATATATGTCAAACTATTCTCCAGTGTGACATCATCCGGTATCCAGATAAAAATTGGAGGCAACCAATTCTGGAGAGTTTTATTTCTTTTTTTAATTTTCTTGATCGACAGATCGTGCACGAATTGACGATCGTGATACATCCTGATCGATCAATTGTCCGTGGGAACAATGGAAAAATGGCATATTTGATAAATATTATATGTATAAATATAAGCGTAGTTGCAGTTTACCTCTGTAATTCAGTGCAGACAAGGACCTGCTGCATTAGCGCTCTTTTGCATGTTGTATATTATTTTTGCGCCTGTGCACGTTTTCTTCTTGCTTATCTATATGTAGTGATTAATTGTACTTTTTTGTGAAGTTGCAAGAAAGTTTAAAGGAAACTTTTAAAAACGTTTTCTATTCGAAATAGTTTTTAGATAATTCCCTTTATGTGATGTGGAAATGTGAAATGGAATGTTTCCTTTAAATGTAGCAAAACTAACGATTGTTTCTGGGCTTTACACATATAACACGAAAACCACTATATGTTTTAGAAATTAGGGGATTGTGTATACTATTTTCTGTGTTTATTGTTTTATTAGTTTTTTGTTTAGATATACGTGTATATTTTTTTTACATATATATTTTGAGAAATTTTTATTTAGAGAAGTCATTGAATAAGTTATGAAGAACAAATAGATTCTGATAATTCTTTTATATGGAAAGTTTAGTTTGAAATAGTATGAACTATCGTGGTCGAGTTATTTTGAGCTTCTAATGTACGTTCATTTTGTTAGATACCAAATGCAAAACGCACGACGACTGTCTCTCTCAATTGGCCTGCATAAACGATCAGTGTCTGAACCCATGCACTCTTCATAATCCTTGCGACTTCGTGGAAGTCTGCCATGTTCAAGACCACAGACCCGTTTGCGTGAAAGGTAGAATATTAGAAAGAAAAATTAATTTGAGATAAAATTGGATGCAAAATTTGGTTGGAAGAAGATAAAGATCAATTGATACAACTTCGAAACTTACAACCAGGACATTTGATACTTAATATTTATTCTCAAAGTTTACAAATTAATTGTCTAAGAGATTTTGAAGCTTAATTTCAAAGAATTTGAAAATCGGTAACCGAATAATAACTGAATTTGTATCATTTGACGTTCAAAAATCTCTACTAGTTACAAAATGTTATGGTCCGCCATTTGCATCCCATTTTTACCAGAAGAAACAGAAATTGATTCCACGAAATTGATCTTTTTTTCCAATTTCCTCAGATGTAATAAACGATAAGACAGACTGTCCCTACTGTCCAGCGGGTATGGAGTGCGATCCAGCGACGTATACTTGCGTGAAAGGTTTGTACAAGAACATCATGATCCATCATTTCGTTTCTTTTTACAGCGCTCATTCAACTTGTTCTGTAAATATGTACATATGTATTGTACATGTATATTTTGTACGTATCACGTGCAATTTTAATTATTCAACATTCGATTTTCACACTATATTTCCACGACTCTCAAGTCATTCACAAGTCTTAAATTAGATCTGTTAGCATTTTCCCTTCGATACTCATCCTTTAACTTTCAAATCTTGAAAACGATACGATTGTTTTATATCAATCACGATCTTCGTGCATTCACATATACACACAGAGTATACTGTATTTTATACAAGCTGATTTACTCAATACGAGCCTACCACCCTTATTTTTATACTCGTGCACTCTTTCTCTGGGCTATACGGGCTTTTTTCTCAATCTTTCCTTAGCGGGTTGCACTAGCAACAAAGATTGCCCGCTGACAGAGGCGTGCATTGAGGGCACTTGTCAGGAACCTTGCCTCGTTTGGAATCCTTGCACCAAAAACGCGATCTGCGTTAACACCAATCACCAAGCGGATTGCAGCTGCGAGGACGGTTATCATGGAAATGGATTCTCCTACTGTGAACCAGGTAATTTCTTCGTTATTTAAATATAACAAATTTTTTCAATATTTAAATACAATTATCAAATTTTAAAAAGATTAATGTAATCTTCATATTTTTATTTCTATTACAATTTATTTTACGTTAAAATACGTTGTTTGCGAAAGACTGATGCATGTAGCATTCTACATATATATACTTTGCTTCATAAATATAAGATCTAGATATACCTAGATATAAGCATAAAACAGATATTATATGATATAAATGTTATAAATATTTGTGAATTCACAACGTTTCAGAAGAAGAAAGCAGAAACGTATGCCAATACAACGAAGATTGTCCATCGAGCAAATATTGTGATCGCCTTAACCGGAAGTGCATCGACCCATGCTTGGAGAACGATTGTGGTGTGAACGCGAATTGTTATCCAGAGAATCATCAAGCTCAATGCAAGTGTTTGCCTGGATTCCAAGGAAATCCTGAAATTGGATGCACACTAACGACCACCAATCCGTGTGTTCCAAACCCTTGTGGTTTAGACGCCATGTGCGAGAACGATAATGGCAATCCTATATGTTTCTGTCCGAAAGGATTGACTGGAAATCCGTTTGAACAGTGTAGTAAGTTTCTCAAATATATTTTCTTTAGTAAGTTTGAAGTATAGAATAGTTCATGCACCGATTGAAATTTTTCATGAAACTTCAATTATGAAGAAAGTTAGTAAAAAAATATGTAATGGAAATTAATTAAATCTTTTGTGCTCAACCATCTTTATACCTAAATTATTGTAAATTAAAATTTCTGATGAAATTCCAAGAATTTCAAAATTAGAGCGTATATGAAGATAAAGAATATTTAACGGAAATTCGATTTTCTAACGAGCCTAAAAATATTTCTTCTCAGTACCAGAAGGTGACCAGTGCCAAGAAAATCCATGTGGCGTTAATTCTGGGTGTCGCGTGGTGTCAGGACAAGTGAGATGCTTCTGTTTGCCAGGATACGAGGGGAAACCACCTGCTTCTCCTTGCACGCTTCCTAGCAACCCTTGCGAACCATCTCCTTGTGGACCTAACACTCAGTGTACCGTATTGAACAACGGCCTTTCGAAATGTACTTGCCTACCAGGATACATCGAAAGTCCAAATACGATCAGGGGATGCGTGCCTAAGTCTGATCAGTGTAGTCCTAATCCCTGTGGACTTGGCGCTAAATGTGACTCGGATAGAGTACCTCCTTGTTATTGTCCGGAGCATACCGTTGGAAATCCTTATCAGAGTTGCGCAGGTAAGTGTTTGTCAAATTTTTAACAATCTGTACAGTTCGTAAAATTTTTAACAGAGCGCGTTATGTACACGTAAAAGATAAAAAATTAACTCAAACGTGGCTTTTGTTTTTTGTTTTCAGTAACTCCATCAGATACATACTCACCTTGCCTGCTAGTTCCTTGCGGAAAGAACGCGGTCTGTGTCGAGGAGGACGGCATTGGAAAATGCAAGTGTATTCCACCATTTATTGGGAACCCATACATGGACGGTTGCGAAGCGGAATGTATCGTGAACCAAGACTGCGACAATCATCTTGCGTGTTTCAATCAGCATTGTAGAGATCCTTGTCCAGGTGTTTGCGGTTCCAATGCAAAATGCGAAGTGGTTGATCATGTTCCAGTTTGTTCTTGCTTACCTGGCTACACCGGCGATCCGTTTGGCTCTTGCAAACTCGAGACGTCTCGTAAGTCTTTATAATTATTGGGTCCGGACCATTGTAATTGTATTATGAAACGTTTTATCTGCAATGTAGGATTCCAAAATGCATTTCTTGTATTAGTACTTTGAGGTACTATAAATACAAAACAGTTTGAAAAGGCATTCCCTACTTGTTTAGTTGTCATTGCAGAATCTATTTAGAGAGTAAAATTGAATTTCAATCGGTTCTTCCAGCTCTTCCATCTCAGAATCCTTGCATGCCATCACCTTGCGGACCGCACAGTATCTGTCGCGTGATGAACGATCGTGCCGTTTGTTCGTGCAGTCCAGGATATCATGGAACGTCGCCTAATTGTCGTCCAGAATGTCTAGTTAGCTCAGAGTGTCCTGCACACTTGGCTTGCATCGGTCAAAAATGTGGTGATCCTTGCCCTGGTCTCTGTGGACAGAATGCTTTATGCCAGGTCGTCAATCACAACCCCATTTGCAGTTGTCCTTCGGATTATCTCGGTGATCCTTTCACTCAATGCGTCAAAGAAGGTAATTTAATCGAATTTTTCAATTCCTTAAAGATATTTATAAACGATTCAAACACAAGGAAGTTTATGAAATATCTACCGAATGAAATATTTAAGTCTCTGTCTCTAGGTTCTACTTCTTTAGTTGTGTTCATAAAAATATGAACTGGCGTAATGTGTTAGAGGGCATTACAAATAATTAACAGACAATAACGATTTCAATAAAACTATTTACCTTTTCTTTGTCAGATATACCACTGCCAAGACCAAAGAATCCTTGTTTACCATCGCCCTGTGGCCCGAACGCCGAGTGTCGTGTGCAAGAGGATCATCCAGTTTGCACGTGTATCAGTGGAATGTTCGGAGCACCGCCACTTTGCAGACCAGAATGTTCGATTCATCAAGACTGTCCACATTATCTAGCCTGTGTTCAAAAGAAATGCGTGGATCCTTGTGCTGGTTCTTGCGGATTTAATACCAACTGCACCGTGCAGAACCATCGGCCGATGTGTCAATGTAACGAGGGTTACGAAGGGGATCCATTCTCTGGATGTAGCAAAGGTAGAAATTCTTGAATTCTATAAAGAATATCGCAATGTTTCATTTCAACGATATAACTTGACTTTGGATTGGACACGTAGTAGCAATACTTCCCCATTTTTTATTCGATCAAATTGAAGTTGATGAAGACACATATTATGAAGTAAACGATTATTTGTTTTTTCTACAGTTACTTTCCCAGTGCCACTGCCATGCGACCCATCGCCGTGTGGCGCGAATGCAATTTGCAAAGAACGAAACGGAGCTGGTTCCTGTAGCTGTTTACCCGACTACACCGGAGACCCATATCAAGGATGTAGACCAGAATGTGTTCAAAATTCAGACTGTGTTCATACGAAGGCTTGTATAAACAATAAATGCAAGGATCCATGCGTGGGTGCGTGTGGTATAAATGCTCAATGTCAAGTGATCAATCATCAACCCTCGTGCAGCTGTCTCTCTGGCTACACGGGAGATCCATTAAAATCCTGCCATATATCGCCTGGTAAATTTACGAAATAACACGAATTAATACTTTGACAATGTCGTACGAAAAAATTTCAGGCAAATAATGGACGAATATTTGAAAATTCAAAGATTTTGAGAAATCTAGAAATGCACGAAGTTTCAAGATTTGAATATGCTGATAAAGAAATAATCGTTATTTACGACATCTTATTACACTGTCAAAGGATTAAAAGATCAAATCATAATTCTTGCCATTTCATTATAAAACGTCATTTTATCTTTTTCTAGTAACACCACTGCCACGTGATCCATGCCAACCATCACCGTGTGGATCATATAGTAATTGTCGCGTGATCGACAATCATGCGGTTTGTTCCTGCCAACCAAATTATGTCGGTAGTCCTCCACAATGTAGACCAGAGTGTGTGGTTAGCACAGATTGCGCTCAGAACATGGCTTGTATCGATCAGAAGTGCAGAGATCCTTGTCCAGGCACTTGTGGTCAGAATGCTGATTGTCAAGTTATCAACCATAATCCCGTATGCAGTTGCACGTCTGGATACACCGGAGATCCGTTCTTTGGTTGTGTCAAAGAAGGTAAGATCTTTATTTGCTTACGTCCCGTGACTCTCTACATAAGCCAGACTTTATCCTTCGGGCAGGATGGCTACGAAATGTCCTAAATACCTTTATTTTGGGCCCTCAATAATCTTAAGAATCCATCATAAATTTTAGCATTTTTTATAGTTATGGCCCTTAAGACCAGACAAGTATCTTTTAAGTTGAAGTATTCCTTAGATTTATTGTCCATACTGTCGATTATCGTATCGTAACGAGAATTTACGATTCTTGTTGGCGCCTCTATCGCGACCGCGTCTCTTCGCGAACAATTGAACAATTTTAATCGTTCATTTTACGTCAGAGTTGTATTTTTATTGAAACGCTTCAATTATTCGTTTTATGTTACACATATATTTTTCTACGATCGTATTCTCAGTAATTGTGATTTTGCAAAGTTATTTTTAAATACTTTTTAAAGTGGAACCGAAACAACCCGGACCAAAACCAAGTGGAAATCCATGCATTCCATCGCCTTGCGGTCCGAATTCTCAGTGTCGCGTGATTGATGGATTCCCAGCATGTTCCTGTCTACCGAATTACGTAGGCAGAGCACCGAATTGTCGACCGGAGTGTGTTATTAACGAAGGATGTCCTGGAAATCTTGCATGTCAGAACGAACAGTGTGTAGATCCTTGCCCGGGATCCTGTGGCGTGAATACTTACTGCAATGTCGTGAAACACAATCCAGTTTGTATTTGCAATACCGGGTACACTGGAAATCCATTCACCGAATGCGTACCTATCATGAAAGGTAAAGTACCGATAGTTTAAGAATTGTTTTGCTGAACGATTTTAATCTTCGAATTTTCAGATATTTAAATTTGTAAACCTTCGATTCTCAAATTTCAAACTTTACAAATTTCCGAATTTTCAAACTATGAAATATTTACATTCCTCGGTTCATCAGTTTCTAAATTTCCAAATTTTCATCTTAAAACCTTTCAAATTCTCAGTACCCACAACCACGGAACAACCGCGCACGCCATGCAATCCATCTCCGTGCGGAGCGAACGCGATCTGCAATGAACGTAACGGCGTAGGATCTTGCACTTGTCGTCCAGAATACATCGGCGATCCCTATACAGGATGTCGACCAGAATGTGTGACAAACACCGATTGCGATCGTAGCAAGGCTTGCCTGAACAATAAATGCGTGAATCCATGCCCTGGCACATGCGGCCAGGGAGCAACTTGTCGCGTGATCAATCACGCTCCATCGTGTTCCTGTCTTCCTGGTTTCACCGGGGATCCTTTCAGCGCCTGCGTAGTGCTCGAAGTGACGCCAACTTCACCGCCACTAAATCCCTGCGAACCATCGCCATGTGGACCCAACAGCAACTGTCGTGTTCACAATGGACACGCTGTGTGTCTTTGTCAACTAGGATTCGTCGGTGTTCCTCCAACCTGTCGTCCAGAATGCACAGTGAGCTCGGAATGTTCTCAAAACAAAGCGTGCATCGATAACAAATGCGCAGATCCTTGTCCAGGTTCCTGTGGGTTGAACACTAAATGTCTGACAGTGAATCACAATCCGATTTGTACTTGCACTAATGGATACACTGGCAATCCACTGGTTCAGTGTACCAAATTTAACGTATCACAACCACCGTTTAAGGATCTTGGAAGTCCGTGCACTCCTAATCCTTGCGGACCTAATTCTCAATGCAGAGTTATTGGCTCTCAACCAGCTTGTTCTTGTTTGTCGAACTTCATCGGTCGTCCACCGAATTGTAGACCGGAGTGCACTGATAACTCGGATTGCTTCCATTCGGCCGCGTGTATTAACCAGAGATGCAAGAGTCCTTGTCCCGGAGCCTGTGGAGAGCTGGCTAGGTGCTCCGTTCAGAATCACGTTCCGATTTGTACGTGTCCCGAGGGTTATGAGGGCGATGCCACTGTTCGGTGTACTTTGGCACCTCCTCCAGGTATGACCTCCTATTTCTAATACTTCGATTATGCTTCAAATTTTCAAGCTTCCAAATTCTCAAACTGTTCAATTTTCAAATCTTTATTCCATTATAACTAAACTTTATTTTATTTAGCAACGGACATAAGCGTAACAAACCCATGTTCTCCGAACCCATGCGGTCCAAACGCTCAATGTCGCGAAAGAAACGGTGCAGGAGCCTGTGCATGTCCACCAGATCTTATCGGAGATCCGTACGATAACGCGAAAGGATGTCACAGAGAGTGTGAATCGAACAACGATTGTGCTCCACAATTAACCTGCGTTGGTTTCAAGTGTTCTGATCCGTGCCCAAGCACTTGCGGTACATTATCCATCTGTAATGTTCAGGAACATGTTCCGGTGTGTACTTGCCCTCCAGAATACACGGGAGACCCGTACTTCGCTTGCGAAGTTAAGGAAATATCGAGTGAGTCTGTCATCTATTAAATTTCATACATTTCATATTCATTTCACATTTATGTCTGATTTCTATTGCACTTCGTTATAATTAGATCGAATAATGATTTTTATTGATTAATTGTTACTACATGTATAAAGTATCGGATAAATATTTTATTATTGTGAATTCATTTTTCAGGAGAACCATTGGATCCATGTTCACCATCACCGTGTGGGCCCAATAGTAAGTGTCGCGAAGTGAATGGTCAAGCAGTCTGCACGTGTCTTCCGGAATACAGAGGAATCCCACCGAACTGTAGACCTCACTGCGTGGTCAATGCCGAATGTCCAGCTCATTTAGCTTGTTTGAATAAGAAATGCACGGATCCATGTCCAAACACCTGTGGATTAAGAGCATTGTGTACTACTAAGAATCATAATCCTATTTGTACTTGTCCTGTTGGATTTACAGGAGATCCTTTCTCACTATGCTCGCCTGGTAAGAATTTCATCAATTTTTATATGGATACAATTTTAATACCGATACTTTATGAAGATAGAATTCATTAAATTATACTAATTATACTTAAATTTTCGAACTTCTAAGTCTTCAAATTTTTTATCTTATTTATCTATTAGCGCAAGAAGTTCAACCGTCCACGGAACGACCGCCGTCCTGCACTCCATCACCCTGCGGTCCAAATTCCCTGTGCCAGATCATATCCGGAAACCCAGCCTGCTCCTGTTTGCCAAATTACATCGGTGTTCCTCCAGAGTGCAGACCAGAGTGCATTCTAAGCTCCGAATGCAAGAGTCACCTTGCTTGTGTGAACCAGAAATGTCAGGATCCTTGTCCAGGATCTTGTGGCGTTAATGCTCAGTGTCACGTACTGAATCACATTCCTGTTTGCACCTGTATGAATGGTTTCACCGGTGATCCGTTTACACAGTGCACAGTGATTCCACCAAGTAAGAAGATATATTTCATTTTTATACTAATTAAATGGTTGTTCAGTTTCTTACGAGATGCAAAAACGCATTTTATCCTTAGCAACTGTACCATCTGTGAGCGATCCATGCAGCCCATCGCCTTGTGGACCTAACGCGCTATGCAAAAATGGAGATTGCGAGTGTTTACCTGAATATATCGGCAATCCGTACGAAGCTTGTCGACCAGAATGTATTCTCAATTCGGAATGTGCACGCGATAAGACTTGTCTGAAGAATAAGTGCAGAGATCCTTGCCCTGGTACATGCGGACAGAATGCGGTGTGTGATGTTGTGAATCATATTCCTGTGTGTTCCTGTATACCTGGATACATTGGAGATCCGTTCGTCAGCTGTCGTGTCCAACCACAAGGTGAGTAGAATAAAAACTATTTATTTCGATTTATCGAGAGACAAACAGTTCGTACATCAGTAGTTATTTGATATTTTTAACTCTCTGTGACTTCTCAATCGCTTGAAACGACAAAACTCGAATCAAATTTTTAAATCTGACCTCCCGGACTTACGAATTTTGTAATTTTCAAATTACTAGATATTTCGATTTTCAAATTTTTCAAATTTCTAATCTCTGATAAATTTTTCGGAACTTAACCAAGATATGATATGTAACGATATCCAGTAAATCATAAAATGCATTTTTAGTTCCAGAAGCAATGAGAGATCCATGCTCGCCCTCACCATGTGGACCAAACAGCCAATGTCGTAACATCGAGGACCACGCAGTGTGTTCTTGTCTTCAGGGATATCTTGGATCACCACCTTCGTGCAGACCAGAATGCGTGGTCAGTACGGAATGTCCTCCGACTCGTGCTTGCGTGAACAAAAAATGCACGGATCCCTGTTTGGGTTCTTGCGGCTTGAACGCCAGATGCGAAGTGATCAATCATTCGCCGATCTGCAGTTGTCTTTCTGGACAGACTGGAGATCCTTTCAAGAGCTGCTACGATACTCCGAGTAAGGCATTTTCAGTCAACTATTAGGTTGCATAATAAATTCGTTCGCCTCTCGCAATGTCGAAGTCACAGTCCCAAATTCTACATTAATTACGTTCATATAATTTATCTTTGCAGTCTTACCAGATGTCAAAGACACGGGAGATCCGTGCAATCCATCGCCATGCGGTCCAAATGCTCAATGCCACAACGTGAATGGCTATCCATCCTGTTCTTGTCTTCCAACCTATATCGGAACCCCGCCGTCTTGTCGTCCGGAATGTCTCATAAATCCCGACTGCCCATCGGACAAAGCTTGCGTAAATTCCAAATGCACGGATCCTTGTGCAGGGTCCTGTGCCGAAAATGCCAGGTGTTTGGTAGTCAATCATGCTGTTACCTGCTCATGTCCAGCCGACTACACAGGAAATCCTTTCGTCCAATGTGTCGAACTGGATCGTAAGTTCATTTAATTTGCTTATTACATCGTTCGGAAAGTTCATCATTTTCTTAAATAATCTAATCTCTTCCCAAGCAAACAAATTGTTCTCTACGTCTCTAACTTATCGTTAGTTTTATACGAGGAATTATCTCCTTTCCGGTTGTACCACGATTTCGCAAACCCCTTGTATTTCTCACGTCCATCGCAATCGTTAATTCGTTATTTTATTGGGTATTTTAAATTTCTTCCATTTAATCATTTTCATACGAATACTCTTAATCGGTATATTTCGTATCTCAAATTGCAGAAGAACCAATCAATCCATGCGAGCCTTCGCCTTGTGGTCCAAACGCGATCTGCCAACAGCGTGACAACGTCGGTGCTTGTATTTGCATCGACGATTACCACGGAAATCCCTATGAAGGCTGTCAGCCAGAATGCATCCTCAGTTCAGACTGTCCAACGAACAAAGCCTGCGTTCGCAACAAATGTGAAGATCCGTGTCCAGGAATATGCGGCATCCAGGCTCAATGCTCCGTCATCAACCACATCCCTACTTGCACATGTCAGCCTGGCTACGTAGGAGATCCCTTCAGCATCTGTAATTTACCAATCAATGCAGACACTGAGCCTACTGTCATTGATCCATGTAGTCCTACGCCTTGTGGACCCAATAGCTTGTGCAGAGCCGTGAAATATCAAGCTGTGTGTACTTGCCAGGAATCATTCGTTGGTTCTCCGCCTAACTGCAAGCCCGAGTGTGTCGTAAATTCTGAATGTCCTCAAAATAGGGCTTGTTACAAATACAAGTGTAATGATCCTTGTCCTGGAACGTGTGGAGTGGGAGCTAATTGTCGTGTAATTAATCATAATCCGCTGTGCAGCTGCCCTCAGGGTACTACGGGAGATCCTTTCTCTAGATGCTATCCTCAGACGAGTGAGTATTTAAAATAATAATTATATGACCGATTTTTAAAAACCTTGTTTGAATTAAATTAATAAATTGACATTATTTTAAAATTATATTTTTTCCAGTCACACCAACGCCACCAGTGGGTGATCCTTGCAGCCCAAGTCCGTGCGGCCTCTACGCAGAATGTAGAGCAATTGGCGATCAAGCTGCTTGTTCATGTCTCAAGAACTACATAGGACTGCCACCAAATTGTCGACCAGAGTGCGTCGTTAACACAGATTGTCCTTCTAATCAAGCCTGCATCTCGGAAAAATGCAGAGATCCTTGCATTGGATCGTGTGGACAAAATGCAGATTGTAGGGTGCAGAATCACATTCCTGTCTGCTTGTGCCAACCAGGATATACCGGCGATCCTTTCACGCTATGCTCGCAGATAATAGGTATTTATTAAATTCGAAGGGAAAACACAAGTCTATTTTTGCTTATTCTTTTATTTCAAACAGCTCGTTAGATCGACGAATGTGAATTTTCTAAAAATAGATCGTACGTTTATAAAACTTTGTAACAATCGTACATGCGTGATCCGACAAATTAAACGGGCAGTAATTTTATGATACTGAATCGATTATTGAATTTTAAAATTGCTTATTATGATTTTCGTCTGTGATCTTTATTGCCCATGTTTTGTCTTTATCTATTCATTAGACAGTTGAATTCACGTTTGTATTATTATTTATTTTATAGAACAACCGAAGCCAGAAGATCTGTGCAATCCATCCCCCTGTGGACCAAACGCAGATTGCAGAGAGGGAATCTGCACGTGCCTTCCAAACTATTTCGGTGATCCATACTCGTACTGTCGTCCAGAATGCACTATGAATTCGGACTGCTCTCGAGTAAAGGCGTGTGTCAATCAATTTTGCGTGGATCCTTGTATTGGCACGTGTGGAACCAATGCGAAATGCGACGTGGTCAATCACATTCCTATGTGCAGCTGTTTCCCTGGTACCACTGGAGATCCGTTCACACTGTGTCGACCACAGATATCTGAAGGTGTGTATAATATACATATGAGTTTTAGTTTTAGTATACATACGAATTTGTATAAGCAATCCGCAGAAGTACACGAGGACTATATTAAAGAAATTTTGATCGATTTCTCAGAACCAAGAAAACAACCATGCACACCGTCTCCCTGTGGGCCGAACAGCATTTGCAAGGTGGTGAACGATCATGCAGTCTGCTCTTGTCAGACTGACTTTATCGGTAGTCCTCCTGCGTGCAGACCAGAGTGTGTAGTGAGTGCCGAGTGTCCGTTAACTCAGGCGTGTCTCGCTAACAAATGTCAAGATCCCTGTCCAGGAACTTGCGGACAGAATACCAAGTGTCAAGTAGTCAATCACAATCCAATATGCAGCTGCTCCGAGGGACACACTGGCGATCCTTTCACTAGATGTTACATCATGCCCAGTAAGCTTTCTTGTTTCTATATTTAGATATTTATCCATCCACATAGTCTGGTTTGAAAAGCAATGGAATTGCTGATGTATTGAATCATACACCGATTTTTCTTCTAAAAATCGTTCATTTTATCGAATGTATGTTCCTTCGATATAAAGAAAAAAATGATAAATCAGTTAGTAAATAGATTTTTCGAGACACAATTGCATTATGTCAAAGATATTGACTTCAAATCTCTCGAAAAATATTGATTTCTAAAATATTAATTGTCGTATTTTAGATACTAAACTTATATATTTGCATCGAATACATTGTCTCTCTTTTTACGTCTGTTATATCGAATACAGCCTTTTAATCGCTAAGTAACATCGAAATCAGATAATCGACAGAATTATATTTGCATCTATTTCTTCCGTAATCTTCAAATATTATTTCTTCGAATTTCAGGACAACCACCAGTACCAACGAACCCGTGTCAACCATCTCCGTGTGGTCCGAACGCGGAGTGTCAAGTGCGAGGTGATAGTTCAGCGTGTTCGTGTATCGAAAATTACATCGGTGTTCCACCAAATTGTAGACCTCAGTGTACGATTAATCCCGAGTGTCCGCCGCATTTAGCGTGTATGCAACAAAAGTGTCGCGATCCGTGCGTCGGTCTGTGCGGTTTGAACGCTCAGTGTACGGTGGTGAATCATCACGCGGTGTGTGCTTGTGTCGATGGTTACAGCGGAAATCCGTTCAGCGTTTGCGAGGCGATCCCGAAGGGTGAGTCTATCAAAGAACAATTTTTCATATTTCTTTCCTTCTTTCTCTCCTATTTGCAAATTTCGTCGTTTGCATGCGGACGAAGTGCAGGTAAGTGCTGATTTACATCTTCTAGAGTTAGACTGCGGATTTCTGCAAATTTATGAAAAATTTGAAGGTGCAACAGTGCGTGTAATATACAAAAATATTTGTGGAATGTAATATATAAAAAAACGTACAATATGCGAAGTATAATATAATATAAAAATAATATAAAAAATATAATGTAATATCTCGTCATAACGTTTAGTAGGTAAAATAATTGTCTATCTACCATTATTAATTAAATTCGTAAAGATATGAATTTGCGTAAATATCCGCAGCCTAATAATAACGACCATTTCGTTTGCTAACAAATAATCATATTTTCGTCGTTGAGAAAGAACAGGCCCTAACAAACTCGGTGACAAAACGTCACTATGGTGGCGGGGCCATGAATTATCATCAACATGCACTTAGAGTGAGAATAATCGCCAATTGCATAATCACACCTGCGATTAACGTACCCAACGAAGTTGAGCACGGCTTCGAAAACCCCCACACGTACATATAATTGAGAAAATAATCATAAATGAAATCTATAACCATGTTAAGAGATTGAATGGTGGCGGGGCCTATGGAACATAGGCTCTAATTATACTGTCCCCTGAATGATACCCGATAACCAATTCATCCCCTCGAATATGTAGGATATTGCACGTACTGACCATTCCCAATCCAAGCATAATGCTTTGAAACAGCCCTAAGGTTGAAACGTCCTGAGTTGGAAAAGTCTTGGAACGTTTGGTCCCCTATGTACTACTCCGTACGAACTACCCTCGTTGCTCTGGATACAAAGGCATTAACCCTTAAAAAGTGATACGAGCTTACCCTTCCCGATTAAAGATTGAAACCGACCTCGAAAACACGCTTATTAAAAAGTACTTATAAGAATTAATTCCCTAACCCTAGATTATTAAGAAGATTAAAAACCCTAATAAATCCCGAATGCTTAGAAGCGTTTAGAAGATAGTAGACGTTTGAAGACACGCCTCATGACCCCAAATCACCCTAACACTCGATGCTAGAGCGAGAGCCAGTAATAGGAGATTGAATCCTACCCTTGAAGGATCAGACAAACGCAAGCATTTGAATGCTTGTTATTTAAGAAAGCTTCTGCTTATCCCCGATCATTCATTCGCAAATTTATTAAAACCTAATGGAAATTCAACGAATATTCATACCACTGCACGAGCTTCCACCAAACACCGCATGATGAATTTAAACATAAGTGAAAGTGTTTCTCTTTTCGATCAGATACACCCTTAGATATTAGGAAACCATGCGAGCCTTCCCCCTGTGGTACCAACGCGATCTGTCGCGAGAACAATGGCGTCGGTTCCTGTTCCTGTCTGCCAGACTACATTGGTGACCCCTACGAAGGATGCAGACCTGAATGTACCCAAAACCCTGATTGCTCCAAGACGATGGCCTGCATGGGCCTCAAGTGCCGAGACCCCTGTCCAGGAACCTGTGGATTGCAAGCCCGTTGCGAAACGATCAATCACGTACCTGCGTGTTCATGTAACCCTGGATACACTGGCAATCCGTTCACCTATTGTTCCCCCATCTCCGCTGCTCGTAAGATTCCATTTTGTGTCACGTTTTGCAACCAAAGACGCTTGATCACTAAACAAAGATAGAGACGTAGAACGTAGAATCGAGGCCTTCATATTCATATAGCTGCGAGTAGAATAGTAACGAGGAATCAAAGTGTTGTTTAGATTAATCAAGCTGTTAGTTCGTTCAAGTAACTTGAAACAATTTTACGAGAGTGAAAAAGCGATTTACTTAACTTGGAATATATTATCTTAATGTATAGCCTTGAAGTACGTGCACGTATTTCGTGTTTTAAGCGAAGTTCTAATTAGTCACACCTGAAAGAATATTCCAAGTTAAGTAAATAAATCACTCAGACCGATCATATATTGTTTCAAATTACTCGAACTGAAGTACCTTAATTAACCTAAATCATACTTAAGAGGATACCATGGCAGAGGACATACACAGACACGGAAAAGGACAGACACAGAGGACACAGAAAACTAACTTTCCAATCAGATAGTCAATTTAATTTCCGTGAGACCTCCTCATTTTATCTCGACTTCGAATAGAAGATCATCGTTACGTTTCATTAGATTCGTCGCACAAGTAGTTTAACGAGCACAAAGCTTGATATATTTGCAACTGTGGCATATGTAGGCTGTTTAATGCAATTTTCCCTTACACAGCAAACCCCATAGAGTCAGACCCCTGTAGTCCGTCTCCATGCGGACCGAATAGTCAATGTCGAAACGTCAACGACCATGCTGTGTGTACCTGCCTGGCAAATTTCATTGGAAGCCCACCAACTTGTCGACCCGAATGCGTGGTAAACAGTGAATGTTCGAGGGAACTTGCGTGCATTAATCAAAAATGCGCGTCCCCGTGCATGAACTCGTGTGGTATCAATACGCAGTGTAAGGTGATCAACCACAGCCCCATATGCATCTGTAATATTGGATATACTGGTGATCCGTTTACGAAATGCTTCCCTACTCCACGTAAGAATATTTCTCTTGATATTTTCTCCATCATAGATCATCGAGATTTTTTAACCCTCCATTTAAAAGTCAGGATCAGCTAATAACAATTTCTATTTTATCAGACTCTAACGAAAGCATACGAGTTGCTTTAATATACTAGATTTCAAAGATTCACAGCTTCTATTGTACAATGGTTACGCATTATATTCTCATTATTTATGGTCTCATTATGTTTTCTAATCTCATAGATGTGCAATTTATAATTAATGAATTTAGGATACTTTCATCGTAATACGTTCGTCAGCTTGAATTTCATATTATGCATAACCTACTTCGTCAAACATCCAGAATCTAAAACATTTTAAAACCTTCGACAATGCGTAATTTACTTCATCAAATATCCAGTATTCAAAAATTCTAAAACTTTCGATTCATCCTAACAAATTGAATACAAACGGCTTCTATTAAAATTAACCACGTATAATGTAATCAACAAATTTTAGAATCACCCCAGAAAGACACTGACCTCGCTCCCAAAGATCCGTGCGTGCCATCACCTTGTGGCATGTACGCAGAATGCAGGAACATCGGTGGTACAGCCTCTTGTTCCTGTCTGCCAAGATATATCGGATCCCCACCGACCTGTCGACCGGAATGTCGCGTGAATTCAGATTGCCCCATGAATCTTGCGTGTACCAATGAGAAGTGCAGAGATCCTTGCCAAGGATCCTGTGGTGTCACGTCCCTGTGCACGGTTTACAATCACGTGCCTGTGTGCACCTGCCCTGAAGGATACACCGGCGATCCTTTCAGCAATTGCTATCCCGCACCCATTAAACCAAGTAAGGAAATTCAAGAAAAAGTAAGAATTGAAATTTGTATGGTGTGTAAAAAATACGAGACACGTTCGTTCCTTTAACAGCTGAACCAACTGTTGTTGACCCTTGTGCATCCTCACCATGTGGACCTAATGCACGTTGCGACGATGGAATTTGCACATGTTTACCAGAGTATCAGGGAGATCCTTACGTTGGTTGTCGACCAGAGTGCGTACTGAATACGGATTGTCCTCAGAATCGAGCATGCATCAGGAACAAGTGTGTCGATCCTTGCCCCGGTACATGTGGCCGAAATGCGCAGTGTCTGATATTCAATCATGTGCCCATGTGCAGCTGCCCTAGTGGAATGGTCGGAAATGCATTTGTTCAGTGCACTGTCCTTCAAGGTACAAGTCCAGGAACTTATCTTTTAACCCTTAATTCATATCGCTATATTATAGACGGTATAACACATTTGGTTACATTTGAATTAATTACCAATATTATTTTTCGATACTAATGTGAGAAAATATTCGTTATGACGGAAACTTAAATATCTACGATACTGTAACAATGACAGATACTGTAAAGAGGAATCCTTGTTCGCCGTCACCCTGTGGACCAAATAGCGTGTGTAGAGAGATCAATGAACAGCCAGTGTGTTCCTGCGTAGCAGGATTCCTGGGTGCACCACCTACCTGTAGACCAGAATGTACAGTCAGTTCAGATTGTCCTTTATCAGAAGCTTGTACCAACCAGAAATGTGTCAATCCCTGTCCCGGTTCATGTGGATTCAGAGCTACTTGTAACGTTGTCAATCATAATCCTATATGCAGTTGTCCATCAGAACTCACTGGCGATCCATTTGTTCAGTGTGTTCTACGACGTAAGATTTGTTTCCTCGATGTACCATCATTGGCGAAGTTTATAAAACTAATAATAATAATCCACATATGTACTTTTAGCACCCGAGCCCGTGGTGCCACAAAACCCATGCGAACCTTCTCCATGCGGACCCAATGCAGAATGCAGAGTGGTCAATGACGCTCCCTCTTGCTCTTGTTCGCCGGAATTCATAGGCACACCTCCCAATTGTAGACCCGAATGTATCAGTAACAGCGAATGTTCTGGTCACATGGCGTGTATGAATCAGAAATGTAGAGACCCTTGTCCGGGATCCTGTGGCGCTAACGCCGAATGTCGCGTTGTCAGTCACACACCTATGTGTGTGTGTCCGAGCGACTATACCGGTGATCCCTTCACTCAATGTACACCTAGACCACGTAAGGATCAACATTTTTGTTCATTGTCATTCTGTTATTATACCCGTTACTTGTGGTTAGAGGAATTAGCAGTCGGAACCTTTTACTTTGATTATCTATGCAGGAAATATTTTATTGCATTAATTTTCCGTATTTTCTGACTATTGTAAAACCTTTTAGCTGTCGCTGTGAATATTTCTCCATGCACTCCTTCGCCATGTGGCTTCAACGCGATATGCAAAGAACAAAACGGTATAGGTTCGTGTTCCTGTTCGCCCGATTACATTGGCAACCCTTACGAAGGTTGTCGTCCTGAATGTGTCGTTGATACGGACTGTTCATCTACCTTGAGCTGTATACGTTCTAAATGTCAAGATCCTTGTCCAGGCACTTGTGGAACGAACACAGAGTGCAAGGTTATCAATCATCGTCCTGCGTGCACGTGTATTCAAGGTTACAGTGGAAATCCCTTCCAATACTGCACCTTGATGCGTGAATTAGGTATGAGTATTTAGCTATTCGTTCCAGTATGCATTTGGCATAAACTCTTACGAATGAAAAGATCGCAATTCTTGTCTTTCGAAAGATTATAAGATTACAATATTTTCTATAAATTTAAATCGTAATCTTGTAGAAAATAAACCGACGTACAAGGACCCATGCAATCCCTCACCTTGCGGACCAAACAGTCAATGTCGAGTAGTAAATGATCAAGGGGTTTGTTCCTGTCTGCCAGAATATACAGGCGTACCTCCAATGTGCCGACCTGAGTGCGTTCTAAACTCAGAGTGTCCTCAAGATCGTGCATGTATTAACCAGAAATGCGTGGACCCGTGTCCAGCTTCTTGTGGTACATTTGCTACATGCGTGGTCAGGAATCACAGTCCAATCTGTGCATGTAGACAATCATACACGGGGGATCCCTTCACCAGATGCTTCCCTATTCCACGTAAGATATATCGAAACATTTCGAGTAACTTAATATTAGAAAAGTTAAGTACGATTCACATTTCGCAATTGCACCTTTAGAAGCTACGCCTCCTACAGCACTCGAAGTTACACAACCATGTTTGCCTTCTCCTTGCGGTCCAAATTCAGAATGTCGTGTGGTTAATGGTGGGCCATCTTGTCAATGTCGACCATCTTATATTGGAAGTCCTCCAAACTGTCGTCCAGAGTGTACAGTGAATTCTGATTGTTCTCCTAGTCAGGCTTGCATGAGAGCAAAATGCGGAGACCCTTGCCCAGGTTCTTGTGGATCTAATGCTCAGTGCACTGTACTCAATCACGTTCCTATATGTTCCTGCTTCGAAGGATACACGGGAGATCCTTTCAGTAACTGTCATCCTGCTCCCGTTAAGCCAAGTAAGGAAGTTGAAATAAAAAGCCCAATCTGAGATTATTGAAAGGTTCCTAGAATATAACAGGTTTGTTCCTTTCGCAGCTGAACCCACTGTTACTGACCCTTGTACACCATCGCCTTGTGGTCCCAATGCACGTTGTGACAATGGAATTTGTACATGCCTATCAGAATATCAGGGTGATCCATACGTAGGTTGTCGTCCAGAATGTGTACTGAATACGGACTGTCCTCAGAATAGAGCTTGTTTAAGAAACAAGTGCGTTGATCCTTGTCCTGGTACATGTGGTGTCAATGCAGAATGTTTAGTATACAATCACGTGCCCATGTGCAGTTGTCCTAATGGAATGGTTGGGAACGCATTCGTTCAGTGCACAATTCTTCAAGGTATAGATCAATGAATTTTCTTTCCAACATTCGATTCGTATCGCTTCATTTTGTAACGCATTTGAAAACCATTTCAAAAAACTGTATCGTATTGCGATGATAATAGATACCGAAAAGGGTAACCCATGCTCTCCTTCGCCATGTGGACCAAACAGTATCTGTCGAGAAATCAATGGACAACCTGTCTGCTCCTGCGTAGCAGGATACTTAGGAGCACCACCAACTTGCAGACCAGAATGTACAGTCAGTTCCGATTGCCCACCGACACAGGCTTGCACCAATCAGAAATGTGTCAATCCTTGCCCCGGTACATGTGGGTTTAGAGCCATTTGCAATGTTGTCAATCATAATCCGATATGCAGCTGTCCACCTGAACTCTCTGGCGATCCATTTGTTCAGTGTGTTCCACGACGTAAGATTTAGTTCTCCAAGATTTGAACGCTGAACAGAATTTAGAAACTTAAGACAGATGATCGTAATTTGTACGTGTCTTTTTAGCACCCGAGCCCGTAGTGCCACAAAACCCATGTGAACCATCTCCGTGTGGACCCAATGCAGAATGCAGAGTCATCAATAGTGCACCCTCTTGCTCCTGTTTGTCGGAATTCATAGGAGCCCCACCTAATTGCAGGCCCGAATGTGTTAGCAATAGCGAATGTCCTAGTCAGTTTGCCTGTATGAATAAAAAATGCAGGGATCCTTGTCCTGGATCTTGTGGGGCTAACGCCGAGTGTCGTGTTGTTAGTCATACACCTATGTGTATTTGCCCTGATCGCTATACCGGTGATCCTTTCACTCAGTGTACACTCAAACCACGTAAGGATAAAAATCTATATTTTCTTCCTTTTGAACTTTCACTAATAGTCAAAGAAGTATTTTCGAGAAGGCAGAACCTTTGACTTTCATAATCGCTTATTATATCTGTTGCCCTTCGATTGCTCTGACTATTTAAAAAATTTCTAGCTGTTCCCGTCAATCTCTCCCCATGTAGTCCATCGCCGTGTGGTTTCAATGCGATATGTAAAGAACAGAACGGTGTCGGTTCATGTTCCTGTGCAGCCGATTACATCGGCAACCCTTACGAAGGGTGCCGCCCTGAGTGTGTCGTTGACACGGACTGTCCATCAGCATTAAGTTGTATACGCTCTAAATGCCAAGATCCCTGCCCAGGTACGTGTGGCACGAACGCAGAATGCAAGGTCATCAACCATCGTCCTGCGTGCACGTGCTTCCGAGACTACACTGGAAATCCATTCCAATACTGTAACTTGATACGTGAAATAGGTACGAAAAATCTCTCAAATGTTTGATTAGGATCATTATAGTAAATTTTTTGCACTCATGAATTTTTATTTCTGAAGATCAGGCGAAATAATTTTCGCAACGTAAAATCTGAATTAAAATCTCTTGTAGAAGACGAAATGAAATATAAGGATCCGTGCAACCCTTCTCCCTGTGGACCAAACAGTCAGTGTCGCGTAGTAAACGGTCAAGGAGTCTGCTCCTGTCTACCAGAATTCACGGGTGCTCCTCCTATGTGTCGCCCTGAGTGTACTCTAAATTCCGAGTGCCCTGAAGAACGTGCATGCGTTAACCAGAAATGTGTGGACCCGTGTCCCGCATCTTGTGGCACATTTGCTACATGTGTGGTAAAAAATCACAGTCCAATTTGTGCTTGCAGAGAAGCATACACTGGAGATCCATTCACTAGATGTTTCCCCATCCCACGTAAGACATTTCGGAAAATTCTAAATTAATTTATATACTCTTTGATATAAAATTCGACAGATTTCTGATTTCGTGATTGCCCTTTTAGAAGCCTTACCACCAACCACAGTCGAACCTTCACAACCTTGCTTGCCATCTCCTTGTGGTCCAAATTCAGAGTGTCGTGTAGTTAACGGAGGTCCATCTTGTCAATGTCTACCAACTTACATTGGAAGTCCACCAAACTGTCGTCCAGAGTGTACAGTTAGCTCTGACTGTTCTCCCAGTCAAGCCTGTATAAGACAAAAATGCAGAGATCCTTGTCCAGGGTCTTGTGGCTCTAACGCACAGTGTACAGTATCGAATCACGTCCCTGTATGTTCGTGTCTAAGCGGGTACACAGGAGATCCTTTCAACAGTTGCAATCTTGCTCCTGTTAAACCAAGTAAGAAAAATTAAAAGCTAGTAATTATGATTAATCTGTAAAAAATGCCAAATATTTTTATTGCCTTTATAGCTGAACCCACGATTATTGACCCTTGTGCATCATCACCTTGTGGTCCCAATGCACGTTGCGACAGAGGAATCTGTACATGTTTACCAGAGTATCAGGGAGATCCTTACATTGGTTGTCGACCAGAATGTGTGTTAAACACAGATTGCCCTCAGAATCGTGCTTGTTTGAGAAACAAGTGTGTTGATCCTTGTCCTGGTACTTGTGGCATAAATGCAGAATGTCTGGTGTACAGTCACGTGCCCATGTGCAGCTGTCCCAACGGAATGGTTGGAAACGCATTTGTTCAGTGCACTATTCTCCAAGGTACAAATTAAGAAATTTCATTTGCGATGATAATTTAATTCTCAACTCACACGCCTCTGACTGTCTCCCATTATATTTTAACGATAGATACCATAAAAAGAAACCCTTGTTCACCTTCACCATGTGGACCAAACAGTATTTGCCGAGAGATCAATGGACAGCCCGTTTGTTCGTGCGTAGCAGGATTCCTAGGTGCTCCTCCAACTTGTAGACCAGAATGTATACTTAGTTCTGATTGTTCTCTATCAGAAGCTTGTAGTAATCAAAAATGTGTCAATCCTTGTCCTGGCTCATGTGGATTCAGAGCTACTTGTAACGTTGTCAATCATAATCCTATATGCAGCTGCCCACCAGACCTCACTGGCGATCCATTTGTTCAATGTACCCCACGCCGTAA
The DNA here is from genome assembly GCF_051014615.1 of Bombus vancouverensis nearcticus. NCBI lineage: Eukaryota > Metazoa > Arthropoda > Insecta > Hymenoptera > Apidae > Bombus > Bombus vancouverensis. The sequence goes on from NC_134913.1 coordinate 17,840,205, forward strand.
GCAGTGTTCCTTTAAAATTGGATCTTTTGTAGATCTTGTTTCAAAACATAAAGCTTATTCATATATATGTTTTTAGCACCTGAGCCCGTTGTGCCACAAAACCCATGCGAACCTTCTCCATGCGGACCAAATTCGCAATGTAGAGTTGTCAACGATGCTCCCTCATGTTCTTGTTCTCCAGAATTCATAGGCGCACCTCCGAATTGTCGACCGGAATGTGTCAGTAATAGCGAATGTCCTAGTCAGTTTGCTTGCATCAATCAGAAATGCAGAGATCCTTGTCCTGGATCCTGCGGGGCGAACGCGGAGTGTCGTGTTGTCAGTCATACTCCAATGTGTGTTTGTCCTGAGGATTATACTGGTGACCCCTTCACGCAGTGTACACCAAGACCACGTAAGGGCCAAGAGTATTCTTTCTCTAATACTTTTTTTCTAAATTACAGTTATCAAAAATTTTTATTCCTCGAAAATATTAAATGATAACGTTAAAACGTTTTAGCTATCCCCGTCGATATTTCTCCATGCACCCCATCACCGTGTGGTTTCAACGCGATATGCAGAGAACAAAGTGGTGTAGGGTCCTGTTCCTGTTTAAATGATTATATTGGCAATCCCTATCAAGGGTGTCGCCCAGAATGTGTCGTTGACACTGACTGTTCATCCACATTGAGCTGCATACGCTCTAAATGTCAGGATCCTTGCCCCGGCACCTGTGGTACGAACGCAGAGTGCCAAGTCATCAATCATCGTCCTGCATGCACTTGTCTCCAAGGTTACAGTGGAAATCCCTTCCAATACTGTACAGTAATCCGGGAAATAGGTATGAGTATTTACCCACTCGTCCTGGTATACATTTGACATAACCTCTGACGTATGAAAAGCTTGAAGTTCGAAGTACGAAGCTTGTACTTCGAAAGATTACAAGAAATATTTCTTATAATTCGAAATCCCCATTATCTAGAAGATAAACCAACGTACAAGGATCCATGCAACCCTTCACCTTGCGGACCAAATAGTCAATGTCGAGTAATTAATGATCAAGGTGTTTGCTCTTGCCTGGCTGAATTCACTGGCACACCTCCCATGTGTCGTCCCGAGTGTACTTTAAATTCAGAATGTTCACAAGATCGTGCGTGTGTTAACCAGAAATGTGTTAATCCATGTCCTGCTTCTTGTGGAACTTTTGCCACTTGCGTTGTCAGGAACCATAGTCCAATTTGTGCCTGCCGAGACTCATATACTGGAGATCCGTTCACTAGATGTTTCCCCATCCCACGTAAGGAATTTCGGAAAATTTCAAATTAATGTATATACCTTTCGATATAAAATTAGACTGATTTCTAATTTTGTAATTGCCCTTTTAGAAGCCTTACCACCATCCACAGTCGAACCTTCACAACCGTGTTTGCCATCCCCTTGTGGTCCTAATTCGGAGTGCCGTGTAGTTAACGGAGGTCCATCCTGTCAATGTCTACCAACTTACCTTGGAAGTCCACCAAACTGTCGTCCAGAATGTACAGTAAACTCTGATTGTTCCGCAAGCCAGACTTGCATGAGACAAAGGTGCAGAGATCCTTGTCCAGGTTCATGTGGTTCCAATGCCCAGTGCACGGTGCTCAATCACGTTCCTATATGCACCTGTTTCGAAGGATACACTGGAGATCCTTTCAGTAACTGCAATCTCTCTCCCGTCATACCAAGTAAGAAAGATACAAAAATATGGCGAATTATAATTTGCGAAGGAGTTCTAAAAAATGAGGAACATGTTTATTCCTTTGATAGCTGAACCAACTATTGTTGATCCCTGTGCATCATCACCTTGTGGGCCCAATGCACGTTGCGACAATGGAATATGTACATGTTTGGCAGAATATCAAGGGGACCCTTATATGGGTTGTCGACCAGAATGTGTACTGAATACAGACTGTCCTCAGAATCGGGCTTGTTCAAGAAATAAGTGCGTCGATCCTTGTCCTGGTACATGTGGTTTAAATGCAGAATGTTTAGTATACAATCACGTGCCTATGTGTAGCTGTCCCGCTGGTATGATTGGAAATGCTTTCGTTCAGTGCACTGTCTTCCAAGGTACAGTTCGTAAAATATTCTTTGCTATATTAGTTCGCTTCTGATTCTCATCTGATCGTCTATCATATTGCCATGATGATAGATACCATAGAAAGAAATCCATGTTCGCCTTCGCCGTGTGGACCAAACAGCGTTTGTCGAGAGATCAATGGTCAGCCCGTCTGTTCCTGCGTAGCAGGATTCTTAGGAGCACCACCAACTTGTAGACCAGAGTGCACAGTCAGTACTGATTGTCCATTGACACAAGCTTGTACCAATCAGAAGTGTGTAAATCCATGTCCGGGTTCATGTGGGTTCAGAGCTGTTTGCAATGTTGTCAATCATAATCCTATATGCAGTTGTCCAGCAGACCTCGCTGGTGATCCGTTTGTTCAATGTGTTCCACCACGTAAGATCTATTTCTTCGTATATGATCTCTGAACAAAATTATTATCAAATATATTAATAATTCATACACATATTTTTAGCACCCGAACCCGTAGTGCCACAAAACCCATGCGAACCTTCTCCATGCGGACCAAATTCTCAATGTAGAGTTGTCAGCGATGCTCCCTCATGTTCTTGTTCTCCAGAATTCATAGGCGCACCTCCGAATTGTCGACCGGAATGTGTCAGTAATAGCGAATGTCCTAGTCAGTTTGCTTGCATCAATCAGAAATGCAGAGATCCTTGTCCTGGATCCTGCGGGGCGAACGCGGAGTGTCGTGTTGTCAGTCATACTCCGATGTGTGTTTGTCCTGTGGATTATACTGGTGACCCCTTCACGCAGTGTACACCAAGACCACGTAAGGATGAAGAATTCTTTTCCCAGTTTTCGAATGTTCAAATTATTGCTATTGGAATATTCGTCCCTTTATGGACATAATAAGTAATTCTATTCTATCTAATTATAGCCTCAAATTTTCTGATTTCTCAAAACCGTTCTAGCTGTTCCCGTCAGTCTTTCTCCGTGCACCCCATCACCATGCGGTTTCAATGCGATATGCAAAGAGCAAAACGGTATTGGATCTTGTTCCTGCTTGTCTGATTACATTGGTAATCCTTATGAAGGGTGTCGACCCGAATGTGTCATTGATACCGATTGTGCATCCACATTGAGCTGTATACGATCCAAATGTCAAGATCCTTGTCCAGGGACTTGTGGTACAAATGCAGAGTGTAAGGTCATAAATCACCGCCCTGCATGTACATGCATTCAAGGTTACAGTGGGAATCCCTTCCAATTCTGTACTCTCATACGGGAGATAGGTATGAAAGAAATTCGAATCGTCATATTTAACAAACATAGTTATGGTTACAAATATGGTGAATAACTAGCACTTGAAAAATGAAAATTTTGTAGAAGATGACACGAAATACAAAGATCCGTGCAACCCTTCACCTTGCGGACCCAACAGTCAATGTCGCATCGTAAATGGGCAAGGTGTCTGCTCTTGTCTACCAGAATTCACGGGTGCTCCTCCTATGTGTCGCCCCGAGTGTACTCTAAATTCCGAGTGCCCTGAAGAACGTGCATGCGTTAACCAGAAATGTGTTAATCCATGCCCTGCTTCATGTGGAACATTCGCCACTTGCGTTGTCAGGAACCATAGCCCGATTTGTGCCTGCAGAGATTCGTATACTGGCGATCCATTCACCAGATGTTTCCCTATACCACGTGAGAAATTTGAAGCTCGTATTTTAACCGCCCAAAAATTAGACAGATTGTTATAACATGTCTGCTCTTTTAGAAGCTACACCACCTACAGCAATTCAAGTTTCGCAACCTTGTTTGCCCTCTCCTTGTGGTCCAAATTCAGAATGTCGTGTGATCAATGGTGGCCCATCTTGCCAGTGTCGGTCAACTTACGTTGGAAGTCCACCAAACTGTCGGCCAGAATGTACGGTCAACTCCGATTGTTCCCCTAGTCAGGCCTGCATGAGAGAAAAATGCAGGGAACCTTGTCCAGGTTCTTGTGGTTCCAACGCTCAGTGCACGGTGCTCAATCACGTTCCTATATGTTCCTGCTTCAACGGATACACCGGAGATCCTTTCAGCAATTGTTATCCAATTCCGGTGATACCAAGTAAGAAAACCAAATACGTAATACTCAGTAGAATTTGTGAAAGGTTTGACACGCATATGAGACACGTTTATTCTCCTAATAGCGGAACCGTCCGTGGTTGATCCTTGCGCATCATCACCTTGTGGTCCCAATGCACGTTGCGAAAGTGGTATTTGTACATGCTTGACAGACTATCAGGGTGATCCATATGTTGGGTGCCGACCAGAGTGCGTACTGAATACAGATTGTGCCCAGAATCGCGCTTGTTTGAGAAACAAATGTGTCGATCCTTGCCCTGGTACTTGCGGTCGAAACGCGGAATGTCTCGTATACAATCATATACCCATGTGCAGTTGCCCGAGTGGAATGGTTGGAAATGCGTTTGTACTGTGCACTGTCGCTCAAGGTACATCCCAGAAACTTCTCTTTCCCTAATTTTCTCCGCAGGCTAGTACTAAGTATTGCTCAGAATATTTACTATATTACCATAATACCAGATACCATAAAGGGCAATCCATGCTCTCCTTCGCCTTGCGGACCAAACAGTATCTGTCGCGAAATCAATGGTCAACCTGTCTGCTCCTGCGTATCTGGATTTTTGGGAACACCACCTACCTGTAGACCAGAGTGTACAGTCAGCTCCGATTGTCCCCTGACACAAGCTTGTAGCAACCAGAAATGTGTCAATCCATGCTCTGGCACATGTGGGTTCGGAGCCATCTGCAACGTCGTCAATCATAATCCCATATGTGGCTGCCCGCCTGAACTTACAGGCGATCCATTTGTCCAATGTGTCCCACGACGTAAGATTTCTTATTTCTGTATCCCAGTTACTAATGAAAATTTAAAAAATCATAATGCTAATTCTCTTTTAGCACCCGAGCCCCCAGTACCGCAAAATCCATGCGAACCCTCTCCGTGTGGACCCAATGCAGAATGCAGAGTCGTCAATGATTCTCCGTCTTGCACTTGTTTATCTGAATTCATAGGCGCCCCACCCAATTGCAGACCCGAGTGTGGCAGCAATAGCGAATGCCCCAGTCAGTTGGCTTGCATCAATCAGAAGTGCAGAGATCCTTGTCCTGGATCCTGCGGGGCAAACGCGGAGTGTCGTGTTGTCAGTCATACCCCTATGTGTGCCTGTTTGAACGACTATACCGGCGACCCCTTCTCTCAGTGTACACCTACGCCACGTAAGGCTTACGAAATCCTTTTCTTGCTTTGAACAATCCGTTTCTGATCTCTAAATTGCTTCTTCAAAACATTGTAGTTGTTCCCGTCAATCTCTCCCCATGTAGTCCATCACCGTGTGGTTTCAATGCTATATGCAAAGAACAAAACGGTGTCGGATCATGTTCCTGTGCTGCTGATTACGTCGGCAACCCTTATGAAGGATGCCGCCCCGAATGTGTCGTTGACACTGACTGTCCGTCTACACTGAGCTGTATACGTTCCAAATGTCAAGATCCCTGTCCAGGTACCTGTGGCACTAACGCAGAATGCAAAGTTATCAATCACAGGCCTGCGTGCACATGCGTTCCGGGTTACAGTGGAAATCCCTTCCAATACTGCTCCGTAATACCCGCAATAGGTACGATAGATTCAGATTTTCTGGAATGTAATGACCATGAGCTAAAATTTATGTCTTATCTAAAGCTGACCAAAGCAGACATTTATTCGTTCTTTCCGTGATTTAAAATATAAAACAAAATCTCTTGCAGAGGACGAAACGAAGTATAAGGATCCCTGCAGTCCTTCGCCTTGCGGACCCAACAGCCAGTGTCGCGTAGTAAACGGACAAGGAGTCTGCTCCTGTCTGCCAGAATTCACTGGCACGCCACCCATGTGCCGCCCCGAGTGTACTTTAAATTCGGAATGCCCACAAGATCGTGCCTGTGTTAGTCAGAAATGTGTTAATCCATGCCCTGCTTCATGTGGAACATTTGCCACTTGCGTTGTCAGGAACCATAGCCCAATTTGTGCCTGCAGAGACTCATATACCGGAGATCCGTTCACTAGATGTTTCCCCGTTCCACGTGAGATATACCAAACACGTATTTATATTTTCGGAAAATCAGATAGATTGTTCATATCATATTTCGTCTTTTAGAAGCTACACCACCTACTGCAATTGAAGTTTCGCAACCTTGTTTGCCCTCTCCTTGTGGTCCAAATTCTGAATGTCGTGTGGTCAATGGTGGCCCATCTTGCCAGTGTCGGTCAACTTACGTTGGAAGTCCACCAAACTGTCGGCCAGAATGTACGGTCAACTCCGATTGTTCTCCTAGTCAGGCCTGCATGAGAGAAAAATGCAGGGACCCTTGTCCAGGTTCTTGTGGTTCCAACGCTCAGTGCACGGTGCTCAATCACGTTCCTATATGTTCCTGCTTCAACGGATACACCGGAGATCCTTTCAGCAATTGTTATCCAATTCCGGTGACACCAAGTAAGAAAGCCGAAGACGTAACATTTAGTAGAATTTGTGGAAGGTTTGACACGCATATGACACGTTTATTCTCCTAATAGTTGAACCGTCGGTTGTTGACCCTTGCTCATCATCACCTTGTGGCCCCAATGCACGCTGTGAAAGTGGAATCTGTACATGCTTGACAGACTATCAGGGTGATCCATATGTTGGATGCCGACCAGAGTGTGTACTCAATACCGATTGTGCTCAAAATCGCGCTTGTTTGAGAAACAAATGCGTCGATCCTTGCCCTGGTACTTGTGGTCGAAATGCAGAGTGTCTAGTATACAATCATGTGCCCATGTGTAGTTGCCCAAGCGGAATGGTTGGAAATGCATTCGTACTGTGCACTGTCGCTCAAGGTACAATTTAGAAACTTCGTTCCCTATTTCTAATTCATATCGCTGGGTATTAACCGTCCGTAATACTGTCATTTACGTTAGGGCACTCAATTGTATATTATTTAGTTTGACTTCTTAATATCTTACAAATATTATTAATGATCGCAATTACCTAAATATCACGTGTAAACAGAACGTCAATAAGTGCACGTTCATTGAGTTCACAACTCAGAATATTACAATCGTGTTAAATATATATATAAAGCAACGATACTAGCCGATAACTGGATTATTCATACCGACTGTATTGCTATTCAGAATACTTACTGTAGCGCTGCTCTGAATTTTTGCCACTTTTCATTATATCAGATACCGAAAAGGGTAACCCATGCTCTCCTTCGCCATGTGGACCAAACAGTATCTGTCGAGAAATCAATGGACAACCTGTCTGCTCCTGCGTAGCAGGATACTTAGGAGCACCCCCAACTTGCAGACCAGAATGTACAGTCAGTTCCGATTGTCCACCGACACAGGCTTGCACCAATCAGAAATGTGTCAATCCTTGCCCCGGTACATGTGGGTTTAGAGCCATTTGCAATGTTGTCAATCATAATCCGATATGCAGCTGTCCACCTGAACTCTCTGGCGATCCATTTGTTCAGTGTGTTCTACGACGTAAGATTTAGTCTTTCATGATTTGAACGGTTAACAAAATTTAGAAGCGTAAGACTGATAATCGTAATTCGTACATGTCTTTTTAGCTCCCGAGCCCGCTGTACCGCAAAATCCATGCGAACCCTCTCCGTGTGGACCCAATGCAGAATGCAGAGTCGTCAATGATTCTCCGTCTTGCACTTGTTTATCTGAATTCATAGGCGCCCCACCCAATTGCAGACCCGAGTGTGGCAGCAATAGCGAATGCCCCAGTCAGTTGGCTTGCATCAATCAGAAGTGCAGAGATCCTTGTCCTGGATCCTGCGGGGCAAACGCGGAGTGTCGTGTTGTCAGTCATACCCCTATGTGTGCCTGTTTGAACGACTATACCGGCGACCCCTTCTCTCAGTGTACACCTACGCCACGTAAGGCTTACGAAATCCTTTTCTTGCTTTGAACAATCCGTTTCTGATCTCTAAATTGCTTCTTAAAAACATTGTAGTTGTTCCCGTCAATCTCTCCCCATGTAGTCCATCACCGTGTGGTTTCAATGCTATATGCAAAGAACAAAACGGTGTCGGATCATGTTCCTGTGCTGCTGATTACATCGGCAACCCTTATGAAGGATGCCGCCCCGAATGTGTCGTTGACACTGACTGTCCATCTACACTGAGCTGTATACGTTCCAAATGTCAAGACCCATGTCCGGGCGCCTGTGGTGCAAACGCAGAGTGCAAGGTCATCAATCATCGGCCAGCGTGCTCATGCATTCCTGGTTACAGTGGAAATCCCTTCCAGTACTGCTCCGTAATGACCGCAATCGGTACGATATATTTTAATTTTTCGCAATACGAAAACAATGAACCAAGTTTTACGTCTTATCTAAAGCTGTATAAAGCAGAAATTTATTGGTCTGTTTCGTGGTGTAAAACACGAATTAAAATCTCTTGCAGAGGATGAGATGAAGTATAAGGATCCTTGCAGCCCTTCGCCTTGCGGACCCAACAGTCAGTGTCGCGTAGTAAACGGACAAGGTGTCTGCTCTTGTCTGGCAGAATTCACGGGTACACCTCCCATGTGTCGTCCCGAGTGTACTTTAAATTCAGAATGTTCACAAGATCGTGCGTGTGTTAACCAGAAATGTGTTAATCCATGCCCTGCTTCGTGTGGAACTTTCGCCACTTGCGTTGTCAGGATCCATAGTCCAATTTGTGCGTGCCGAGACTCATATACTGGAGATCCATTCACTAGATGTTTCCCCATCCAACGTAAGGAATTTCGGAAAATTTGAAATTAATGTATATACTTTTTGATATAAAATTAGACTGGTTTCTAATTTTGTAATTGCCCTTTTAGAAGCCTTACCACCATCCACAGTCGAACCTTCACAACCGTGTTTGCCATCCCCTTGTGGTCCTAATTCGGAGTGCCGTGTAGTTAACGGAGGTCCATCCTGTCAATGTTTATCAACTTACATTGGAAGTCCACCAAACTGTCGTCCAGAATGTACAGTAAACTCTGACTGTTCACCTAGTCAAGCCTGCATGAGAGAAAAATGCAGGGACCCTTGTCCAGGCTCCTGTGGTTCCAACGCTCAGTGCACGGTGCTCAATCATGTTCCTATATGTTCCTGCTTCAATGGATACACTGGAGATCCCTTCAGCAACTGTTACCCTGCTCCCGTGGCACCAAGTAAGAAAGTTAAAAACGTAACATTCAGTAGAAATTGTAAAAAGTTTGAAATTTATGTAATACACGTTAATTTTTCTAATAGCGGAACCGTCAGTGGTTGATCCTTGCGCATCATCACCTTGTGGTCCCAATGCACGTTGCGAAAGTGGAATCTGTACATGTCTGACAGACTATCAGGGTGATCCATATCTTGGATGCCGACCAGAGTGCGTACTGAATACCGATTGTGCCCAGAACCGCGCTTGTTTGCGAAACAAATGTGTCGATCCTTGCCCTGGTACGTGCGGTCGAAATGCAGAGTGTCTAGTATACAATCATGTGCCCATGTGTAGTTGTCCAAGTGGAATGGTTGGAAATGCGTTCGTTCTGTGTACTGTCGCTCAAGGTACATCTTAGAAACTTCTTCCATTGCCCTAATTTTCTTTGCTGCATGGTACTATGGAAGTGTCCAGAACATTTACCAAATTGTCATGATAATAGATACCGTAAAGGGCAAGCCATGCTCTCCTTCGCCTTGTGGGCCAAACAGCGTCTGTCGAGAAATCAATGGACAATCTGTCTGCTCCTGTGTATCTGGATTCTTGGGAACTCCACCTACATGTAGACCAGAGTGTACAATCAGCTCTGATTGTCCTTTGACACAGGCTTGTAGCAATCAGAAATGTGTCAATCCATGCTCTGGTACATGCGGGTTCAGGGCCACCTGCAATGTCGTCAATCATAATCCCATATGTAGTTGCCCACCAGAACTTACAGGCGATCCATTCATTCAATGTGCGCCGAGACGTAAGATTTGTTCCTTCAATATGTCACTTATTCAGGAAATTTTTAAGAAACATAATAGTAACTTACACGTGTAATTTTAGCACCCGAGCCCATTGTACCGCAAAATCCATGCGAACCCTCTCCGTGTGGACCCAATGCAGAATGTAGAGTCGTCAATGATGCTCCCTCTTGCTCTTGTTTATCGGAATTCACAGGCACCCCACCCAATTGCAGACCCGAATGTGGCAGTAATAGCGAATGTCCAAATCAGTTGGCTTGCATCAATCAGAAATGCAGAGATCCTTGTCCTGGATCCTGCGGGGCAAACGCGGAGTGCCGTGTTGTCAGTCATACCCCTATGTGTGCCTGTTTGAACGACTATACTGGTGATCCCTTCAGTCAATGTTCTCCTATACCAGGTAAGGCTCGCGAAAACCTTTTCTTCTTTTTAACAATTAGTTTCTGTTTACTAAGTCAATTCTTAAAAAAATTTTAGCTGTTCCCGTGAATCTTTCGCCATGTAGTCCATCACCTTGTGGCTTTAACGCTATATGCAAAGAGCGAAATGGGGTAGGTTCCTGTTCCTGTTTATCTGATTATATCGGTAACCCCTACGATGGGTGTCGTCCCGAGTGTGTCGTTGACAGTGATTGTCCATCTACACTGAGTTGTATACGTTCCAAATGTCAAGACCCCTGCCCTGGTGCCTGTGGCACAAACACGGAGTGCAAGGTCATTAATCACCGACCTGCGTGCACATGCATTCCGGGTTACAGTGGAAATCCCTTCCAATACTGCTCCATAATGCCCGCAATAGGTACGATATATTTTAATTTTCACCAATCATCAAGATAATGAACCAAGATTTATGTCTTATCTAAAGCTGACCAAAGCAGACATTTATTAGTTCTTTCCGTGATTTAAAATATAAAACAAAATCTCTTGCAGAGGATGAAACGCAAAATAAGGATCCGTGCAACCCTTCACCTTGCGGTCCAAACAGTCAATGTCGCATCGTAAATGGGCAAGGTGTCTGCTCTTGCCTGGCTGAATTCACTGGCACACCTCCCATGTGTCGTCCCGAATGTACTTTAAATTCAGAATGTCCTCAAGATCTTGCATGCGTTAAGCAGAAATGTGTTAATCCATGCCCTGCTTCGTGTGGAACTTTCGCCACTTGCGTTGTCAGAAACCATAGCCCAATTTGTGCCTGCCGAGACTCATATACCGGAGATCCATTCACTAGATGTTTCCCCATCCCACGTAAGGAATTTCAGAAAATTTCAAAGTAATTTATATTCTTTTTGATATAACAGTAGACTAATTTCTAATTTTATAATTGCCCTTTTAGAAGCCTTACCACCATCCACAGTCGAACCTTCACAACCGTGTTTGCCATCCCCTTGTGGTCCTAATTCGGAGTGCCGTGTTGTTAACGGAGGTCCTTCTTGTCAATGTCTATCAACTTACATTGGAAGTCCACCAAACTGTCGTCCAGAATGTACAGTAAACTCTGACTGTTCGCCTAGTCAAGCCTGCATGAGAGAAAAATGCAGGGACCCTTGTCCAGGCTCCTGTGGTTCTAACGCTCAGTGCACGGTGCTCAATCATGTTCCTATATGTTCCTGCTTCAATGGATACACTGGAGATCCCTTCAGCAACTGTTACCCTGCTCCCGTGGCACCAAGTAAGAAAGTTAAAAACGTAACATTCAGTAGAAATTGTAAAAAGTTTGAAATTTATGTGATGCACGTTAATTTTTCTAATAGCGGAACCGTCAGCGGTTGATCCTTGCGCATCATCACCTTGTGGTCCCAATGCACGTTGCGAAAGTGGAATCTGTACATGTCTGACAGACTATCAGGGTGATCCATATCTTGGATGCCGACCAGAGTGCGTACTGAATACCGATTGTGCCCAGAACCGCGCTTGTTTGCGAAACAAATGTGTCGATCCTTGCCCTGGTACTTGCGGTCGAAATGCAGAATGTCTAGTATACAATCATGTGCCCATGTGCAGTTGTCCAAGTGGAATGGTTGGAAACGCGTTCGTTCTGTGCACTGTCGCACAAGGTACATCTTAGAAAATTCTTCCATTCCCCTAATTTCCTTTGCTGCATGGTACTATAGCAGTGCTCAGAATATTTACCAAATTATCATAATAACAGATACCGTAAAGGGCAAGCCATGCTCTCCTTCGCCTTGTGGGCCAAACAGCGTCTGTCGAGAGATCAATGGACAACCTGTCTGCTCCTGCGTAGCAGGATTCTTAGGAGCACCACCGTCCTGTAGACCGGAGTGTACAGTCAGTTCCGATTGTCCTCTGACACAAGCTTGTAGCAACCAGAAATGTGTCAATCCATGCTCTGGAACATGCGGGTTTAGAGCCACTTGCAACGTCGTCAATCATAATCCCATATGTGGCTGCCTACCTGAGCTTACAGGCGACCCATTTGTCCAATGTGTCCCACGACGTGAGATTTTTTGCTTCAGTATTCCAGTAACTAGCTATTAAACTACAATTTTAACAAACATAATGGTAATTCACTTTTAGCTCCCGTGCCCGCTGTACCGCAAAATCCATGCGAACCCTCTCCGTGTGGACCCAATGCAGAATGTAGAGTCGTCAATGATGCTCCGTCTTGCTCTTGTTTATCTGAATTCATAGGCACTCCGCCCAATTGCAGACCCGAATGTGGCAGTAATAGCGAATGTGCAACTCATTTGGCTTGTATCAATCAGAAATGCAGAGATCCTTGTCCTGGATCTTGTGGGGCCAACGCGGAATGTCGCGTTGTCAGTCATACACCTATGTGTGCCTGTTTGAACGACTATACCGGCGACCCCTTCTCTCAGTGTGCACCTACGCCACGTAAGGCTTACGAAATCCTTTTCTTGCTTTGAGCAATCCGTTTCTGATCTCTAAATTGCTTCTTCAAAACATTGTAGTTGTTCCCGTCAATCTCTCCCCATGTAGTCCATCACCATGTGGTTTCAATGCTATATGCAAAGAACAAAACGGTGTCGGATCATGTTCCTGTGCTGCTGATTACATCGGCAACCCTTATGAAGGATGCCGCCCCGAATGTGTCGTTGACACTGACTGTCCATCTACACTGAGCTGTATACGTTCCAAATGTCAAGATCCCTGTCCAGGTACCTGTGGCACTAATGCAGAATGCAAGGTCATCAATCACCGGCCTGCATGCAGTTGCCTTCCGGGTTACAGTGGAAATCCCTTCCAGTACTGCTCGATAGTGCCCGCAATAGGTACGATGTATTTTAATTTTCGTCAGTCATCAAGATAATGACCCAAGATTTATGTCTTTTCTAAAGTTGATCACAGCAGAAATTTATTCGCCTGTTTCGTGATGTAAAACATGAATTTAAATTTCTTGCAGAGGATGAGACGAATTATAAGGATCCCTGCAGTCCTTCGCCTTGCGGACCCAACAGTCAGTGTCGCGTAGTAAACGGGCAAAGTGTTTGCTCTTGTCTGGCAGAATTCACTGGCACACCACCCATGTGTCGTCCCGAGTGTACTTTAAATTCAGAATGTCCTCAAGATCGTGCATGCGTTAAGCAGAAATGTGTTAATCCATGCCCTGCTTCGTGTGGAACTTTCGCCACTTGCGTTGTCAGAAACCATAGCCCAATTTGTGCCTGCCGAGACTCATATACCGGAGATCCATTCACTAGATGTTTCCCCATCCCACGTAAGGAATTTCAGAAAATTTCAAAGTAATTTATATTCTTTTTCATATAACAGTAGACTAATTTCTAATTTTATAATTGCCCTTTTAGAAGCCTTACCACCATCCACAGTCGAACCTTCACAACCGTGTTTGCCATCCCCTTGTGGTCCTAATTCGGAGTGCCGTGTAGTTAACGGAGGTCCATCCTGTCAATGTTTATCATCTTACATTGGAAGTCCACCAAACTGTCGTCCAGAATGTACAGTAAACTCTGACTGTTCACCTAGTCAAGCCTGCATGAGAGAAAAATGCAGGGACCCTTGTCCAGGCTCCTGTGGTTCCAACGCTCAGTGCACGGTGCTCAATCATGTTCCTATATGTTCCTGCTTCAATGGATACACTGGAGATCCCTTCAGCAACTGTTACCCTGCTCCCGTGGCACCAAGTAAGAAAGTTAAAAACGTAACATTCAGTAGAAATTGTAAAAAGTTTGAAATTTATGTGATGCACGTTAATTTTTCTAATAGCGGAACCGTCAGCGGTTGATCCTTGCGCATCATCACCTTGTGGTCCCAATGCACGTTGCGAAAGTGGAATCTGTACATGTCTGACAGACTATCAGGGTGATCCATATCTTGGATGCCGACCAGAGTGCGTACTGAATACCGATTGTGCCCAGAACCGCGCTTGTTTGCGAAACAAATGTGTCGATCCTTGCCCTGGTACTTGCGGTCGAAATGCAGAGTGTCTAGTATACAATCATGTGCCCATGTGTAGTTGTCCAAGTGGAATGGTTGGAAATGCGTTCGTTCTGTGTACTGTCGCTCAAGGTACATCTTAGAAACTTCTTCCATTGCCCTAATTTTCTCCGCAGTGTAGTACTAAGTATTGCTCAGAATATTTACTATATTACCCTAATACCAGATACCGTAAAGGACAACCCATGCTCTCCTTCGCCTTGCGGACCAAACAGCGTCTGTCGAGAGATCAATGGTCAGCCCGTTTGCTCCTGCGTAGCAGGATTCTTAGGGGCTCCACCTACATGTAGGCCGGAGTGTACAGTCAGTTCCGACTGTCCTCTGACACAAGCTTGTAGCAACCAGAAATGTGTCAATCCATGCTCTGGGACATGCGGGTTCAGAGCCACTTGCAACGTCGTCAATCATAATCCCATATGTGGCTGCCCACCTGAGCTCACAGGCGACCCATTTGTCCAATGTGTCCCACGACGTGAGATTTCTTGCTTCAGTATTCTAGTTACTAGTTACTAAACTACAATTTTAACAAACATAATGGTACTTCACTTTTAGCTCCCGAGCCCGCTGTACCGCAAAATCCATGCGAACCCTCACCGTGTGGACCCAATGCAGAATGCAGAGTCGTCAATGATTCTCCGTCTTGCACTTGTTTATCTGAATTCATAGGCGCCCCACCCAATTGCAGACCCGAGTGTGGCAGCAATAGCGAATGCCCCAGTCAGTTGGCTTGCATCAATCAGAAGTGCAGAGATCCTTGTCCTGGATCCTGCGGGGCAAACGCGGAGTGTCGTGTTGTCAGTCATACCCCTATGTGTGCCTGTTTGAATGACTATACCGGCGACCCCTTCTCTCAGTGTACACCTACGCCACGTAAGGCTTACGAAATCCTTTTCTTGCTTTGAACAATCCGTTTCTGATCTCTAAATTGCTTCTTAAAAACATTGTAGTTGTTCCCGTCAATCTCTCCCCGTGTAGTCCATCACCGTGTGGTTTCAATGCTATGTGCAAAGAACAAAACGGTGTCGGATCATGTTCCTGTGCTGCTGATTACATCGGCAACCCTTATGAAGGATGCCGCCCCGAATGTGTCGTTGACACTGACTGTCCATCTACTCTGAGCTGTATACGTTCCAAATGTCAAGATCCCTGTCCAGGTACCTGTGGCACTAATGCAGAATGCAAGGTCATCAATCACCGGCCTGCATGCAGTTGCCTTCCGGGTTACAGTGGAAATCCCTTCCAGTATTGCTCGATAGTGCCCGCAATAGGTACGATGTATTTTAATTTTTGTCAATCATCAAGATAATGACCCAAGATTTACGTCTTTTCTAAAGTTGATCAAAACAGAAATTTATGATGTAAAACATGAATTTAAATCTCTTGCAGAGGATGAGACGAATTATAAGGATCCGTGTAGTCCTTCACCCTGCGGACCCAACAGTCAATGTCGCGTAGTAAACGGCCAAGGTGTATGCTCCTGTCTGCCGGAATTCACGGGAGCGCCTCCTATGTGTCGCCCTGAGTGTACTTTAAACTCTGAATGTCCTCAAGATCGTGCATGCGTTAACCAAAAATGCGTGAACCCTTGTCCTGCTTCGTGTGGCAGTTTCGCATCTTGCGTGATCAGGAACCACAGTCCAATATGTGCTTGTAGGCCATTATATACTGGAGATCCTTTCACAAGATGTTTCCCCGTGCCACGTAAGATATTTGGACGTGGTTTCAATTGTTCTAAAATTAAATAGATGTCTGATTTTCTCATTGCCCTTTCAGAATCCTCACCACCTACAGAGGTTGAAACTTCACAACCTTGTTTACCTTCTCCTTGTGGCCCAAATTCAGAATGTCGTGTGGTCGGTGGAGGCCCATCTTGTCAGTGTCGACCAAATTTCGTTGGAAGTCCACCAAATTGTCGGCCAGAATGTACAGTGAATTCTGACTGTTCTCCTAGTCAAGCCTGCGTGAGGGAAAAGTGCACAGACCCCTGCCCAGGTTCTTGCGGTTCGAATGCTCAATGTATGGTACTCAGTCACGTTCCTATATGTTCCTGCTTTGAAGGATATACGGGTGATCCTTTTAATGGTTGCAACCTAACTCCCGTTAATCCAAGTAAGGATTTTAAAGAAAATTCATATCTCATGTTTGTGAATGATTTTTAAGTATTTGCAACACGTTTGTTCTTTCTGCAGCAGGACCAACTGTTGTTGATCTATGTGCATTATTGCCTTGTGGCGCTAACGCACGTTGCAATGATGGAATCTGCACTTGTCTACCAGAGTATCAGGGTGACCCTTATGTTGGTTGTCGACCAGAATGCGTATTAAATGGGGATTGCCCTCAAAATAAGGCTTGTCTGAGAAACAAGTGTGTTGATCCTTGCCCTGGTACATGTGGTGTTAATGCACAGTGTCAAACATACAATCATGTGCCCATGTGCAGCTGCCCAAGTGGAATGGTGGGAAACGCCTTCGTTCAATGCAATGTTGTACAAGGTATAGCTTGACGAATTTTCCTGACATTCTTGATCGGAATTGTTGCGTTATAGGCAATTATTGCGTGATAAATGGAACTAATGTCCTTTGTTACGTAAAAGGCAAAATATAAATTTTAATATTGTGTATTTAAATAACATAATCTAAAAGTTAAATAACATAATCTAAAAGAATTACTAAAAGTTCACAGACACCAGTTGAAAAAAAATTACTGACATTGTTTGCAAAATTAATTTGAAGAACTTATCAATGGAACACTCCACTGACACTTTATCATCTTGTGTCATAGAAACCGGAAAGGAAAACCCTTGCTCTCCTTCGCCTTGTGGACCTAACAGTGTCTGTCGAGAGATCAATGAACAAGCAGTCTGTTCGTGTGTAGCAGGATATCTAGGTTCTCCACCTACCTGTAGACCAGAATGTACAGTCAGTTCCGATTGTCCTCTAACAGAAGCGTGTAACAATCAAAAATGTGTAAACCCCTGTCCTGGTACATGTGGATTTAGAGCCACCTGCAATGTTGTCAATCACAATCCTGTATGTAGCTGTCCAGCTGATCTCACTGGCGATCCATTTGTGCAGTGTGTTCTACGACGTAAGATTTGCTTCATACAAATTTTCCTGTTTATACAACTATTTGCGTAACGTGAACAAAATTGATGCTTGTTGTTTTAGCACCTGTGCCCGTAGTGCCACAAAATCCATGTGAACCCTCTCCATGTGGTCCAAATTCAGAATGTAAAGTCGTAAATGATGCTCCTTCCTGTTCCTGTTCGTTAGAATTTATAGGCACTCCTCCCAATTGTAGACCCGAATGTGCCAGTAACAGCGAATGTCCAAGTCAGTTGGCTTGCATTAATCAGAAATGCAGAGATCCTTGTCCTGGATCCTGCGGGGCGAACGCCGAGTGTCGTGTCGTCAGTCACACTCCGATGTGCGTCTGCCCTGAAGATTATACTGGCGATCCTTTCACTCAATGTGCACCTAGACCACGTAAGGACCAAGAATGTTCTTTTCCTAGTATTTCTTTTCTCTAAATTACAGTTATTAAAAATTTTTATCCCTCGAAGATATTAAATGATATGTTAAAACATTTTAGCTGTCCCCATCAATATTTCTCCATGCACTCCATCACCATGTGGTTTCAACGCGATATGCAAAGAACAAAACGGCGTAGGTTCATGCTCCTGTTTAACCGATTATATGGGCAATCCCTACGAAGGATGTCGCCCAGAATGTGTGGTTGACACGGATTGTCCATCTACATTGAGTTGCATACGCTCTAAATGTCAAAATCCCTGCCCTGGTACTTGTGGCACGAACACAGAATGCAGGGTCATTAATCATCGTCCTGCGTGCACGTGCATTCAAGGTTACACTGGAAATCCATTCCAATATTGCACCCCCATTCCACAAATAGGTATGAATAAATATACAACCGTTTCGTTCTCTGATGAAGTATCATCACGAGAAATATTATGTATTCTGAGCAAGCTTTCAGGAAAGAAAAGATCATGGTTCTTTTTATTCCTGACGATAAGTAGAAATATTTTTTCACGATGTAAAACACACATTAAAATCTTGCAGAAGACGAAACGCAAAATAAGGATCCGTGCAACCCTTCACCTTGCGGACCAAACAGTCAATGTCGCATTGTAGATGGGCAAGGTGTCTGTTCTTGCTTGGCTGAATTCACTGGCACACCTCCCATGTGTCGTCCCGAGTGTACTTTAAATTCAGAATGTCCACGAGATCGTGCGTGCGTTAACCAGAAGTGTGTTAATCCATGTCCTGCCTCTTGCGGAACATTCGCCACTTGTGTAGTCAGGAACCATAGTCCAATCTGTGCGTGCAGAGAATCATATACCGGAGATCCTTTCACTATATGTTTCCCCGCGCCACGTAAGGACATTTCGAAAATTGAAGAATTATTTTATATTGTTTTATAATTAAATATCCCGTTCATTCCTTAATTACCCTTTTAGAAGCTACACCTCCAACAGCAGTCCAAGTTACACAACCCTGTTTGCCTTCTCCGTGTGGTCCAAATTCGGAGTGCCGTGTAGTTAACGGAGGTCCATCTTGTCAATGTCTACCAACTTATATTGGAAGCCCTCCTAACTGTCGACCAGAGTGTACAGTAAACTCTGACTGTTCCCCTAGTCAAGCTTGCATGAGAGAAAGGTGCAGAGATCCTTGCCCAGGTTCTTGTGGTTCCAATGCTCAATGTATGGTCTTGAATCATATCCCAATATGCTCCTGCTTCGAAGGATACACGGGAGATCCTTTCAGCAATTGTTATCCAGCTCCTATTAGACCAAGTAAGAAAGCTGAAAATACATTATTAAATGAAGTTTCTTAAATGTTTGAAGAAAATGAGAAACATATTTATTCCCTTCATAGCTGAACCAAATGTTGTCGATTCCTGTGCATCGTTGCCTTGTGGTCCTAATGCACGTTGCGACAATGGAGTCTGTACATGTTTACCAGAGTACCAGGGTGACCCTTATGTTGGATGCCGACCAGAATGCGTATTAAATACGGATTGCCCTTTGAATCGAGCTTGTATAAGAAACAAGTGTGTCGACCCTTGTCCTGGAACATGTGGCTTAAATGCAGAGTGTCGCGTATATAATCACGTTCCCATGTGCAGTTGTCCCAGTGGAATGGTTGGAAATGCGTTTGTTCAGTGCAATATCCTACAAGGTACAACGCGACGAACTCTTTATTCAACGCTTGATTTATGTCTGCGGGTAGTAGGTGGCCGTAATATCTCCGGTTACGTTAATGTTTGAATACTTAAGTTTTATATTTATTTCGTACTTTATATGATATTAGCGATAACTGTTAACATAGCTTATGTCACGTCTGTGCTATTTCAAAGGTAACTTTGAGAAGAGTTGAGAACACGTGTGCGTCTTTTTGAATTCAGAAAAGTCGCAGTATTCGCTACCAACATGCACAACCGTGGCATAAACCAGGGGTTTTCGAAACGTCTCTTAATGGCCACTAACAAAACGACGATTGAAATATTAAAAACGCTATCGTAAATTAGCATCTCTCTAAATGTATACCATATTTCCATGATAACAGATACCGTAAAAGGAAACCCATGTTCACCCTCGCCGTGTGGACCAAACAGTGTTTGTCGAGAGATTAATGGTCAGCCTGTCTGCTCCTGTGTAACAGGCTATTTAGGAGCACCACCTTCTTGTAGACCAGAATGTACAGTCAGCTCCGATTGTCCCTTGACAGAAGCTTGTAATAATCAGAAATGTGTAAATCCTTGCCCCGGTTCGTGCGGATTCAGAGCTACTTGCAACGTTGTAAATCACAATCCTATATGCAGCTGTCCACCTGAACTCTCTGGCGATCCATTTGTTCAGTGTGTTCCACGACGTAAGATTTGTTCCCTCAATATTTCCACTGTCACTAACGATATTTATGAGACGAGTAATCGTAATCTACATGTGTAATTTTAGCACCCGAGCCCGCAGTACCGCAAAACCCATGCGAACCCTCTCCATGTGGACCCAATGCAGAATGCAGAGTCGTCAATGATGCACCCTCTTGCTCGTGTTTATCGGAATTTATAGGCAGCCCACCCAATTGCAGACCCGAATGCGCCAGCAATAGCGAATGTCCAAGTCAGTTGGCCTGCGTGAATCAGAAGTGCAGAGATCCTTGCCCTGGATCCTGTGGGACGAACGCTGAATGTCGTGTTGTCAGTCATACTCCTCTGTGTGTCTGCCCCAGCGACTATACTGGAGATCCGTTCACTCAATGTTCACCCAATCCACGTAAGGATTAAAAATTTCCTTCTTTTGTTTTTTAACTTCTAAATTATTGTTGCCAAAGATTCCTTGAAGATACTACGATTTCTAATTTCCGATGGTTATTGAAATCTATTCGTGGTCGAAGCAATAATCTTGTGCAGAGAGGACCTTTAACATTGATCGTATTTATTGGTTACTTCTTACCATTAAAAAAATTTTTAGCTGTCCCTGTCAATCAGTCTCCGTGCACTCCATCACCGTGCGGATTCAACGCGATATGCAAAGAACAGAACGGTGTAGGATCCTGTACCTGTTTGGCCGATTACGTTGGTAACCCTTACGAAGGATGTCGCCCCGAATGTGTCGTTGACACTGACTGTCCATCCACGCAGAGCTGTATACGCTCTAGGTGTCAAGATCCTTGTCCCGGCACATGCGGCACAAATGCAGAATGCAAAGTCATCAATCATCGTCCTGCATGCACGTGTATTCAAGGTTATAGTGGAAATCCTTTCCAACATTGCGCATTGATACGTGAAATAGGTACGAATAAACTTTCATCCCTTCTTGCATTTTACATAAATTTTTATCAAAAAAATTTCGAAGAACACCGATATGTTTCTCATGGTTCTAAATTTAAATCTTGTAGAAGATGAAACGAAATACAAAGATCCGTGCAACCCTTCATCTTGTGGACCTAACAGTCAATGTCGTGTAGTAAATGGCCAAGCTGTTTGCTCTTGTCTGCCAGAATACACAGGCACGCCTCCAATGTGTCGTCCCGAGTGTGTTCTAAACTCAGAGTGTTCTCAAGATCGCGCCTGCGTTAACCAAAAGTGCATGGACCCGTGTCCCAATTCTTGTGGCACGTTTGCCACCTGCGTAGTCAAAAGTCACAGTCCGATCTGTGCTTGTAGAGAATCATACACCGGGGATCCTTTCATCAGATGTTTCCCTGCTCCACGTAAGATACCTTGAAACTAATTTAAATTATCTTGCAGTTACATATATAGATTCCTTATTTCATAATTGCCCTTTCAGAAGCACTACCACCGACAACAGTCGAAGCTACACAGCCCTGTTTGCCTTCCCCGTGTGGTCCAAATTCAGAGTGTCGTGTAGTCAATGGCGGCCCATCCTGTCAATGTCTATCCACTTACATTGGAAGCCCTCCAAACTGTCGTCCAGAGTGTACAGTAAACTCTGACTGTTCACCTAGTAAAGCCTGTATGGGAGAAAAGTGCAGAGACCCATGCCCAGGTTCTTGCGGTTTCAATGCTCAATGTACAGTATTCAATCACGTTCCTATGTGTTCCTGTATCGCTGGATACACCGGTGATCCTTTCAGTCAATGTAATCAACTAATCACTCCTCGTAAGTAGTTTTCATTCAGAAAGATTTTTTATGTTCTATCACCGATTTTCGATTGGAATTTTTAAAATGGCTGATACAACATTTTTGGTAGCAGCTGAACCAACACAGACGGATTTATGTAATCCATCACCCTGTGGACCTAACGCTATTTGCAACGACGGAATCTGTTCTTGCATGCCCGATTACTATGGGGATTCTACCATCGGTTGTCGACCAGAATGTGTACTTAACAACGACTGTCCCCGAAACAAAGCTTGCGTGAGAAATAAATGCGAGAATCCCTGCGTTGGTGCATGTGCCCCTGATGCAATTTGCGACGTGGTTAATCATGTTCCAATGTGCAGTTGTTCTCCTGGTTTCGAAGGAAATGCCTTTGCATTCTGTCGTCCAGCTATAGGTACTTTGTCGTGTTGAAAAGAATTTTCTGTTTCTTTAGTTTATAAGTCAAGACCATTTATTTACTTAAACAAATTATTTAGTTAAAGAAGGCATTTAAATCCAGACGTTTTTACAAGTAATCGTATTTCGACAGCCGAACTTCCATCTAATCCGTGCAATCCATCGCCTTGCGGATCTAACAGTCAATGTCGAGTGAAGAATGGCCAAGCAGTGTGTAGTTGCGTACCAGGCTATTTAGGAAACCCGCCAATCTGTCGCCCAGAATGTGTAGTTAGCTCTGATTGCCCACCAAACGAGAGTTGTAGTAACCAGAAGTGCATAAATCCTTGCGTGGGCTCGTGTGGCTTGGGAGCTCGTTGCACTGTCGCGAATCGTAATCCTATTTGCCACTGTCCTGAAGGATTCACGGGAGATCCTTTCATTAGGTGCCTTCCACTTCGTAAGTTCCCTTTTTTAACTGAGAGATTCGGTGCACAAATGATACAAGTAAGAATATGTATTTTTAAATCCAAAAAATTACAGGTAAAATTAAACTCTAGAAATATTAGAACATATTACTGTATCAAATTAAATAAAACGCTAGTAGATAAAATATTATATTATATTATAGATATATATTATCTAAATAGTAGATTAAATATCGAAACAGGTTACTAATATTGTACTTCTAATTGTGCTGATTCGTAACGAAACTTTTTAGATAAATGTGACATCCTTTTATCTTTTTAAAACAAAATACATTTGTATCAATGTTCCACCGAGTCTGCAAAATATCACGAACATCTGAGCACCCACGAAGAGATTCATTTTTAATATCTGAATAAAATTTTTAGCGCCAGTTCAGCCAGAACCGATAAACGTTTGCCAGCCATCACCATGCGGACCCAATGCTCAGTGCCAAATATCAGGAAATTCACCTTCATGCAGTTGTTTACCCGAATTTATCGGTTCACCGCCATATTGCAAGCCAGAATGCATTAGTAACAGCGAATGCCCTACAAATTTGGCGTGCATAAATCAAAAGTGTCGCGATCCTTGTCCCGGTTCCTGTGGCGCCAATGCAGAATGCAGAATAATTAGCCACACGCCTATGTGCGTTTGCTCTTCGGGTTTCGTTGGTGATCCATTTGTACAGTGTACTCCAAAACCAGGTAAAAAGACTCTCGCATTCCCAGAAAGTATTCTATCGTCGAAACGAATAAGTATTTCTCACAAGAGAAATAATTTACAATTTGTAGTTATCCAAGATCAAGAAATAGAGAAACTCACCCCATGTGTACCATCTCCTTGTGGATCTAATGCAGTGTGTAACGAACAAAACGGCGCAGCATCCTGTAAATGCATCACTGATTATATTGGCAATCCTTATGAAGGATGTCGGCCAGAGTGTATCGTTAATTCCGATTGCTCGGCTGATCAAGCTTGTGTTAGATCCAAATGTCAGAACCCTTGTCCAGGATTCTGTGGATACAATGCAATGTGTCAAGTTGTTAATCATGTTCCATTATGTACCTGTCAATCTGGATATACCGGAGATCCGTTCGTTCAATGTAACTTTATTCAAGCTCCGCGTAAGTATTTATGTTAGGCGGAACCTCCATTATCCGAAATTTTCTTATTCAGATATTTTCGAGCAGTGCAACTTATGAAAATAATGTCAAAGTCATAGGTTTTCACGGTTTTGTAATATGGACATTCTTACAGCGGAACCAGCTGACCCTTGTAATCCATCACCCTGCGGTCTGAACAGTCTGTGTCGTGTATTCAATGGACAGGCTATCTGTTCGTGTTCACCTACGTTTTTGGGATCTCCACCGATGTGTAGGCCAGAGTGTACGGTCAGCTCAGAGTGTACAACAAACCGTGCTTGCAAAAATCTCAAATGCGTCGACCCTTGCCCTGGAATTTGTGGTATCAATGCTAGATGCGAGGCCATTAATCACAGTCCGATCTGTAGCTGTAACGTAGGATATACTGGCGATCCCTTCGTTAGATGTTTCAAAGTTCCAAGTAAGTAATTTGGGCTGAATTTCGTGCAAAACTATTCCAATCCATTCGTTTTAATCCACTGAAATTTAAAACCAGTTGTCGATCATTTACTAAAGTACAACGTTGGATGAAAGAGATAAGGATAGGTTCTTAATGGTAATATTTTCCTTCAGCGGTATCCGAACCAGTGAACCCTTGCGTGCCATCGCCCTGTGGCCCGTTCTCTGTGTGTCGCGTCGTTGGAAACGCGGACCTACCAAGCTGTACCTGTATGGACGATTACATAGGAACTCCTCCAAACTGTCGACCGCAGTGTACCATCGATTCAGAATGTGCCAGTAACCGAGCTTGCCTCAGACAAAAATGTACAGATCCTTGTCCAGGTTCCTGTGGTACTGGAGCAGAATGTTTAGTAGTGAATCACATGGCTGTGTGCACTTGTCCCCAAGGATTCACAGGCGATTCGTTTGTCAATTGTTTCCTAGAATCTCCTCGTAAGCATTGTCATAGAAATTTAGAACTTTATGAAAACAATAATACGAATGCATCCCTTCGAAGCAGTATTTTTAATATTTTTGTTGATACATATAGAACGATATTTAATGACACTTTTCATCACAATTTTATCCCTCAGAACAATACCTAATAGTTACAGCCTTTAGAACAGAATTTAATGATATTTTTCCTACTAGCTTCACCAACAGCACCCCAAGATGCCTGCAACCCCTCACCGTGTGGATCGAACGCACTGTGTCGCGATGGTACATGCACTTGTCTACCAGAATACCACGGTGATCCATATTACGGATGTCGTCCGGAGTGTGTCCAGAACCCAGACTGTCCTTTAGACAAAGCTTGCAATCGTAACAAGTGTTTTGATCCTTGTACCGGTGTCTGCGGACAGAATGCCGAATGCGTGGTGATAAATCATACTCCCATGTGCAGTTGCCCCGATGGCATGTCAGGAAACGCGTTCACAGCATGTTTCCCAGTGAAAGGTAAATTATTATATCATGACAACGATCAATAACATTGAACCTGTATGTGATTTGTGATAAGAGACATTAGTCGAGAGAAAAGCTGAAACGTGTCGAACATCCTCGAAATCGTTGAACCGAGGCCTTTGTCAACTTAAACATTCGCTGACGCACAGTGTTCTGAAATAGCTATCTAGCTAGGGAAAATTATATTTTGCCTTAAAAATCCAACCCTTTGTTTTGCAGACCCAGAGATAGTACAACCTTGCAACCCGTCACCCTGTGGTCCTAATAGTAGGTGTCAGGACATCAGTGGACAGGCAGTGTGTTCGTGTGCCCCTGGTTACATAGGAAACCCACCAGCTTGTCGACCTGAATGTATAGTTAACAGTGACTGTCCATTGAACGAAGCTTGCGTGAATCTCAAATGTAGAGACCCGTGTCCTGGATCCTGTGGAGTATCAGCTAGGTGTCAGGTCGTCAATCATAATCCTATTTGCAGCTGTCCTTCGATATTCACTGGTGACCCCTTCGTGCGTTGTTTACCTAAACGTAGGTGTCTTTTATGATTATTTAATTTAGAGATAACATCTCATTACGGAGGTAACGGAAATTTAATTTGTGGGTTTTCTGAAAAGCTGAAGAACCAGTACAACCAACCAGCCCGTGTCAGCCATCACCGTGCGGTCCAAACGCAGTTTGTCAAGTGGTTAATAACTCTCCGTCGTGTTCTTGTAAACCAGAATTTATTGGTGTTCCGCCAAACTGCAAGCCAGAGTGTATCAGTAATAGCGAATGCGGTAGTCACTTGGCGTGTATCGAGCGTAAATGCAGAGACCCTTGCGCCGGTTCTTGTGGTTCGAACGCGGAATGTCACGTTGTGAATCATGTTCCATCGTGCATTTGCTCGAAGGACTTCACGGGAGATCCGTTCGTTCAGTGCATTGCCAGACAACGTAAGTGTCCTGATCGATGTTTCATAAAATAGGACATTTATTGGTACCTTATTGACCTGACTTTGTTACGATTGGCAACTTTGACAAATTAGTATAGTAGCGTAGAATTTCTCTTGAAGAAAAGAACATTCTTTTTACTAGAAATACTGAAGTTTAAATGCTCAAAAATCAGATAATTCGAGTTTCCAAAAAAAAAAACGTACATTATCTCGTAGAACATTTTACTGAATATTTCTTGAAAACCTGAAGAAAATAGAAATGTCAATAATATACCCCATCGTTAAAGTGTCAATAATAAGAAGTAATCAAGTTATTCATCGACTTAACAATCCAATTAAATTCGTCCTTAACTTCTTTTAGCGGATACAACAGTCGTACCTAGACCCTGCCAACCCTCTCCGTGCGGAGCAAACGCCATTTGTCGCGAACAGAATGATCTTAGTTCCTGTACCTGTTTGCCCGAGTACATCGGCAATCCTTACGAAGGATGTCGACCAGAATGCACTAGATCATCAGACTGTCCCTCTCATTTAGCTTGTATCAGATCCAAATGTCAAAATCCTTGCCCTGGTTCTTGTGGCTCCAATACCAACTGTCAAGTAGTGAACAATCTACCTGTGTGCACTTGTATCCCGCAATACACTGGCGATCCATACGTGAATTGCATATACAAAGCTCCCACAAGTGAGTAATTAACACGAATAATTGAAGAGTACAGAGGAAAAGACACGATATGTTATATTTTTCACTTTTTACAAAGGAGAATATTTTCTAATTTAATACGCTATCAGTTAATTCTATGTTGCAAAAATTGTTCTCTTAATCGATTTTCAAGGTGAACATGTATTTTTCCACTGTTGCCATAATTTTAAAAATATTTCTTGCCAGAGTATCAAAATTCTTGATAGTTGTACTTTCAACTTTTCGTAAGATTTTTCCAATCCTCCAGTTATTTTTAAAAGCATTACATCTTTGAATTATTTTCAATTCTTAAAATACTCCTTTTTAGTCATAAAGAGACATTAAAATAAAAATATCAATAAAAATGTCTTCGTCGGGTCTTTCTCCTGTGATCTTCAATTTCACTTCGCTCCTTCTATTCTTGCTTCGAGATACAAGCTCCATGTTATACACTTTACAGTTGACGAAGACGAGCGAGACGTATGCCAACCATCCCCTTGTGGTCCGAATAGCCAGTGCCAGAAAGTAAATGGTCAGGCAGTGTGCTCGTGTCAGCCTCAATATGTAGGAACCCCACCGAACTGTAGACCAGAGTGTGTCGTGAATTCGGAATGTAACTCGAATCTCGCGTGTATTAACCAGAAGTGTAGAGATCCTTGTCCTGGTACTTGTGGCCGTAACGCACAGTGCAAGGTTGTGCACCACAGTCCGATTTGCAGCTGTGGAAGCGGTTTGACAGGAGATCCGTTTGTTTACTGTTTCCCTGTTGCAAGTAAGTTTGAAAGAAATCTTGTTATATAATCTTCGTAAATCAATTATAATTAACAATAACATTTTTCAAATATTTTCCTGAGCTTCATGGTGTACTCTCTGAATCCGTATAAGAAAATTTATGCGATTTCATTATCAATTAAGGAGTGTTTCCTATCAATATCTCGTATTTCAATGATATTTACGCTATAGTGCCAAAACCGGAAGAGCCGTACCCTAAGGATCCCTGCACCCCATCCCCCTGTGGTTCAAACGCCATGTGCAAGGCCGTTGGAGAAACTCCAGTCTGCACTTGCATAAACAACTACATCGGAGTGCCACCAAATTGTCGACCGCAATGTTCCATCAATTCAGATTGTACAGCAGACAAAGCTTGCATTAGAGAGAAGTGTAGAGATCCCTGTCCAGGATCTTGCGGCGTGAACGCACGCTGTACAGTTGTCAATCATACGCCAGCTTGCACTTGTCCCGAAGGATACACCGGCGATCCTTTCACCAGCTGTTCACCAACTCCTCCGCCAATCAGTAAGAATCCAGATAATCATTCAACATTTGTTTTTCTTTTCTTCTGTTCCCTTATAGGGTTAGTATGTAAGTGATAGACCGAGAGGAGTACATTGAGCCACTTGTTTCAGTCTCAGAAGCCCCAACAGACCCATGCAACCCATCACCGTGTGGACCAAACGCACAATGCAATAATGGCGTGTGCACTTGCTTGCCTGGTTATCTGGGCGACCCATACACCATTTGCCGCCCTGAATGTGTTATCAACACCGACTGTTCCCGAAACGAAGCCTGCCTACTGCACAAATGCAGAAATCCCTGTGTAGGAACCTGTGGAGTAAACGCAGAGTGCACCGTGATCAATCATCTACCTATGTGCAGTTGTCCTAGGAACATGACAGGCAATGCTTTCGTTTCGTGTAATCCTATTCAAGGTTGGTCCCCTGACTCATCTTTTGTTTCATTCTTCCCTGAAATTATTTTCACTTCCACCGTGTATGATACGTAGCCTGTGAATTTTATTTAAACGAATCTGTTTTAATTACGTGCGGTATCAGGTTGTATATTTTGTACAATAGTTGTAACGTAAATTCATACCGTTTTCTTATTTATGAAAAACGAAAGAAACGGGACGAATATACGTTAGAACTTAATATAATATTACTTTTTATACTTTTTTCCTTTGTAATCTGAGAGAAACTCAGATTGCTCAGCAGCAGTTGAAAGACGCTTATTATTAATATTTTGGAATTTATGGTATGACAGAAACCACCGCAGTTGATCTATGCAACCCATCACCCTGCGGTTCGAACAGCCATTGTCGTCCTTCCAACGGTCAAGCTGTCTGCAGCTGCGTTACTGGATTCAAAGGATCGCCACCATTCTGTAGAGCAGAGTGTATCGTTAGCACAGATTGCCCTCGAAACAGAGCTTGCAGTAACCAAAAATGCATCGACCCTTGTCTCGGTGCTTGTGGATTGTCTGCTCAGTGTTCCGTGATCAATCATAATCCTGTTTGTAGCTGCTTCGAGCAGTATACCGGAGATCCATTTATTCAGTGTGTCCCACAAAGTAAGGCTCATTTATCACTCCAAAGATTTCTCGTCAAAAATATATCTCTGTTCCGGGTTTTTCTTGAAAATTTGGAATTTTGCAAATTTGAAATCTGAAAAATATTTATCAATTTAATTATTTTACTTCCGGATCCAATGTATCTTACTACTACGAGATTACACGACTTACTAGATATTTTTGTACCGAAGGATGGTCCTACTAAGATTGGCATTTTCTTTTAGTAAAAGAGCCAGATACCCCGATAAATCCTTGTCAGCCATCGCCTTGTGGTCCAAACGCTCGATGCCAAGTCACCAACAACGCACCCTCGTGTTCTTGTCTTCCTGAATTCGTAGGAGTCCCACCATATTGCAAACCCGAGTGTCTGAGTAATACAGAATGTTCAGCGCAGCAGGCTTGCATCAATCAGAAATGCGCGGATCCTTGCCCTGGCTCCTGTGGCAGGAACACAGAGTGCAGGACGATTAGTCACACCCCTATGTGCACTTGTGCAAGCAATTTCACTGGAAACCCGTTCGTACAATGTACACCCCAACCAAGTAAGATCTTCTCTTCCTTAATCATCCATTTTTAAGTACATCTAAAAAAAATTAACGTCACTTCTGTTTTATTCCACTTATAGTCGAAGATAGACCACAGAAACTCAACCCCTGCCAGCCATCTCCCTGTGGCCCGAACGCCATTTGTCGCGAATCGTACGGCACAGCCCGGTGCACCTGTTTACCTGACTTCTATGGTAACCCATACGAAAATTGTAGGCCAGAGTGTATTATCAATGCCGACTGCCCATCTAACCGAGCCTGTATAAGGAACAAGTGTCAAGATCCCTGTCCAGGAACCTGTGGCTTTAACGCCGATTGCCAAGTGGTGAATCACATTCCAATTTGCAGTTGTAGCTCAGGTTACACTGGTGATCCATTTACAGCTTGCAGCATACTTAAACAACCCCGTGAGTTTTCCCAACTGCAGATTTTAAGAAATATTCTCCATTTATGTAGAGTATAATTTGATAACGATATCGTAATATATCAATAACAATAGCTGTGACAAGTCTGACGAATCCCTGCGAACCTTCACCCTGTGGACCAAACAGTAAGTGCGCCAATGTGAATGGCCAAGCCACTTGTTCTTGCCTTCCCGATTTCAAAGGCACACCACCAGGATGTAGGCCAGAGTGTGTTGTTAGCACAGAATGTGCTAGCAACAGAGCTTGTGTGAATCAGAAATGCGTTGACCCTTGCCCCGGAGTTTGTGGGATAAGCGCGAGATGCGAGGTTTTCCATCACAGTCCGATTTGTAGCTGCGATCCTCGTCAGACGGGAGATCCGTTTGTAAAGTGTTTCGATGTGACCAGTAAGTGGCTGAGGATAGTACCGTGAGATTATATTCGTTAAATCATGACCGAATTCTTGAATTTACGCTCCGTGTTTTAGCACCAAGTCCACCTGTGCCTGTAAACCCATGCGTTCCATCGCCCTGCGGCCCATTCTCTCAATGTCAAGACATAGGAGGCATTCCATCCTGCTCCTGTTTGCCCAATTACGTTGGCTCAGCCCCCAACTGTCGACCAGAATGTTCGATTAATTCAGACTGTACCAGTGACAAGGCTTGCATCAGAGAAAAGTGTAGAGACCCGTGTCCAGGATCCTGTGGAACGAACGCATATTGCAATGTGATTAATCATACACCTGTTTGCACTTGTCCTACAGATTACACGGGAGATCCCTTCACCAGTTGCCGCCTAACACCCACACGTAAGGATTATTGTTGATTATTCCATGTACAATGGCTCACGAAAGTATCTGTCCACTATGAGTGATCGAATATTTTCACGAGTAATGTTGTATTTAGTAAGATGAAAGTAGCTGCAGATTTTCGTGTGATGAATAATTAATCGGTTTTATTGCGACAAATATAGCTGTACTCCCAGTCTCACCAGACCCGTGCAATCCATCGCCTTGCGGTCCGAACGCGCTATGTCGAAATGGCGTGTGCAGCTGCATAAGCGAATATCGTGGTGATCCGTATCAAGGTTGTCGACCAGAATGCGTGCAGAATTCCGATTGCACGTTTGATAGAGCTTGCTCCAACAATAAATGCGTGGACCCTTGCACTGGAATCTGTGGACAGAATGCTGAGTGCGTTGTGGTTAACCATATTCCCACTTGTAGTTGCGTCGAGAATCACGAAGGAGATCCATTTACCCTCTGCAGACCTATTAGAAGTGAGTGCAGAATTAATTAGCTCTAAAGAAAAGTTTGAAGAATCTTATTAGCCCTCGAATAGTTTTGATCAATTAGAGAGAAAAATTAAAAAGTATCCCATTGAAGAAAATCCCGATGACTGTTAGTTAATTTTAATAAATCCTGAAAAGAGTGAGAAATGCCATGAACCATTGATTAATAAATGATTTTACGTGTCACATTACAATAGAACGCGTGAAACCCTGCGAACCTTCACCCTGTGGACCCAACAGCGTTTGCCGCGAGTTTGGCGAACAAGCTTCTTGTTCCTGTCTCTCTGGATATTTTGGAACTCCACCCAGCTGTAGACCCGAATGTTTGGTGAACTCTGACTGCGAACAGAGCAGAGCTTGCGTGAACGAACGCTGTCAGAACCCGTGTGAAAACGTGTGCGGTCAAGGCGCGTTGTGTAACGTACGAAACCATAATCCCATTTGCAGTTGCCCCGCACAGTATTCCGGTGATCCATTCGTCAGCTGTTTCCCCATGAGTAAGTAACCCATCAATGTGTATTTGGATCGGTGCTGTCTTTATAATCCCCCACAGAAACACTACTACCTCCAATTACCTGTTGTTTAATTATTTCCCTTTAAATGATCGATTATTCAGTTATTCTTCTTCGCACTCTACTGTTACCAGTTATTACTGTTACCAATTATCGATCTTATTATAAAGTCTTTTTCCAAAACAAAACCAATCAATTTCTAAAATAAAGAATAAATCCTAAGATTGTATACTACAATAAATCCCATACAGCACCGATTTCTATATGAAAAGTTTCCACCTATAAGATCCATCAAAGCGATTGTTAACCGAGGACAAATTTTTATCAACGAACAGAACCGCAGTACGAAGAACCCAGCCAGGACCCATGCAAACCCTCGCCATGTGGACCAAACTCCCAATGCACAGTATCACCAGACAATAAAGCCTCCTGCGCCTGTATGCCTGAATTTGTAGGCTCTCCTCCCAATTGTAGGCCAGAATGTCTCGTGAACAGCGAATGTCCCAGCAATCAAGCTTGCGTTAGACAGAAGTGTACCGATCCCTGTACAGGACTCTGCGGCACTGACGCTCTCTGCCAAGTTACCCTGCATTACATCCGTTGCGTGTGTCCCGAGGGATACACTGGAAATCCATTCGCTATTTGTTCCGTGGCCAGCAGTAAGCAATAATCCCGTGAATAAAAAATAATCGAATCGAGCAACTTTATCGAGCAATCAAGAATGAGAGACGAAATCTCGCGACTTTTCATTCAAGATATCTTAAATTATGTTCCTTTAACGAATACTTATTACTTTATTATTCATCGTTTTTAATGATTTTATTGGATTTTACTTAGTTTGTATATAGTGTATATAGAGATTGTACGATGTAGAAAGAATTGCATGTTGACTATACACAGGTATTATTAGTCCTGTATCAAGATCTCGAAGCTTTGTCCATACACGTTCTTCATTCTCTCTTATTCTTTTCACGATCTTTGTTTAAATCATTTGCCATGTCTATCCGCGTTCTTGTACAATTCTATGTTCTTGTAAAATAACTCTCTTTCACGATCACGCAAATTCTTTCTTGTAAAGTACTAACTAACGTATTACTTTAAATGGTTTATTAATTTCTTTGTGTCCAAATTTTATTACAGCGCCTGTAGAACCACCGACACCTTCGAGACCGTGCAATCCTTCACCGTGTGGAACTAACGCGTATTGTCGCGAGAGACACAATACTGCGTATTGCGAGTGTCTGCCAGATTTCAGGGGAAATCCGTATGAAGGCTGTCAACCAGAGTGTTTGGTGAACACTGACTGCCCGAAATCCCAAGCTTGTATTCGAACCAAGTGTCAAGATCCTTGTCCCGGTACTTGTGGCGTTGGAGCCATTTGTACTGTGTCCAATCATATTCCAATTTGTTCCTGTCCTTTACCTACTATCGGAGACGCGTTCACCATCTGCCATGCTGTTCCTCAAGGTATTTTATTCTTACACGCATATCCTACGTTTTTTTTTTTTTTTTTTGAGCTTAACAATTTTTTTAGCAGCGGTTATTATTTAGGATGTATTAACAATTCGTTGATAGCATAGATAGTGTAAAGTTGCGAGAACACAATACTACTGAACAATTAAACAAATAAAACAGCTTGGACTTTATTGAGACGTGAGAGATAGTAGAATAATGTAGATACTTTATCGAAGCTCACTATGCAAGCTTTTCGTTCTTCGTCCGAATCGTTGTGAATACATAAAATTATTTTGCTTACAGTACCAAAGGACAGAGATCCTTGCTCACCATCTCCATGTGGACCTAACACAATCTGTCAAAAGATCGGCGACTCGGCAGTCTGCAAGTGTTTGCCCGGTCTTCAAGGAGTTCCTTCGAGTGTCACAGGCTGTCATCCAGAGTGTGTGATCAGCTCTGATTGTCCAGGAGACAAGGCTTGCATCAGCAACAAATGCATAAATCCTTGCACGCAAAACGTGTGTGGTATCAAGGCTACGTGTCAAGCTATCAATCACAGTCCCCTCTGCAGTTGTACATCTCCGTTGATCGGCAATCCATTCGAAGAATGTTACACCAAAATTGGTAATTTCGAGATTCTCAAACCGTCTTGTTCTATTTTAATTACTCGCCAATTTTTATTGACTTAATAGTAACAGGAAAGAATAATAGAGATAATGTAATAATAAAACGAGTTAATCGTTTACGAAAATAATTTTCGAATCGATTGAACGAAGATTGATTTATTTGTTTCAGAAACCGATCCTTGTAATCCATCTCCGTGCGGCTATAACGGCGAATGTCAAGTTAGAAACGGCGTTGGAGTGTGCATTTATCCGGAATGTGTCATTAATTCCGACTGTCCACGAGACAAGGCTTGCTTCGCCCAGAAATGCAGAGACCCTTGCATCGGTGCTTGTGGTATTAATTCACTGTGTCAGACGGTCAACCACAAGCCTGTCTGCTCCTGTCCGTATGGATTTACTGGCAACGCTCGCATACAGTGCACCGTTCTAACAGTCGAAGGTGATTTTTTTAAATATTATCAACAGATTACAAAAAAGATCTTAAGATTATTAATGAAAAGAAAAAGGAGGAAATTATAACATTTACCTTCAATGTACTTTCGCAGAACCAACTGCAGAGTGCACTCAGAACTCCGAATGTCCGAACGACAAGACTTGTTACAATCAAAAATGCGTCGATCCTTGCACACTGGATTCCTGTGGCTTCAACAGTCGTTGTCACGTACAAATGCATCGAGCTGTCTGCGTCTGCAACGAAGGCTTCACTGGCAATCCTCAACAATACTGCGGCGAAAGTACGTTCTCCAAATATCTTTTCACGCGAGTCGATTTTCTCTCTATATTGTTATACGTACTACACATTCCGCAAGAAAACATAATATAGAATGGTACGAAATGATATTTCTAGTATAATATACCTGTTATATTTTTGCAGTTGGTTGTCGCGGTGACAGCGACTGTCCGTTGACTCAATCTTGCATCAATAACGAGTGCATAGACGCTTGCTCTGTGACACAGTGCGGTGTGAATGCATTCTGCAGATCCGATGGATACCATAGGCCAAGATGCTACTGTTCTGATGGATACTTAGGAAATCCGTACCAATCATGCGAGAGACCAGAGTGCGTTAGTGACAACGACTGTCCATCGTCTTTAGCCTGTCGCGATTCAAAATGTGTAAATCCTTGCGATTGTCCACCATCAGCGCAATGTTTCGTGATTAATCATCGTCCTATTTGTCGATGCCCTCCGGGTTACGTGGGTAATCCATATACCTCGTGTCTAATGGGTAATTAGAATGTCTCTATTCCTATTTTTCTTAACTCTTTCATGGCCGTGTTTAGTTCTATTTGGAATGGATCAATAAACGAAAAATTTGTCGGTTTGCTTTAGAACCGATCGAACCACAGCCACAGTGTCAAGTAGATGGAGACTGTCCCAGCAAACTGGGCTGTTTCAATGGCGTTTGTAAAGATCCGTGTGTCGAAACCAAACCTTGCATCGCTGGGGCGAAGTGTACCGTCGTAGACACTTTACCAATGAGAACCATGGTCTGCGAATGTTTGCAAAACTTTGCTGGAGACGCGACCGTCGCTTGTATTCCCGGTAAGCGTCAAATAATCTTTTGATCGCGTAATAAAATGACGAAGAATTTAGAATGAACGATTTAGAAAACAATCGCTCTTCGTCAAAAAAGTACGTATTTTCGACATTTCGTAAAAAATAACATGGCTTGAATTTGATTTATGATTACTATCTGTGAAGCAGTTGCGTATTAATGTGTAATTAATCTAATTTTGTTCTTTTTCTCCAGTGGACAAGAAGATCGAAGCCATTTGTAAATCCGATACTCAATGCTCTTCAAACATGGCCTGTCTGAACGAAAGATGTATCAATCCGTGCATTATCAATCCATGTGCTTCAAATGCAGAGTGCTCTGTCCAAAATCATTATCGACAGTGTCATTGCTCGCGTGGCACCGCAGGCGACCCATTCGTAAATTGTTATAGAGGTAATTAGTTGAAACTAACATAAAATAGAAGATGAACAATGAGTATTGGCTTTTAAGGAGGACTGACTGAAACAAACGTTTTAATTTTATTCTAGACACTGACTCGTTCCCGGAGTGTACAACGAACGCAGATTGCGCAACCAACGAGGCTTGCATTAGCCAGCTATGTCAGAGCCCATGTGTCAGCACGCAATGTGGTTTGAACGCGGAATGTATCACTGTCAATCATCATCCGACCTGTCGCTGCCAGCAGAACTACGCGGGAGATCCTCAAGTGCAATGTTTCAAACGTAAGTTTGTTACAAGACGTTTCGTTCTCCAGAGATAAAACTTAATATACGAAGAAATGTTTGATGTCAAATTTATTTTTGTTAGTTTTGCGTCCCTCTATCTCGAATTCTCTTATATATTTCAACATGAGACATCTGTTTCAAATTTTCCAGTACATCTTCAAAAGCAAAAACGTGCTGGTCCAATTTGCATCACGCTTTATACTTCAAAGTTTTGAGCTTTGCAATTTTACGCTCCAATAATTTTTAAACTATATCTTTGAACTAACTTTAAAAGATAATGGAAAAATTTTCTTTCTTTCTAGCCGAGTGTAAGTCAGATAGCGATTGTCCTTACGACAAGACCTGTCTGCGCGACAATTGTGTCACCCCTTGCCTGGTCGAAGATATCGCGTGCGGTCGTGGCGCAGAATGTATCGCGGTCTCTCACAGGGCGCAATGCGTCTGTCCACGAGGTACCCAAGGCGACCCAAGAATCGCCTGTATTTCCACAGTGTGCCATTACAACGAGGATTGCGCAGATCACGAAGCCTGCGACAGGCTGAACAGAGTCTGTCGACCAGTTTGCGAGGACGATACTTGCGCGGATACTGCGAAATGCGTCGCGAGAGATCATCAGCCTAAGTGCACTTGTCCTCTGGGAACTACTGGAAATCCATACGTTGAGTGCAGTGGTAAGTTGAGTTTTCTTTCACGTTGTTAACATTGTTTTAATTAAACCTTGACCTTGGTGCAGTTAACGTAAAGTATACTATAAAGCATCTTCGGTGAAGAATCGAAACTAAAAATAATTCTCTTGTTCTCCAAGGTGTGCCAATTGAAGCAGAGTGCAAAGAAGACAGCGAATGTCCAGCATATTACGCATGCATCAACTCAAAATGCCAAGATCCTTGCTTATCCTCTAACATGTGCTCTGGTGAACAAGAATGCAAAGTACTGAATACGGTGCCTCTTCGTACGATGATCTGCACTTGCCCTGCAAACACTATCACCGACGTAAATGGACTGTGCAAGGAAATCGGTAAACATTACTTCAAACAATCATTATATTATATTCTTTGGTCAATAATCTTATACTGTTAGTAGTTTTACATATATCATTTGAAAGTATATCATTTTGTTACAATATGAATTTTATTTTCAACATTAGGAGTCCTGCAGTGCCACCAAGATCAGGACTGCAACGATTCTGACAAGTGTGTGGGTGGAACTTGCATCGAGGCATGTCTGACCACTCAGTGTGGAGTGAATGCCCAATGTGTGGAAACTGGAATCTGTCATTGCGCGCCTGGATTTACTGGCAACCCTTACATCGAGTGCGGTAGACGTAAGTTTTCAATATTTTTATAATATCCAATATAGTAGCTAAATAATAAATAAATATAATAATTCACAGTTCAAAATTATATTGTACATTCGTATGCTGAAAATTGTTCATTTTTCCATTCCAGTTCCAATACCACTGCCACCAGTTCGTCCA
This sequence comes from Bombus vancouverensis nearcticus, assembly GCF_051014615.1. Taxonomy (NCBI): domain Eukaryota; kingdom Metazoa; phylum Arthropoda; class Insecta; order Hymenoptera; family Apidae; genus Bombus; species Bombus vancouverensis. Next base: position 17,878,249 of record NC_134913.1, read on the forward strand.
GAATGCTACGCTAACAGCGAGTGCTCCGACGACAAACGGTGCATAAATTCTCTCTGCGTGAATCCTTGCGTTGTCAAGGACCCATGCGGCAAAAATGCACTATGTCACGCGAACAATCACAATCCAGTCTGTAGATGTCCTGCCAACTACGTTGGTGATCCAAGAAGCAACTGTGTTCCACGTAAGTGTTGCACTTGAGAAAATTAATATGCCTATACGAATAACAAAATCGATATATCACCCTGTTCGCAAATGATTTACGATGTATATTTATTTATTTTATAGCGGAAATTGTGGCCGAATGTACTTCCAACAGCGATTGCGCGGGTAACGCTGCCTGTGTAAACAACTTGTGCATCAATCCTTGTAATTGTGGTCCGAACGCCAAGTGCAACGTCGTAGATCATTATCCATCCTGTGTCTGTCCGCCTGGTTATTCTGGAAATCCTCAACTAGGTTGCTTCAAATGTAAGTTAACAAATTCTGAAAAAAAATTCGATCTAATTAAGCTTCTCAATTTCACAAAATTCCATAAAATTTATAGGAAAATAATCCAATTAATTGAGCTTCGCAACTTTACAAAATCTTTTTTTTCTTCAGTGGACTGTGAATCGGACAGTGAATGCAACAGCGCAGCAACGTGCTACAATGGTCAATGCGTGAATCCTTGCATCCTGGAGAACAAGTGTGCGATAAACGCAGAATGTTACGGCCAAAACCATCGAGCCATTTGTCGTTGCGGTCCAGGTTATCTAGGCAATCCGGAAGTGCATTGTGAAAGAGTGGAGTGCAGCGCTGACCACGATTGTCCTCGAAATTTAGCCTGCGACAGCGGACGCTGCGTTAATCCTTGTCTAGAAGATTCACCATGTGCTCAAAACGCAATCTGCTACGTTCAGGACCACGTGGCCACCTGCCGTTGTCCAGAGAATATTCCTGCTGGAAATCCATATTCCTATTGTACACATCATCCCACGACAACATTCGACGAACCAGAATGTAGAATCGATATTGATTGCGCTGACAAATTGGTGTGCATTAAAAATAAGTGTATCGACCCCTGTCCAGTGATCAAACCATGTCTGCAGAATGCACGTTGCAACGTTTTGGACACTGTGCCCGTGAGAACCATGACGTGCACGTGTCCCGAAGGTTGGACCACTGACGTTGACGGCGTTTGTAGACCAAGTAAGTAACTCCAAGGTTAAAATCACAGACTTTCTTGGTTTAACTTTGCATTTTTCTACAAATATCTTATTTTCCAGTTCAAATAGCAATAATCGGCACTTGCACGACGAACGACGAGTGCAGCGACACAGAGTCCTGCATCAACAGACAATGCAGGAACCCTTGTAACTGCGGTACCAACGCTGCGTGCACCGTACGAAACCACAAACCGATCTGCTCTTGCGAAGAAGGCTACCAAGGCAACCCGGATATCGCTTGCTATTCCGTAGAGTGCACGCGCGACAGCGAATGTGCTCTAGACAAGAGTTGCGTGAACAACAACTGCGTGAATCCTTGCCTGATCTCCGATAATTGCGGAGTGAACGCAGAATGCTTCCCCAACAACCATAAAGCCGACTGTCGATGCCGTAACGGTTATCATGGAAATCCTTTGGATCGATGCAGAGTAATCGGTTGCTACAGCAATGGCGACTGTCCTGGAGACCATTCCTGTATCAATATGCAGTGCATCAATCCTTGCGTTCATAGCAATCCTTGCTCGTCTAGAGCCGAATGCAGAGTCTTTAATCATCTACCCATTTGTCGTTGCCCACCTCATCACACAGGCAATCCTTACATCGCTTGTAAACCGGAAGAAAGACCAGAGTGTAAAGAGGACAGTGATTGTCCTAATTTGTTGGCCTGCTTTGATAATAAATGCCAGAATCCTTGCACTGTCGTGCAACCCTGCAGCGATCCATCAGAATGCAAAGTCCTTCCGACGTCCCCGGTTCGAACGATGGTCTGTGTGTGTCCTAGTGGATACGTGAGCAGCGGCAGCGGAACTTGTAGACCCACGAAACCGATTTTGGAGATTGAATGTACTAACGATAGCGACTGTCCTTCAGAAAAGTCCTGTATTAACGCGGTGTGCAAGAATCCTTGTGCCTGCGGCCCCAATGCGAAGTGTAGCGTTGCAAATCACAAACCAATTTGCTCTTGTGTTCTGGGATACGATGGAAATCCTGACTTGGCTTGCACTAAAGGTAAGACTGTGCTTCTGTTATTAACCATTTTTCTCGGAGGCGAAAGATGTCGATTTTGGAAAGATTAAGCTGTAAAGACAGAAAGCTGTTCTATTATCATATACATATAGACTGCGGATGTTTATGTAAAATCAGATTTTTATGAATGAAACCTAAATATTGGAACCTAAGTAGAGGTTTATCTTATAAAAATTTGATAAAAATTTAACTTTTTAAGACAAATTTGTCTGAAAATCAATGTAATTTAATTTTCAGTCGCCGGATGCCGCACAGATGGTGACTGCAGCGGATCACACGCGTGTGTCCAGCACAACTGTGTTCCAGTCTGTAGTCCATTAATCACCACCTGCGGAAAAGACGCTCAGTGCAATGGTATCAACCACAAAGCTATCTGCGAGTGTCCACCAGGATATGGAGGCAATCCTAGAGTTTCCTGTGTCCTTCTTGGTTGCAAGAGTAACTCTGATTGTCCCACGAACAAAGCTTGCATTAACGAGCGCTGCGAGAATCCTTGTGGGATAAATCCTTGCACCGGAAACATGGATTGCAACGTCTATAACCATGTAGTCGAGTGTGCTTGTCCTCCCGGTTACATCGGAGATACTAAAGTGGGATGTACTAAACGTAAGAGTGATTCGATTTTTATAATACTATAGGTATTACCTTTTTGTTATTTTTTCTTATCGTTGTTTCTTAATACTCAGTGACAGAGAAATGTAAGGCGGATAACGAATGTCCATCTCAGACCGCCTGTTTCAATGGCGAATGCATCAATCCTTGCGTGAAGATCGAACCTTGTGGAATAAACGCGGATTGTAAAGTACTCGACACGTCTCCTGTAAGAACTATGATCTGTGAATGCATTCCCGGATATAGAGGAAACGCAGTCGTCCGCTGTGACAAAAGTAATTTCTTGCTTTATATCAAACGACTTGTAGCGAAAAATGATCGAACAATTTATAAAATAGTTTTTAAATGAATCTGCTTTATCTTACAGCCAACGTATGTCCAGTAGCAAAGGGTCAAATTGTCGATGAGTATGGCAATTGTGTATGTCCACCTGGATCAGCTAAGGATGAAACAGAAGTTTGTATACCGTGTAGGAAACAATCTGGAATGATCATCAATGATGAAGGATACTGTGTGTGTGCTTTGGAAAACGGTATGATCATCGATGAATATGGTCGCTGCGTGTGTCCGATTCATCATGGATACAGACTGGACGCGAATGGATATTGCAAATTGGGTATGAAAAGAATGTTATATAATAAATATTATTTTGATAAGTATTCCTGCTTACCTAAATTTTGTTTAATTAATGAAACGTATTTGTAGTTGACATAATCGAGTGCAAACACGACGATGACTGTGCTGATAACAGATTCTGCGATAAAACCAGCCAAACATGTGAAGATCCTTGTTCAACTCAATTATGTGGTCTTTATGCACTGTGTAATGCAACTCGTCATCAAGCTATTTGCATATGCATCAATGGTTATATTGGAAATGCTTATACTCAATGCTGTAAGCAATTGTTCTTACGAGAGACTCCTATTGTTGTCATATTTGTTATTCAAATTATTAATAAGATCTTCTCTTGTTAGATGACAAGAACCGATGGCGAACCGATTTCCCCAGACCAGAGATGGTTGTTAGCTGTTTGTCGGATGGAGTGCAAGTCGAAATACATCTTCACGATCAGGAATTCGATGGTGTTCTATATGTCAAAGGTCACAGCAAAGATGAACAGTGCAGGAGGGTTGTCTCCATTCCAGCAGAAACTATGCACAAAACCGAGATATTCAAGGTGGCGTTTGGAAATTGCGGACTGATACACGTAAACGTAAGTTATTCTTATGTAAATTTATTAATTGTATTACCAGTATATATATTATTTTTATTATATTCTTTGTTTCAAAATGTTATATGTACAAAATGATTATTTTCAGGGACAAGCAAGTTTCGTACTGGTCATACAAAAGCATCCGAAATTGATGACATACAAGACTCAAGCATACCATATCAAATGCATATACCAAACTGGAGAACAAAACGTTACCCTGGGTTTCAATGTCTCCATGTTAACTACAGCTGGCACCATTGCTAACACTGGTCCTCCGCCGGTCTGTCTGATGAAGATCGTTACTCAAAGCGGAAATGAAATAAACTCTGCTGAAATTGGAGATAATTTGATGTTGCAAGTCGAAGTTCAGCCTTCCAGTAAGTATATGGCTTATAATTAAAGAAAAAAAAATCGTGAACCTTATATTTCTTATAATTATATAATAATTTTATCATTTTAGCTATTTATGGTGGATTTGCCCGAAATTGTGTGGCCAAAACGATGGAAGATAATTTGGAGAACGAGTACATTGTAACAGATGAGAATGGCTGCGCGACGGATCCGACGATATTCGGAGAATGGGAACAGGATCCTGAAACTCAGACGTTAATGGCCAGCTTCAATGCTTTTAAATTCCCAAGCAGTGACAATATTCGATTCCAGTGCAATATCCGTGTGTGCTTTGGACGTTGTCAACCCGTGAGTATCCTTCTACTATTAATATTACTATCTACTATATAATATTAAGCTTTTAATTAAGATATTAAAATATTATTATGACCCTTTTAGGTCAATTGTCGAGGATACAACGCGTTCGGTCGTCGCCGTCGAGACGTGAGTTCCGAGACAAATGATACGTCTTTAAGCATCACGGACAGCTTTGAAGGACAACTTAGAGAAGAAATAACGATCCAGTCGAATCTGATATTCACTCTGGAGAGGAGAGAAGAGAGGTTTACAGCAGATCCAGCTGAGAGTAAGTCCATATCCTTTTTCTTCTTCAGTTAGAGAAGAATCTTAATTTCTAGAAAAGGTCAATTCTGACTCTTGCAGCTTGTTCAGTTGACTTTTCACTTTGTCGCTTTAACGCTGAACGAGAATTAAAATATACTTTATTATTACAATACAATCTTTTTTTCCTGTTTCAGTCACCTCAGCTCAAAGAGTAGAAGATATTTGCGTTTCTACGGTCGGCTTTGTGATAGCACTAGTAATTACAGCACTCTTGGCACTAGTCGCTGTAGCTATTGCTGTGTCGTGCTGGCTAATGGCGTATCGTCGTCAGCCAAAGACTGCTGGACCACTGCCACACCCACCAGAGTTCCCAAATCCACTGTTCACTACTGAGTCCGTAGCTGAACCGTCTCCTGATTATCACCTATCATAAGTACTCTAGGATAATTATTTTTTTGTAACGTAATTTTATAATTCTCAATGGAATGCAGTACAGACCACATCACATTTTTTTTTCTCGCTGGTCGGTCTTGTATTTCTTTCAACGACTCCTCCAGTGACTAGACTCTTCCGTTATCTTCCTCTCGGGGATTCATACCGAGCGTGTTGTACGTTCATTGTTACATACGAGTACCCTGAATCAAGTTATACATAAATATACATAGATAGTTAGATCAGAGCGCGTGCGAGAGAGAAACGTTTACTATTTATGGTGATGGTTAGCTTCCATTATCTACACAATAGAACTTTGTCTTCCGACGTATTCTCTTGTCTTCTGTACCTTTGCTCTTCTCTTCCTGTAGTCACTGGAGGATTTGTTAAGCATGATACAGCGAATTTAATTCCCGTGTAAAGTCGAACGAATTAGTCTAATATAGCTTTCTTACTTCGTGCGTAGGTAACTGTACATTTTATCTAATAAAATGCTAATGTAATATTTTTAAAATAATCTTGTTCATTATACCATATTCCTTAATACCTACTCAGTCCGGAAAACAGATGAAAACGAACACATCGAAACGTGTAAGTAACAAGCTGTTCAAAAATCGCCATACATTTTTATTCCAATTATATATTTCTGCTAAATATACATAATTTACAAAAAATGTACGATATCTAATACATATATATGTATACGTATGAGTTCAGTTCATACGTTTTTTAATAAATAGATGTAATATTAACAATCGTAATACTGTTAAATGATTCTAATCATTTTTAAACTCAATAATTTAATTATAATTAACATTCGATTTGAGAATAACAATTTGGCGTGAGTGTTTATAACAAGTGATTGAATTTTAAGCGTTAGAAATTTATTAAAAGATAGAGTATTTGAAATGAAAATATGAAAGAAAAACACACGTTATCTAATGTTTTAGTCTTGAAAATGCTTATAGTATCAAAACATTTGCATTGTTAAGTCGTTTTGTGTGTTCAGTTGTAGCGTGGTACTGAACTGTATGTTTAAGAATCATTTTCAATATATTTATTTATAACTTTATTTGCGCATAAGACCGTCGTGTAGTTTAATTATCCTTTGATAACTGCAATTGGCCTTAATTTTATACATTTCCGGGAAATACCTGCAGCATGGCATGTATCCACAACATCTGTCACATTTTTGTAAGACTCCGGTGCTTCTTCCATAACTAACTTAGGCGAAGCGACTCTAATCGATATTCCTTGTCGTTCTAATTTTTCTAATACATCTGTGTAGTCCAAGTTTCTGCGTGACTTGGCTCTAGATAAAGCTCGACCCTAAAGGCAATTTTGATTTAATTTAGGTATCATTGGATAATTTTATAAATAAAAAACGTTCAGAAATACTTACTGCTCCATGACACGTGGATCCAAATGTTTCTTTCATAGCTTGATCAGTTCCAGTAAGAACGTAGCTACAAGTTCCCATAGTACCACCAATTAAAACAGGTTGACCTGTTAATTGATAGTCTACAGGAATCAGAGGATGGTGAGGTGGAAATGCTCTTGTAGATCCCTATGAACAATATAGTAATTATGTAAACATCCTTCAATATAGTTAGTAGCAATTTACTTTCATTTCATTTACCTTCCTATGCACTAGAAGGGTTTTCTGTTTTCCGTCGACCATATGTTCTTCTATTTTTGCAATATTATGGGAGACATCATATATAACATGCATGTCTAAATCATCGGGAGACTGTCGGAACTGTTTGGCAAATGCTTGTCGACTGAGGAATGTCATAGAGCTTCTATTGACCCATGCAAAATTGGCAGCTGCAGCCATAGCTTTTAGATAATCTTGACCTTCTTGAGATTTTATATGAGCGCAAGCTAACTGCCTATCGTTAGTTTCGATATTGTCTCGTTTCATGGCCTTTTCCATTTGTACAAGTGCATCTGTACTACATAAAAAATTTAATATACACTGCTTTTTAAAAATGGATTTATTACGTATCTATTACCAGTTGCAACTTGGTGTCCAAATCCTCTGCTACCAGAATGAATCATCACACAAATTTGACCCTTTTCTTCAATACCCATTTTACATGCTGCCCATTTGTCGTAAATTTGATCTACTACTTGAATCTCTGCATAGTGGTTTCCTGCACCTAATGTTCCTAGCTGTAAAATAAATTGTTGTAGTAATCAAGAATTCTTAAATATTTATTTCTATAAATTCTCCTAATACCTTACCTGTGGAAGCCCACGTTTCTTAGCCCTCATTGATACCTTAGAGGAATCTGCATTAAGCATTCTACCATATTCTTCACAATGTTCTTTATCCTCTGCCCAGATATAACCTTCTCTGAGAGACCAATCCATTCCCATTTCTAAGGCTTCTTCTAAATCACGTGCGTTCATGGGTATGATTCCTTTTGAACCAACACCAACAGGAATGTGATCAAACATGCTCTGGGCAAGTTGTTCCTAAAAACAACTACTGGTTTATTGTTTTTTCCTATGACATAATTTCATTAAAACATAACTGATAAAAAATAATACCTTCACAGGTAAAACATCCTCTTCGAACAAGTTAGTTCTTAATAGACGTACTCCACAATTTATGTCAAATCCGACTCCACCAGGTGATACTATAGATTTTGGGTCATTCATATCAAATGCTGCCATGTTACCAATTGCAAAACCATATCCAGAATGTACATCAGGCAATCCAACAGACTTCCAAACAATACCAGGAAGAGCAGCAACATTGGCAATCTGTTTCATACCTGGGAGAAACCCACCCACTGCTCCTGGTCTGCATGCATTTTTTAACTCGTCAAACATTAACCGTTCTAACGTGTTATTTACATAAAAAACACCTTCAACCTATGAATAAAGAAATATTTAATACACATGAGAAGATAAAATACGATTAACAAATTACCTTCATATTAGGTTGAAAACCCTTCTTTATCCTCCAACATGTTTCAGTTATCTTTTCTAAGTATTTTAATTCTTCTTGATACTGCCTAACTACCATTTTTTATTATAATAAAGTACTTTTTAAAAATATATTAATTATCTCTAGTTTGGAGTACAGATTATATTTTAAAATGAAATATGATTTCTTATAATTGTTTAGAGATAATATCTTTCAATTAATATTATAAAGAACTAACACTATAGAACCGAACACACTTTTTTTATATTTATTATCGATTATAAATACAAAATTTTTATTGACAGATTAATGTAACGATACAAGCAAGCAAAATCGTGCAACCGGGTAAAATGATTGCGCCATATAAATCTAATCCATATAAATCTAAATGTCAGTGTCGCAAACTTATATAGTTTCTAGAAAATTGGTATCCCTTCCCTTATTTAAAATTCATTTTCAACAGTACACATTTAATATATGAGTAACTAGATTCCTAATCTTTGTATTTTTATGCAATATGAACTTTCTGACATGATTTTGATAATCTAAAGGGAAATAATAATAAAGATATTATAAGAAGATATTATATTATAAGAAGTATAAAAAGGAATTACTGTTAATAAGAAAGAAATATCTTATTCTTATTTTGAATTATACAACGTTCTTATACGGTGTTCTTATATAGTATTAACGAGGAAATATTAATCGGAAATGTTGGTATCATATGTGATCTGAATACAGAACAAAACATACATAAGTACGTATGTGAAGTGCAAAAATGGCTAGTCGTGTGGCATTAGGTTTAAGACAAGCAAAACCAATTTTGTCACTAAGTCCTATAGATGCTCATAGAAGAGTAATAACATTATATAAAACATGGTATCGCCAAATTCCATTTATCTGTAAGTACTTTAATCATTGTATGTTTTTGAAAATCATGAAGATGTGTTGTTACCTAACCTAAATATTTAAAATAGTATATGGATATATGTATTTCAAATTTATTCCTTTTTTGTACAAAATAGAGTGTATTAATTTTCGTCCTAGTTTATTTGAACTTCACTAAAAATAATTTACAATCTGTTATTATTTCCATTACAAAATTGTCAGATTTATATATTTGTGTATGTATAACTAATTTACTTTATAGTGTCAAACTATGATGTTCCGGTAACAAAAGAAGATTGTATCGCAAAGTTACGGGAAGAATTTAAACGTCATGCCAATGTAAAGGATGTAAGAGTGATCGATATGTTACTTATTAAGGTAAGCCTAATATGTATCCTGTTTATTTCATATATACTGCAACAGATATATTAATAACTATATTATATTAGGGACAAATGGAACTTCAAGAAACTTGCGCTCAATGGAAACCAGCTGCAACATTAATGAATTATTGGAAAGTAACTCATGAACCAAAGCCAAAGGACTTCTTATCCAAGTTCATTTCAGGTCATGATTAAAATATTTAATTGTACAATATATAAGTTATTGTAGTGTAATTAAATGTATACAATTTTTAAGCTATATAAAAAGAATGTATATGATATTTCAGTATGTAATATTGTTATTATTTGAGAAGTAAATATGTTAGAAAGGAAAAAACGTATTTTTCTACTAAAAATTGGAGTTATACAACATTTCAAAAGATGAATCTTTAATCAGCTCTTACAGAAGATAATATTTCTTTTAATTTACATTTTATTTTTACATCTATATATTATTATTCACTTATATACATTTGACAAGATGATATATTACTAAGCACCTTAGGTACAATCTAGTTCACTTTTCACAGCCATACGGATAATTTGCTTTCCTTCAGTGAACAAGTATCGAAATTGTACATACATACATATATATACATACATACATATGTTTGAAACGAGTGTATTCGAACTTGCGTAAATGTACATTTTCAACTATGCACGTTCTTCTTTCTGTTTGTATTAGAATGGGAATCATTTGTGCTACGTCGAGACAGACTCTTTTACATGATTTCTGTACTTGTGTATACTTTGGTTAGAATCATTTTTATAAGTCATTCTAGTTTTATTATATTCTCGGATTAAAAATTTTAACAGATAAATCTCGTACTATGTAAAAAAAACGTGTTTGTCGCCAATATAAAGCGTACTTTAATACAAGTCATAAAATATCTAGGTATTAAAAATATACACGGTCGGTAACTTTTATACCCACACATTCCACATATCTATACGCTAAAAAAATGGCAACAATACATCATGCTTATGACTCATAAATGTAAGAATGTTTTTGTGCACTCATACGTTTTATAGTAGAAGATTCCATGTTCGAATTCCCTTCATTCTTTCTCTCGACTACAAAATCAATTTTCTATCAAACTATACTTTCACGTTCCGACTGTATATCGTAACCTGCTATTACACCCCTCCTTAAGGAAACATCGCTGTTGCGTAATCCATTGCTATTGAATAGATTTACCAACCAACTTCTGATCGAATTTCTTGCGGAAGATTTTTTATCAGGCACACTGTCTGTACTAGGAACGGATACCACTTGATCGAGAGAACGCCAACGTTTAACAGGCATAATTTCTCCCATACAACCACTCTCATCTCCTAGTAATGGTGTCTCTGCTTCGTTCGGCGACTCGTCCGTATGGGGCACTATTATTACATTACCATTCGGATAGTTGTTATTCAACACTTTCTCAGAAATATTCGTCTTCGAGTTAGTCCGTGTGCACTTTTCACAATTCTCTAGCGATCGAAAACTTTTCTTCGGTTCCTTCCAAGAGAAATTCGGCGACTCGAACCTCTTATTATAGAGCTCCAATGGGAAAGGGTCTAACGAACGTGACTCCCGTATTATCGTTTGGAACGGATAATCGCTCGTAGAGGACGACGAGGCAATCGTCGACAGAACTCTTGCATTTTTCCTAAATTTCGGCCTCGTGTCGATAAAGAAATCATCGAGTGCTATCTTAATGTTAGCCGCCCGATTTTCAACTTCTTCTTGCAACGCAACGTTATCTAGCGTTGTCTTCGATATGTTATCGGTCAAATACAGAGGAAATCGGTCTAATTTCCGAGAGTTAAGAGGTTTAGGGACTGGACTGGATCCTCCGTACTGAGACGAGGAGTCATCCGGCGTTGGTCTTGGAACGCTCGACTGTCTGCGACTGCCAGCTCCTAGACCACCTAGCAACGAAGCCTGTCGAGAATCTGAATTTAATTTCGGACTTCTTCTTGGTCTACAAAAGAGTGGTGGAAGATCACCGACGTCAACCTAATTAACATAAAAATCAAGATTATATGACATTGATCTAACAATCTTATTATATTGATTTTTATACAAACCTCTCGTTTTTGAATGGCCTTTTCAGTGGCTCCGATGAGCCAATAAGTTTTTACTTCTCCCTTTCCTTTCATGTAAACCAACCCACGTTCTTCGATTATGTAGCCACCGACCTTATCCAAAGCATCTTTGCACTGCTCGCTTATGTGAATACGCAACGGTTCGCCGTTTGATTCCATACGCGAAGCTGTATTTACGGTATCCCCGAATAAGCAATATCTAGGCATCGTTAAACCAACAACACCAGCCACTACAGGACCTGTAATATTTGTTACGTATATTTATGTCATTTTTATCGCGTTTAATATTTTTTCCCAAGGTACGATACCTGTGTGAATTCCAATGCGTAATTTAAGAGTGTCTTGAGGCCTGTGAGCTATGGTGTGATGTTTCACAGCGTTAAGTAGTTCTAGGGACATCGATGCAATTTCTCCGGCATGTCTGTTTCCATTTTTTATTGGCAAACCAGAAACCTGATAAAAGCGATGTATCGTAGAATTATATAGAATAAAAAAATTTATAGAATTTATAAAAAAATTTACTTACCACCATATAGGCATCGCCGATCGTTTCCACCTTATATACATCATATCCTTTGATTATGCGGTCAAACAAAGTGTACAAGTCGTTCAAGAAGTTTACGACCTGAAAAACGAAGGAATTATAATAGTAGTCATACAAAGATATATATCTTGTTTCCTTAAAGATTAGTTTAATTGAAAAACATACCTGGAAAGGCGTGCTTTCCGCTGACATTGCAGTGAATCCAACGATATCGCTGAAGTATATAGTAACCAAGTCAAAAGCTTCAGGTTCCACACCGATTCCATTTGTCAAGCAATTTGCAACGGGTCTGTAAGAAACAGACGTGGTATCATTAATGTAGATAGCAAAGTTTTTTTTTCTTTCTTTTTAATGAAAGAATTTATATAGTTCAACCTACTCCGGCAACATTCGATGAAGTAAATCCTCTGTTTTTTGCTTTTCCTCGAAAAGAAGGCGTGTACGTTCACTGACTAGATCTTCGAGGTTGTTTGCATACTTCTCCATCATGTCCATCATTTGGTCCATGATATTGCGATGCCTTCCCGCTTTCATTTTCTTTAACCGTGTCCTTATCATTTTGAAGTCGGGCCTAAGTTCTGGACTTTCCGCCCAACAGTCGGTAATCGTACTAACTATATACTCAGCACAGTCTGCTTCAGACTCGGACAGTATCTCTATGTTAGGTCTAAACGGCGGTTCACCATCTTCTGGGAACCTTTTCACTCGGTCTATGATTTCTGTCAATTTGTTAACGTTCATATTTATATTTCTGCAGCTATACCTTTTGGCAAATGCCGATTAACGAATGACAATCGTTAACGCTTACGGATTTTTAGCTACGCACGGATATTTACCTTTGGGTTCTAGATTCACGCCACCGTACGGCCCCTTCCGTCCGATCATCTCGAATAATATAATCGCGAACGAGTAAATATCCCCTTCCTGGGTACCTCTGATCGGAGCATTGGGATTCCTTAATAGTTCAGGTGCCTTCCAGAATAAGTCTATGTAGGAGAAATATTTCAATTAGAAATCGAGTCACAAAAATCATTCGAAGGGCAGAAAATCATAATGGTGTAGATCAGTAGACGACTATGATTTTCAGTCCGCTAATCGATTGGCGATAGAACAATAAAGTATCGTTATATTTCTTTTTTTCTTTTCTTTTTGCTTTTCGTACTTCGATAATACTGATGTTCACCAATGCTGTCAGATTCGGCGCAGTGCCGCATATCGTGCAGGCCAAAATCGGAAACTTGGAGTACCCATCGCGAGGTTACCACGCAATTGGATGACTTCAGATTACCATGACAGACTAGCACAGATGACTCATGAATGTACAGCATACCCTGAAACGGAGCAAACAATATTTTCACAATAGTTTCGCAATCGGTATACATATCACTGATCTGCCGTGCGAACACGTATATAGACTTGCCTTAATGAGATCGTGAACTAATGATGCGATGAACATATCGTCTAACTTGATATCTTCGTTCTCGATAATATCCTGAAACACATACGCAATGCGATCATTCGTTGAAAACACCAGCAGACCGGATTACACACGTTCATTCGTGTATTAAGGTGACGTACATAAAGACTTCCTTTGGCGCAATAGTCCGTAATTAACAATATCCTCATTGGCTCGACGCACGCCCCGATGAAAGAGTTCAGGTTACCGTGCCTGATCTCGCGAAGGATACGCATCTCCTTCATCACGTCCCTGGATATGTCCTTCTTCTTTGAGAACTTCAGCTCCTTTATCCTTACTGCTACCCCGTGGTAATGCCCGGTTTGCGCAAACACCTGGCCCCCGCATCTTGACTCGTAGGACATTGCACTAACTAAGCTTAACTGCAACGACAGTTCAATAATAGAAGATGGTGCGACAATTCGAAAAATCATTAGTTAAATAAATATGTATATTGAGCGCTAATAGTTAATGATCGCGCCAGCGGTCGTCGTTATAGCGTTCATCTTTTACCTCTAACGTTTACGTATAATAAAGATACGTACGTTCTTTGTCAGACTGTGAATTTTTATGCGTTTAATTAAAATAGAATGAAATAAAAAGCTCAAAGTATATGTGATATGCAAGTATATATAAAATAAAGTACCTAAGAAAGTATACAGGGATTAGAAAACGGCAAGTGGTATCTCACCTTACTAGGGGAGGACATCATGTTGTCAAGATGAGGGTATCCGTGTATCTCGCTCGGATCGATCTTCCACAGCAGCCCCTCGATTTCCTGTTCTATCTTCCACCTTCGATATATGCTCATAGTGATCACCGCGGCGCAGAACAATAAAACAGCTAGCACTCCAGCGGCCACGATGCTTCGCAGGTGCGTGTCATCTTTGGGACAATGTTCGTTGAGGAAACCGCATCCAGGTTCCGCTTCCGGCTTATTCTTACCCGGCCAGTCCATCGCCTCCGATGGCCTGTACACCTGGACACGATCGATACCCTTGGTATTTTGATAATTTTAAACTTCTTTTAAGTTTTGTCGATTAGAACGATCGTAGGAGTAATTCGAGAACCGCGAATGGATATGAGCTGCACGAATGCTGTAAACAACTCACTCACTAGAGTTTCACCCTGTTGAAATTGGCCTACAGGCTTCATTTGGAAATCGCAGGAGAAGTTGTTGAAACGGAACGGATCCTTCTTCAGAGCCAGTACCGAGAAGTTTCCCTCCGAGTCGCCGAACTTATCGAACTTGATCGTCGCGCCGCTGACACCTGTTTTCGCAGAACACGATTATACATTTTTTTCCGTAAATATCCAGGACCGAGAACGATCTTTTTAATATCTAATATCTCTGATCTATAATTCTCAAGTGTTTCTAATTGTCTCGAAATCGCGCAAAAAATCTACGTGACAATAGATGTATCGATTGCACCCACTCGTTCTAATCAGATCTAGCCTTATCGAGAGATCGAGCCACTTCAAACTTGATCGTGTTAGCAATTTGCGGTGCAAATTATACGAATACTTACTTTGATACGTGTGATTTCTGATAATCGTCTCGATGATCTGAGTGCCATTGCTAGCGATCTCCTCGAGTGTGTGCTCTGGTTGATCTCTCAGGAGCTGGTCCAGGGCTCTCGCGTACAGTTTCACCGAATCGTAAAGATACGCGGCGTGAATCGACACATACTGAAACCAGAAAATCACTCTATAGATTGATAGACGAATTTTAATTTCAGCTCCTTCTCTTATAATATAATACGATATCTACCATGTCATAGTTGCGATTTAACGTTTGACGTAATTACGATTTAACAAATATAAATTGTATTTCTAACAAAGTTTGGTTCTCTAGCTTTAGCTTTAAATATTTGGGTATTATTATGAAATATATATCTGGTAGTGATAAGTAATAATAATTAACGTTTCAATATCTTGCATTTAAGCAATTACTAGCAAACCTAGATTCTGTATTTTTAGGCCTAGATCCTACGCTTTTAATAGCCCTCATAGCATAATCATAAGACAAGGAGTTAACATTCGACGAACAGCGTACGTTTGATATAAAGAAAGTTACCTTTTCGTATTTTCTCAGCAATTCAGGGATGACAAAATTGAACGGTTCCTTGCTGCTATACTCCCGGACCTTTTTGGTGAACTCTTCGTAGTTCTGTGTGGGTGGCGTAGATACTACCACCATCAAGGATCGTGCCCTCTTGAGGAAGTCCTTCGGCTCCAGGCAATTCCGCAGATTGTCGAAGTGTTCCGGTTCTGTAAGAGACCGATCGCGTGCGAGGCGAGATGAGAAAGGAGCGGTGTTGTACCCTCTTTCGTACGAGGGAAACGGAAATATCTGATTTCGAGAGCGGAGCAACAACACGGGACCGACGACTCTAGAGGAACGTCCATTAAAATCGGATCACGTGCTGGAAACCGGGTCACGAGCGAACCATGCCTGACCCATGACGTTCAGTTAATCTCGGATTAGATACGGAAATGATGAGGTAACGAGGAACGCGGTACGTTTCGTCAAGGAACACCGGAGGACCGCCAAGGAGACCGAACAATCGGGTCAATCGAATTTCACGAGTCGTTTCGTTACCGGAATGGACCTGCTATGGGCCTTGTTGCGCGATTTCGCTAATTATTATTAGCGAAATTTTCGAAATTACGGCGCTGACAAATTTTCACGCGTGACAGTAACAAGAGCTTATTCTTACGTACAGTTTACTAAACTAACTATCTAACTATGCCACTTTCTTGTACAAGTATCATTAACAGCTCAAGATGTAAAAATGAAATTCAAGGCAGTTGCAAAATTGTAAAACCGTGCAACGGACGCCTATAGCCTATAATCTGTAGCTTGTGGACTAGTCGGTCAATTATTGTGCAAGATGTTCGTGATTATCAGACTGCGGACGTTTATGCATTAGCGGGAAATTTAAAATACCGAGATACATAAAATGTCCTTCAAATTCACTGTTCGTTGTAATATTTAACGGATGAAAACAAATCTATTCTTGGATTCCAGTTCTTTAAATAGGATCGTAAAAATATGATATTGCGTAAACATGCGCAGTCTGGTGATATTAATAGTATGTAAATGTATGATACATATATATAGTATGTACTTACTCCATAAGTACTTTTGCGCCTCGCGCGGTGAGTACGTCATCATGTCCACGTGTATCACCATGTATTCCCCGTTGTCTAGCAGCCGTTGATTCTGCATCGAGTTCATCATGTCTATCAGCGACATCGCCGTTCCCAGGAATATGTAAACTGTCGACAGATTTACGCCTTCCGTTAGACGCGCTCCCGCCTCCCGTGGAGCGTTCCATCAACGACGACCGACCGATTTCCAGAACGGAACTGACTTTCACGCTTCATTTTCCTACCGGCGGGAAACGGCTGCTCCGTTTGCCGCGCAATTATCGGTGAGATCATGGAATAAATAGATCTATATACCGTGTACCAGTTCTCACGAAGGAAACACACGAAAATACTCACGAAAGGAAAGTATTCGCGCGATCGGAAAATTCTGTTGTTTCTGTTCATCTTCTCCGAGAGAAAAGAAATCGACTGTTTCGACTGAAATTTCTGTTAATTTGTAGAATTAATCGAAGTATCGTTGTAACAACTTTGTCACGTTTCATCGACATCCATCTATTTTTATCTTCATTATTCAAATATTCTTCCATAATGCCTTTACAAATTGATTCAACGATCGATTCTTAATATTAAACATTTTTTTCTTCGTGAAGAATTTTTATACAGATATAACTATCGATCTGCTTAACGAAGAATGTGAAAGTTGCCTGCACTGCAAATTTTTGATCGAATCTTCAACACCAGTTAATTTTACCTGGTAAGCAAAATCTGGCGACAGAATTTTCCAACCACCATATAGGTTCGATCATCGCTGTTGCGCTATAACACGCGTCGTTTTTCGCTTTATAAGCGATTTAGCCCCAATGGCATCCAAAGAATTTTAAAGATTAAGCCTAGTAAATGTTACGTCCTATATTAAGTATAGTATCGAGTCTAATTAAGTTTAACGATAGGAAAGAAAAATTTTGTCAACTTCGTTTCTACCGTCTTCTAACGAACTCGCGCTACTGGACTTTAGTCGAACGCGTTAAAGATCAATTTGTATTCTTTCGTTGACGGGGTCAATTCCAGTATCTGGGACACTAAAATCTCGCTCGAACTCGCGCGATTCAACAACCGATGAAGTTGTACTATGGAACCGTCTCTATTTCGAAACACGAGGAAACACGAGTCTCGCGTGTTACAATCGCGCTAAAACCGTTTCAAAAACGAAAGCCACGCGATTCGAAGACAAACAGAACCGGAAACGAGAGGCCGATAGAGAAGGCGGCTCTCGACGAACACATCGTTTCGGTCGTCTCGATGACTTTCTGAGAAATATCGAACGTAAACGAAACTTCAACTGACTTCTGGTCATATTTTTGGTCTCCTGTATGAGTTGAAACCATACGCTGACTTGACAGCAAGGCAGCCTTTCCTCGCAGCACGTGTGTCGATCTTCCACGGTCTTGTAATGATTGACGGTGAGATTATTCTTGGTGGCCTGTTCCTCCAGCGACTTGGCCACCGTCGACCAAGCACTCTCCGTGATGATAGTGAATTTGTTCCAGCCATAATGGAGCAACAACGCGATCACCGACTTCGTCACCTGCGTGTCCGGTGGTTCGGTCCTCGCGAACGTGTTCACCTTCGACGCCTTGTAGTCCGAGCATTTCTGCAATCCACACGGTTTCCCGATCGTGTTTAGCGTCCGTTCAAGTGCACACGCTCTGGCAAGTGTTTGCGTTACGAGTTAATGCGAGCCAGTTGGGACAACGAATGTTGATGTTGGAGTTCGTATTGGTTTTGCGTTTCTAGCAGGTTTTGGCCGAAATGTTGCATTCTATGTTGGAGTTTATGTTTGCAGAGAGGTGAAATTAAGTATAGAAGGGTAATTAGTTGTCGCGTCGACCGTGGATAAATTTCGTTATTTTAGCGCGATACATAGCGGCTACTATACGAGAGAAGTATTTGCACACCGTTGTATTTATTAGAGCATTTACGTGCCGATTAATTAGGTCCAAATATATTAAATATCGTATCATCTATCGTTAGTGGTATGTACCAATAAAATGAAATTTGATGCTATGAAACTGAAATATAGAACCTGACGAAGAGACCAGTCACTGGAAAACGAGGGTATGCGCGTATATTTTTTCCTAGCTACTGTACATATAACGTATAGATACCTTGTTAAGACAATATAATCGCTTAAGCGTTTCACGATGCATTTAGCGCTTTGCATCGTTGCAATTCCACCACGTAACCACCATGACAGTCAACGTGTTAAGGGACGAAGTTGATATCTCTAGATCGAGCAGCGACATTAAAAATCATACACCGTCGATGACACTTTTCTATCGATTACAGTTTTTTATGAACCGTCAACGAACCACGCGTACGAATTCCAACGTTTGAAAATTACGCAAGGAACCTTGAACACTCAGCAGCTAAACAAGAGAACAAAGGCCGCGAAAACAGCCGCGAAGTGTCATCGAAAGTACTGAAAACAGATCAGTAAGTAAGAGGGGACGAATCGGCGAACAGCCGGAAAACAATGTCACAAGCGTCGAAAAGGAAGAGCGAAAGCCAGAAAGCTGAAAGGGGCCAGGCGAGAGAAGCGACGGAGATGAAGGATCGAAGAAAGAAAACAACTGAGAGCAGAGCGATCGATAGCGATGGAAAAGGGTGTAGAGAATGAAGAGAAGGAGTAGGTGGCTGAAGAGATAGAGAAAGAGGAAAGAATGGAAGAGATGGAAAAAGAGTAGAAGGCAGGAGAGTAACGCGGCAAAGTGGGCTGCGCCGGGTGCCATGGTGTGTGGCGCGCGGTTAAATATAAACCTGTGGCAGGCGGTACGAAGGAGGGCAGGAGGAGAGTGGAATGAACGGGGCAACTCTCTTCTCTCTTCTCTCGGTGATCGCGAGTGGAGAAGTGCACGGGGCGGCTGCTCCGTACCGTTGAAATGTGACATGCGCTCATTAACATATAAATTAAACGTGACAACTGGGGGTCAGTTCTACTTTAACCGTGGCGACCACCGTCAGGCCACGATCCACTTTCCGTTGTTTTTTCCACCTCCTTGTCCTCCTTCTTTTACTCCGTTTCGTTTCTTTTTTCCCCTCTTCCATCTTTCTGCTTATACGCTCGCTCTTTTCCTCTTGTTCCACACTCGATCGAACAACCGAGTAGGCTTCTCTACCGACAACCAAAGAGACCACGAAATTCATGCATCGAACGAGTCGCGATCACCGCCACCGCCGCAACTCCATCGTCACTTTTCCCTCGTTACAGTCTGCCGACCATGGGATTTGCGGTTATGGGGAGCGTTGCCCCGTGAATCTTTACAACTATCTTACCGCTTGGGGATTGCCAGCGAAAAATAATCGTTGGCGGGACCAGGAAGTCCCTTCTTCGTTTATTCGTTGTTATCGACTAACTCGAGTATCGAGCACTTCTTTTTGATATTATACGATTTTTCTCTGTATTACGATATGGCGTTGCCGTAGCGTATCGGATGCTTCAATTATAATTTTAATAGAATTTCGATTATAGCTTAATTCTGCCTATTTACCTTCATATGCCTTTCGTGCAAATTGCTCGATACATATAAGAAACTATAGTTTTCAACACCGATTTACGACGAGCACAATTTTACGTCCGACTACACAGACACTTTACTTCCTACTTTCGATGAAAGAATTATCAAATTCGGCCATTTATGTCGTTATGTCAATTTGTCACTGCGACATTGATAAATAAATTGGATTCGGCAAACGAACGAGGACGAACGAAGTTTAAAAATAGCGAATGTCTTGTTAAATAATCTACGTTAAAAATTGCTAATAAAATCTATATCTTGCGTTTCGATAATTCTGTCTTCGCATCTTAAAAAAGAATTTCAAGCGTTCGATCAATCCGCATGGACACGATCGCGCGCGCCAAAATCGAGCACTCTCTCTTTCCAGCGTCCTCTGCTCGTCCTCCCACGATTCCAGGAAGTCGAGATCGTCAGCGATTTACCCACCTGGTCAGAATCGTTCCTTTTTCTCTTATTCGCGGTCCCGCGTGCGATGGTGAAGCTGGCCGGTGCTTTTTGCGCAGAACTTCCACTCGAAATGCCAAATTAGACGAAGCCGAGGAAAATACTTGAAAAAACCAGAGCCAAAAGGAACATCCACCTTTCCCAAGATTATCCTCTCGAACACCGGACGTCGCGATACATGCGAATGTACGACGCTCGCTTGTGAATTTGCCGAACGGAAGATGACTATACGCCGCGTATGATAGCGACATTTATCGTTATTACATTGAAATGAAAGAAAAAAAAAAAAAGAAAAAAGACAAATTGATTCGGCAATGGCGGGAGGATGTTGGTCGAGCCGCATCAGAATGACAAAATTACGATTGTTCGTCGTTCCAGCTACTATGTTGCTGTGTTTGATTAAAAGAAAGCTCTTTTAATGCGTGTTGCCTTTGTTGAGTATATAATCTTGACCTTGGAGGAATTAGGGGATGTTGATTCAATCCTGACCAATTCAATCGACGATCTTACGATTCATCAAACTAATCCTTGCGTCGTTGATTCATGCCGTTACACAGCAATCATACAAATTTCCAATCAAAAGCTTTGCAATCCTGCATTCACAGAATACTACCGAATCACAATTACACTTGCAACAGACAGAATAAAGAAACTCATCCTTTATTGAACATATGCCTATTAAGCAGAATATATTTGGTGAAAGTTACTAATTTGACGTTAATGTGAATTTATAACATTGCCGGTGGAAATATTAATTCGCCGCGTTCTGGATATTGTTACGATATCAACCAGCAACTCCAGTAACCTTTTAACTTTAAAACTCGTTCAACTCGTAGGATTTGTCTAAAAAAAGAAAAAGTTCATGAATTTATTTATGCGTTTGTCTCCTTCCCTGTCCCGTGTCTTTTCAACGAACACAATACTCTTCTATCAACGTCAGATAGTCCGACGTTCGCGAGGTACAAAGGGTTAATAGTATTCAAGAAAACTCGAAGAGACATCAATTATTACATACATAATCTGAACAGAAACTTTTCAGAGAAGAGCCACAGCTGCAACCGTACGTAAATAATTAAAGCTGAATTTACACTGTTTCATTTTGCAGGAATACGACGCTCTCGAAAACGACCGCTGCTCTCATCCTCGTTTTCATCCGCCGATGACGTGTTCCCGCAAACTGAAACGGTGTAAATTCTGTTTAAGACGCGAACGACGCCACGCAGACGTGTCCTCTAGTTTTGCATAAAAGTCGATCGGTGATCGATGATCCGGTAGACGAAACTGGTCCGGCGTAGAAGAGAGAACCAGTTCCCTATTCCCTTGGAGGCAACGGGGCCAACAAACAAAGAGGACGCGCACACTAACTCGGAAGAGTCGTAGAAGAGCATTGTTTTAAAGGCAGCGTGGTACCGTGGCCCTTTCTTCTCTCTTCTACGAAGTTACAAGGAGGAACGAGTCCGAGGGCCGGTAGACAAAACTGACCGACCTGGTCGGTTATCCTGCTGGCTGCCGTTGGCTGGCTCTCTTAGTTGGCTTGGTGAACGAGCTGGGCTTTGGTCATTGCCGGCTCGCGACGTGCTGTTATTCTGGGCTCCACTCGGCTATATTTAGACGAGACCACCTTGAGGGAGCTCGAGAGAGCTCGAGTGCTCTCCGCGGACTGCAACCGCAGAGAGGCTTTTCTCTATTGGCCGATCGTGTGCGTTAGTTGTGCAACAAGCGTTCGCGATCCTTTGGAAACGCGATCGAGGAATTCCTGCCCACGCTCTTTTTCCACGTCGCTCCTTTTTCATCGTACTTGCTCTCTAGCCGACCTCGCCGTGCATTTAGGTACACAGTGGCTCGCGAAAGTTATCCGAACGCTTGTACAAATTTTTTACGAATCTATCGTTGTCTAATGTCTCGTACGAAATTTTTCGAGATTCTGAGATTTCATTAGCACCGTAACCAGATCCCAGTATCGTAATTGTATTTTCGAGTTTCAAACAAATCCGAAAACTTGTACAGATGCTACTGGATATTTAGTACAAGGATACACGCGTCTCCCCTGAGAATTATAAATATATGTATTTTAAACGTTCGTCTAACTCTAACTGAAGCAACTCTAACTGAGCAGTTGTTCAAACAATAGCAGCTCGGCTAAACATATCGGATAATCAGACGTTAACAATGAAGTTTTTTTCGTATAAATGGAATTTGTACTAACAGAGTTCTACTATGGCAGAATCGCAAACTGTTGTACACTGCATCGTTAGTCGTATATGTGTGTGTGTAGCCATCGAACACATATGGTCTATCGTGTTATCGTTCCCCGTTAACTCGCAAAATCGTCGCCATAAACAGTAGCAACAAAGTGTCCGTTTCGATGCTGTCTCATCGCGAATTCTTCGCGGCACTTTTTTAAATTTATACCCTACTGTTTTATAATTGTTTGCCACATCCATAAAACATGAACCGCGGATATTTCATCTTTCCGCCGGGCACCGATCCACGTCGTTGCTCAAAATTATGCCTCTAAACTCGTCTTTACATCGGGATAGGCAACGCACGTTGCGTCCCGGTGCATCGACAGCGGTCGTGCCCGCTGAATAACAATCGAGCAATCCATCGGTGTCTCATCTCGCGAGCCAGTTTAATCGCGCGAATCGATCCTTGCCCCGGCTTAAAACGCGATACTATCAATCGACGACTAAAAATAACAAAGCGTGCCACTAGCTCGTTGTCCCTCGATCGCTCTTCCTGTTTGCGTAAGACGGAAGTCACACCTGACAATGAAGAAGGGAGTTCTATGGAGAGGAAGTTAAGAACGTGTCGGAATATTAATCTCGTGTTTAAATCTGTCCAGAACATCAACGAGTGTCAACAATATCGAGAAACGGCCGAGGATCGACCCAGAAGCCAGGTGCCTTCGTTTGCGCAAACTACACCGATGAATCACTCTAAATCGGTTACCTTGAGTATCTAGATAAATAAAAACGGATAAGAATTTTTCTTATCTATTTTAAGCAAACAAGGATGGTGACCTTGTTTTCTTTTTTTCTCATATTACTCGTTATTCCTAAGTTTGATATATCTGAACCTCGATAATTCCTATCAGATTACAATTTTCTCAATTCTCGCAGATACAAACTTTCTCTATCTCTGGAACGTGTCTGAGCGTGTTATTTTATTTCTATAATTGGAACTCACGCAGAATCCCATCCTTTGCAAGTCGAAATTTACCTCTACAGGTCGAACTTTGTTCACCGTTGCCTCTACAACTCTAAATTATATCATATTATATCGTATATACATAAACATAAATTATTATTTATGTTTGCAAATAAATAGCTGATCTCTAAAAGTTGAATTTCCCTTTCTTCGAATCGCTGCGATTTGAAAGATACTAATCACTGTGCAAAGCTTCTGTAAGTCGTCCTCGTTCGTTAATTCTCCGTTGGCCGAAAACCTCGATAAGACAAAACCTGCATAAATCGAAGATATTTTTTCCTGGAGATTCGAGTTGGCGAGGTCCGACCGTACAACGGAAGCACTATCTATCGTGAAGCAACAGTTATAAATAGGCAGATCGTTTCAAGAGATAGGACTTACGAAGAAATCATTACTATAGCTCAAAGTGGTAATTTCACAAGTCTATAAAAACATACAAATTTCCCACTTTCCCTTTCGTGGTATAAATTATTCCACGTTCCGAGTTGGACAGGTAGCACCGGATTTAACAAATCGGAGAATCGATCGAGTATCCTGGACACGATCGGTTTTCGTGCGAAGTAAACGAGTGGACGTGTCTTCTCGCGACGAAGGTGACAAGCGACAACGGTAACGTTGTGCCAGAAATACCTTTTCTTCCCGATACGACACGGCGAAGCTACCGCGAGTCACAGAACGGAAAGATCGCTTCCCGGAATTCGCGAGCGTGTGAACGGATCACGTCCTGGCCCGTTAATGGTGGCTATTAGTGTTCTCGAAGGAGACCGTTTACGTGCACCAGGATCTTGCCAAACGACACGCTCCGTGTCGCAGATAAATTCGTTGCTCTCTTCCCGACCGGTGAAACGTACCGGGAGCTTCTTTATCTTGAATATCAATCGATAATCCTTCGGCTCGTTAACTCTCTCCATTTCTCGTCGTTCCTCCTTTCTTCTCTTTTCTATTCCATACGCCTCTGCTGCGTTAAGCGGCGTCCTCACTGAACCAACAACGAGAAACTTTTTATCCATGTTCCATGTTTCTTGAAAAAGTTGCTGTTGGGTGCTCGTTTCGCGTTCGAAGCGACAAACATCCACAGAGACAAATGTCCACAGTGCGTACAGTTTACCGATTATTTCACAACTAAGAATTATCTCGCAGTTAGTTTTCAAATCCTTGGAACAGGTTGCATCGATACGAACAAAATGTTTCCGCAAATTCATATCCGTTGGTTACCAATTGCAATTGGTCTCGAACAAAAAGGATGTTCGTTGTTGGATCGGTTGGACGCGGTTCTAAGTTGACTAGCCTCTTGGTTTATCCATAGACAGCGCCTTAGCCGGCCATGATGAAAAATATCATTTTCTTTCACCTGGTAACGCACGCTTTGTCGGTGAAAACGCGATGTTAACTACAAAAAGAGACGAAGAGAAAGGGGGAGAGAAAGAATGGCTCATTGAACGAGCGAATTCTTTCCAGGGAATTAGAAAGCAGCAGCCAGGCAGAAGCTACGGCGCGGTCGCTATTAGATAATTGAACTTGAAGTCGCGAGACGTTGCCTTAACTCCAATTAAGCTTCTGGCCGCTTTCAGATTATCTCCGGGAACGTTCTCTCCTATCTCTGTCTGCGTAGCGGAAAGATCTGCCTTGGACGAGTGTCCGTCGTTCGTTTCATCGGCATAACTTCCTAAATTATGCCGTTAATGCGCGCTATTCTGGATTCCACGGTGATCGTTGATGGCCTCGGCCCGAGGATCAGCTTTCTCGATAAGGGTGCTCGTTAAACGGGGTAGGACGGCTCGTATCGTCGGCGCTGGTCGTTTCTGATCGCGCGATCGTTCGAGTTTTATTAAGTGACACCATACGCCGACGTCTTCCGCCAATTAAACAGCCCGCTGACGGATAATTAAGGGAAGCCAGGTGAACAAGATGGCCGAGAAAACGTAACACGTTCCTTCGGTAATCACGTCGTTTCCTCGGTCTTACGCAATCGTTATGGTTAAGCAGGATAAACATAACGAACTGAGAGTAAGCGGAAAATAAAGATCGTGGTTACGTTTCATCGGTTTCTTATGGCGTATAAACTTGTTATGAAATACACAGCTAGAATATTCGAGTTGGTTAGTATCGTTTTGGTTCGCTGTTAATATGATTCGTGTCAATAAGCAACAGGGTTGATACTTGTTTCTAGTTTCTAGTGAATTACGATCTACTCGAAAAGATCGTAAATCCACCAGTATATTCCTATTCCAGATCGTTACGAGGTCGAGTTTATTTCTTCTTTAAACATCGATTTTATATTCGCGTGGCGAGTCCACTTCGAAGTCGGATTTCGCAGCGTCCGCTTATCGACTTGCGAAATATCTGCGCGTCCGTGTTTGCCACGCATTCCACTGCAACCATCGATCGAGAATGAATTTTATTCAGAGAGATCAGAGATGTCGAATGATATTTAGATCAGGCGTATTTATATTTAGCCTCGTGCCACGCGCACGACTGCGTTCCAGCATAAACATAACATAGCTTATTTACTAATTCAACTGTGATATACATTCTAATTTGAGGAATGAAAAGCAGAATGTTGTAACTAACGGCTCTACGGCAGGCTAACAGGCACCAGACCAAGGGCATTCCTGTTTCCAGTTTTGATACACAAATACACGAGCGTCAGATTTTTCTATTCGCGTCTTTAACCCTATCGATAAACCGTATCTTGCTTCGAACTTTAACTACCAAAACGTATTAATAAAAGTTTTAATAATTCAGCCACGATGTAAGAATGAACTTGGAAAGTTGAGCAGATTTCCATAATACACGAGGGGCTCATGGGACTTTCGCAATCAGTGCGCTTCGCGCGGGAGATTTATTGACCGAGAAAGGTGTTCAAATTGTGTCCAACAAACGGTACCCGGGTCTAAAAATACATTTCTAAACCGGAGAATCATTGCGGCGGCCCTGTTCACGAGGAACGCGTGTAGCGGCGGCAACGGTGGTGGGGGATACACAACTCTTTACGCACGGGCGCATGCGTACGGGCGAGAATCACGCGGAGCGCAGGCGCGAACGCTGCGCGGGCCTTGGTGGGGGAACCGCGCACACAGAAACAGGGCGGTGCTTTCATTTATTCATAAATCAACAGCGTCTATTTATAGCCCCGACGGACAAATAGCGATAGTTGTGTGTTAGCGCGCAAGCTCGCTTGCGTGCGGCCGACGTTGTATCCTTGAATGGCGAAACAATCGAATGGAAATTAATGCGACCCGATGAAAAATCAAACGGGCCTCGACACCCGACTCTCACTTTGCACCGTCTCTTCCTTGAGCACGTGGACAACTTTTAGCGCGACTAAACGCGCTGGTTTCCTTCGGTCATGGTCGTACAGTCCTATCTACTCCGGCGTCTACTACTCGTATCAATTCACTTTTTCCTCCAACGTTTTTTTACTTCGTCTACTATTATTACGCTATCAGTTTAGGCTTAATATCGAAATAATTCGCTCTTGCGTTACAAGATCCATCGTCCGAGATTAAAATCATCCAAGGCGGATCTCAAGGACTGAGAATGGGAAATTGCGAGAATAATCTTTGAGCATAGTTTCGCGGAGTCTATATACGTACTTTCTTGCCATTATGTGATCAATAAATAATTTCGTTGCAAACCTCCAAAGAATTTCCTGCCTGAGAAACTCGTTTCAGTTGACTCGAGTTTTGAAATACACGTGCAATATATTGAATAACGTTCGCGAGAACAATCAACGACTCGAGTCTTTAAATAGAAAAACGCGTGGACCGCGTTTGGAAAGTGCTGCATCTCGTTAAAATGTCGCAATGTAAAGAGCAAAACGGAACTCGAGCGATCCACACGGATCGGTTCTCCAGTGGGTGTCGATGGCCGATACGATGTGTACATGCACAACTTTGGCTGCAAGTCTCAAGAAGAGCATATACGTAAGGATGGTGTAGGCTCGTATATATGGGACGGGACATAAGAGGGAGAGAAAGAGGGAGTAAGAGAAAGAGCATCGAGATGGGAAGTTGGCCGGAACGGTGATGCCGGTGGTGGCTGCTGGTGTGTCGATCGGTTGTAGCTGGTTCGTTCAGTCTGTCGCTTGGCAAAGCAATAGCCCAGGCTAAATATAGCCTGACGATAAACATAGGCAGTTAGTGGAGCCACGGTGTGTATAGCGGCGTCGGTATCCTTGGTTATACTCGAATGACGCCGGATACACGAGTCTCTCTCGTAACGCCGTGGGATTTCGGTTCTACCTGACAAGCCATTCAAGAATTCCGACCAGACCGGGGGCATAACAGTGAACGGGCCGGGCAAACACTGTTTCGCTGCCGACGTACAGTGTGTTAAAACGGCCGTCTGACCGCGAAAAAGTCACAGGCCATTGTGCAGACTAATATCGTTTATAGCTCTTAACTATCTGATTTACTATTTTTATTTTCATCTTTCTACAGCAAAATATAAATACCTATCTTTCTCTACGAAATCAACGACAGGTGAAACTATTCACTGAAAATGTCTCCTTTTACGAAAAGAATCATCGACTTCTAATGTGTATTCTTCCAGACAGTGAGAGATTACTGATCTCTGTATACCTGTTAGCGTATTCAAATAATTTCCTTAGAAATATAGAAATTTAAAAGTAAAATCAAGAATTGGTAAGGAAAATATCATCAAAGTTGTCGCTTCTTCGCAGCCGTCTTCGAAAATACTATGCGACGCGGTTTCAAGCACGGTGATGGTAACCGAGCGTGGAAATTGGAAGTCGATGCGGCGTGCCTCGATGTAATTAGCGTTTTCGACTGTCGTGTGTTGGCCAGGCAAAGCCGACGTTAACGCTCAGTATATGGTAATGGGTAATTAATATTGCATGACGCGTGTCCGAGCTGTTGAACTTTCCACGTGGAATTCGTCGCCGCGATTTCGTATCTGCTCTGCTCTGGAATGTGATCCGGGATTAATGTGCATTCGTTTACGGAACGTAGTTTCCTTCTCGTTCTTTTTTCGCTTCTTTTTTCTTTGTTGGTATGATACAGTATGGTATAGCAGAGAATGGTGGTTGGTTATTAGTAGAACTAGTTGTATTGTGTGCACTTAAATGTAGTGTATATAGGTGATTGTAATTATAACCCTTTCACGCTCGACGTTGGGTACACGAGACGCCGTATCGTAGCAAATTATTAAGTAAACGTATTTCCCCGTTTTCTAGAATAAATAATAAACACGTTCCTTCCGTCGAAAATTCATCGAGAATCTTATATCTTCTAATAATTGACGATAGTCAATAAAGAAAGCAATGTTCACACATCCGAAGAAATATCTTAGATTTTATCTCGATGAAACATTGAAATTAACATTTTCGCGTTCCATGCTGTATACGTATGACAATGAAACGAATGTATTTCTTGTCGATAAAATTGCTTAGAATTTTGGTGCGTTACGTCTTATTTACAAGAACACCAAGGAAAATATATTCCTAGTTTTCAATACAATCGATATAAATAATGGATGAAGCCTAAAAGCTGCACGAAAAACACTTGTTTCCATTTTTATGATTGTCGCGCGGATCGCAACAAGTTGGACTCGAACGATTTTACGGTTTTCTGTGGACGGTGACGAAAGCCGTCGGAACGAAGAGTATTCTCTCCTTCCTTGATTCGATTCGCGTTTCTCGACAAAGCAATACCCGATCTAAATATAGTCGACCCGATAAACACAGACACTTGGACATATTCTCGCCTGATAACGTATAGTCGCTGTAATACGGTTGCTGTAATATCGTTCACACCGCCGTAATACTACATGATTTACGCTGTTTTCGTGCCGCGATTACCAGTAAATATTGACAGACGCTGATAGGGCTCGTTCAAATCTACACAAAAAGGAGCCATCTTTCAGTCAGCCACGAATACATACACGCACACACGCACGCACACATGCGCGACCGGGCGTCGCACAGATAACAGCATATTTGTGCAAAGTATGTTTTTTCTTAAAC
Organism: Bombus vancouverensis nearcticus; assembly: GCF_051014615.1. NCBI lineage: Eukaryota > Metazoa > Arthropoda > Insecta > Hymenoptera > Apidae > Bombus > Bombus vancouverensis. Next base: position 17,908,323 of record NC_134913.1, read on the forward strand.
AAAGGATTTTCTTCAAACGGAGAACGAAATAAAAGAGAAAGAGGGATTTGTCACGTTTCGAGCCTCGGTCTCCTACCAGATAACGAGTTGTTCGCTGAATCGTCTCGGATCCAGAACAATTATAAACCAGAAATAAACGGACGAGCGAATTCCTGTACGATCACGTAAACGCGCGACACACATGCGACTTAAAAATACATATTTTGCAACAATAAATTGCGTCATGCGACGACAATTCTTTTTTCTATGGAATTCCACGATTGCTTTCAAGGCAATACGATGTCAAAAGAAGAAGAAGAAGAAAAAAAAGAGAAAGGAGAGGAACGAAACAAACAAATAAAGGAACACGTGCAGAAAAAAGAAGATGAAGAAATGGTATACGAGACTGTTTCCTGGAACAGTTTTAGCCACAACATTGAACGGATACGCGGGCTGTTTCGCAAATTATCGGTCCTGCTGCACGGAAATTATATTTGGAATCGCGGCATTAGGCTTAACGCGACGATAGAACGAACTTAGCCGACGACAAATTAAGGCGATTGCGACCGAGCCGTTGCAGCTCGTTAAATCGCACGCACTTCGCGTATCGCGGGGAGCCATTTGAAAGCGCCGCTTGTATGCGCCCACTGCTCCGCGCAAGATTTCGCCAAGATCTCCGTGGTACCCGTTAATTCGAACCGTTCTGCCTCGTCCACAACGTAGACCGCCATTCCACGAATACTTTTTCTTTACTTTATCTCATATTTCTCGCTGTTAAATTCGTCCAAAAATATTAAAGGGTTCGGGGCTTGTTCTTTTGTACATAAAAATAGTCGTTTTCAGCGTCGTCGCGATCGTTCAATGGTACCCTTTCTCTGGATCAAGTGGAAGTAAAGGAACGTGCTCTGTCGCGTAAGCAAAACGGGCAAGTGACACAAATCACTCGAAGAAACAACGACACACAATTGCAGAGAAAATGAAAAGCAATGGCGCCGCGGTTATTCGTAAATAGAAATACTTAGTACTAGGAAGTTTGACGATCTCGTTATCGCGACATGATGTACGAGCAGTAAAATTCGACCTTAACGCTAATTCCTTTGTGCATCACGATGGCAACGGCTGGTAGACTTACATAGGAAAATATTTCTCCGACCACGTGCCTCGGAATAATCGTCTCAGGAACTCGACTAGGAATTATCTTCCGCTCGATTCCATTGCATCGTTCGCTCGACGATCTTGAAATATTCTTTATTTTTCCCGGCGTATCAAATATTTCCATAAACAAAAGAGTCTGACCTCGTAGAGGAAAAAAAAAGAAAAAATAAAAAAAGCGGAGAAAAAAGTAGAAGATACGTCGAACGGCGTTTACAACGTTTTTAGATAAATAGAGCACGATTCGAGGCGCGAACTTTCCACGCGACCAAGATGGCCAAACGTGCTGATCACGTGCTCGAATCTGCGGATAAGCTCTCGCGACACGACGAAGAAATTCGTTTATCTGCGTGCCAGAAGCGAGCCACGAACGACGTCGTGTCGTAAAACGAGGGAAGAACAACGCCGCTCGACCATACATTCTTGTTGACCGAATGAATACGCGTCGGTACGCCGGGCCCATAATTGGTGCCGGCCAATTAAGGGTTAATTGAGTGTATTTTAGTCTGAAACCAGCCGCGTCGTCGTTACTTAAGGCGGCACCCACATTAAACTCGAGTCCGACGCTTGCTTGCTTGCTTGTTTTCCGTTCGCTCGTTGCCTGCACCAACGGTCGAAATAACGTCCCTCCTTGTCTATATACGAAGACTACTTTGTGCCTTGCACCCCCTCGTTGTCGTGGTGCGACCAACGCGATTATCCGGCCATCGATTTATTCGCTGTACGTTAACCTTTTTATGGGTGTCAACCGAGCGTGTGTGTATATGCGGAAAAAAGGTGAATGCCGGCTTTACAGCGAGCTGACACGTGCTTGCACCGTGTCGTTAAGCGATTCTTTCTTTCGTTTTTGGTCGATCTTTGTTGCCGGTACCGGCAACGCTCGTTAAAGGTAAATTTCCTGTCGCGAATAGTTGTTTCCGAAGGATAACGCGAAGAAAGGAACGGACTGTACATCACGGCGGAACGAAAAAATCAAAATTACGTAACTATCTCGTAATAGCGAAAAGAAATTGCCTCTACTCTAGCGGACTAAGCATGCGAAAGAGAACTTGTACGAAACGTACATTCGACGCGTTGCAAGGATTTCTACCGAAACAAAGAAACGGTTCAAAACAAACGAATACATCCCACTGAGATTTTTCGTATATGAATATTCTGACTATTCGTCACGTTTCGATTTTAATTCGTTTCGACATTCTTGTCTTTGTTATATCGTTGATTGTATACTATCTTTCTCTTTTTTTTTTTCGTTTTATATATTACAAATCGATCGATACTGTAGTAAGATGAATATGTAAAACGATGTTCGCAACATAATTAGCAAATAAATCATTCGATGGACGAATTCTCAGCGCTAATATTAGGCCACGAATTGGTCCAAGCGGTTCTCGCGGCACTTCGTCGTCGGCGGCTAATTCGAACAGCGATCCTTGAACGCTGACAGCGAGTCGCAGCCAAGGTTAAAAAACACGTTAGTCACGTTCGATCGGAGCGTGTGCCGTGAATCACATGGTACACAATCGGGAAAACTAGAATGTCTTAGGTGGGATTCGATATCATCATGGACGACATCCTCCATTATCGGCGACAGTCCTATTACAAGTTATCGCGATTTTCATAAAATATTCGACATACCGATCGATAAACGAACGATTCATGCACCGATAATACGAGTCTACTCCCCCGTTCTTTCTTCCTTCCATCGACCATTTAAATTTCAAAACATTCGACGAGCTGTAGGGGAAAAATAAAGAAGAAAAATTCGAGATCGAAATACGGATTAGAAAATGAACCAGTTTCTGCACGGTTCGATGGGAAAGCGACTCAACTTCGCGAAGGGATTTCTGCGTAAATATTAATTAATCCTGTTGACGCGATATTACGTTACGAGCCCGTTCTCTCTCTCTCTCTCTCTCGCTCTTTCTTCCTGCTGTTCGAGAGCGGACACGAGCCGCCAATGACGGAGCAAACGAGCAACCAGCCAGCCACCGACGTGCCTGCGAAACCAGTATTTTTTTCTTTTTTCTCTTCTCACACTCTATTCGCTCTTTTATTCCCGCCCGCTAAAAATAGAGCCTACTCCAGTAAAAATGACCGCGTTGTGTTTCTCCTCTGGCCGTGATGAATGGATCGTTCCCCGATGCCTTCTCTCTAATTCTGAACACCGCACGGACCATTTCAAACCGCGTGTCCGTAATGCACTTATGCATACTCTGGTTGCAACTCGATCTCCGATCGACTTTAATCCCGCGAGCTTTCGTTCCAATCCACGTTATGTAAAAACCAATTGACCCATTTATCGGAAAACTATGCTCGTTGTCGACCTATTGCCTCCGCCAACGAACGTCCCTTTCAGACGAGAATTTCTTCTTCCCTTCTGTCCAGAATTTCTTTAATTTAAGAACAAAAAGGAATTTAATATTTTAAGAATCAAATTGCAACGACGCTTTTACGGATCGCTCGTATTGGAGAAATTTCCAAAGAATAGGAGAAATGACCGAAAGAACGGAACAGGGTTAACACAGTGAGACATGTTTGAGCTGGATTCTCGGAGAGTGTGCGGGGCACTCTCGTTTCAAGGGGGAATTATCCATTAGTCTTTCTTAAAACCTCGACAGGATACCATGAACTTGACACTGTAAATTAGAGCCAGTCTTCGTGAACAGCAAACTCTGCTTCGTTACAGACGAAAAAACTTCTTCTATATCTTTAGAAGTATCAGTTATCTAACGAGATACAGCGCTATAATTCTAATAGGAGACTGCAGATTTGTCATTCGTTGCTAACAGTTGTACATCTTTTGACCAAACTGTTCGCCTTATTCGCTGTTTTATATTAAACTACGTTTGTTTCTCCACTAAAATAGCATCGAAATGAAAAGATCGAGATAAAAATACTCGTCATGTTCTTCTTCTGCGATCTTCGATTACATCTATTACCACAAATACATAGAACGAGTTGCAAACAAATAATTCTGAATAGAAAATAATCACTTCCGTAAACCACGAATAAATAGCTCATACATCGTCGAACAGACGATAGATCAAGACAATTATCGACAATCTTTTTAGATTATCGATAGAGGGATATAAAAATAAGTCGCATTCTTTCTGAATATAAAATAATTTCATTGGCCACAAATCATCGTCGAATGTCTGAGCGACGAATACAGTATTATCGATGAATTTCTCAACGTTATATCATCTGCATTAGCGTTGCGTAATAAGCTTGGGCCTTGCGGGCGGCTAATCGAGGCGCGTGCACGTATTTTCTCGATAAAAAGGATAAGAAGATAATCAGTGCATGTATGCGCGTGCATGCACCAGGTTAATTTTACGTAATATCAGGAGGACGTTTATATTCTCGCGGGCCGATCGACGACGGGACTCTCCTCGGCCAGTGGCGCGTCCGGTCGCTCGTAAATTCCTCACGCTATCGCGATATATTTAACTCGGCGATAATGTAGCAAACAAATCGTATCGTTTCGCGCGGAACCGGTATTCTCACGCTCTGTTCAGCTCGTCCGCGTTACTCCCTTGCTAAAGATAGCGTGTATTTAAGCCGTCTGTGTGCTGCACGCCACACGGATTCTGCGATGCACGCTGCTGCACGCTTCGATACAGAAAATCACGCAACAACCGATCGACCATTTGCCACCGATGGATAAACGTACGGGATAAAGTCGACGCGTCTAAGATCGTATTTCGGACCTCGTTATTTGTACTCTACCATCTAATCTTTTGGCAGTAGCAATTAAATAGCAACGGTTGACAAACAAAGACCATTGCCCGCGGATATTGTCCCGAGCGGTACGATGCACGAAGTCTGAACCAACGTCGTGTACAGTGTTCAGACTGCGGTGGACGCACGTATGACAGCCGTGGAAGAGTTTGATTTTCCATGTTACCGTTGTTAGTCGAGACGAGGGATAATATCGCATAGCGTGTACGTTTTTAATCATTCACGGGCCAAACTCGGGAAAAAGGAAGAGATCTTGTCTTATCGTTAATCCGTTTCAACTTTTCTATTCTATTTTTGTTCATCGTACGTTCTGAACATCGTCTGTTCGTTATGAAGTTACGGACTTCGAATCTTAAATACACGGTTGTGTGCTACAGGTTTCCCATAAATCTCGAAGGAACAATGGCAAGAATGGCGGCGCGATGCAACATGTACGGCCTAGAGAGGCGTACTCGCAACGAGAAATCGTCGATCATAGTTGGTCGACAAAGCGTTGGCTAAAGATAGCCTGGCGATTACTTCATCGTGGAAATCACGTAACGTCACTCGAAACAGAGATATAATGTGGGTCGGTGTCGAGGAGACGAGGAAATGGCCGAGAACGATTCTAACATAATCGTTCCCTTCTCGCGCCGATGGAACACGATTGGTGCACGCGTATCGCCGCCGCGTTACGACGTTTCTATTAGTTTCTTCTCTTCTGCTTCTACGTCTACTTTTATCTCTTTCCCTTTTCGATTCGCGGATCGAAACCACACGATCAAGTTTTTACCGGTGGCCGCGTGTACGCGACTCGCGCGCTGTATAAATAATGCATACGCGACGCCAAAGAAGTGCACAGTCCGCTATTACCGTACCGATAGCCACCGCAGAAGCGCTATTATTACGTCGTTATTGCACAAGATGAAAGTATCGCAATGCTATTTTACGCCTACGCGTCAGGGGAATCTCGGAAAGGAGCGACGATCCCGAGATTCAGAGGCGGGTAGATCGCCAGACAGCATGGCCAAAATCGTCACCGTGTCCAATTCTTGTTTACGGCACACACGTGTCGCCTATGACACAGGTTCTTACCGTTGTACCAGTGGAGAAATTGCGCCAGTGTGAGTACAGAGTGCTAGCGTAGCAATGGAAAAGAACGGAGGAGGAGTCGAAAGTAGTGACTGGCAGACCAGTTGGCTTTTGTGCGATGAGACGAAACGCGTACCTTAGAAACGCTATAAATTACGATATAGACTCTTTGGGCTATTAGCAAAATCTAGATACCGTTTCAACATACCTCTCGTTCGTGATGACAGATTTTTGGACCGTACTATTAGTTAATTTCAAACGAAACTTTCGATACGTGGGTCTCGAGAAACTCGCATATTCCGGCGCCACATATTGTTCCGTGGCTGAATCGTTGCCAAAATATTATCGTTCTTCGACATTCCCGTCAATATGATGTTTCTCTGATAAAGCGCCGAATGTACATAGTACAACGTGTCTCTAAAAATGTCTCTACGAAGAAGTCTGCGGATAATAAATCAATGGGAACTATACGCGGTATCTTATATCAAACGAGAAGTTAATAATAAACTCGGTCTATCGTCTCATTCGTGGAAGTTAGGAATAGAAACGTGCACACCTATCGGTTCGATAAGGTTTAACGAAGTACCTAATGTAATCTAAATTGAATTTGCATACCAAAATATCGAATCGCTGAGATAACGAACATTAAGCTAATGCGTCCGAAAGAACTTTCTGTCTTTCGTCTTAATTCCATCGAGTTAAATCGTGTCACTCGATTTCTGGAAGTTACCGATAGAAAAGTGGACGCGTGTCAGTTGGACGTGGTAGGACACCGGTGAGCCGGACCAGGTAAGCGTTCGAGTGCGTGGGGCATCAACAGGCTCGGCTATAAATAGAACGCGAAGGTCAGGGGAATCAGCAGTTTTCATGCAAATACGGCATCGATGGAATAATATTGCTCCTTTCGCGGCGAAGCTCTGTCGCGTGGTTCCGGTTACTCGTCGCGGATTTTTATTCCCGCGGCATCGTTACGACTTGATCCGTTTTTATCAAAACCACCTCCCAACCGCATCACCTGCGAATTATTTGGATCAGTTGCCTTAGCGCTTGCGCCTGTGGCACGCAGGACCGAGCAAGCAAAAACCTCTTCTTTCGCCACGTGGCGGCTTATTCAATTCGGATACGTAGCGAATTTAACAAAGATGTTTGTTCGGAACCTCAGATAGGAAATTCCCCAACATACGTTTCGTTCGTTTCGACGGTCCTCTTCAAAATATCTTCTAAATCGAGGACTTCCACGATGATATGGAACGACAAAAATTACTCGAATATCGGTTTGCGCCAGAACCACAAGAGTTTCTTCGAACAAAAGATTAAGAACATTACGAAGTGGTTGTACATAATGTTGGAGGATACGTAGTTTATCGCGTGGCTGGAAAAACTGTCGCTTAAGAAACCAAATTTTTCAAAGACTACAAGAATTTGAGCGCATATCTAACATAGATTCGTCTTGTTAGCGATATCCTTTGTATGTGTATATTCGTCGTAAATTTGCAAAAGATAAGAGCGTTAAGGGATTTAGACGTTACTGCGCGATCGTGCGTGCTTACCACCTCGGGCGAGCTCTTGCTTCTAGCACGACGAGACACGTGGAATTTATATCTGTAATTCGTGTTATTTACTTGGTGGCGTCACACGACACTTTATCATCATTGTGAACGCGCCATTTGAATTGGAAATTTCGCGTAAAAGCGAGCCAAAAGCGAGAAGGAGAGAACGACGCGCGTTATAGGTTACGGCGGGGAGATCGCCGTAGCTATGGACACGGCTCGCTGTACAGTTTCTACGTACGCGGTAATAGGACTTTACGGCGATTTCTTGGCCGCTCAAAGGAACATTGTCACCAACGGCGAACTCTCGGGTTTCAGCCGAGTCTCGCATGCCGAGCGAACGCTTCAAATCGAGTTACGCAAGGTCTGAAAGGGTAATTCGACGTGGAGGCGTTTACGCGGTCCCTCGGGGAATATCGCGCGCGAAATTGCCGGCAATCTTGGCCAGAGATTCTACCACGGTGTCGCGATAACTCGCGCCACTCTCCTTTCGTTTCATTCTAGTTTACAATCTCAATGGATCGATACCGTTCGAATTTCTCGCCAATCTCGCTGGACGATACTTTACGAGCATAGAAGACGTTTGCGAGTGATCACGGTGCTGGTTGATCTAGAACACGATACGAACTATGATGTTTCGCAATTATTAAATTATTTCACGAAACTGTATTCAATCGCGTGAAATCTGCCGAACGATCGTCAAGTATCGGTTAAGCAACGCGGAAGCGAAACTGATCAATCTCGTCGAGCGAAGTCGTACATTCTAATAGTAAAACTAAGAATTTTAGCAATGAAACTAGAACGCTGGAATCAACCAATTTCGTTTCGCAGTATGTAACTTTAACCTCTTCTATCCAGAAACTTTCCAAACTTGGAAATCTTTCGAATATTCGATTTGGAAAGCTTTCGAATATTCCATCTTTCAACACGCGAATCTTTCTAAATTCTAAATTTATCGATTTAGAAATCTTTCAAATTCCCGGTTCTTTCGACTCGGCCAAGCCTTGAATCTTTCGCAAAGCTTCCGTAAGTCTTAAATTTTCTTTTGAAAGTAGTTATACCCGAGCGTGCGTCTAGCCGCAAGATGTATACACGAGAGCGCGTCGTGCCGACAATTTTCCGATCCGCGGAGACGTCATCGACTCGGTGGCCGGTGCAATCAACAGGTGGTTGCACCAACCTCGATGCAGTGACCCGCGTGTGCATGCGTGTGCGTGGTGGAGCAGCGTGCTGACCGAGTCGAGAGGATCGAGCATACGAGAGAGCGAGTCGGCGCGCTTATCGAAAGTTCCCACTGGATCGTGATACCCGCATATACACTCTGGTTACGAGATGTCGAGTCGTGGCATAGGCGGGTTGTTACAGCCTCTGTGGTCCACCTACGGCTATTCGCTTAAATGGTCAGACGTTTGGTTACGGGGTGGTCTACGTTAAGCGGGTTCACCTGCGAAGCTTTCGTTTCGACGAACAGACGTGCAGGACTTTCAACGATTTGTATTTTCCTTCATTGTATCGGTGGTTGGCTATTTTGTATGCAGGAATGCGCTAGGAGAGAGTTCAGAGCTCGGAGGATTCTTGAATTATTCGCTTGTGGATTGGTTTCTGTGCTTAGCTAGGCGGGAAACGCAACTATGCGGGCTATGATCTTTAAAATTCCAGCTGCAGCCTCGGGAATGTTGAGATCGATAGGTTGAACGAGCGATGAGGCGTTGATAAGTCGGCTGGCTTTGACACGGACACGTGGTATTTCGCTTTGGTGATACGTGAATAGGGGAAAAGTGGATAATGGATTGATTAGTCCGTCCATGTACCTTTAACCGATAGATCGAATAGCAAGAATGCCGGTTTCCAATTGCGTTCTTGAACCTTGGCGATCCCCTTTGGTGTCGTTCGTTTCTCACTTCCCATCGACTATCGCGCTTCCGCCAATTCTATTCCAACGCTCGTTTATTTAAATATATTTAAAATTCGTTTAATTATTTTTCAATCCTTGAGAATACAAGACAGAATGGTAGTTTCGTCGGAGGATAATCGTCGAATTGCAGACAACTGTTACGTCAACGTTCGAAAAACCGATTATTATTACTTATATTCGTGACAACCTAACGAACTGTCGAAAATTAAGAAATAAAGAAAAATAGACTTGCAGTATGCTGTACGATCTAAAGAAATACAGACAAAAGTTCATGGCTCGGAATTAAAAATCAAGAAAAACGATCGCAATTCCAGCCAACGTTCATTTATAAACTATAAATAACGTTTTTATCCGCTATGAGACGTTACGTTCCATCTGCGAAGAGGTCGCGGGCAAAGTCGGAGAAAGAAACAGAAGAAAAAGAAGGTGAGAGATCTGGCGAGTCATATGTCGCAGAAGCTTGCAGTTTTCAAGAGGGCGACGATCACAAAGCGACGCGTGGGAGCGGCACGTTTTTCGCGCTGGTCGGCTCCAGAAATAGCCGCGCGACGCGGCGGATACTTCGCCGCCAGGCAGAAAATAAGCCAACGGAAGTTCGTACACGCGAGCGCCGGTAAACATCCGGCGGAAGGAAAACGCGCGAGCCTCGTCGAAATTGAACGAGGTGCGTGCGAGCGAGAGACGAGGTCCTCTGGTCTCGCGGCTGATTCCATTCGGCTCGCTAACGAGTGAAACTAGGTGAAAGTAACGAGAACCCGTGCTTCTCTTTATGTTCGTACGCGGTTCGTCCCTCGCGCTGGACGCGAGACAAGGGCCGATCTACGCTCGAATCGACGAACGAAAGGAGTACGATAATTCGTGATCCTTCGGTTCCTTTCCAACGATTCAATTCGTATTATAAAGGAAATTTTACGTGTCATCGGTATTAATAAATTTTGATTGTTGGATTCTTTTGCGCGATTCAACTAATGCAATTTGTAAATTAGTCGATTATCTTCTTAAATGTGAAATCATGGAGGAGAAATTTATAACCTATAAATTGTCATTTGTCGATTCATTGGTATTATTAGTTGGTAAATTATTGTGTAAGAGGGCTATTACGTAAATATGTAAAATAAACGAATTCATATTCAGCGGAGAAGAGAGATTTTCTAGAAATATACCTCCCTTGATAATCGATCAGATAAGGTCACGTCCTGTGGCCATTTATCCAGCCACTACCGCACAAAGAATACCGTACTCGCCATCAGCAAGCCAACTTCCTTCGATCCCTTTCCTCGTTCGGCAAAACGGGCGCGACCGTTCTCACGTGGCCGTTTCATTTTCTTACGACCTCCGATTAACATAAATTAGTCTGGAGGTCTTTTTACGTTCGCGTACCACTTTCTCATATTCGAATCGGTACAATGATGCGAGAGAGTCCTCGAACGCGTCCTTACAGCTTCTATCGAGAAAACGCTCTTCGGCTTTTCTCGCTTTAAACTGTTTAAACGGTTGAAAACGCGTGTAAAGCAATACTCGGAACTGCTAGTTCATAGGGATACTCTCGGAGCTTTGTTATTGCTACAGCGTCACGTTACCAGTGACTAAAAGTGGCTGAATTCACAATAAAAACAGCGTCGATATTACTGTAGCGGCACTCGACAGCAAAATACCACCGGACGACACCAACTAGTGTCGGACCACAGCAGCGCAATGGTTAGCGTCTTAGGTTACGAACGTTTTGGCACCCGGGTTCAAATCCCGGCGACCGTAGTCCGATTTTTCTTTCCAACGGCATTTAAAATGAGAAGAGAAGCGCGGTACACTCGCAGCAGAACCTATCTCTGCCCAACGGAATGTAGCACTATCACGACGACTATAACACATATACACCTCATTACTATTATAATAGTTGGTAAGATCTCTCAATGCGAAATGATAATATCTCGGAAAAGATTGTATCGTTTCATCCGTGCGAGTTAATCGTTAACAACGAACCGTGTAATTTAGCTGACTTTTAAAATAGATGTGAGCGCAAAATATTCGATGTAACATCCTATTTCCTTCGCTTTTGTATCGTTAATAACTTATGGTTAATAAATTAACGCTATAAAAGTCTCGTTCAGGAAAAATATGAATTAACCTGTCTTGATGTCTCGATGTAACGATGAATACCATCGAACTCCTGCAAGATGCTACACCAAGTCTTCAAGTAGGAAAACTATTCCTACGATTCAGTTCGTCGATGATGTAGCGCGATCGTTGCTTTGTCTATTCCTATCGTCCAAAACCGTCCATTCCTTTCGTAACAATTACATTTTTCTTTGTCTCCGCCGTGGCTGTCCTGTAGCTCTTTAATTCCTCTCGAAGCGTCGCGTAATCGAGTCGCGTGAGTTAAATTTAAATTTGCGAGAAGAGAACCGTACATCGTGACACGATCACGACGTATCTTGAGATTCTGAAAATTTTCCATTAAACATTCCTGCCTTGGATTGCGTGTTAATAACAGTACATCGTCGGATTGACTTTTCCGTGAATTATTCAGCTCCATTCGCGGAGGAGACATCGGGGACACTTTCACGAAAATTCACCAGCTACTTGAAGATTCGGTAATTTCTTTCTCAGTTCGTAAACATATTGTAACTGGAAGACAAGGCACGGTACAAAAATTTCGTTTTGGAGTCGAAAAACTACGGAGCATCGACGGAGAGGATTCTTTTTGTTTCTGCCAATGGTGAACGGTGTTTTAATCGAGAAGGGGATCGGAATATTACCCAAAAGGTGGGACACCAGAAATGACCCGTCGAATTCGTTCCAATGTGCTACTTTTCGACTGGCGAATTCCATGGAAACGACTGGTCTGAGGACGATTCCAGACGATTAACGAGGCGTACAAGCAGACGGGTTAACCGATCAGCCGGTTAAAAATAGACGCGGATCCGTGACATGTGTTTTTATAAATTGCTACTGGCGGACGCACCGCACATTTTCAAGCACTCGTTTCCTGATCGTTTCTTCCATGAATGATCGTCGGTGGCGAATTTTTCGATGGGTCCGGATGTTAAAAGAGTACAACATGGTGACATAATGGCGCTACCGCGACGCCGCTGTAATCTAACTTCTCTTCTATCTTTTCAAATCGATTATTTATGTGGCGACCAACGTATCTGTCACCGTGGTACGCTCTACGAAATAAATCTGTAATATTTATTATATTTCTTTTTTTGGGTCTTAAAGAAGACAGAAAGATACGATATCTGGTAGAAGATATTTGAAACGTCTAGTTAGTTAGTCTACGATCGAGTTGCGTAATAAATTCCCCTACCTCGTCGTAGAACTTTGATCGTGGTTCGACAAGTCTGTGTAGAAAAGGCGAATCGAAAAAAGAGAAGATCAAAAGAAGAATTCAAGTGGCATCGCACGAGCAGCTGATACGATGGCCAGGCTGGTTCTCAACGATGTCAACAACATCGTTAAACAGCTGGACTCGTAACATCAAGGCAAATAGGCTCCAAACGATTACAAGATCCTCCTTAGATCCACGTGCATGGAAATTCCGTATCCATAATTAGCATAAGAAACCAGAAGAATAAGTAACACTATCGACGAAAGTCAACAAATATACAGACTCGTTATGTTTCTCTCTTACGTTTCTCGTTACGGTTCTCATATATTTGGCATTGATAGTTGACGCTCGTGATGCGCCGGTGCACATTGATCGACGCAGTGTTAAATTCCAGAAAAAAAGTGTACTACTTAGAGTTTTATAACGCAAGCCTATCGGTCATTCGTCATCCGCCACCAAGTATTTTAACTGGGATCAGAGGTCTAATCTTACGACTGTTGGAGCCTAGAATAGCTCAGAGTCAAGATGATTTAAGTCGATCGTGAGCTCGTGCTCGGTCAAAAACCGCGAACGAGACTATGATGGAGGTGATTCGAAGTAGGAAGACACGAAGGCTTCGATCGGGGGCACCGAATCGAATGCACGCGCTTTGTGTCCACCCCGATCGGGTATAACCGGTTCGATTCGGTTTGCCTGGTGATCGATGCGTTTCTAGATCCTGTTCAGGCGACTGCGTTACGAGCCTCGGACCTAGGTTAATCTATGGTTTAAGATATCTCGGGCTCCAGATAACTCGGACCTAAGATAGCTTCGATAGCCATAGTTCAAGGCTCAACCTAGGACTAACGTGGCTCGATCTTAAGTACCATGGAGTTACAAAAGACCCGTTCGAAACTATGAAGCGAAACGACGATAGAATTCCCATTAGACCTTAATAGGCAGGATGTAACTCGAAGCCAGATGCAGCTGCTCTCTAAATCTAATTCCATCTAATTTCCGTACTTTCCTCCTTCGAATTTTAAATCAAGACAAATGATCAAATACTAAGGGTATCTTTCTTTTTGTTTTTTTTTTTTTTTTTTGGTACATGGGAATCGATCTGCTGTTTTTTATTTCATATTGCGAGTTATCTCGGAGTTTATATCAAAACGCGGAGAAAAGTGACTTCCAGTCTTTGCAGTTCTCTCAGTTTCACTCCCGAGCTATCTGAAGCAAGGACGATAACGAAAAATCAGAGTAAGATAGTTCATCAGGCCGGATTACATATGGTAAAATTACCACTATCTTTACGTCTTTACCGCCGACAGTACTCGGTTAGAAAAAGCTTTCGGTAAGTTTCGACGCGAGAGCGATCTTATATACTGTAAAACGAGAAACAGGATGAAGAAGCATGGCGGAGGGTCCAAGAGGAAGGCAGGATGCTAATTTTTCAGGCGGTCGATCGAAGCCCCGAAGCGCAGGCTGGCATCGCGTGTTCCTAACGTCGCACGGACGAAAGCTTCGAAACGCACACAGCTGCGCGCGGAAGCAACCCGTAATTATATTGTCACGCCGCGGGTGTTCAATTTGTCGGCGGACATCCGCCTCCCCCGCGTCTTCGTTAACCACCACTACCTCTTCGACAACTTCGACGCTACCTTCCTCCTCGTCACCTTACAACCCCGCACTCTACTCTTTTACCGCGTTCTCACGCCTTTGAACGAAGAAACCTTTTAGACCTACACCCGCGATCAGGAAAAGATCGACTAACGTGACATCAAAAGGATTCTTAGGTAGTTTTAGGGCGACTGCTGCTATTCTTCGGATCGTTGAGTTATTTTAGTATCGGCGGAATATTTGACAGGTAGATGAGAAAATAATGAATGAAATTTTTGGAGTGAGAAAGGAACTAAGAACGAAGTATAGATGCGTTTATAAGAGGGATGCAATTCTCGAGGATCATAGATGTGGTTGAAACTTAGTCGAACACTGCTAGATTTCCTTCTTTTTTTCTACAAAAATCATGTGTGTGTATGGGTGTGTCCGATTTTGTTACATCGATTTCCTAAACTTCTTATCTTAATGAATATTCTAATATTTTTGCGAATCATACTGTATATCGTTTAAAAAAATGGTTGAATTTTCTTTTACTTGTTTCTTTCGGTAACAGTTGAAAAGTTGGGATCATACGTACAGGAAATTCGCAGTTTTCCAACAATGTATGAAATGACGTATAAAAAGATTAAAACGTTGAAATTAGAACGTTAGAAAATTAATATAACAAAATTGGACACGTTGTATCTTACGATCTGACGTAATACTTAAATATTTTTCAAGATAAGTATCGATTTGTTCGAGTACATTTATGTAGGATATATAAAAAAAAAAGCTGAGCTATCGAAACGTCTGCTGTCTAGACTAAGCGTGGAATTAACGAACCGTCGAACGAAAATCCAGTTTCGTTGAGACAGTTTGCAGAGTAAGCGTTGTCTTAAATAGCGTTAAAAGTACTTACATAACTAATCATGGGTATGTTGCGGGACTGAGCGACTATGGCTTCAACGTAGCACGAGCCTTCTGGTCCAAAGAAGGCTGCAACCCCGTCGCAGATCATATCGATCATTGCCTTGGTGGCTTCCACGGTTTCTCCCCTCGTGTCGCTCCATCGCATCACCAGCTTTACGTTTGGCAACATGTTCGGATCATTGTTGATCTGAAACGAACATCGAGCGAAGAGATTCTATTAAATCGGCGATTATGTCATGTCGAAGATCGCGAGGCAAAAATATAAGTCACATTTTTCGAAGATTATTTCACAACTTTTTAATTCAATCGATGGAACACACAAATTTATAACTGATCTAAAATAAGAATCCAACAAGGAATTTCATTTAATTGTAAACCCGTTTTTATCGGATTACCACATCAAACGTCAAACTCCAACGATGGAATATGCAAATTTATGGTTGTTTCGCGTAATCATCATAAGCGTTATGCAACACGTATTACAAGGCCTGCCATCTTTCGTCATACGATATTGAATTACAATAATTGAACGATGTCACGGGAGAGCGGCCGGCGGTCGTTGTGAACCGTAGGTTAGCATACTTAGATGACTTAATTGTTTCCAGTAATGCCCTCGGTCGGCTGGTTTAATGGAACTAATTGTGTTACCATAACTGCTGTCATGAATATTCACTCTCGTCCCAACGACGACGAACGCTGTGGTCGCGATGTATAAATCACGGGACCAGAATCGAATGATATGCAATAACATATCGATCGTACGCTAACCGATTGACAATTGCAACGATATTTCGTATGCGCTTGGCATATCCGTTAAATTTGATCGTTCGCTGGCTAATAACATCGGGCGAAATAGAAACGAAATAAATTCATTTCTTTCGGTAGATTCTTTGATCCTGATGAACCGTTTCTAGATATTTCTATTTTTATTATTTATATTTTATATTTTTATGTATTAATAAATATAGGATAAATACCGATAAATATACAAAACGCAATAATTTCTCGTATACGGTGCCACCGTGGCATCGGAATATTAATAAAAGTTAGTGTATTATACGTAGTGGTATTAGCGAGAGGAAAGAGTTACGATAATGGTCACGATATTTCAGCTTATTGTTAGTTATAGTGTTCCATAATACGCGCACGAATCGATTTTCCTCGGCTCTCGACTTTCGATGGTATTCCTTTCGCGTCGGAATAAATTTCTGCCCGGCAGGAACGTCGATTAAAGTTCAATTCGTAATGTTACTCGCGCGATGTGTCCCGGTTCTTCGCGAGCATTCCTTCGACACTCTCACGCTGTATCCGGCTCGCGTTTGTACACAGCACGAAGCGGCGTGTGCGCTACCTTATTATGCAAATCTCGATGCAAACAAACAATACTTTTCCAGGTAGTTGGTACTGGTATAATCTCGTCGATTCAAAACAACCAATAAATTCTTTTATGATTTCTGTTTAAGTGTCTGTTCTTCGTAGAAGATAGTGTCAGTACACAATATTATATTGGTATAGCATGTGACGACTATGGGGGAAAAAACGCGACAAGTTGCATTTCCTATTATTCACGGGAAAACAGTTTCGAGATTACGTATGCTGTCGATCGATCGCATATTGAAAGATCGAATCTGATATTACATATTCGCGCGATCGTGCTACGGCGAATGATTTTCCGTAACGAGAAATCTGTTTTTCGAGAATATCGAATATCGACCGTGCACTTGTGTAATAAAATCGAGAAATTGATAAAAAATGCTCAAGTTGATCGCTCTAGGTTCTGAAAGATCACGATAGAACATATCGTTCGAGCATATCGCTGGCGAATGAAACCCTTCACAACGATGAAAAATACGAAGGTTTTCGTTCTAAGGAAGAATTTTAGTAGAAAAGAAGACACCGATCGATTTCTTTGAAATTCTAAAAGAATCCAATTACCCACGCGTTGGTTTCTCAATTCTTGAATTTTTTCAAATTCCGCGTAGACTACGACTGGTTGGGAAAGTAACCGTAGCCTGTGACGACAACGGTGCAATAATCGCGGTAGCAGCTTTGTCGACACTTCCAGATCGGATGAATCGCGTGGAGGAGTACCGGGAGTCGATGGCTTAATTATACTCACGCATCTCGCGGCATTGTTCTCAGAACAAGTTACGAGACGTAATCAATTACATACACGCACACATCGTGCGGTTACGCAACGAAAGCGATCAAGAGCGTGGTACCGATGAAATCAGAAAAACCACGATGATTCCTTTACGCGCGAAGCCGACGAATTTTTGCGTAGCTTCGCTTCAGACCAGAGAGGAACCGTTAAAGCGGTTTCGAAGGCGCTATAAAAAATCATTGCTCTTCCCGTTGCATGGTTCGCATTCCTGGCTTTGCACCTGCCCCAACAACCGCCGAATTCGTCCGTAGGAATGCGTATAATAATAAGCGACTGCTTTTCTTTCTTCTTTATTTCTGCAGTTTTTCTTTCTTTTTTTCTTTTTTCATGACTGCAGGTGAAAGTTGAAATCTGTCGCCATAATCGGAATCGAGGACTACAGGGTTAATAATACGACAAGTTAAATCTCTTTGCTATTTTTTACAGGAGAGCGATTTTTAAATTACGCGCGTTGTCGATTATTCTCGTGTTGGCAGGATTAATTTTGTATCTGATTTTCTAGCTAAACACATATTTTTGTCGTATTCTTTAAAACTTTCAAATGGCTTTCAATTTACAGGCATAGAGTTACTGTATATTTATAAGACCAGAAAATTGGCGGTCGACAAGAGG
The DNA here is from genome assembly GCF_051014615.1 of Bombus vancouverensis nearcticus. NCBI lineage: Eukaryota > Metazoa > Arthropoda > Insecta > Hymenoptera > Apidae > Bombus > Bombus vancouverensis. Next base: position 17,926,340 of record NC_134913.1, read on the forward strand.
CAACATTTATATCAATCCCATTAAAAGGCGTAAGGTCGAAGGTCTGACTTCTCTGAAGAGCTGTCTGAGTGTGAAACAATGTTCACAGGCAGTGTACACTTGCGTTGTTGCCACTGGCAGGGTTTCACCAATCAGCTTATTTTCGAGCAATTGAAGGGCGTCCGGTCGTGGAAGGCTGTGCACGACCGAGTGCCAACCTTCAGGGTCGATGAGAACGACTTTGCCATACGTCGTGTCCATCCAGAAGAAAAAAGAAAAGAAGAAAAAGAATGGCAACGGAAGCCTAATGACGCATGTTTCACGCAGTTGCAAATATCCGATTAATAATTTTTCGTTTATACCGCGTCGATGATTTTTTTCATTTTTTGTTCAGTAGAATAGAAATTCACGTCCGCGTAAGTACGTTCAGTTCGCGAGTGTTCATTTAATCGGACGCTAACTACAATCTCGTTTCGATAAACGGATGTGAAATAAAAGAAATTAGATCTGGAAAGATCGAAAGAAGCTATTGGACGCGAGATAAATTCTTCGACGAGTGAAATCGTTTCGGATGAATCACGAGCGTATGCAGCAGCTGCCACGAGCGATCACCTTAATCGCAAAAAGCCTCGGCAATATAATCGAATCGCTAACGAGAGACCGGTCGAATTCGAAGTGATCTCGTTCCCTATTTACAGATATCGCCCGCCGTGAAACTAGTTTACATCGTGGGAGTGCGTCATAGCGAATTCCAGCATTTTTTTTTCCTCTCTCCTCCGCCGAGTATCGCCAGCAGCGAGGTAAAATGCACCTGCGTACACCATTGAAACGAGCGGACAGGTAAGCGTTAAGCTCGATTCACGTGCGCTGACTTTCCTTCTTCGACGTCCACGGAGATACGAAAACGACTATGTACGTATGTTAATCGAAGGCCCCGATTCAGATCGATGGAAACGATCCTCTTACTTTTCTGGATACTCGTCGAATAAGAACTACCGTAGATTCTTTACGTTTAAGTAATAATCGAATGTATTAAGGTTAGGAGAAGCGCGAACGACGAGACGGTGCGATGTAATACTCTTGTAACCGTCGATTTCAAGAATATTAAGATCCGAAACCAGGTCATGAATTACCAACCAACGACCCAATAACGTCGTGATATTTTTATTCGTTATTCAACCAGAAAGACTTCAAAATACTTGACGTAATTATCAGTATCGAGTAACTTAATTACTCGACCAACGTCTCTTTAACTTCGCCGCGGTATCTCTGCTTCTTGCTCGCGTTTCCGTACCTTCGGATATTCTCTTCCCAAATTTTGAAATATTTTACTCGCGCGAAGAGCGCGATACGCGAGAACTATTGAAACGTAAGTACGATGGCTGACGAAACTATTCCAACATTTGACTCGTAATTAAAATTCTGAGTCATACGGAGGAAAACGTTAGGGTTAACTATCTGGATCAACGCGGTTCTCGACCATCGGCGATCTCGTCGATTCGAATATATTAGAAGCGAGCGTGACCACGTCGCGATACCCAATCGTGGAAAAACTTTCACCGTGGCGCGGCTAAAAATACGGCCGGCATTATTCCGTCGTTATGAGGCGGTCGCTGGAAGCCGATACGAAATAAAAATGTCGTGCAACGGACCACGCACAGAAATAACCGCGATATCCTCACTCGCGCGACTTTCCTCTTTCGATATAAAAATACGCGAGTATTTCCAACTACGCAGTCGAATATCCGCGTGTGTGAGCTAAGCTTTATGTTCAAAGCAACGAGCATAGAGGCCGACATTGCGATCGCGATGCTTACTCTTGCGTAGCGTGTCCAAGTACATAAATAAACGCGCGCAAAGCTCGTTTCCTGCACCTTTCGACGTGCGTCTACCACACCGCTCGTTACTCGTTTCGTGCTCGCCTATTCCTTTCGATCGACGACCGATCGAACGTTTCAAGTATTTCGAATTCTGGCGAGGTTTCGTTGGAATACGTCCACAGCGTGATTCATTAAGCATAAATATATATATATATATATATATTCTACGTCTCGTAACTGTGGCATTGTATTATTCTACTTGTAGAATTCGCAACAAGATTTAGCAAACATTCCAAGATATCGTATCTTTAACTAAAAGCTACTCTTCATCGAAATATAACTTTCCAGTAATTTGAATAAACAAACTAATGGACTATGTTCGAAAGTGTTTTAAATTTGTAGTCGATTAATATTCGTAGCGAATAAAGTTTTGCGCTTGTGAGTATGGTATCTTCTTTCCTTTCTCGATAAATACGATTGAAACGCGGCAACTAAATTTTTATTGTTACAAACGATTCGATCGTTAGTCTATAAACGGTTGATAAATGCAACATGTAAATCCACTCGTTGAATTTCATACACGGAAGCATGGAAAAAAGTTTCGATTCTGGAAACCACGCGGTGGTAGGTTTAAACGGCGCGACTTACGTGGCGGAAAGGGGGAGAAGGCGCGAGAAAGAAGCTTCTCGTACGTTCGGTTCCCGATGGCCACGGTGAGATACCAGTATCCCCGAATAATTATCAGCGTAACCGCAATCCATCTTTGACGTAACTTGTTATTTCCACGAGTAGAACCGGATACATGGACCGTGATACGATCGGCCGGTTATTTCGACGATTCCCAGGGGTTTCTCAGCCCCTGGACCCCTTCTACGCGTTTACGGTTGCAGGTTGCAGAGGAGCGCGCGTCGGCTGGTCCCGAAGTAAGTAAAAAGGCGGAGAACGAACGAACGAACCTTCTTCGGTACCAGAAGAGGAGGAAGAAGAAGAAGAAGAAGAAGAAGAAGAAGAAGAAGAAGAAGCAGAAGCAGAAGCAAAAGTGGAAGAAGGTACACGCGAAAGATGAGAAAGCGGAGAAAGAAAAGAAAAAAAGGAGGAAGAAGGGGGAGGTAAAAGGGGGTGAAGGAGGAAGAAGGTAGACACAGGGGAGGAGGGAGATCGAGGGAGGAGAGAAGGTTTCTCGATCGCGAGCGAATTCTTCTCACGGTTGCGAGAGCGCGCAGTTTCGTCGGCGGACGCGTGGGCGGACCGGCGAATAATGCCGGTCTTGTATTTTTAAACTCTCGCACGAATCGGCATCTCCGGGGAGAGAGATGCCGGGTCACTCTGCACGTTGCACACAGCTCCCGCTGCAGCCGGAGAGCGCACCTTTCTCTTTTTCTTTTTTCTTATTCGAGAGAAGAGAGGTTCGCCGCGCGGCGAAAACGATCTCACGGTCCTTGGTGAGCGCGAGCGCACTCGCGACCGCGCACGCCGATCCTCTCCAATGAATTATCGAGCCTTCCAGACCGTGGAACGCCGCACTGCGCGCTCCTGCCTGCCGCTGACCGCCCGCAGGAAAAAACCTCGAGACAGGGGTCCCGCGATATTGGCCCGACCTTACTTTTCGGCCGGTTCAGGATTCGCCGCGCGCCGTGGCCCCTATACGTGGGAACTGCGTCCGGATCCACCGGCTACCGTAATTACAACCCACCGGCCGTATTCAACCTGCAACCGATTTCCACGTGTACCGTGACACACGCGAGAACACGTGGAAACTAACGAGCCACGAGTTGGACTAAATCGAGCGAGAAAAAAGCCGACCGTTCGGTGAAACGTCTTCTTGCGCCTTAGCGTGGAAACGAGGTTCTGCTTCGTTGAACCGTTGCGTGTTTCATTGACCATGCTGTGCTATCTTGATCGGGTTCGTGAACACGTATTAACGAGATGCGCGAAGGTTATATTTAGGATCGTGCGGAATGCGTGTTTAGATAAACGTTTGCATGGTCGTATCTTGATGCTTGAGATTGGCTATAAGTTATAGCCTAATGCTTTCCATTTCCAGAGAAATAGCGGTCGCTGGATAAAGTTACGAGTATTTGGTAGCCACAGAGTGGAAAAATGAAAATCGCGGCAGAATATTGAAAACATCGATGGTCTTTACCAATATGCTGAATATTTATACATTCGCTGCTGTTAAAATACGACTACCTAGCCGTCAAGTGAGAGATATACTTGTTCCGTGCAACAACGTTTACTTCAATGGCCTGTCCGTTGCTTTCTTCGTTTCTTCAAGTTATTTCGTCGAGATTCTTAAAACGTCGGTACACAGTACACACGTAAATAGGAAGAACAATCGTTTCCCGAACTTGGGATCGTACGAATACGTTCGAAACGAGTATCCCAAGCGCATCTCGTGTCGTACAGGGTACAGGAAATAAAGATTCCGCAGTAACGCAAGAATTGAAAAAGAGAACTCACCTCGTCAAGGGCCATGGAGAAGGCGCCGGAAATGGCAAGACCCTGACGATCTTTCAGACCGCCTTTGATGGCTGTGAGGTATCCAATGGTAAGATTTTGTTGTTTTCTCGGTTGTATAGACCTGGTGGAAGTTGATTTGGGATACGTATGTCTGGAGAACGCCTGCTGCCACTCGGCCCCGGGTAACCCTGGCGGCTCGGCCAGGCCCAGGACCAGAGGGCTGCCGGCCAGCAGCAGCAGCAACACCAGCAGGGTCCGTGAGCTGTTCCCGTATGAACGTGGCTGCAGCGGTTGCGGCTGATCTAGCCGGTGCCGTCGATTGCGTTCCTGAGGGACTTCCTGGCGACGGGGAGGCCTGCGGCGGCTCGGCTGTACTGGCGGGCCGGGGCGCATGGCCGCCGCCGCCACCGGTCAGCACCGCCTCCCTCCCGCTCACCTACAACCACAATTTGTCATTTTCACGTTATATTTACTTTCTTCGTATGGTATTATATAAACTGAAATATATTCGGCGTATCTACGCTCTTTTGGGATCCGATCGTGCTATCGGTACGTTAGAACACGGGTACTTGGCCTGATTAAATTTTAATGCCGTAACTACGAAAGTTTCTGGCGAAGAAACAACCCAGTTGACAGGTTAAATGATAAGTTTCAACGTTTCTGTGTTCTTATCTTGCAGATCGTTCGATATTTTACGATACGGCGATAAAAAGCGAAGGGTACAATTTAGCTAAAAATATGTCTCCTCTCTTCGAATTGGAATTTTACGAAAAAGCTACACGAACACGAAGATCGTCAAGGTCGTGGTAGAACTCGAATACGTTCCTCTTTTAGCAATACCAAATTGCACGTACTTTCTACGAGCACACTGCTGTATTAGCACACTGGTGTGAAATGTGACAGGATAGGCTTCACACACGGATTACTTGTACATTTATTGTAACGGATAAATAAAAATCTCGATTAGTTGAATCATCGAACAAGAAAATATATGTACGATGGAGAAAAAATACTCCATCTACACGTTCTATCTTTATCATCTTACTTCTCGATGAACAAATACACGTTGTAAACACGCGATCGGTGAATTGTGCAGCACTCGTGTATTTTTAGCTTATCTCCATAGTATTTTGAAAAATTAACCTAAGCCGCGCAATTAGATACAAGTGCTCGACTTAGAAGTGTCATTTCGACGCTATCTTCCTGACTGAACTGCCACTTATCATCGGTCGCCACTTTATTCGTCTGAGTCATTGCGTGTGCCATCTGCGCGAGGCTAATAATAACTGATATCCCTAAAACGATAGAAACGTTCCTTGATTCCAACGCGTTCACGCCTTCCAATTCGCTCCGATCCTCGTCATATTCCGCCACCGATCGTAGAATTTTCCCAACCGATCGCGAGATCAATCGCTATTAATACCGTTTGTCTTCCTTCGATAACCTCGCTCTTAAATTCTTTGCTAAAAATGAGTCACATCTAACATCAAAGTGTCTGCTGTTTTGCGCATTAAGTTATTATGTCGGAGATCGGATATCAATGATCTCCCGGAAATCTTACGTCAGAAACGCGCAGCACTGCGACTAAAACGTGGCAATTTGCGGTTGACGAAGAGCATCCATGAATGATTCCGCTTTATCGTCAAACGCATCGATCCAACTCATTCGCAATGGTCATACGTCAGCGGACAAGATCTCTGGGCACGCGGAATCGCGTCTGTCCTATTGTTTCACGGGTGTATTCCGAGAGAATGATCTCAAAGAAGTAGCTCGCCAATGTCGTTTTGTTCTTTCTTTTTTCAAACCCTTGTCATACGATTTTTCTTTAGTATAACCATGTTTTTCCCGTGCGACTCTCGTATCTTAAGAAGCTAAACGAAGATACGCGTCTTTCTTATAGACTTCGTCATAAATCACAGGTAACTCGAATACGCAAACATATCGAAGCAACGAAATCCAGAGGAAATTTCTACCAACGTCTCGTTAAAAGAAGATAAACCTCGTGACGAACCTTCAAAATCTATTCACTCGGAGCGACCAGGTCGGAACAGAAGATCTACGTCTCATCGAATGAAACGCTCGACGATCGAAATACGTACACTCGTCAGAATCTATGTACGTGTAGATATATTCGATTATTCCGATACTTGTCAAAACGATAGTTCGTCAGAACATACGTCCACATTGTAACCATAACTTAAGAACCGCTGCGCCGCGAAACGTAACGAGCGTGACAACGACCACGTAACAGGCACGAAGACGTTTAAAAATATTCTCGACGACGAGTGCAATTTTGCAGCTTAATCAATTCCCGGTGAACAATAACGCAGTCGTCTGATGGCGCGGGCCGATTCCGCGTTCGAGCGGTCGAGAAACGCGCGGCGCGGTGCGGCGCGGCGGGGAAAAACACGTGGCCGGGGTCGACAGGGACACACCTGTTGCAATTACGTAACGAGCCACGGACTCTCGTAGGCGAGAGTGTGCCGGCTACACAACGGCCTACAACGAAGCCTCCGTGCGACAACAATAAAGACGTCTTCCCCTGGCGTGATGCATGGTGTCATTCACCAAGCGTACCGTGTAACTTTCGACTCGTTCCACGTTTCTAACTCGGATTTAATTATAGCCGCCGGTGAAAGTACATCGGTGTGTGGATTTATTTAACGGGACGGCAAAGAGAGGCGTCAAAAGGGACGCCTTCGCGGGACGACGTTACCCTGACGGATCGCGGCTGACGAACCCTCTCACACGATGTATCATTATCTGTCACACTGACTGTCGGACAGGATCGCTCTTCTTGTCGCGACAAATCTCGTTTCGCGCTATAGAGCCTCGAAGATATAAAAAATATGATATGAAAAAAGATAGTTTTAGTAGGATAACGAAGACAGATTAGACAGATCTGACGATACGTAATTTTGTCTTTGACGTTTAATCAGTGGTGAAAATCTTCGGGTGAAAATATCGGCGACCTCGCGGAAAATACTTCGGCGACACCCTTTCGCAATAACCGAATCACCCGCTACTTTGCTGCGTCTCTGCATCGAAATCTTCGATAAGTATTTTAGAATATAATTCTAACTTGATATCTAGCGCTAAACATCGTCGATAATAATAAAGATAACCACGTTGGCGACTGTGCAGAAAATACTTCGCAATTCCTCCTGCAGCTCCGTGCCTCGTTCTATACTTTGGCTGGAAATTTTCGACCTCGTTGAATAATCGCTTACACGCATCTCCGAAAGGATACAGCCGGAACGTTGGCTTTCGTCGATGTATCATCCGTTCAAGAGACATACACGCTTTCTCTCTGATGATTTTTATCGTGTATAATGGTTGAAAAGTGCGGATAGGATCGTGACCCCGTCGAGGTTTTTTCAATTAACGATAGGGGACACGGTACGGACGATGAATGTCGTAAAAACGAAGACGATAGTTGGATAGGTACTGGTAGGTACGTGGTTGTGGATAGTTTTCACGAACGACGCGTCAGCATGGTGCTATTTATTTTCAGGTGTTGTTGGAGCATCTCGTTAGCGTGTTTAACACGTACGGATAGGATTCATGGTAATACGCGTTCTCGACGTGCCTCGTGAAATTTTCCAAATTTTCAATCGCTAATTACTGGTATGTTTTTGTCTCCTTCTAAGGTTAAATCTATTCCTAAGAGTTTAAGAAAGAGAAAAAATCATCTACCACTATAGTAGTTTAGCTGATAACGAGCTTTAAGCGAGGATCGTAAAAGATCAACTACAATGTTGCTTTAAATTGTGAAAAACCCTTATGCAGTGATCTATACAGAGATGGAAAGGAAAATTCCAAGAGGAAGCGCGAGTAAATTCTTAGAGATTTTTACTTCGATTGTTTTTATTACAGAAATTTGATTGCTCGATAACCAGAATATGATACAACGTGTACACGGTTCAATGTCCCGAAATAATTGAGGCACCATGATTTCATAAACGACGTCACGCCCATATTTGCTGGCAAAGATCGTATTTCTCTAATTGAGTTGCTCGTCGTATCGTAAAGCGACGATAGGAGAAATCCCACCTAGCTATTAAACTGTCTCGATACATTCAAACCATCGCAAATTTCACACTAAAACCTACAAAACTATCCTTCTTCGTGAACGAACTTCCTTGTTAAACGATAAAATTACGATCGTGTGTGTCTAAAAGTAGATGAAAAAAGCCGTCGTCACGCGAATAGTACGATCGTTCCAGCCAAATTTATTTTCACCTCGAGACCGTTACGTTCCCATAAGCGACCGAAAAAGCAAACACGTTCTTTTTAACGCGGACTTGATACGTAAAGTAAATTCAGTCCGATAAAACTCTAAGAATAGCAACCGGTGGAACCGCATACTTACGTTATTTGTCAATGACGTCGCTTTTCGATTACCTAAGATAACTCGATACGTCTTTCAAACGCTTACTGACACTATCTTTAAATTTGGCCTGATTTTATTGCGCAATATCGTTATCGTTTACTCTCAAATCAACGAGTCTTTCTACAAATAACAATTACCGTGATCCAATTCTAGATATCTAGTTGGCGTTTTTAAACTCGCCGCGTTCTTTCAAATACAGTACGCAAAATCGAAAAGGATCTATTCCAAGTCTTACCGTACATAGCACGAAACGAATAAATCATAACGTCGTCAAGATTTTTATACCGATTCGTCGAGTCTTCGGGTTTTACTCGAGCTTCGAATTTACTTTCCACCCACGAACGAGTTCTTTTTCGAGCGACGATTATATACGATCCATGTGTAAAAAACTAGTTGACATCTTTAAGCCCGACATCCTTCGATAGACATCACGCAAAGCCAAGTATGTAAGATCTATTCTATTTCCATCGTGACACTTCTTCGTCTCTATGTCGCGTCTCGTTAATGGAATCTTGGAATCGCACGGACTGGTCCTCTTTCTAACGCGTTTCCACTACCTTTTGCGCAAAGTTGATCGTAGCTGAAGCGGATCGCGAACGGCCGGAATCGAGGCAGGAAGTCAAATCGGCGTGCTATGGCCGGTGGTATGCGTCAGGCATGCGTTTACGCAACCCAGGGTCAACACTCGCGGTGCATATCGTTTAGATAAACAGTGATAACTCTTCTCTCCGAGCCTGCAGCTCGCTTTTCTGGCCTACACGAACGCGCTATTGATCTTCCACCGTCGGCTAACAGCGTCGATGTTTGATCATGCCGCGTAGGAATCGATTACCAGGTCAAAGATCGAACTTTCCGAAAAAGACTTGGATCGTACGAGCGTTTAATGCGATGATCATCGTGATCGCAAATTACAGTCATATACATATATGCAAATTAATCGTTCGCGACTTTACGTGGAATTGGAATGGTTGCACTCTTTGTAGTAATTCTGTCCACTTTAATTTTGTCAACGTTCGATATAGTCTATCTATACCGACGATAGTATTTAGCGTTAATAAAATGGAAACTGAAATATCATTGTGTTACGGAGGAAATTAATAAAGCAATTTTCTCGTTTAAACCGGTATAGTTCCTATATTTCCTTGTGAATGAGACTCGATCGTTATTCCTTATGACTCACGGTTTAATGCAAGTTCAGCGTCGAGTCCATTGCTAGACGATTTTAAGCGAAGAAACGAAAAAAGAAAGTACTAGAAACGCATCGCGAATCGCAGTAAACGATACGACGTTCGACGCGTGTATATCGAGATATCCTGTGGTGACCAACAAGAGCCACACCCCTGAACAGTTTACAGTAGTAATGTGATATATTATATCGACACGAAACACTCTAATGTATGTACTGTGTGGCTGCGATAATGACAATGCCCACGCGTGCACATCTCGTACAACGTATATGCATATCGTTCTTCAATTACCCCTTGTAACACGATATACTGTAGAGACGAGGCGCGTTAGAACCCGTATTACACGTATCACGTGTGGAAAACAAACTGTTATACAGGCGAGCGTGTTTTGATCGAATCGAGAGCCTCCTCGCTCTTTCGGATTCCCTCAGGCTGCGTATAAAACTGCTCGTGCGTCGTTCTCGCAAGTTCCGACGGATAATCGTTGTAACATCTTGTGGTATTTGTTGCGTTATAAACTTCGATCCGCCATAACACGAATATGCATGTGCAGTACTGTGTGCAGCAACTTTGCGGTGTTGTCTCGTGTACGACGTAGCTTTGACATTCGAAGTGAGTGCGCATAAATAGAATGAACGCCGATACGTAGGCGTAGGATAAATGCGCTTTCCACAGGTATACGTAACGAATTACCGTCACACGTGTTAAATTAATTCTTTCGGCATTGGAAATTTTTGAATTAATTCTCTCCAAAAGAAAAGAGAGAAGAGCGACCATGGTAAAAGCGATAAAACAAATAAGAAAACTTGAGAAGAAATAACGAGACATACCGAAGTAAAAATCGAAGCGAATATCGTTCGTAAAACCGCCGATACAGAACGAAGTAATTTTCAAACGTTGCTAAGTCTATCTTTTTCGAAACAATTCTTCTATTCAATATCGTGTCTAAAAAAAGCTAAAGATGGGAGCACGTGGCTGGCATTCCGAGCACTTAAATAAGCGTATACCTATTATCTCGGCGGCAGCAGGTGTAAATTACGGGAATCTCACGACTTAACTTGGACGCTAGTTTAATTAGTACTTCATAGCGGAATATTAAATACCGGCGCGCGTTAAGATCTTTTCGTCGCTGACACTAATTGACGAGTCTTTCCGTTTCGTGTTAACGCGTCTAGTTCGCGAGCCGATCTCGCCTGCGATCTGCGATAAAGTGTCTCGCGTTAACTTGCGATTTCTGTGCCAATTCGACGCGGATCGAATTCCGCGGATGGTGGCTTTCTGCCTGTAAACGAAAAAACGAACGTTGAAAAGAGAAGGTCGATTATCGTGCGGGCTCGATCGAGGCATCGACGTCCGCGAACTTGATAAACGAGCGATACGCGTCTGTTCGATTAAATACGAACATTAATAGTCAGCCATTTACGCGAGACGAGCCTGTATAAATCAAAAACGACGAGCACACGCGTACGAAAAACATAGATCCGGGGGAAATAAGAAGACCTCTAATTGCTAGGTCTTACCGACTGGCTCTGTTAATTTACTCGCTTCTTCGATTAATTATGCAATCGTGGATGCGATGAAAAACACTGGATTCTCTTCTCTAGGGAGGATGTAACGAATTACACGTGAATCGTGAAATAAATTAATCGACGGAGTATGTTGGAGAGATAAGTCTTGCTAAATGTTACGAGCATCCAGTTTCGCGCGATCTCAGGCCCGCATCCATTTACATACATATTTTCAAGACGCTACTTCTTGTCTCCTAATACCGAATCTATACTCGTTATAGGATAAGACCGACGTTTTCAGAAACTAGATTTACTCTGTAAATCCTCTGTAAAAAAAGAAATACTCTGTAAATCAAAGATTCTTAATCAGTTTATTTATTGCGTCTATAGAATTACAATTTGCTCATTTGTTTCTTGTTAATCCACGCGATGTCAGACCCGCATCCACTTAACGTAGTTTCGAAATGTAATTTCTTGCCTTATAACGCTTATCCTGGTAAGTATACTATATGCTGAAATTAACAAAAATTATTCTTTTTTTTCTTTTTGTTAAAAATCATTGTGTTCTATTTAACGCGTAATAATTTCGCATCTTCAGTCGATAGCGTATAGCCAGTTTTCGTTCCAATTTTACCTACTCGTATTTCGTTTCCAATTTATAAAATCGATCGAATATAATATATTTGCGATTGTTGTATCAGCCGTGAAACTTCGACAGAAACACGTGTATTCTTAAAATAAATCACAAAGGCGAAGAGTCAAGTATATTCAAGACACAGAGAATTATAATCGTGTGGCGCCGAAACAACGACAAAATAATTAACATCGATTTCCGTTCTCGATCGACGGTACGTCGATTACCCGGCCAGCCTGGAAAACTATCGAGCGAAGAATGCGGAAAAGCGATTGGACTACAATCGTTTCAGCAAACACGTAGCGAGCTTGTCGAAGTAAAGGAAACGATATTATGCATTCGCGTTCTTATAAAAGCGAACGTCACCGCAAATAAATTGCCCGGAAAGTCCGACAACCGACTCGATAACGACGGAAATGTTACGTGAGCTTAAAATAGACAGGTTATTTTTAAACGCAAGGTGATTGCGACAAAAAGTCGTCGTATCACATCAGTCGATACGACGTTGAATTAATAATGTTACTTTTTTCCAGACGTTTATACGTGCCACGACCGAGGATCTCGTGGAAGAGGATTCCGTAATCGGGAAACGGCGGATTATACGCGTTAATGAGTTTGCAACTTCGACGATACGGCCCTGTGCACACACGAATAGCAGAAACACGAGGAGCACGGCTACGTAGAAATTTATGTTTCGTTGCTGCTACGTTGCTCCAATAAACCGGCCGATCGTTCTACGAGCTTGTTAAGAAACGACCGCGTCGACTGCAAAATTCTTTGCAACACTTCTTATATCGCGCTTCTTAACGACCTTATTAACTTTTTATCTGGAACAATCAGGTTTATGCTAAGAGATTCTAGAATCTGGAAAATCGCTAGGTGTGAGAGAAGTCGGCGAATATCTTCGTCAGAGTTGTCAACGCGAATGAATTTCAACGAGGATTAACGAGTGTCGCCGCTTCCGCCACGTGAACTTTGTTCCGTGGAAAGTAAGTAAGCACCGCGGATATCTATGGCACGTGGCGATCATGCGGATATCAACGTGTAACCGATGCAGAAACGCCGAGGATCGTTTTAGTCGATGCAAAGAGTTCTTTTTTCTTGCGATCGTATCACGTGCGTTTCAGGAATTTATTAAATTATATGAGAATGTATACACAATCGGATAAACAGTTTTTTATTGTTGTTATTATTATTATTATTATTGTTACCGGCAAAGCAAAAAACGAATTCTTCACGTATTCGCGATTAGGTAAGCACAGAATCACGAAAGTATTCGAACAGCATGTAGACACGTCTTGTGAATATGTATATTATTTGTATTATACAAAACATATTGAAGTTTCATTAGCACTGTTACGAGGTCTGACTATCATCATTATTGATAGAGTATAAAAAATATCTGAAACATTGCATAGAGATTATAACGATATTTAAACGATTAATTATTCATTAAGTTAACGAGCATCGATATTCAATGGGACTATCTTTAACATTTATTATACGTTTAACATGGCTATTAAGTATACAGGGTGGTTGGTAACCGGCGGCACAAGAAGTCGAAAATATAGAATAAAAATTTTTTTTAAATTTTTTTTAAAATCTACAGTGAGATCCGTTATAACGAGACGTGATAAAATGCACGCGTACCGAGCGAAAATTCAAAGTCGATTTTCTCGAAAACAAAGCCTCAAACGAAAAACTTTTATTCTATATTTTCGACTTCTTTTTTCGCGTAGAATCACCCCCTTTCCGCTTGTATCACCAATTACCAACCACCCTGTATATTTGCAGGAAATATCTTTTCATTTTCAATACACATTGTTAGTCCGGTTTCGCATTTCATCGATATAATCACGACAGTCGCGCCTTGTTACGATGCTAATAGAATTGCAAAATCTTTCATTTAACAACAATAACGTATACCTGCACGATTCATGCATATCCGATGAAGAACGTTATCGTATTATTATATCTGCATCTTTATCTGTTTATTTCTATCCGTATGTGCGTGAGAACGATACGTGTCCATTGCAACATGACAAAGTTTGTTCATCTACGAGTCATAAAACTCGGACTATCTTCAAAGAAAGATCGTAAACGATGTCCGCGTGTAATTTTGGAGACAAAGAAGCGATTTGCCGTGGACGATACGTATCCGTGCATCGAAAAGCTGGCACTTGCCCAAACATGCAGCAACGGTCGGAAACAGTCTGCGTTAAAGTCTGTCCCTAACATAATTGAATAGCTGTACACTGTACGCTCAACGATCTATTTACCCTACGAGGAGACACTGCGTAAGAGACTGTGTCTTTGCAGTGTACAAGACTAAACATTAAACTTCTTCCGCACGAAGAACGCGACTATGAATAGCCATCGAGTAACTGGACTCTGTTTATCGCATTCGCGATTACGATTATCTTGACGTTACGGTGACTCACTTTTTATACGATTCCTTCTTGTTTCTGGGAAACGTACTCGAAGTTTGATCGGCTAACTAATACGAATCATCGAACGATTAATTACTACAAATTTTTGCTCTACTTGAAACCGGACGGAAGACTTTACCGAGAAGTCATTTATTTTCCTAATCGACCCTTTTACGCTCGATACTGCGGATATGCAACTTTAATTTTTTCCTACTTTAGTACGTTATTAATTGATAACAGTATTTTTCAAAGGTGTTTATCATTTAAATGTATTTTTATATTCTTCTCCTATTCTTCTAGTAACGCACTTGTATTGGCATATTTCTGCGAAATTTTAACGCAAAAGTATACGTTTCATACATCAAAGCCAAAGCACATGAAATGAAATACAGCGGTCATGGGTTTACGGAGGATTAACAGCTAGTAAAAAAAGATCATTTCTGCGAAAAATATTCGTCCAAACAGCAAGGTTCGAAACGTTTAATGGAGCGCATGGCCGTAAAAAAGAAAAAAAACAGCAGATTCTTGCGAATAACATACGCCACGTGAGAGCTTCGCGCAAGTAGCAGCAGCCAAATAGGACAAATTTATCATCCAATCCTCCTCGTTCTGACGCTAAACGAATCTCGCTATACTCACGAAGCATCCCAAACGTCGATGTAATAACTTTCTTTAGTCGACATAGTCGCATCAACAAATCCACAATTTACAGATTATAAATCGCCACGATTTTACGTCCTCCTTATCGGATGCACGCGCGCTATAAAATAGACGATGGTTCAAAGTAAAATTCAGTTTACATAAAGAGACGAGAATCGAGGAAATCTAGATGGAAATCAAACGGGAAGCAGTCGTAAACATTCACGTGCCGACGAAATAGTTGGCAGACAGCCGCTTGATGGTCTCCTGCTACGCGTATTTTCTTAATTTCACTCGGTCTTCGCGATTTGCCTCTAACGACCCACTCGCGCGGATATTGCGCGGATCGCACGCACGCGGGCGTTTTCGTTTTGGCAAACACTGGCAAACATCCAAAATTACACGCCCGTAATTCCCTCGGTTTAACACGACCCGGAATTACTCGCGTCGTCCACATACTACTTAATGACGTTTATGTACGCGTAATAACCAGAATGTAGATTTTTATAACATTCGTGGAACATTTCAAGACGAAGAAGATGCATAGTGTACAAACGATACGCGAAAATATATTGGTAAGATGTGGTCATTTGGGTCAGCCGAGCTTCGATGTCTTGAGATTCGATCTCGAGCTCATTACGGAAAAATCTGTCGATACCACCTATTGACAAAATCAATCAAAATCAATACCACCTATTGACAAAATCCGCAATCACTTAGTTGCCAACACAATACAACAAATTTTTGTATTGAGCTCGAGATCGAATCTCAAGATATCGAGGCTCGGCTGACCCAAATGACCACATCTTGCCAATATATTTTCGCGTATCGTGTGTACACTATGCATCTTCTTCATCTTGAAATGTTCCACGAATGTTATACAAATCTACATCCTGGTTATTACGCGTACCGATATTACTATTATAATAAGTCAATACCACCTATTGACAAAATCCGCAATCACTTAGTTGCCAACCCAATATATTAGGCGCTACTAAGTTTGTAATATAATAGAGATATAACGAGAAAATCACGTATATAGCTACTTTAAATGCAGTAAAAGAAGGAAAGAAATATTAGCAACGAGAAAATAATTCGATTAACCCTACGGTAGGGTTATTGATTCGTTTAGTTTTCTTGTGATTGAGATTTGCAGCGGTTTCCGGAGGTCGGAGCTAGATGGAACCAATCTAGAGTGAGTTATGTTGTTTAATATCGGCTAATAAAATGTGACTCATCGATAGGCATAAATTAAAACGATGATGTATTGTGTCGAGCTATCAATAGAATTCTTAGTAAGCTGACTTCTTTTTATCTGATATTTAATTGACTGTCTTTAATTAAATTATGAGCGGACAAAATGGTGTAAAAATACATATCTTTAAAAGTAAAACACGTATTTTCAATATTTATACGATACTCGTAGCTGTACAAACAGTGACGTACATACGTAAAGAACGAAAAGCAAGGCGCGCGTGAATTCCAAATACGAAGGGAACTACGATGTAAATATGTCACTTTCTCATACGGCTCAGATAACAGCGGCAGCATGTAACAGTGTCTTGTAATTGGATTAAAACACGTGTACGCGTAAGTCACTGAGAGTCAGATTGACGAATATGATTAAGCACGGACAGCGGTAGTAAGTACATATAATGACGTGGTCGTCATTCCGAATACTTTTTCCCTGATTAATTGCCAGCTGATTTCATCGGACGACGAATAGAATGAAAATGGCTGATGGACAGATCAAGAGCTGAAACGTCTAGCTGATTGACAGTTTGACCGATAATAGAGTACTTGGAATTGACTCTGGTGATAGCTGGAAAAATTGGTGCGAAGTCTATTAATAGACTTCAAATGTTTCAAGCTCTAATAAAAAGACGATAAAAGTGAAATCTGCGAGAATTTTATTTTACATTTAAGAAAAGTTTAAAGAGATCTTAACTGAGAATTTGAATTCCTAATCGTAAGCTTGGAATTTTTATATTTTGCAAAAATTCGTCATAGGTATATCGTACGAAATATAGAATATATCGATAATTAAAAAACTACGAACTTTCCGAACAACCTAATATTTAATTATTTCTACTTAACTGGAAAAGGTACGTGTCTACGGGTTAAAGGATAAGTGAAAGTTGATATTTCGCGAAAAGTCTGCTCAAAGTGAAATTCATGCTCCGGCTATATGTATGTACATAAACATATGTATGTATCGACATACAGTGGAACGAATCGCGAGAAATTTTCATTCATCCGCGATTGTTCGTAAGGTACGTGAGACACGTTCACGGTCTCCTTTGTTATATTATTATAATTTATGGGGATTACAAGGATTTTCCAGGCAACAGTGCTACGAACAAGCACATGTGCTGGGAAATATGATATAGCACCGCAAGCATCGTATCTCAATCTTATCGAGCAGGATGAATTTCACTGCGAAATTAGAGAACCGAACTCTCCTAGTAAAAATAAAAAAAAAAAAAATAAAAAAAAAACAGAAAAAGAAAAGGAAAAATCACCTTGAGTCTGAAATATGGGCAGTTCCGCTTATCTTTCTCGTTCTCCACAAATATATTAAAACTCGTGTTTAAAATCATCGATTGGTCGTTATCAGTGGAATGCAAACGCAAGCTGAGCAAATTCGCGTGTATCGCGTACCGCACGCATCTAAAAATAATTCGCCGTATCAAAAATCCGCGAGATCAAAGAACGGAAAAAGAGCAAAATGAACGAAAACTGAAAAACACAAAATACGAAAACGAAACGCGAAAACTGGCGAAAGCGGCGGCCTTACAGAGGATAATGGTGAACGATCGTGCGCCGGGCATCTTAAATGGAAAGAATGAAACAGCGATGTTATAAAATGGATCGAGCTTGACAGTGTCGTGGCTTTTAATCGTCCAAATAAAAATTCGACAAATCAAAACAGAGATATCGACTTAAAACTCGTTGCTTCTTTGCAGCTGGCTTTTTTACAGGTTAACTTTAACCAATACATTAATTGAGCACTACGGAGAAAAAACAAGATGGTTCACATTTTTTTATTTTTCATACGAGAGCAGTTCTAAAGTCCAATGCCTTGTCAACCAATCACAAATTGCTAAAACTGTTTTTATACGAAATAAATGACTCGTGCAACGAGCAACACGTATTTAAATCATCCTCTCTTATATAAAGCAGCGGATACAGTGACTGTGCCGTGCCAGAATATTAAAATGTAACTACTATGTACTGTAACGTATACCCTTGTATGCCATCAAATGCTAACAAAATTAGGAAGTGAACGCAAATAAACTTATCATATCTTCTCCATGCAGTTTGCATTTATAATCTCTATATCTTATATTCTTTCCAGCAAGAATACGATGCAATTTTATGATCAGCGGAGGCGAAGGAGGCGATCCAATGCCGTTTTCACCGTCACCACACGCTGTTCTTTTTTCTTCTTTTTTTTTTTTTCTTTATTCCTCTTGCCGCCTTAGTAAGATCTCTAACTACTGTTCCTCGTACCGATGCAATGTATCGCGTTACAGCGATCGGCATGTAACTTTATAACACGGTCCGCGAGAGACTATTTCCTTCTTCCAGTCATAGACCGCAATGTTATTACTACCGAGCCCGAGCAAATACACACGATTTCGCAGTTTCCTCGCGGGCCTAACAGAGACGCGATATTTCATCGGGATAGGTAATAGGAAATCGTCGGCTTGTACTCGCGGGGGAAATCGCGTACACGAGCAACGTTTCACTAAATAATTATTCAACAACGTTGTAAATCAGTCGGGACGCGGACACGTATCGTTATGCAGGCGCGAGGAGAGCGCGCGTGCCACCGGTATAAATTGCTATAATTCTGTAAATTCCACCGAGAACCCCTTCCTCTCGCCCTTTCTCTCTCTCTCTCTCCCTCTCTCTCTCTCTTTCTCACTCTCTCTCTCTCGCTTTCCGATTGGCGCGCTTACCTGTCCGTAATTACAAGCTGACGTTTCTACATATAAATTCGTATTCGCTCCGGAATTGGTATCGTTACGATTCCATAGGGTTAACGCCTTCTGCGTGGCTGCAATTACGCGTCTGGAAACCTACCAATCTTCTAACAGGCTTATAGCATCCGTGAAATGGAGCTATCTAATCTACGAGCGAGGCGGTTCGAAGCGAAAGAGAATTTATCGAAGCATGGAGGAGTACGGCAGATCAGAGGAATCTCGTATCGCGATCTACGGACGACTCGTTCGATTATTCCGGGAGCTTGTCGTTTGAATAAGCCTGTAGAATCCGAGCGGGCGGGTGATTCAACCGCTTCTTCTTTTACCATGAATGGCACCGCATTGTTCCGTGCTTCCGTGTAATGCACGCACACGAGTACACACACGCGTACCATACAACCGCGTACGACAGAATTCTGCAGAAGTAGCTATCGTATGTTTTCCCCGCGTACAATGTTCGTGACTGGTTTTATCGCCGCCAGGCCCTTCGTACCTCGTCGCACGAACCTACACGACGCGCGCTAGTTGCGACGATCGCGCGAAAACACGCGTTCCTCGCACGATTTCGCGATTCCATGCCGCGCTTTTCGTTTGTCAACGTCGACCTTAAGAAAGAAAGATTATTTCGGCAACTGGCCAAGTTCGATCACCTTAAATCTCCTGTTGACCGTAACCTTTCGTCTAGAATGGCGCAATTGCCACGCTTACAGTTGCGTTTAACGATTGCCGTAACGACATAACGAGCCTAACATTCGGATTTTTTATCACGTTGCCGGCCACGTGAGTTTCAGCGGTGACCCGCGATATTTGCCCGCGGAAAAACTTGGAAGGGAAAAATGAGTAATGGCTTCGCAAAACTCGAGTCGCAGATATGTAACTTTAATACGATTATTGTAAATAGGGAGATGTAACCGCGGTTGTTCAACGATTTAATCGTTGTTCCGAGAAGCACGTTGCAATACAGGGTGACGCAAAAGTACTATAAAGTAATATGTATAATCGGCAATTTAAAAATTGTATTTTAAGAGGAACTAATAAATCCACAACGCGAAGAGAATCGAATAAGAAATAATTCTACCATAGGCAAATTTCCATAATTCCAAATAATTCTTACGATTAGCTATAATTTTCATAATTTAACTTCTTACTCAAACCTCGAAACTTGCGATCGTTTAATCTCTCTGTTATTTCGTACCATGACCAGAGATTCCACATCAAAGATCAACTCTTACGTTCAAATTAAACGAAATTCACGGCGATTAATTCTAATGAAAGCGACATTTAACGTTGCTTCGGTCTCGTGTCTCCTGCCCTGTTTGCATCTGAATATCAATCGCACTCGTTCCGAGCGAATTAAGCGTGTGTTTGTCGCATTCGCGTACCAATACAGCAGTGCTGGCGGAACTCGCGCGTCGCGGGTTCAAGCGTACTTGGCTGAAAGCTGCACGCGGAGAGAGCGAACGGGTGTGTTTGCGGTTCCATGGCGGACGTGGACCAAGATAACACGTTAAAATAGTACGCCAACAAACGATAACACGCATTTAGAATATCTGTCGCAGTGTCGTTCCTCGCGATATTGAATCGCGCGACTCTCTATAATTGCAACGATTCAAATGGCTAACACCCTTCTTCATCATCGTCTTCGTTCACGTTGAGATACGAGGCGGAAAGTGTAGCGCAGGAAAGAAAAATGTAGAGTACATAGGCGCGCTTGTCTCGGTTACCACGATAATGATAAACTACAACTTTTCATCGACGTTTCAGACGAGGTCGTTTACACGTGTTGCTCGACGTGTTGTTCAGGGAAAAATCACTTCGTTAATCTTACCTAAGCAACATGGCAGAGTAACTTCAGGGAGAAGATCGTCGATACTCGAACGCTATATTGAGAGCATGCTGCTGCCAATCGATACTCTTCGCGCTTTCAGCCTGAACTTCTGACAGCCACCTGCAAGACAATGATAAGACGATCCTTGTTTTATTTGATTTTTTTTTTTTATCTTCATATTGGATTTTCATGGAGTAATCGTTAAATAAGGAGAAAAAAAGAAAAAAATCTGTCGATGAGACCACGATGATTTGGAGTCGATTTTTCGATCGATAACGAGTTACTTCGACAAATTCCTTCTTCCTAAAGTTAATAATATTTGTTACAACAGTCGAGGAATTAGTACGTATTTCATTCGCATAAGATAAATAAGTTATAAAAGATACATATTTAACAGCATTATAAAACGAAGGATTGCATAAATATACATGCACTGAATAACTTATATAGGTAACGATCGGGAAACTCATCACAAGGAAATTATCACAAGAGCCACTATTCAAGTATAACACGCGACGACATACCAACGGGACGACAGATATGTTAATTTCTCAATTATCATTCAATATCGTTCTTAAATTAACCGCAACGTTCTCTACGGCCGCAAAGACTACACGTTACTAAATAGACTTTTGTCGAACCTAATTCCTCGAGTCCCTCGAGTCTCTCGAATGATAAACAAATGGATCTAACATAGAAGTGCCTCACAAAAAGCGAATTCCAATCGAATTCCTCGTCGCATCCTTATCTCCGGCGTGGCTATAAAAAGAAACGTTCAACTTCGACTAAGAGCATTAGTTGTTCATCCATAACTACTACACAACCTACAAATTCCCCTAACTACATATTCTCCGAATGGTCGATCAACAAAGCGCAAAAAGCACGTAGCCAATCGTTCCGGAACTCTCTGTCGGTCGAACGTGGAACGCGTAATTCTGCTTGCGTTCTCGAGTTGGAAAACACACACCTGGCTGGCGCGTGTCACGTTCATTTAAGAGCGGTCATGTTGACGCGGGGCTCGTAAATGTAATCGCGTCAATTAAGGCGACACTTACGGATTTCTAATCGGCTGACCCATACGTGCCGGATTATGTCAGCTGTTGGCACGTCGACGATTTTAATCGATTGATTCACGCAAAAGCGCGCTCACGGCGACACGTTCCTCTCTCCTTTTCATGCCATACTTCTTTCTGCTCTCACCTTTTTTTCTCTCTTTCTCGTCCTTTTTATTCGCTCTTCCTGCCTTTCATATTCCCGTGTTCGTGCGCGATTTATATAACACCGCGAATGAGGATCATGTATTAATTAGAGCGGTAGTAGGCAGCTACGTCGTCACGCGGCCCTCGGAAAAAGCTGCGCTCAATTGCATCTTCGATTTACACGCGGATCAAAGAGGTAATCTGGGAATAAGAACCGTGTCGATAGACTGTGTGTATCGAAGCTGCGCGATAAGCGGGCTCGTCGATATCAGAATTACAAGAACATAGATATGATAATACACGGAGCTTCGATTTAGAGTAGAATTGGAACAGGTTGAGGCGACGGCTAGTTCCACCTTCTACGAGCAGTCAAGCTTCGACAAAAACTGGATCCAGCATCGAACAGTCTCGGAGATGTCTAGAGCTAACAGATCAAGGCCCAACTATGCTTAACGCGGGTCTCCATTGTTCGGGGCCAGGAAGTTGCCTCCTTTGGACCTTTGCCTGCATTCAGACGCACTCATGCTTATTTTCTCAAACAATACCGATCCCTTATTTTAGACAGCTCAACCGGAGCCAGCTCATTGTTGGAATCTATTTCTAGATTCTTTCTTCCTAAGTCCTTAATTCATGATAGAGAAATTAGAACTTAATCGTTCTGTAAGAGAAGAACGAGGATCGTAGTGGCCATGCTTCGATCTCAAAAGGAATCGAGTTTCGACTGAATGAGCATCGCGATGAGTACGGAACACCCACATGGTCTCGTGAAAGGTATAGAACGTAGGTGATTTCACTATTCTGGCACACGATGCGATGCATCGGATAAGGGAGACGAGGCAGAGTCCAGATATAGACCTGCTGTAGGTAATAGTTCGGTAGGTGGTAGTGGTAGCGCGAGCGGTAGGACCGGTAGGTTTGGTTTACTTCAAGTTCGTTGCGGCCAGCCGGTTCGCCACTTTTCTTCTTCGTCTCTTCCTCTTCCTTTTTCCCTCCCGGGCATTTTTCTCCTTTTTTGCCCTCTCCTTCCCTTCTTCTGCTATTTCCTCCTCGTTCATGATCTCCCACCGCTTGGTCGTTGATCTCCCCCTTTCCCTCCTCCTTTTGCTTACTCCAGCATCCCTCTGTCTCCAACTTTCTCGCTCTATTCCATTGGAAGATATTTATTTTAATGCGAAGCTGAGGTGTAACAAAAAGGTATCGGTTAAAATCGGCTCCTTCGGCATCGCGAACGCGATAACATCGACAAACCGCGTAGTTGGCTTCCGTGAAATATTAGAGGTGCCCCAGCCCTGGCTGCTACTACTGCTACTGATAGCCTGTCCTCTTCGTTTCACGAACGCAGAGTGGAACGAAGGGGAGGGACAAGGGGGAGAATTGCTCGTCAGCCGCAGAATGGTGGGAACGGAAAGAAAATCTCGAAGAGCCTCTTTGTAGATACCGACGACTTTGATAGAGGCGTGTCCACGTCGACAACCTACCATTAGGATGAATAAGCATATCTTTATGAGATCTCAACAAACTGCGATCTTCTTCTTCTATTGATTACCTTTTTACTTCTTAAATAACCCACGAATCTTAAGAACAGTTCGCTCTTCCAAAGGGCACGCCATTTTGTCTAATTGACTTCTGACATTATAGTAACTCTGTAGTAGGTCTAATTATAATTTTTACAACATCTTCGAAATATACGCGAACGAAATTTTAAAGTCGTGTTAAAGTGGCTTGAAATAAACACGAGATGAGCCGAGTTTGGAATTGCAGACGATATTCAGGACGATGTCCCGTCAGCTAGAATTAACCAGAAGCACAAGGTTGCATAATGCGTAATAAAAATACACGTTACTGTTACCTTACTTTAATTGCTGCATTATCCTACTACCTTGTAGCGCCAATTTCCATTTTTACTACGCTCACTTTTGTTACCCAATTATTACCAAACATAACCATCAGCGGTTTCATTATACGCCGGCAAAAAGTAAATTGGTTCCACCATGTATCTCCCACGAATAGGAGCACGCGCGCATGCGCCCGCGCAGCCAGAAAAAAGAGCGCAGAAATCAAAGTATATGTAGCATGACTGACATACGTCTCCGGCCGAGTATCAATTGTGAGCGTGTTTCACCGAAGCAATAAGAAACTCTATCTGTCGGAATCTCCATTGCCGAGACAATATCCATTATTATATTACATCATTGCGTAATCGACGTTTACGGTTTTATAGGACTGGCCTCGCGCGCACGCCGCGCGCGTCCAGCAAACTCGAGGAATCGGGGCCGTTCGGAATGTTCCGTGAAAGCTCGGATTCCACCGATCGCACTGGCAGACATACTGGCAGCACCAGAATTTCCCGGTATTCGTGGAAGTTAAATGGTACATACGTACGTGAAAGAGAGAAAAAAGAAGTATGTTTGACGCGCGCACAGCCGATCATTGCGAATTATCCGTCATGATGCAAGACCCGCGTCGTGAAGTTCGAACCATATGCGAAATATCGTTTCTAAAAGCGATTCGCGTCTCGATCTAGTTCTTTCGAACTTCGCGCTCAATTTCGTATCCGCTAATTAGTTAGAGGATCTTCGATTTTTCGCATTCGTTTTTATTAAGAAAGAGAAAGAATGAAGAGGACGATTTCTTCCATAAATTTCTCGTTTGATAGGAAAACCCCTGGGGACGAGGGAATCACGGATTGGGGGTTTTAAGACCGTTTCGCATGGAACTGGTTCTAACGGAGTTTTATGCGGCTCGCAGTGGACCAGTTTTGCGGCCGTCAATGAAGTGCACTGTACACGAGTCGCGAGCGCACTCGAGGCGGCGAAGAGGGGCGGCTGGTGCTGCTGCTGCTGCACGCAGTGCACACAGTCCAGTGTCCAGTGCCGAGAGAACCAGTCATTGGCCGATCGGCCAATCGCGTCACGGACCAAAAGAAGACGACCGCCGGTCGCTCGTTTCGAATGGTTCGCCATGAGTCGATTCGTGCGACGATCTATCTTCTCTCCTCTCTCGCTCTCGTCACTCTTCCTCGTCTTTCCTTATCACGTATGCACCACACACATACACATATACGCACACGCGATTCTCCGTTCTCTCTGTCTCCACTCTCCCCCTCCCCTTCTATCATCCCCTCCTTCTTTTTCTTCTTTTTCTCCGGTCTTGTATCTCGTTCTTTCTTTCATCCGTGTTCCTCTCCTCGTCCGCCTAACTTGCTTCTTTGTCTTTCTTCCTTGCTCGTACGTTGCGTGGCCGCTCTTCTCTTTTCATTGGTCTCTCCTCATTGCAAAGTGCCGTAATATTCTCCTGCCGGAGTTATTTTCGTCGCGCTCACCCAACCAGCTCTCCCGAGGCGGCATTGCACGGGTTGCTCTCTGCGCATTGTCTCGAGGCCCCTGCTGGAGTAACTGGATTTCCAGGCTAGCAAGGCGATCGCTGCCGATACCGCCGATCTTCCCACTTTGCTTTTGTCTCTCCCCTTCTGCTTCTTCTTCCCTAAGCTCAACCTCCACCTTCACGGCGAGTTTTTCTACCCAAGCAAAGAGAAGCGTTCGACGGTACACGTTTGGACGTTTGCCAAACTTATCGAATAATCACTACGATTAATCTCAATTCCTATCACGTTTCGTTTCATTTCAACGATGGAAATTCGTTTTGTTTCAACGACCTTTTAATTTTAATAAATGCGATTCGGTGCGTCATGCGCGTAAACGCAATACCGTAAGCATTTGCATTAATTTAGCATTCGTGATAAATTGTAAATTAAGAAAAAGAATAGGATTTGCATTGTTGTGGCCATTTCAGGAAATCATCTTCACTCGATCAACGAAAAGAGACGCTCAAGGGGTCGAAGCGGTCGAGAGCGGCTCGGTAAACCACAGTGCCGCTTTTAGACTCGTTAAATACATCTGCAGATCGTTAATCGGGACCTGAATGAAAGGAACATCATGATCAGCCGAGACAACCGTGCTCGTAATCTCTCGTGTACACACTGCGGACCCGTACACCGTCCTCGGTAGTGTGTGCTGACCACGCGCGCACGTGTGAGTGCCACTCGTTACTTAATGCTTACTTATGTCGGCGCATTACTCGTTAGTCATTACTCAACCACCCTTATGCCGTACAACACACAGCAGCGCTTTTGATATTCCTCGGATCACGCAAGCCGCTGAACCGAAAATTAAAGACACCGCGCGTCGTTGTAACATTGAAAAGTAACCGTGCTGGCGGAATCGAGAGTATTTATTAATCTCAGCCCATGAATTTTTAGCGTTACGTTTCCAACAATATCGCGGCATTCCATCGGCTGTTTTGCATGACGACTTAATTAGAGAGAACGGTATCAATGGAATTTTCACTCGTAGAAAATCATCGAACGAGCAATTATGGAATTTTTCTCGTATTTTTCCTTTTTTGTTTTGATACGACATTCTAAATATTTTACACAAATCTTAAATCAAGGACTTTTTGCTTAAATTGGATATACATAGACTTACGAAAGTATTCGAACACGCGTAGATATCTTTTACGAATATATATTATTTTGAAATTTCACTAACACTTTGCGATAAATATTTTGTAATTCCTATACGTTTCTTTAGATTGGTTTCAAGCTTGACCAATATAACCTTGGTTTATTAAAAATTCCAAAACGTTTTACATAACACGTATAATGTTTATATAAATATGAAATCTGTCTATGATAAAATGTCCAAATATTTTCGACAGCTTGTGTATTATTTCGTGTAATGCATTGGAAGGATAGCGTCGTATTACGTTATGGATTTCATTCGTGTTTTACATACCTGCGTTACACACAGTGTAAACAAAACGTGCGAACATTAAGTGACTTTAGTGTTGCATAACCAGCCACGACTTCGACTGTGATAACGATAAAATTCCATTTTCATAAAGCTTTCGGTTCACGGGCTACTTTTGCCATCGATAAACTCTTCAAATGAGATACAACGTATCGTCGTGTTCTACAGTGAATAATTAAGTTATACATAGAACGAGATAAGTAGCAACCGATTACATGTAACTTGGAAAGAACATCGAATCCCTCTTATCCCGTCGAATCGGCCAAGGGTTAAAAGTCAAAGAAAAAACGCTGGTATCGCGTAGGAACTGGCTACTCCGAAAGATTCGTAAAAACTGTGCAATCATGACTGCTTAGCTCATTCTACGTTTTATTAATTTCTCCCGAACGGACTGGCACAGGTCAATCGCGTAATTTCAGTGCTCGCGCGAAGCATATAGCGCTAATTACGGCCATTAAGCACGGCGAATACTTAGCTTAACTGATTAATTAGAAAGCACGTTTTTTTTCCACGCTCGAATCGTGGCCGTGCGCACTCGTACGCGCGCTCGACTCGCATACAATAAGATTTCAGTTCAACTAGAAACACGGAATCGGTTCTTTTTTTCATTCTATATGAGATAGAATTATCTATGTCAATCTGTCAGGTTAATCAATATCTCACCGTAGCGATTTCGTTTCGTTCTTTCTTCGTTATAGATCGAGATCTGTTATATGATTGGCGATTACGAGCCAGTTAGAAATTAAACTAATCAACTATAATTTTTAGAAATTTTCAATTCTGCTGTCACGTTAGATATGATTAGGTCGTTATATATATTTGGAATTATGTATAATTCTCGCTAGAAGCTAATCATAGAATTATAGATAAGTTTTATCCCATTTGTAAACAACTCTTATAAATAACGAAATGTTCTTACGAATATCTTGTACTTTCTGTATACACTTTCAGATTTGTTTCAAACTTTACCAATACAGCCAGGATAACCGAGTCTCGCTACAACTTGTTAATTTAAACTTAAATTTAAATTAAAATTAAAAAATGTATAACACTCGTCATATATTCGTACAAAGTTTCTGTAAGTGTTTGAATATTTTCATGAACTACTTATGCCCGTGAGTACAGAGAATAGCAGGATGGAACGAATATCTCCGGTGGATACAAATGCGGTGCGATGATATTAAACTGCTCGCATTAATTGCCATTAGATATATCGGACATCATACATCTGCATCGCGCCACTATCTCGTCTATCGAGATATAAAGGGAGACCAGAAGCTAACGAGAAAGAGAGAGAGAAAGAGAGAGAGAGAGAGAGAGAGAAAGAGAAGGCACGAGTCTGAAGCGTAGCGGTTTCTCTCAAGATTTATTGCCCGTGCTCGCAATTTACGCGCGTGTATCCTGAACTGAAATTATGCAAAACAGTCGCGGCCTGACAAGTGGCATTTTTATCGGAAGACCCATTATAAAATATCGAGTAGGCACGCGGAGCGCACACCAGAGAGCGCAGCGTAACGCACGCAGCGACGAGTTGTTGCTCGCGCTGTTACGCGCCACATGTTGTTTCACGTTTTCGCGTGAACCGTGTCGTTACTTCGTATCACGATGAAGTCGAACGAGTAAAGTTAACCGAGATGGTGAGCTACTTGAATAGAGTTGTAGATAGGATTTTTACAGGTGTCTCGCCGGTTTTAATCCTCCTTCGTTAAGCGCAACTGTTTCTCTTCTGGACTCATTCCCGTCTCCAGTCTCCAGCTACACGTGTCCTATTTTCCTTTCTTCCTTCTCTCTTTAAAGCTCTTCTCTTATTCAATTTGCTTCGCAACATGACCATACACTCATGTACGGACATTGTTATGCAAAAAGTAAAAAGTAATTCGGCGGTAAAAGCGATTTTGCATTAAATGAAATGTAAATGCACGGAACATTAATCAAGCGTAACGACGTTGGAGAACCGAGCGCGGAAAATACTGAACATTTTCAAGGCCCGGTTTCTTTTCGCATAACCGAGTAATTTTATTAAAAAGAAAATAAAGAAGTAAGATTTGTTCGATGTGGAAACGCGTGTAGCAATAAGTTGAGGTTGAGCTAGCAGGGCCACCTGTTTGAGAGGTCTAACAATGTTGCTGCTTAACAGTGGTATAGCGGTCAACAAAGAGGTTAAGCATCGACATTCGGAATAATTAAGTTCATTAAACGTCTCTGCTGGTACGGTCGTTCCACCGAGTCGCTTTTGAACGGCGTACGATGAAAAGCTATTGTTTGGTTGCCGACAACGGCGAGCATCTCTCCTGGACAATATTTATCGTTGCAACCTTTGCTCCGTAGCTTCCAAGCGAATTTTATTTTCTCGAATTACCAGCGTCCACGAAGCTGATCGAACGGGAGAAAACATGACACCGAGATTCTCTCATTTTCGTATTCGTATCATGAATTTATTCCATTTGTTAAAATCGTTTTTTATCCACGCCTAGTAGAACACACACGATCGAACGAGAAAATACGCGCGAATTTACCGACGCAGAAAAGTCGGTAATCGACCTACATATTTTTCGATTCCATATTTCACGGTCCCATTACGGGAACGAGATCGCGTCGATATACATTGTACGTAAGTTGAAGATTTATTGGGGCACAAATTACGTTTCGAGACGCTCGCGATATCGTTTAGGATCGTGTAACATGCACTGTTTACATTTTCATTAACTCCTATAAAATTGTCGTCTAAAACCATGCGCAAACAGCGATAACCAACCGAATGAAATTTTTTGACGTCCGAAAGTACCGACTATGACTCAGCTCGGTCGTAGCGACGCCACGTGTGAATTCGAAAAAATATTAATCTTCCTCGAATCCTCTTCGACGAACGAGAAACAGTCAACAAACCGATGACACCTGCGTTACATACTAAACCAGAACTGATTCAAGAGTAGAAATATATATATGATACACCGCGCACGAAGAAGCGAGCGGGTTGAAACGCGGAAAGCCTCGATGGAAATTTTCCTCTACGTTCTCTCTTATCTGCTCGTTAAGTAAACTGTTAACGGTTAGAATACGGTGGACCCTGGGACGCGATACATCAGACGTTGTCGCTCTAGTATATTTCTCAAGTTCCGTGGCGTCGTCGCAGCCGCAACTTGATTTCGTTTGCTCTTATACGTCAGAGATTCGTGTATCAGAGCCAAGCGACGAAAATACGTTGTTTCGATACGCTGATTACGAGAGAGAAAGAGAGAGAGAGAGGGGAGGGGAAGAGAGAGAGAGAGAGAGAGAGAGAGCAAATACTACATCGAACCCTTCCAATACGAGCACGCGTATACATATATATGTATTCTAAAATTTTTTTTCTGCTGAAGCTTTTTACCGCTATGCGATTAATCAGCATTCCTAAACGTACATATATGTGGTAAATATACACGTATTTGTACACAACAGAACGAAAATACTAGTAGTCAGACTGTACAACGTAATCACGAATCGTTTGCTAGCTCATTTCCTGAACGAACGTTTGACGTAGAAGAGACGCGTCAACACGATGTATACACGTTCCGGAAATACATGACGGGCCCGGG
This sequence comes from Bombus vancouverensis nearcticus, assembly GCF_051014615.1. Taxonomy (NCBI): domain Eukaryota; kingdom Metazoa; phylum Arthropoda; class Insecta; order Hymenoptera; family Apidae; genus Bombus; species Bombus vancouverensis. The sequence goes on from NC_134913.1 coordinate 17,956,788, forward strand.
AGCACAAAGAAATTTTAGATTTCCATCACAAGGCGCGTGTCAGCCTTCCATAAAAATTTGTTGTCGCGTTATACACGTCGTCGCAGCAGCCGCGATGCACTTTACCCGCGTCAGGGGGCCTCGCACGCGCTATCACTTCCTCTATGTAGTATTATTCATGAACATATAATACGTATATAATGCTCATGAATAAGAGATTTGACACGCGCCCTTCTTATTGTTAAGTATTCGACCTTTCCGCTGAAGTACAGAGGACTACTAGAAAATGAATCTATTTTATATATATATATATATAT